>NC_134405.1:30954978-31702478 GCF_038048845.1 Mixophyes fleayi | reverse complement strand
ACTTGAGAAACTTCTTATTTCAGTCTCCTGGACAAAACCATGTTACAATGCAAGGGGTGCAAATTAGTATTCTGTTTTGCACATAAGTTAAATACTGACTGTTTTTTCATGTAGCACACAAATACTTGATAGCTTATTTGTACACTGAAATTTAAAGTTGATATTTGTGTGCTACATGAAAAAACAGTCAGTATTTAACTTATGTGCAAAACAGAATATTAATTTGCACCCCTTGCATTGTAACATGGTTTTGTCCAGTAGACTGAAATAAGAAGTTTCTCAAGTTAAGATCCTTAATGAATCAGGCCCTTTGTGTCCAACATGCAATGCTTATGAGATGTTGCATTGAATTTTTTTTTACACTGAATTATGGCAAATATCAGCAATATATATAGTAAGTCATCATCCTCACCATTTATTTATATAGCGCCAATAATTCTGCAACGCTGTACAAAGGACTCACTCTGCCCCATTGCAGCTTACAGTCTAAATTCCCTAACATACAGACAGAGAGACTAAGGTCAATTTAATAGCAGCCAATTAACATACTAGTATATTTTTGTAGTGTGGGAGGAAACCAGAGCACCTGGAGGAAACCCACGCAAACACGAGGAGAACATACAAACTCCACACAGATTAGGCCATGTTCGGGAATCAAACTCATGACCCCAGCGCTGTAAGGCAGAAGTGCTAACCACTGAGCCATCGTGCTGCCCAAAGTAGCAGTAAATGTTATTGACATTTTGCCTTAATTCAGTTTTTCAAATATATTCAGTGCATGTAATATCTCCTAAGCATTGCAGGTTCATACTTGTAGATGAAAGAACAATTATTTGTGGACGTGTCTCTAATTTAAATATCCAAAATGTCCAAAATCTTTTCTCCTTGACCTCCAACACATCCTTGGCCCAGTCTCACACATCTCCTCATCCAGCCTTCTGAGTCTCCAATGTCTCCGCTAATCATCACCCTGTTCAACAATCCCCAGCCTCCTTTTTATCCTCCATACAATGTTTACTTATCATTACACGTAACTTCTCCTCAACCTGCCATATTTCAATTACTCGGTCTTTAATGTCTTCGCTTCACACCATCCCAGATCTTCTCTTTCAGCCTTCATCATCTCCTTGCATCCTACTACATTTCCTCTTTAGAGCAGCCCCTGAATTGTTCATTGTTGACATAGGCATCCAATGTTTTCAACTTTTGTTCCATCTATTTTAACAGTTATTGTGCCTTGGAGAATTTCTAATGGAGGATAGTGGTTCTATGATACGGAATATTGCTGCTTAATGTTTACAAGTTCCTATATTTATATAATTTATTCCAATCTTCTTACATGTTCCATCCTTTTGTCTCCCCAGTTGTGAGATTTCAGACCAGTACTGGTACACAGGAGACCGTTGCCAGTCGGCTATCAGTAAACCCGGAGTCATTGCTGGAGTGACTGTAGGCCTGGCCGTCCTTCTCATTATTATTTTGACTTTGGCATTCTTGTTATGCAGACATCGAAATTGCTCAAACAAATTCTCGTAAGTGCCCATATTTTACATCAAGGCCATTGGATTAGGGCTACGTGGGTTTAGATTTACTGTATTTTCTATGTAGCTAAAGAATCTGATGAATGCTGGAAGTATTTGCTGGCCATATTACACAGAACCTTGCAGAGCCTCCCAGTACCCTTTGGCAAACAACTTACATATAGCCTCTCATTGACAAAGTCTTCTCTGAGTATTTCCTATTGCCAGGTACAATATAGAAAAACAACAATTCTAGGCATTTTGCACATTGCATGGATAGAAGGTTAATTCTTGTTGTTTTACTAACCTTCTATTTAAATTTTCTTTGTGTCTTGGAGAGCTGAATAAATAAACTCCATGCATACAGTCTCTGACAGCCTCACTGAAACAGTGAACATGGTTAGAGAGAGATTTTAGCTACGGGGCTCTAGGGCATGTTGGCGTACTTTGATTTGCTGCACTATCATCTGCCGTACTTTTACTTCTCCTCCTACCCCTGGATCGCCTTCCAGATTGTTATCAGACAGGCCTTCACATAATCCCGCGATCCCAAGGAGTAGATTTCAGAGGGCAGTACACAAACCTTTTCTTACTCATCTCTGTTCAGTATATCAGATAGATAATCCAATTGGCATATTATACAGAATCTACTGAGATTTTCTTGTTCACTTTTGGAACTTTAGGGTTTTTATTTATGGCACCTAGTTCCTTGCTCCTTGATTAAGAACAATATTACACTATATATTTCCAGATCCTAGATTCATGCTAGGTAGGGATTTTCACCTTATCCTACGATCCTGGATAGACAATTTAAAGGACACCTATCTGTTTTGATAATTCAGTGAACATACTTTATTGGGAGATTATCCTGAGTATTTTTGAACGCTCAGGGCATTCACCTATAATGCCCAGCCTTCCGCCCTCTGTTACAAGCTAAATTTATTACAATTTGCTTTAACACCATAATAGTGGATTTCATACTATTATAATGATATAATTACTTTAATATTGATAGTAGCAGCAAAGAAATACAATTTACTTTGCATTTTTAATCACAAGCACACTTTTTAATATATTAGTTATTAATTTTTTCGCTCTACATTCCAACCATCCTTGTTTTGTTTATTTCATTTTTAATGTATATTCAATACAAATTATGTTTTATGTATGGGTGATCCTTGAGTGCCCCTAAAAGATACACATCTTTCTTCTCTTGGCTCACCAAAAGAAGTTCCTCTGGACACTACAATATCCATATAAAGTTCAATACCCATGACTTCTTCATACTCAGCATTTTACCACACACAGCCTTTGCATTGCTTTGGTCAGTCATATCAGGTGCACCGTCAGGGGTTATGAAAATAATTTTGTAAATTGGCAACTGTGTATCATTCATTAAGTCCATGAATACCTGAAAACTGTCTTCCCTGCTAGTTCTCCAACTTAGTGGTTAGAATTTGGGCCACCTCCTCTTTTGCAGACAAGTCGATCAGATCTGTTGATGCATGAAATTGACATGACAAAAAAACAGTCTTTTTGGTCTGTCTTCAGTTGTTTTAGCACATCTAAAAATTCCTTTTTGACGATTTCACCATCTTGAAAACATTTTGTGCATGGCAAGTATGCGGCTCTCTCTTAATGAAGCAATTGACTTTATTGATTTATATTTGGGCGAAGATGGACTGTTGATCAGGCGAGATGTCCATTCTTTACTTTTATTATTTATATATTCTTTCATAATTTGTTTTTGACAAGAAAATTGCTGCAAAACTTCTGGTGAAGACTTTTTAAATTCCTATCCAAATTATCTTTCTTTCATACACAAACAATTTGTATTGGACATTGTATAAAATAATTAATCTTCCCACTCAGTGTGAGAGTGTGATTTTCTGCTAAATACACATATTTACATGAACAGCTAATACACATATTAACCTATATAGCTAACATAAATATTTACATATACAGCAAAAAAAACCTTATTTACATATGCAGCTAATACATACATTATAAATATACAATCTTCAATTAATATTTAATAAAATGTAAATTAAAAAATGCAGCACACATATTTAATAATAAAATACACAGCTAATACATCTTTTTTTTATATTTGATAAACACAAACTCTACCTAAAATACATGGAGATACCTATACCAAGTGCAGTAATGTCCTTTTTTGCAGTACAACCCCTTAAAAATAAAGAGCAGTGGAGGTGACCGGGTTTCCGTGAACTTCTGGGGGAAACCCCACAATTTACTTTTTGGCCACGTCTGGCGTACTACATTGACTGAAGGGTTTGACTGATATTTCCAAGACGTCTATATTCATTAATAGTAGTGAGTTGTTTGCATACTTGCCTACTATTTGTGTACTGTTTGTGCAACGGGTGCCTATAGACTGGGACTACACTAACCGTAAAGCCCTACATGGCAACCCAGATACTTACCTGATCCTGAGGGATGACTACAGGATGAACCGTACATTCCTCACAAAGGACCCAGTGCTTCAACCTGGACATACGAACCCCTCAGCACTTCAGCCTAGGGAAGAAACCAGACAGGTTACTGCCCCCGGGCTTAGAGCCTGCACAGGATAATTCTGAAATTATTGGGCTCCAGGCTAAGCCTATTTTACACCACTGCACCCAAACAACACTCACTGCACCTAAATGCCCAGGGCCTTATGCCCAGTATAGCCAAATGGGCCTAAAGCATGAGATGTGCCAGGGGCCTAGTGCCCGACCTATCTAGCTGAAGCCATACTCATCTACTCTGTGCAGCATACCCTACTTCCTTCCTGGCATCTCCATCCCTTACAGGCCCTCCAGCCGGCTGCATATCGTCTCCACTGCAGGGCTTCTCCTTCTCTTCTGGCAGGGGAGCTCTTAGCCCTGACAAGGCCTCCCTGCTGCCTTCTTTGTTTGACACGGTGGCTTCCTTCTCTCTTTCTTCTAAGGCTGACTCTCGCCGCCCAAGTCCGGATGTCCCTCAATGTCCTCTCACCCTACTCCACCAACAAACTGCCATGAGCGCTGGGCATGATGACATATATAACATCGCACCAGTTTTATGTGGTGATGAGGCGAGCCTGATTCGCTTGTCGCACAGCCAAAAATTCAAATGGCCACCGTTGAGCCCTGTTTGGCTCACTATTTTGCCCACTGATTGGCTGGCAGCGAATCATTTACGTTTCGCTGCCGCCAGCACTGCAACCTGCAAAGAAGAGAATAAGTCGCCTACCTGCACTGGATTCCAGGTTGGGTGAGTCAGTTAGTTTTTCCTTTGTCCACTTCTTGGGCTCCATCCCCTTTCTTTGTTTTGCCCTCTTCACAGGCTCCAGATGCGGGTGAAAACCTCTCACATCTCCCCCAAATTTTTCCAGTGTGCTCCCCACAACCAATGTCTTACTCTTGACGTCTGCTTCCAAGGTTCGCTTTCCCGCACAAGGGAATCGCATCTGATGGATCCTCTTTGGTAAAGCTCCTTTGCCCAGGACCCACTCCAGGCCATCCTTATTCTCCCCAAGAGCAGGCACCTAGGGGGTTTCTTCTCTGGAGACAGCTGGAACCTCCCATTTGTCTGATATCTCTTTTGTGGCTCTTGGCTCCTTTTCAGAGTGTGACAAGAGTCACCACTCACCAGCTGCGCTCACTTGAGTAACGTCTTCTCCATCAGGTACCACTTCAGCAGCTCTCTATTCTGGGGGACCGATGGCTTCCTTCTTCTCAGGTACGCCCGGGCAGGCATCTTCACATGCCTCCAGATACAGCGGGTTGCAGTAGACAGTTTTTGCAAGTCTACCTTCCTACTCAGGGACCATCTACTCCCCAGTTACCAAGCAGTCATTCGACGTTTCCCATACCTCCATCTTTGCCTCCTGCAGCCATGGGTATTCGTGTCTGGAATCTTGCCTAGATGGAATGATCACCTGCGATCCACCATCCTACAGGCTCTACCGATCCAACCCTCCAGATTTCCACTAGCCGTGGTGCCACTACTTGAAGAGTACTTTTTCTGGCCACTTGATGAAGGCAACTCCATCTTCTTCTTCCCACTCTCTGAAGACTTCCTCTGTTGTGGTGTGTCTTGTCCATTCACACTTTCAGCAATGCGGTTCTTCTATCTTCATCTGCTGGGCACATCCATCCTTCTTCAGTTTCCCTGCCCATTCCAAGTCTTGCTGCAGGGACACTACCACCTCCTTCATACTGGTGATCATGTCAGTTCCCTCATACCTCGTAATGATCCCCCGGTGAGTCATAGTGTCCAGTCAGGATCCTGCTAAATGCAGAAAATGCAAGGGGTGCCTATAGACATTGACACCACTAACCGTAAATCCCTACCTGGCACATACCCGATCCAGAGGGATGACTATGAGACAAACTTTACACTCCTCACAAAGGACCTTGTTCTCCAACCTGGGTTTGCAAGCAAACTCCAGACGTCTGCTCCTCTTCTTTTCTTTACCCTCTTCACGAGCTCTGGATGCTCTTAAATTTGCATATTTTCCCTGTGAAATTGGTCTTACCGTGTGTACATTTTTGTGTGCCTGTGATAAGTAAGTTATATTGTAAAAAGTGATATAAACACCTACAGTAGAGCACACCTGAAACTCTTAATGTATTAAAATGTGGTCACCTAGATTTCTTACAACACAAGGGGGTAAATGTATCAAGCTGAGAGTTTTCCGCCGAGTTTGAAAAGTGGAGATGTTGCCTATAGCAACCAATCAGATTCTAGCTTTCATTTTGTAGACTGTACTAAATAAATGATAGCTAGAATCTGATTAGTTTTTCAAATCCGCCAGAAAACTCTCAGCTTGATACATTTACCCCAAGGTGTAAGATCTTCTGAACTAAAGTGGCCAAATAGGCACACATTGATTACTATGCCTAATGTAACAGGAAATTCACAGTATCCCCTAAACAACATCCAAACAAGTTATGTACATGACTGAGTCACATGTATAGAGTGGCTTGGTGGTTAAGTCTTCTGAATGAGAAAATGTATTACATTATATTTATTATATTTCTTTCTTTAACAACTTTTGCTGTGTTCAGATGTGATCTCAGTTGGGTAAGGAAATCTGGGCACAGTGCTACATAAAACTGAAATTCCTTATGTATCGTTAAATAATTTACGTCTTTTCAGGAGCAGATCAACATACAGCCGGACTCTGTAGAAAAATTTGGGTAAGGTAAAACTAACATTTTTCAATCCCAAAATGAGTGATTTTTTTTTACATTTTCTTTTAAGTAAAATTTTAAATTTTAAGCTTAAAAAGCATTTACTTTTAAAAAATGATGTTTGTGCGCAGTTGATGCTGAAAGAAACTCCCAACCATCCAATTAGTTGAATCAACAATATTCAATATATCCTTTATACTTTCAAACTATTCCAGGCCTGAGAAGCAACCAATACTTGCAATGAGAAAATACTGGACTGTGGGAGTCCCATGCATTAGACTACTTTGGTTCAACTAGAAGTGACTTATTTGCAAAAAAAAGCTCTAAAATCATTTTTTTCCCCTTATGGAATAAGCATACAATTTGTAAAACTTTTTTTGTCTACATTCTCATCCACAGAGGGTCATCGCTATGTCCAGATTAATCTTCCCTGATTCCATGCAGTAAATCACTGACTTCACCACCCAGGAGAGACAGTGGTTACCATCTGTTGGGAAATGAAGGCTGTGCTCTAGATATGACATTGATGAATTAATGACAAATGACCTAAAGAACTCAATTTAGAACTTATCTCAAGTCAATGGAATTATCACTGCATATGAGGCAATTATTACAATTAAAATATTAATTATGTTATGTTTATAAGAAAACATATAATTAGGTGTTCAACTATGGAGATACAATTACTGATGCTGGGAATACTTTAAGAAGGCCAAGACATTTTTATTATTTAAAAAATATATTTTTTGATGGTATAAATTTCATCACTAAACACTACAGAGCATACTGTTTATGTATAAAATACTAAAACAGATTGAGAGTATCAAGGAGTTGAGCACAGTGGGAGGGGAATCAAATCCAGTAGATTAAAGAATGCAACAGAAGCTTGTTGTCTACATTTATTAGAAGGTAAGCAAAGTACATTGTTTTAAAAATGATCTTGTAGCATTTATGCACTGGGAGTGACAACAGCACCTCTGTGTTCATCAATTTACTAAACATATTTTTAATAATGTTTATTACTATGTCACATAAAATAATTTTTATTTAAAGATCATACTGTTATTGTGATACCAGCACTTTTTTGCATTAAAAAATAATTACTGTTTAAAAACTGCTTCCATATGTACACAGCATGACATGTCCTATGAATTATAATGATGTATATGAATATGTTTTAAAAACAACATCATCATTTATTTATAGGGTGCCACTGATTCCATAGCAAAACATCTTACAAATATCACATACATGAACATAATAAACTAAATTGAATACAGCAAAGCAATGTAAGACGCACTTGGATAGTCATAAGCTGACAATACAACTAGCGTGGATGCAGATACCAATTCCAGGCATGTGAGTGAACAAACAGCAGAAGATTCAACTTCACATTACATTTGGGTCACACAAGGTAGACAAACATGAGACAAAGAACAGAGAAGACCATGCAGGTGAGAGCTTAGATTATTGAGCAAGGAGATAATTAGAGACAGTAGGTGCATATAAGACATGGAAGGATGTGGTGGACAGAAAAAATAGAGGGTCTAGGTTGGGGTAGGGTAGAAAAGCATGAAGATGTGAGTGTTGAGGGAGTGTTTGAAGGATTGAAGATTGGAGGATAGTCTAGCAGGGCAAACAAACCGGTTCCATAGGTGGGGAGCAGAATAGACATATAGGCTCGGAGATGGACATGGGAGGGTGAGGTTGGGGTGTATCTCATGATGAAGATGAACAGGGGTGGGAGGGGAAGATTAGTTTAACAATAGCATTCAGGTTGGATTTTAGAGTTGAAAGCCGGGTGAAGATATGTCCATTGAGGAGGAGATTATAATAGTCAAGGCGAGAAATAATGCGCAAGTGGTCCATGGTTTTGGTCATTTCCTGAGTGAGAAAGGGGTATATTTTGGAGGAGGAAATGACAAGACTGTGAGAGGTACTGACTGTGAGGGGTGAAGGTAAGGGCAGAGTCAAGGATTACACAGAGGCAGTGTGCATGTGGAACAGTGGAGAGAGTGTAGTTTGCAACTGTGAGGGAGTTGTGGGGAGGGAGACTGAAATTAGTATGGGAAAGATAATGAGCTTAGATTTGGAAATGTTATATTTGAAGCAGGGTTGCGTCAATGAGAGAAGTGGGTCAAATGGTTGAAGACAAGTCTTTCAAGAATGTTGTAAGTAAAGGGGACCAGAGAAATGTGGTGGAGAGAGAAGAAGGGTCTAGATAGGGTTTCTTGAAAAAAGGGGGGAAAAAAGCATGTTTGAAGGTGTAGGGAAAGACACCAATAGAGAGGGAAAGATTAAAGAGGCGAGGCAAGCAATGGAGGAGAGGAAGCTTTGAAGGAATTGGGATGAGGAGGCAGATTCTCGGAGAAGCAGAAATGAGGAGAGTGAGGATCTCTTACTCAGTTACAGGAGGAAAGGGAATGAGGGTGACATTGTGGGAGGCGGAAAGGGTAAAAGTGGTGGATTTGGTGAAGGGCGATTTTGTAGTATTTTGTGACATTTTTGCCTTTTTAAAGTAAGTGGTAAAGGTTTGAGCTGTGAGTGGGGAGGGAATGGGTGGTGAGGGAGAACAGAGAAATGGTGGGGTAGAGGGCAGTGTAGTAGGAAGAAAAAATTAATTTAAAGTGGAAGCAGTCAGCATAGGAAAGGAATTTCTATCTCACATATCACAGACACCCTTTATATGTTAAAAAAGTTTAAAAGTAAAGAATGCACAAAACAAACTGGAACACACATAAAATATTAATATTGTCATAAATACCAATGTTCTGAAAAATGGGACTTGCGAATACTACATTTGTATTGTTGATTTATTTTCCACAACAAAAGGTAGCCAACATGCAGGATTTAGCAATGAGATTGCATTTTTGCCGGCAAACTCAGGGAAGGTACTATTATTGAGCGTAGAGGATATATATATATATATATATATATATATATATATATATATATTATAAGGGCACAGTCATGTGAAAAACATTGTTATGCCACAGGGAATCTGTGAGAGGGGGGGGCATGGTGTTTGGGGGTCTACATCTTAAAACGTATTAAAGCTATTAAACTGAAATTTGGAATGCGAATGGAGAACTGTTAACAGGTGCCGCATGTGAAATTTTAGAAAAAAAGAATAAAAAATGACAAATTAGGAACAATATAAAGTTCAAAAGTCGCCGTTTTTCTGTTTTTTTTGGGAGAGCGTAACTCGGTGTACAGGGCGTTTAAAGACACATGGTAAGTTTTGTTAGAAAGTTATTAGGGCTGAGGAGTGCTTTTGAGGGTTCACAAGTTTGAGAAAGTTACAGTTTTTTTACAATTTGGTAAAACATGCCCCATTTTAAAGATAGGGGATTTCGGAAAAGTTCATATAACGTTGCGCATGTCAGATAGAGTCTTGTGCTGGGTGTACTGAAAATGGATACACTTGAGAGCACAAACATGGCTGACTGACCTATCGCTTAGAAATTTTCTTCTGTGTGCAGGATAATTTAGCCATATTTATTGGGTACAGGGGGGTGGTTGGTGTTTTGGGGCTGAAGGGGGGGCAAACTATACTAGTATTAGCCCTGGCACCGCTCTCGTTTTACAGTTTAATAATCTCTGCCAGAGCTGTGGTACAGAGCCCTTTTAAACTTCAGTGATGTCAGTTAATTTATTCACTGCACTGAGACTGGGGGCGGGAGATTTAAAAGTGCTCTGTGGTTCCTGCTCTGAATTAAAAAAAAAAAAAAGCATGGGGTCCCCCCTCTATTCTCTTTTAACCCTAGTGCTGCCAGCCCACTGCTGGTTCCGTGAAAATCGGGGAAAAAAATTGCGTGGGGTCCGCCGATTTTCACGGAACCAGCACTAGGCAAACCAGCCTGGGTTAGAGGCACTATAAATAGAACTATCACAATAAGCTAAGCTCATTGCGCATCGGAGCTCCTACTGTGTAGAAGCTCCGATACGCAATAAACTTAGTACTAATACTTAGAAATAGACGTAGCGCAATGAGCTTAGCTCATTGCGTATCGGACCTCCTACTAGGTAGGAGCTGTTTGCGGCGGCTCCTCACTTTTTTGATTTTTCTTATTGTTATTTTGTAGTTCTAATTTTTAATGAAGTTGCTTTACTGTATCTTTCTAAGACACCCAGGCCCTAAACTAGGATAAAGCTAAACTAAGAAAATGTAATAATACTGTATGTGTGTATTCCAGTGAACAATTCTGTGAATTAGCAGATCCACCATTTTGTGAGTGACAGCACTCTCACTACATGATAGTGCTGAATCTGCAGCTAACGACAGGAGGTGATGGCAAACCATGTCTGTATTGCTCAAGGAACACGTCCATTAAGGCTTCTGCCTTAATCGTCGTCATTTCAGTGCTTTTTGGAGTTTGAGTGAAAGAGTTTCAATATTTTTTTTTTATGTTTTAGATAGTGTATAAGGAACCTTAATCGGACATGTTAAACCGTAAGGTTTTCTGTCTATGGAATATATATATATATATATATATATATATATATATATATATATATATATATATATATTATATTAGGTGTGTTAAATGAAGGTTCAATACATACCACAAAATCATCATGTGTCTCAACTTCTGCAAGTGCTCCTAGACTTATTTCATTTATGGTACAATATTGCTGCATTTGTGGAGGAGCAAAGGTTCTCAGTTTGTTGGTTTTCATTTGCTACCTTGTGTTGTCTCTAAGAAATCCCACATAAAAGATACTACATCTTTACTCAAATCTGTTAGCAGTATTTTTGGGATGCCCAATATCATTGGCTTACAAGTGACATACATATATACCCAGTGGTCGAAGTGGAAATTTAGTAGTAGCGGTATCAAAAATGCACTGGGAATGTAAGTGAATGGAATTTGCTACTATTACAATGAATGCAATAGGAGAAGTGGTGGCATGGTATACCCCTGTATACACCCCCACTTCCACCACTTTATATACTCCATAAATTGGGATTACATCACTGGTGAAAGTGGGCTGGTATACGGCGGTATGCCATGCCACCAATTTACTTATTACTTTTATTACAAAAAAATATCAAATTCCATTTCCTTACATTTTCCATACAACAACTTTTAAATTTCCCCACTGATTACATAGTAATATATAATTATTTAAATCAAGATGATGGGATTATACAAGACTTATCTTAAAACACAAAGGGCCTGATTCAAGTCTAGATGTTTGCAAGTTTGTGCAGCATAACTTGGGTGAATTTGCACTGGCATGCCCAGCAACCGAACCTGCGCTTCTCTTCGCAATTGCACAGAATTTCTAATTGCTCTCATCTGACACTTATGTCCCCTTACGACTTGTGGTGGGTTGAGGGGGGGAAGGGGTGGACTAACATAGGCCATGTACAGTAAAGGCGTGTTTACACAGATGCGGATAATACAAAACCTGTGTTTAGAGAACATATGTATGTTTTCAGCCATATTTTTTGCACCTCCTACAGGGAAGTGTAAATGGTGGATGATAGTGATGACCGACATGACATTGTCTTTGTTTACTACCTTTCATCCTTTCACGCAGGCGTCTCAGTAGCTAGCACAGAACACTAGCAAGTATAAGTTTAATTTTCAATATGCATTGTGGAGTCTAAAACATAAGCATTGTATGCACTGTACGCAATGAAGATTTGCTTATTTAGTTAGTTATTTTAAAAGAATAAAAGAAATTTAAAAATATAAATCTCAAATATATGCCTTAAATTGAAGACATGAAACATTTATGTTATATTAGTTTATGTGCTCTGCATCAAGTGAGTTATCAGATTAAATTCTACTAAATATTGTAACACCATACTTATTATGTATCTACTAGAATTTAGCCTGGTAATCAATATTTATTTTAGCAAATAACAACATGGAAGTAAGTTTATTTTATTTATTTTAGTTAAGATAAAATATAATGTGGTGAAAAAAGCTAATTAATGAATCCAATATATAATTACATCGAGTTTGGTCTTATTCTGTTCACAACAACTTACGAGCGCTAGTTATAAATAATATCACTTTTTCATACATCAAATAGCCAGTTCACAGGGATCCTAAAAAACAGTTAATACAGGTGTAGAGACGGGAATCTGAAGAAGGACACCTGGCAATCTCACGGGAAAATGACCAGAGGAATCCACCAATGCCTTGTCGAGGTCAAGGGAAGTCAAGACCCTTCAACCTATGAATGAAGACCTTGATACTGTAACTGTGTATCTTTGTGATGATATTTCATTTTACAACTGTACTGTTTATAAATTGTTCTCCTCTGACTTTGGAAACCAGAGTGTTCTGATAGAAGCTTGTGTTGGTGCCAAAAGACGCAAGTGTATGTATGCCAAACTCTGCCTTTTAATACTTTGCGAATAAAACCAATGCGATTTGGAATAACAGCGATCATATTGGAGAATCTTTATTGCAAATGACAATTCACCTACTAGTATGTTTTTTTGGAGTGTGGGAGGAAACCCACGCAAACACATTGAGACCAAACTCCATGGTTGGGACTTGAACACATGACCCCTGTGGTGTGAGGCAGAAGTGCTAACCACTAAGCCACCATGTTGCCCATATTTTGGTCCACACACCCAGATTTCTCAAATGTGTGAATGGTTCATCCTCATTGTGATTGAATATATATTACACAGTACAAGGAACGAGGAACACATTCTATCACCGTTATTACCCTACATTCACCACCCAGGGGTGTAGGAAGAGCCCTAGTGCTTTCAACACTGGGCTGGGTGGAATTAAAGGGGGTGCCCCCAACACAATTTTTTCCACTCCCTAAGGAATCCAGCCCAGCGCTGAACGGCCTGGTTTTGATTTGTCATTACCACGTGTCCCCCTGCTATAGTGCCAACCACCCCGGTGATTTTGCATCAAGTCTCATGTTGATACATCGGCGAGTTTAAACTTGCCCGAGAAAAACTTGACATATTTACCCCAAGGAGTTATAATGGGTTAAAGTGAGGTTACAAACAACAAAATTCCCCTCTTGTCATAACTACCAACTTTGCAGACCTGTCCTCTGGGAGATGAAAAGAGAAGGTCTACAAAGTAAGGATGGCATTTCAGGGTGTTCATTTCATCTCAGCCACACATCAGTAGGTTTGGTATGATGATGCTATACACCTCACCGCAGACTTACACAATTGCATGGTAACAGGTTTTGTATCATAATACAGTGATGGGTGTACCATAATGATACAAATTGAAAGGTGATTTGCAGACTTTTTCAGGCATAAAATTTCTTGTTATGTGCGTATTGTCGCTAACCAATAACGATTGTCGAACCTCGATTTGTGTTTCCAAAGCACAGAGATTTATTCGCAAATAATAGAATATATATATGCTCAAGCGAAGTAATAGTAAATACAGCCGTTACTTATCGCAGGCGCTCTGGATCCAGTGCAGTCATTCAATCCTGAAGTCTGGGGACAAGATGTCTGCACTCTGGATCACAAGCTGCTGCTTATATACACAATCAAATACAGTAATACAATGAAGATGGTATAGCTTGCATCTATTGGTCCGGGTCTTCAGGAATGTCCAAGGGGTCGTCAATCATTGGCTGGTTCATCCTAAGGAATCCAAAGGAGGGGGTCATCTCTGCAGGGGGTATGCTCTGCTCTTCCCGCCAGGATTCCTTAGTCTTAAGTAGTTCATAATTCCCTATCATTCATAACTTGCGTATGCACTCTGCGATTCCCTCGCAGAGTGAACCAAACAGTAGGATATGTAACGAGGTTCATTATGATACCACTCATGATGTTATTCCTTTAACCCGTTCCGTGTATTTTACTAATATGCATGTAACTCTGATATAACATATAAATACTACTATATTTCGACATAACTGACTATGTGTTGCAACTAGCATTATTGTGTACTATTTTATAAGTATGCGTGTTTGTGCGAATGTATGGTAAAAGACCAATTACTGTTGCTGCCACGTGTAGTGGATGCGTACGTCCTTTCACGCCGTAGCGTGCCCTTGTACGTCGATGCATACCGTACGCATCTTTTCAAACAAAGACAACCAAGTTTGCTAGACTTTAATTGAAATGACTTTATCCAATTTGTTGACTTCGACAGTTCCACCCTTTGATAGTGTAATAAACTATCACCCAATCACCATTTCAAGTTCAGGATTATACAATACTTCTTCACAGACCATGATCTCGGTATCTGGTACCACCCTTTCAGTCTCTTTCTCAGTGTCACTCCTATGAGACCATTTTCCACACTTCAACACAGTAGGAACACATTTGACAACTAAACCAATTGCTAAGATGACACCCAGTATAAGGAGAAGGAGCTTACCTACACTCGCAATCATTTCCTGTACCCACTCCCCCAGACCGGAGAACCATTTTGCTGGGTTCAACCATGAGAACCAACCCGCCACCTTTTCCCCGACCTCATATAACGAAGAATTATGGCTCTTTCGAAATTCCCATTTCAGCTGCAAAATTTCATCCATCTTCCGGTCTATAACCTCTTTAGGGTCATCAGTATTATTAGTAATGTACGTGCAACATTTGACACCGAACTGGGTGGCCAGTGTCACACAGTACCCACCAGTAATAGAGGTGAGATAATTTAGTACCAGTCTATGTTGCACCAACTCCTTTTTGTACGCTTGTAGCTCCCTTCCAGTATACCTGAAAGTGTCATCATACATCTCGGTGATATTATCTATTAATTTAGCTAGGTCTTGGATATATTTAAAGTTTAATGTTCCCCGAGCGGTCCTGGTGAGATCTAGAGCAACCATAACTTGGAAACCAGCAGTTTCACTAATCAATTTTGTAGCTATGTGTTCCTCACCAGGAATCATATTTCTCTTGCCACGGTGTTCATACTGTGTGTGTATGTATGGTGGTGATGTAGTCTTGTGAATATCTACCATTTCTTCATGAGTAATAGTCATGATTTCAGGAACCAGTTTAGCTAGGAAACACAAGCCCTTGGAACTCGGAGTCACCCAGGAATAAGCTTTCCATCCACAAACAAAATACACATCATCAGGGAGAACATAAGGAACAGTATGCCCATGAATTATATCACACAGAGTTTTGATAAAACTACCCATGCCTAGTGTCTCCATCTGCTCTAGACACGTGTCGGCATTAATGACATTTTCACATTTATCTGTAGAGACCTTTCCAATGGATACCTTCTTATGTTTGGTTATACGCCCTAACTTGTGACTTCCATCAACATTCCTGCCTAGTAGTGACCTTGTGAGTCTCTCTCTAAAATGAGTGTGGCGAGCCATTGTCTGATCTGATAGGTCAGCCTCCCAATTCTCCAGGCGCTTTGCATGAGATATGTTTAGGCACAGCAAAGATCTGCCTATGGAGTATTGTCGAAGCGTCAGACTAGGGGACCTAGTGTTATTGTACCTCCCTTCTATGGGCCTCCCACCCCTTAATTCGAGTATTTCGGATATGTTTAGAGGGAATGGCACTAGTCCTATGTTATGCTGCCCTTGAGGCACGTGAGAGCACACCCAACACTCGGTTTGGTTTAGCACCTAACCCACCAGGGAGTGATAATCCTCCAAAGGATGCCCGCCTATATTCAGAGTACTGGGGGACTGGCATCGTTGAATGCATCTCTCTTCAACTAGGGAGTTGCAGAACTTGCAGATACAATACTCATCAGACAATAGCCCCTCACACTGCCTCCGAGTTCCTGAGCTAGCAGACCTTTTCATAACCCCTGGACCAAGTTTGATAATGGGCTGCTCAGGATATCCTATTAACTTTTTTTCGGCCTCCATTTCATCCGTATCACTCCCAGAACTCTCCTCCGTCCTCCATCCTCCTTCACAAAAATAGAATGTCCTAGAAAAAGTAAAAACAAGGAAAATCCTGGAACAAAAGAAAAACTAAAACCGCCACTCCATTGCTGGAAAGATAGTTCTGAGGCAACGTCTCTGGTTCAGGTGTCTCAACTGCAGGCTTTAGGTCTCCCGGAACAGGCTCACAAGTGACAGCTCTATGTCGTCGGTCTGAGGCTTGTCTTGCACTTTCTCCGGATTATGGACTCTCCTGCAGTGGGTGGAATGGACCCAAGTGTCTCTCTCTGCAACCTTCAGTGATGTAGTACTGGTCAGCAGCACTTGGAACGGGCCTTCCCAACGGTCTGTTAAACAACCTGAACGTAAGAAATTGCGGATCATAACATAGTCTCCAGGTTCAACATCATGACAGTTCGTCTCTGGCATACCAGGTGACAGCATTTTTAGTTTTTGTTGTTGTTGTTTCAGCTGTCTACTCATTCTTATAAGATATTGTACAGTCACTTCATTATTACACTTTAAGTCGTCTTGTGGACTCACGATCAAATGAGGTTGTCGTTCGAACAGTATCTCAAAGGGGGACAGATTAGGAGGTCTAGGAGTGGTTCGAATGCTGTGGAGGACCAACGGCAAAGCCTCAGGCCATGCCAACCCAGTTTCAGCCATTATCTTACCTAATTTGTTCTTTATAGTACCATTTACTCTCTCCACCTTACCACTGACTTGTGGTCGGTAAGGGGTGTGAAGTCTGCTACTGATTCCCATGAGTTTACACATATTTTGGAAGACATCACCAGTAAAATGGGTACCCCTATCACTTTCAATGGTTCTAGGGATACCGAACCTACACAGAAAGTCTTGTACGATTTTCTTTGCAGTGAACACAGCAGTATTAGTGGCTGCCGGATATGCTTCTACCCAACCGGAAAACACATCAATACACACTAACACATACTTTAGATTCCTGCACGGTGGTAATTGGATATAGTCAATTTGTATTACCTGAAAAGGTCCGTCTGTAGGAGGGATGTGGGATGGCTCAGTTGGAATAGTTTTCCCAACATTTTTCCTCAAACAAGTAAGACATGACATTGCTTTCTTACCAGCTTGAGAGGAAAATCCGGGAGCACACCAGTATGCTCTCACCAGTTTGCACATACCTTCTTTACCCAGGTGAGTCAGGCGGTGTGCTGCTTCAGCCAGGCTTGGATAGTATGTTCAGGGAGCTACAGGCTTACCTTGTCCATCCCTCCAGAGTCCTGAGGACTCTTGACCACATCCCTTCGCCTTCCAGACTGCCTTCTCCTGCAGGGAACACAAATCTTGCATTTCAATTAATTTCTGCGTGTCTAATGTCTAGAAAAACCATCATAGTCTCGGTCGATACAGTCATAGGTTGCCCTGCTGCCCATTTAGCAGCTTCGTCTGCCCTGTTGTTGCCCAATGACACTGGGTCTTCTTCAAAGGTATGGGCTTTGCACTTTATGACGGCTACTGTTCTGGGTAACTGTATCGCTGTCAGAAGTCCTTTTATGTGTTGTGAGTGTGCTACTGGTGTACCTGCTGCTGTCGTAAAGTTTCTAAGACGCCAAAGGGCCCCAAAATCGTGCACTACCCCGAAGGTGTACCTAGAGTCAGTATATATATTGGCTGATTTACCCTCTGCCAATTCACATGCTCTCCTTAGTGCTACTAGTTCCGCCACCTGGGCTGAGTGAGGTGGGCCAAGGGGTTCAGCTTCTACCACATCCTGGTCGTCTACAACAGCGTAACCAGTACATAGCTCTCCTGTCTCTGTCTGTCTATGGCAACTTCCGTCTGTATAAAACGTAAAATCTACATTTTCTAAGGGGGTGTCACGTACGTCGGGCCTTGCAGTAAAGGTCTGATTCAGGTGTTCCATACAGTCATGCGTGTCAGTATTCTTGCCTAACTCATCATCAACCAGGGTCTCCTCACCTCCCACCCTTTGTGTCTCTAGAGACACATACGGAAGGTATGTAGCTGGATTTAAGGTGCTACATCGTTTGATGGTGATGTTTGAGGGTGCCATCAGGGCTAGTTCCCACTTTGTGAATCTAGCTGAAGAAACATGTCTGGTTTGGGCTGAATTTAACAGAGCTGATACAGCATGGGGTGTATAGATGGTTGAATTATGTCCTAATACTACATCCTCGCTCTTACTTACTAGAAGGGCCGTTGCTGCTACACTTCTGAGACATGTTGGGAGTGATCTTGCCACATTGTCTAATTGTGCACTGTAGTATGCTACTGGTCTGCTAGTGTCACCATGTTTCTGTGTGAGGACACCTGCTGCACAGCCATCAGCTTCTGTACAAAATAGCTCGAAAGGCTTTTCATAATCAGGTATTCCCAATGCAGGTGCTCTGGTCAGACTATCTTTAAGATTAAAGAACGCTTGCTCTGACTCTTCTGTGTGTACAACACGTTCTGGTTTTGAGGAAGAGACTTGCTCCTGCAATGGTAATGCCAGAATAGAAAAACCTGGGATCCAGGACCTACAGTATCCACACATCCCCAAGAAAGTACGAATCTGCTTCTGGCTCTGCGGCAGGGTCATGTGTTGTATGGCCTCAATTCTGTCGGTTGTCAGGTGTCTTAGCCCCTTAGTGAGGCAGTGTCCTAAGTATTTGACCTTAGTCTGACATGGCTGTAATTTATCCTTTGCCACCTTGTGCCCTGTTTGTGAAAGATGAAGCAACAACAATTTAGTATCATGCAAACATGACATAAAAGAATCAGAGCACAACAACAAATCGTCCACATATTGAATTAGAACAGACCCATTGTGGGGTTGAAAGGATTGCAAACAGTCATGTAAGACTTGGGAGAAAATACTGGGGCTGTCAATGAACCCCTGGGGTAGTCTGGTCCATGTGTATTGCACTCCCCTGTAGGAGAATGCAAAAAGGTATTGGCAGTCAGGGTGAAGAGGGACTGAGAAGAAAGCAGAACATAGATCAATGACAGTAAAATGACTGGCAGAGGGTGGAATCTGCATGAGGATGACAGCTGGATTCGGCACTACGGGGAATTGGCTCTCAACAACTTTGTTAATTCCCCTTAAGTCCTGGACTAATCTATAGCCCCTCCCCCCACTCTTCTTCACAGGGAAAATGGGACTATTTGCTGTACTGGCTGTACAAATTAAAATCCCTTGTTGTAACAGCCTCTCAATAACAGGATATACCCCTAGTTCCACCTCCGGTTTTAATGGATACTGTGGGATTTTTGGAGCTATCCTACCACTTTTTAGATTGACCATGACAGGGGCTACTTTTGCCATCAGTCCAGTGTCCTGTCCATCTCTGGTCCATAGGGAACCTGGTATTTCCAGCAACATCCCCTTTACTTGAGATGGACTTTGTTCTATAACAGGAGAGTGTAACATTAACCTTTGAGGGGTGTCCAATATATCCTGTACCTCATGTGCGACCTTCTCCGGCATATCTAAGAACACACCATCAGAAGTACAGTATATGACACATCCCATTTTACATAACAAGTCTCTCCCTAGCAAGTTAGTAGGAGCCACGGCAGCCAAGAGAAACGAATGCTTAGTATGCAGAGGCCCGATAGTAACTTCGGCGGGTTTAGTTAGAGGATAATGTAACACTTTTCCCGTTACCCCCATAGCTGAAATAGTTTTACTGGTCACCTGTAGGTTGAAAGGAGAGGTTATCACAGATCGGGCCACCCCTATATCAACAAGAAAAGTTTGTTTCCTACCAGCTATGTCAACTATCATTGTTGGTTCTTCACTCTGACTCTCAGTTAACCTCACTGGCTGTAGACTACAGGTATGACCTGACCCCTACCGCTGACTATTGATTTCCCGCGCAGCGTTTGCTGCCGTAATATGCGCGGGTAGATGTGAGTCTTCTAGTCTATGTGAATCCCTCCTTGGAGGATATCTATGTGACCCACCTTTCTGTGTATTGAGTCTTTCCTTTTTACACTCTCTAGCGTAATGTCCTTCCTCGTTACAGTTGAAACACCTGATCACTTTAGGTTTCCTGTTATATGAGTTGTATGCTGGTGGTCGTGTATGCACCCTTTCTAGAGCCTGTATACTTACCATCATTAACCTATCACTTTTCTCCTCCCTTTTTCTAAAAAGGTTTTTGTCATGCTCCACAGCAGACTCCCTAAGAGAGTCTACCGTGACGCCTCTCCAATTAGGTAATGTGGTTTGTACTCTCGTCTTTAAATTTTCTCTAAGGCCATCCATCAGTACCCCTACAGCTACCTCTCTGTGATGTGGGTCCTCACTTATGTTGGATATCCCAGTAAATCGTGCGATCGCTGTTATAGCTCTAACAAAGTAATCTGAGGCAGTTTCACTATCCTTTTGTTTAATGGTGAAAATCTTACTCCAATTTACTACTACTGGAAAACAGATGGCTAAGTGTTTGACAATTTGTTCTATATTCCATTGGTTAATCTCATCAGTCAAGGTGTCATCTTCCTCCAACAAACAATCTTCAATAAATTTTTGTATGTTAGTATTGGGAGGAAGACACGCCCTCAACACTACCCGCCAATCCTTACTGGTTGGTTCGTGAGCATTTCCTAAGTCTTTAACAAATTTCTGACATTTAGCTAACTCTTTTCTAGGATCTGGGAATTCAGTCATAATGGAACGTAATTCTGATCTAGTCCAGGGACAATGCATTGTAACATTTCTTAAAGGAACTACACCATCCTTATCCGGTTTCCCATTGGGAACTGATATTGTGCGGACCGGGAACGCACCCTCTGGTACACTGACTTCAGGAGACACTACAGGATTTACTGGTCCTAGATTTAGAACGCTTTCACTCCTAGTGATCACGCTACTCTCACCTATCTCAGCCATTTTCTCATACTTGCGCTGAGCCTCTAGTACACTAACGGCATGGGCAATGGCCGAAATCACAGTGGGTTCATCTTCACTTTCAGATACACTTGATTTAAACTGGTTTAAAACAGGATACAACTTAGCAATTTTTCTATTTTCAGTTTTAACAACGGCTGTACTTACCCCTCCCGCCACATAAGGTGGCGGGGGCGCGCTTGCACTGAGTTCGCCACGCTTCTCAATGGTTACATCCGCCTTGCGCGCGCTTTTCGCCACGCCTACTTCCGGTTTGCATTCGCTGCTCTGCCACGTGTTACCGTCCATTTGCCACAATTTTAAACAATCATTATGTCTATGTCACGGGCACTAGGAGTCTTTACCCAGGGATCACCAGGTGATAGGCTTACCAGAGCAGTATAGGTGGTAATATGGTACTCTGGTAGCAGGGTGATCACGGAACAGGAAATAGCAGATGATGAGATGCTCAAGAAAGTCTATGACTAGCAGCACTGGCAATATGGAGGTAGTAATACACGAGGAACTGTATGGACAAAGGACACGTGAAGGTAGTCAGTGGTCTGCGGTAGCAAGTTGTACCACTGCTATAGTGAGGAGGAATGTCCAACAGAAACGAGGAGGTGATGAGAGTCAGCGGTCTGCGGATAGCAAGTTGTACCGCTGTCAGAGTGAAGGAATGGAATCCAAGTGGAGGTATCCGGGGAGTCAGTGGTCTGCGTTAGCAAGATGTACCACTGCTATGTGAGAGGATACTGGAACAGGTGAAACTGTAAACAGGAGTCAGTGGTCTGCCACTAGCAAGTTGTACTACTGAATATATATGTGAGGAGGTGCACGGGGAGAGACTGCAACACAATATATACACGGGCACCTTGACTTTGAACCACAGTGATATGCACAATATAAATGTATAGATGACTGAACAATACTGCCAATATAGAAAGTCTCTTGAAGTAGTCCAGCATAAGATAACACAGTCAATGATGGCAATAGACTCAGCGGATAGCACACTCCAGAGGAGAACCAACACAGTCCAGCAAGGTATGCAATACACAGCACAGTCAATGAGAAGTATGCATACCGTGGTTCAGGAGGCAGTCAGACAGGAGTGCAGAGATACCTGAACGGCAGGAGGCCGGCAGGATGCGAAGTCCCTGGATGGGTGAAGCGGTGGTCTAGTAGGTGCAGCGCACGGGTAGGTAGACCAGCAGGGAACACAGGAAAGCGTGGAGAGCGGATCAGCAGTAGATGGATGAGTAGTGCTGAGGAGTAGCAGCAGCGGGTCTCTGCGGGAACACGGAGGTAGCCAATAGCAACCAGCAGGTGCAGTAACGATGGGACACGGGAGAGCAGAGTTGAACAGGCACTGTTGATCACGGAGAATAGCGGGTAGCAATAGTGGAGGCAGACTCAAGGAAACACGGGAGCGTTGACAAGGACTGAAGACTGAAGCGCACAGAGGCAGCGGATAGGAATCAGCCAAACAGTCACGATGAAACACAGACGGGTTGCAGGTTGAAGACTGTAGTGCACGGAGGCAGCGGATAGGAATCAGCTAGCAGTCACGATGATGAAACACAGACGAGTTGCAGGTTGAAGACTGTAGTGCACGGAGGCAGCGGATAGGCATCAGCTAACAGTCCCAATAATAAATGGTAGAGTAGAAGTGGTTAGAAGACTGTAGTGCACGGAGGCAGCGGATAGGCATCAGCTCACAGTCACGATGATACCGTAGATGGTAGAAGTGGTATGGGAACCACAGTAGTAGAAGTGGTTTGGAAACCACAGAGGTAGAAGTGGTTTGGAAACCACAGGAATCAGCAGGGCTGAATAAACAAGGAAACACAGGAACACCTTCAGAGACTCATGGGGAATGAGACTCCAAGATCAGGCAATGTGGTGATGACCACAGGTGCTTAATATAGGGAGGTTGCCTGATCTGCCAATTAAGTTAAAGGAACATACACTGAAGGTTTGGAAAGGGCTGCGCATGCGCAGTCCCTCAGGATAGAGGACGTCCACGGTTCCTAATAGTCCGGGAAGAAGCACTCACAGTCCGGTGAGTGACAGTACCCCCCCTTTTAAAGGTGGGCACAGAACGCCTGGAACCGGGCTTGTCCGGATTTTTGGAATAAAACTTCTTCAGAAGGGCAGGAGCATTAAGATCTTCAGCTTTGATCCATGAACGCTCTTCAGGACCAAAGCCCTTCCAATGAACGAGGAAACGGAGGACTCCTCGCGAAATTTTTGCATCCAATACCTCAGTAATCTCGAAATCCTCCTCCTGATGAACTTGAACTGGCTGCGGTGCTGAGGGAGGAGTCGAGAAACGGTTGATGATAAGAGGTTTGAGCAAGGACACATGGAAGGCATTGGAGATCCGAAGATTCTTAGGAAGAAGAAGTTTAACACATACTGGATTGATAACTTGAATGATCCTATATGGACCAATAAAACGAGGGGCGAATTTCATAGATGGAACCTTCAAACGAATATTTTTGGTAGATAACCAGACACGATCTCCAATTTTTAGTGGTGGAATAGCCCGCCTCTTCTTATCTGCGAAAGACTTATATTTGTTAGATGTCTTCTTTAAACAGGTTTTGACCTGAGACCAGATATTTTTGAAGGTCTGACAAGCAGTCTCCACAGCAGGAACTTGGGTGGGCGGGAGGGCAGGAAATTCCGGAAAAGACGGATGGTGACCGTAGACCACAAAGAATGGAGTTTTGGATGATGACTCATGGTACATGTTGTTATGGGCGAATTCAGCCCAAGGGAGCAATTCTACCCAGTTGTCTTGGTTGGCTGAAGAGAACATCCTAATAAAAGTCTCAAGATCTTGATTGACTCGTTCCGTTTGTCCGTTAGATTGCGGATGGTAAGACGATGAGAGTGCTAATCGTATGCCCAAGGTTTTACAAAGGGCCCGCCAGAATCTGGAAACGAATTGTACTCCTCTATCTGACACAATCTCAGACGGACATCCATGGATGCGGAAGATTTCTTTAATGAAATGTTCAGCCAGAGTAGACGAGGAAGGTAAACCGGACAGAGGGACGAAATGAGCCATCTTCGAAAATCTGTCTACCACTACCCAAATAGTATTGTGATTCTTACTTGGTGGCAAATCAGTAACGAAATCCATACTAATATGGGTCCAAGGCTTGGACGGAATGGGTAGTGGTCGCAGCAACCCTGCTGGAGTTCTGCGGGAGGATTTGAACTGAGAACATAAATCACAGGAAGCAATAAACTCTTTGACGTCTCTCCTCATTGAAGGCCACCAGTAACTACGAGAGAGAATCTCAAAGGTCTTATGTTCACCGGCGTGTCCAGAAAAACGAGAGGCATGGAACCACGAAAGGATTTTCCTCCTCAGAGTAGGAGGCACGAGGGTCTTCCCAAATGGTAGCATTTTGGTGGATGAAGCAGCCAGAGAAATACATTTGGGGTCTAGAATAGCATGGTTGGGAACCTCTTCTACATCAGAGGACGTCACAAAAGCTCGAGATAGAGCGTCAGCTTTCTTGTTCTTAGCAGCTGGTTTGAAGGTTATAATTAATTCAAAACGGGAAAAGAAAAGAGACCATCTTGCTTGACGAGGGTTCAAGCATTGAGCAGATTGCAAATATGACAAGTTCTTATGATCCGTGAAGATCGTCACCGGATGGCGAGCTCCTTCCAACAAGTATCTCCATTCCTCTAATGCAGCTTTGATGGCCAGCAACTCCTTGTCCCCGATAGTATAGTTTTTCTCTGCGGGCAGAAGACCCCGAGAGTAGAAGGCACAAGGATGTAATTTTTGTTGCTCCGAGCGTTGGGAGAGAATAGCTCCTAAGCCCACATTAGAGGCATCTACTTCTAGGAAGAAGGGGAGTGTCACATCAGGTTGTCGCAGAATGGGAGCAGACGAGAAGGACTCTTTGAGGATTTGAAAGGCTTGGAGAGCCTCAGATGACCATTGCTTAGTATTAGCCCCTTTCCGAGTTAAGGCCACAATGGGAGATGCAATGGATGAGAAGTCTTGAATGAAGCGTCTATAGTAATTGGCAAAACCTAAAAAACGCTGGATGGCACGAAGAGTAGTTGGCTGAGGCCAATGTAGTACAGCATTTACTTTGTCTGGATCCATCTTCAGGCCAACTCCGGAAACTATATACCCCAAGAATGGAATCTGGGGTAACTCGAATGAACATTTTTCCAATTTACAGAACAATGAGTTTTTCCGTAGTCTGGAGAGGACCTCTGCCACATGTTGGTGATGAGAAGGCAGGTCCTGTGAGAAGATCAATATGTCGTCCAGGTAGACAACGACACATACATATAATAAGTCCCGAAAGATCTCATTGATGAAACCCTGGAAAACCGCGGGGGCATTACACAGCCCGAAGGGCATTACTAAATATTCGTAATGCCCATCTCTGGTGTTAAACGCGGTCTTCCATTCGTCACCGGAACGGATTCTAATTAAATTGTAGGCACCACGAAGATCCAACTTAGTAAATATCCGAGCTCCCTTGATGCGATCAAATAGCTCAGTGATCAGCGGAATGGGATACCGATTCTTGATAGTAATGGCGTTGAGTCCACGAAAATCTATACAAGGGCGTAATGATCCATCCTTCTTTTTGACGAAGAAGAACCCAGCTCCAGCGGGAGAGGTGGAAGGTCGAATGAACCCACGCTGGAGATTCTCCTGTATGTACTCAGATGTGGCTTGAGTTTCAGGTAACGAGAGAGGATAGACCCGACCCCTGGGAGGAGTCTTGCCAGGTAGAAGGTCGATCGGACAATCCCAAGAACGATGAGGAGGAAGACGTTCAGACTGAGCTTTATCAAACACATCGGCAAATGAAGCATACTGAGGAGGGAGTCCCGGGGAGGAAGATGAGATGGAAGATTGCTGTACTTTAAGAGGAATAACTTGAGAGAGACAACGATGGTGACATTCAGGCCCCCAAGACGTAACTTGAGGGGTGCGCCAGTCAATCTGGGGAGAGTGACATTGAAGCCATGGAAGGCCTAAGACAATCGGACTTGTCGTAACAGGAAGAATTAAAAACGAAATTTCTTCATGGTGTAGTACACCAATCTGAAGGGTTACTGGAGACGTACTCTGGGTGATGAGACCATTGATGAGACGTGATCCATCTATAGCCGTCACAGTAATGGGTGTTTTTAAAGTGATCACTGGTAGGGACCATTGATTCACTAGTGATTTAGAAATGAAATTTCCTGCTGCTCCGGAATCAATCAATGCCTGTGACTCAAAGGATTTAGTAGCAAAGGAAATCGTAACATCGAAAGCGCAGACTTTAGATTTCATAGACAATGGAGAGGACTCCAGGGACCCTAACTTCACCTCTCCAGAACTAGTTAGGGCCTGGCATTTCCCGATTTCTTAGGGCAAGAACTGAGCATATGTGTGGAATCAGCACAATAGATACAGAGTCTATTCTTTACTCTTCGTTTCCTCTCTTCTAAAGATAATTTGGAACGTCCTATCTCCATGGGAATCACAGAAGGTGAAACTGGACGAAATTGAGGGTTTAAACGAAGAGGTGCTTTAGCAGAAGTTGTTTTCTCAGATTCTCTTTCACGAAATCTCATGTCTACACGATGGCAAAGAGAGATCAAATCTTCTAGTGACGAAGGAAGCTCTTGGGTAGTCAGTGCATCTTTAATTTTATCGGAGAGCCCCTGCCAGAAGGCGGCAACTAATGCTTCAGTGTTCCACTGAAGTTCAGAGGCTAAGATCCTAAATTGAATGACATACTGTCCTACTGTATGGGAGCCTTGTCGCAAACGAAGAATGCTGGAAGCAGCGGAGGTCACACGACCTGGTTCATCGAACACACTTCGGAACGTGGAAATGAATTTGGCACTATCTTGTAGAATTGGATCGTTTCTTTCCCACAGAGGGGAGGCCCAAGCCAGGGCTTGTCCAGAAAACAATGAGATAAGATAGGCCACTCTGGAACGATGGGTAGAAAAATTTTGAGGTTGGAGTTCAAAATGGACTGAACATTGGTTAAGGAAACCTCTACAAGTTTTGGGGTCCCCGTCATATTTTGACGGAGTAGGCAGGTGAAGCGTAGGAGCTGTAGACACCTGGGATGGCACTGGGGAAACGGAGGAAAGCACAGGAGCTTCAATACTAGCTGTAACAGTCTGTCCAGATGTTCCTTGGGAGGTTAACGATTGGTAACATTGAAGTAACAGCTGTTGGCGAGCATCCTGTTGCTCCACACGGCTGACCAGATGCTGCAGCATCTCTTTAGCAGTAGGTTCCGTATCTGGGTCTGTCATGGCCTGATCTTACTGTCACGGGCACTAGGAGTCTTTACCCAGGGATCACCAGGTGATAGGCTTACCAGAGCAGTATAGGTGGTAATATGGTACTCTGGTAGCAGGGTGATCACGGAACAGGAAATAGCAGATGATGAGATGCTCAAGAAAGTCTATGACTAGCAGCACTGGCAATATGGAGGTAGTAATACACGAGGAACTGTATGGACAAAGGACACGTGAAGGTAGTCAGTGGTCTGCGGTAGCAAGTTGTACCACTGCTATAGTGAGGAGGAATGTCCAACAGAAACGAGGAGGTGATGAGAGTCAGCGGTCTGCGGATAGCAAGTTGTACCGCTGTCAGAGTGAAGGAATGGAATCCAAGTGGAGGTATCCGGGGAGTCAGTGGTCTGCGTTAGCAAGATGTACCACTGCTATGTGAGAGGATACTGGAACAGGTGAAACTGTAAACAGGAGTCAGTGGTCTGCCACTAGCAAGTTGTACTACTGAATATATATGTGAGGAGGTGCACGG
This sequence comes from Mixophyes fleayi, assembly GCF_038048845.1. NCBI lineage: Eukaryota > Metazoa > Chordata > Amphibia > Anura > Limnodynastidae > Mixophyes > Mixophyes fleayi. Next base: position 31,674,242 of record NC_134405.1, on the reverse strand, counting down.
GGAGAGACTGCAACACAATATATACACGGGCACCTTGACTTTGAACCACAGTGATATGCACAATATAAATGTATAGATGACTGAACAATACTGCCAATATAGAAAGTCTCTTGAAGTAGTCCAGCATAAGATAACACAGTCAATGATGGCAATAGACTCAGCGGATAGCACACTCCAGAGGAGAACCAACACAGTCCAGCAAGGTATGCAATACACAGCACAGTCAATGAGAAGTATGCATACCGTGGTTCAGGAGGCAGTCAGACAGGAGTGCAGAGATACCTGAACGGCAGGAGGCCGGCAGGATGCGAAGTCCCTGGATGGGTGAAGCGGTGGTCTAGTAGGTGCAGCGCACGGGTAGGTAGACCAGCAGGGAACACAGGAAAGCGTGGAGAGCGGATCAGCAGTAGATGGATGAGTAGTGCTGAGGAGTAGCAGCAGCGGGTCTCTGCGGGAACACGGAGGTAGCCAATAGCAACCAGCAGGTGCAGTAACGATGGGACACGGGAGAGCAGAGTTGAACAGGCACTGTTGATCACGGAGAATAGCGGGTAGCAATAGTGGAGGCAGACTCAAGGAAACACGGGAGCGTTGACAAGGACTGAAGACTGAAGCGCACAGAGGCAGCGGATAGGAATCAGCCAAACAGTCACGATGAAACACAGACGGGTTGCAGGTTGAAGACTGTAGTGCACGGAGGCAGCGGATAGGAATCAGCTAGCAGTCACGATGATGAAACACAGACGAGTTGCAGGTTGAAGACTGTAGTGCACGGAGGCAGCGGATAGGCATCAGCTAACAGTCCCAATAATAAATGGTAGAGTAGAAGTGGTTAGAAGACTGTAGTGCACGGAGGCAGCGGATAGGCATCAGCTCACAGTCACGATGATACCGTAGATGGTAGAAGTGGTATGGGAACCACAGTAGTAGAAGTGGTTTGGAAACCACAGAGGTAGAAGTGGTTTGGAAACCACAGGAATCAGCAGGGCTGAATAAACAAGGAAACACAGGAACACCTTCAGAGACTCATGGGGAATGAGACTCCAAGATCAGGCAATGTGGTGATGACCACAGGTGCTTAATATAGGGAGGTTGCCTGATCTGCCAATTAAGTTAAAGGAACATACACTGAAGGTTTGGAAAGGGCTGCGCATGCGCAGTCCCTCAGGATAGAGGACGTCCACGGTTCCTAATAGTCCGGGAAGAAGCACCCACAGTCCGGTGAGTGACAGTCTATTTCTCTTTTTCGTTGACTTGATCAACCATACTTTATCTTTTACGGTATTAAGTACCTCTGCATTAAAACTTCCTATTGTTGGGAAAGGCCTATCACAAGTTTTGGTCATCTTGACCCACGTGTCACAATACACAGTTGCGTATGCACCATATTTCTTACACATGAGAAACTTCGCTGAACCAATAGGGCCTTCCTTAGGCAGTACACTGACCATCTCTAGCGTATGCTTAGCACCCATGTTGAACAATATACCTTCTACCCGGAACACAGACACACCGCAATGCTCTGTTCCTTCCGGCCAAATGTGAAATACAGACACACCGCAATGCTCTGTTCTTTCCACCTAATAATTTCAACTTTGTTGCTACAATCACACCTAGAGATCTCTAATGCTCGGTGAAAGTATTTCCTTTAGCCGCGTTCACTCGCTTTTCACGCCCCTGGCGAGGATCCCTAATACAGAAATATCACTGTGGGCCCCAAGGGCTATCAGCTCCTCGATACCCTGGCTCAACCACAAAAATCTGCTGAGTTTATTATCGCTGGGAGCGCAAGTTAATACAATCAACCTGCCTTTCCAGTATAATTCCTCCTAGCTGCTTCACCAATTCGCACTAACGGTGCGATCGGATCGCACTGCCTACCAATACTAATTATTAGCAAACCTTGCGATCTATTGGTAGCGCTTTGCGAAAACCCGGTTTTCGCATTCAGTATACCTGCCCTGTATACCGTCCTTCAGTTGGGCAATCCGCCTCGTCAGACAGCAACTGAGCACAATGAATAATGAACAGTGTATCTACGTTACAACATCACACACTATACACCTTTTCTGCGCAGAAAATCAAAAGTTCCCAACAACAGTAATAATATCTCAGAGGCTTTCACAAGTAATTATACTATACATGTACAATAACTATCAAAACGATTGTTTAACCACGTGGCAAGTCTACCGGAAGTTCGCGTACGCACAGCAGGAAATACAGATACGCTAAGCAATGCAATACAGTTAAAACGCACAATGACAGAAAAAAGAAACAGTTTTCTCTTTTGTCTCTAGGTTCTAGTTAGCGTGCCCTAGATAATGCAAAACGGACATTCGGTTTCGCAACACAGAGTAAAATTCAGGTTTTGAACACCATGCGTTCTTACCCGTTTATGACATGTCTCCACCCTTTGTTGAGGAACCGAAATCCGTTGGTCTTGCGTATCATCGGCAACGAAACCTCCAAAGCTCACGAGCCCCCAAATGGTTATGTGCGTATTGTCGCTAACCAATAATGATTGTCGAACCTCGAGTTGTGTTTCCAAAGCACAGAGATTTATTCGCAAATAATAGAATATATATATGCTCAAGCGAAGTAATAGTAAATACAGCCGTTACTTATCGCAGGCGCTCTGGATCCAGTGCAGTCATTCAATCCTGAAGTCTGGGGACAAGATGTCTGCACTCTGGATCACAAGCTGCTGCTTATATACACAATCAAATACAGTAATACAATGAAGATGGTATAGCTTGCATCTATTGGTCCGGGTCTTCAGGAATGTCCAAGGGGTCGTCAATTATTGGCTGGTTCATCCTAAGGAATCCAAAGGAGGGGGTCATCTCTGCAGAGGGTTTGCTCTGCTCTTCCCGCCAGGATTACTTAGTCTTAAGTAGTTCATAATTCCCTATCATTCATAACTTGCGTATGCACTCTGCTTTTCCCTCGCAGAGTGAACCAAACAGTAGGAAATGTAATAAGGTTTATTATGATACCACTCATGATGTTATTCCTTTAACCCGTTCCGTGTATTTCACTAATATGCATGTAACTCTGATATAACATATAAATACTACTATATTTCGACATAACTGACTATGTGTTGCAACTACCATTAATGTGTACTATTTTATTAGTATGCGTGTTTGTGCGAATGTATGGTAAAAGACCAATTACTGTTGCTGCCACGTGTAGTGGATGCGTACGCCCTTTCACGCCGTAGCGTGCCCTTGTACGTCGATGCGTACCGTACGCCTCTTTTCAAACAAAGACAACCAAGTTTGCTAGACTTTAATTGAAATGACTTTATCCAATTTGTTGACTTCGACATCCTAAACAAGCAATAAATATAGATCACCTCACTAGTAATCAATAGAAATTGCGCATCTTGAATACTGCCTAATTGTGACTGATGGAATATTTGGTATAAATAGATAATTACCTGTAAATGACAAAGAGGGCACAATATGTATTCCTTTATCCTATTCACTTTCATGTTATAAAAATAACTAATAGTAACTCCTGTATAACTTTAACTATACTATAACACTCACCCTAAATTAAGGGCTATACCGTAAAGAAATAGGGAATGGCACTAACGCTTTATAGGATAGAATGGCCTGGTCTGAATATACACCCAGACTTGGCTGCAGTGGAGATCTCTGTGCTCCTCCTGAAAATGGCAACTTTAAACAGCTAGTAGCAGATTTCCCAATGGGTATTCCAGCTAAAGTCTTAATGGAGGGCAAATACTAATGAAAGAGAATGAGTTGTCCAAAGGTGGATAACCCCTTCAAGAGAACATTTGAATGAAATAAATCGGGGAAGATCTGAATGGGTGGTCAGGAATTTCATATATTATGTGTAGAACAAGAGAAGTTTTTATAGAGAGTTGTTGCACAAAAAGATGCAACAATGTAGTTGTTGTAATGTAACAAAGGATGGGCAGAGTTCACAATATGTAATTTTGTTGAAAAAGCCACATTGTAAAAGATAATTTGGTTCCAATTTCAGATATATTATTTGTAGCACAATCAACACAAATTAACTGGCCACAAACGACATGTGTACAACATCTCTAGTAACGAAAGCTTCTGTACTTAAATTATAGTGCCAAATAACCAAGCTGTTTTACAAGGATTCATCTATTCTACATTACTTTCAATACAGCATACCATTTAATATTATTAAATATTAAAGGGTGTGCTGTATTGAAAGTAAAGTAGAATAGATGAATCCTTGTAAAACAGCTTGGTTATTTCCAATGTTGTGTTTAAAATGTGTTCTGACACATTGAAGACTATCATGGAAACATTATAAGCCACAGTCACAAAGGTTTATTTTTATGGGAGACGTTGGTAAAAATATAATTTTTAAAATCTAAATACGACAGAGGAAGTTAATGCAGAATGCAAAGAACTTTATTTCTTTTTATACCATCTTCTTTAATCAGAACAAAATGTTTGCCATATTTACAAAGAATAACAGTAAATTTCATGGAGCAGCAACTCGATAGAAGAATTTCAGATTAATTTTATTATTTTAAAGCTAATATTGGTTGTAGATGAATGAAAATTGCAGTAAGAGGTAAACAAATGGATTGTCTGCCAAATAATTATCTTTATTGAATATCTGCTGTCTGTTACTTTTATTAATATGGTTTTATATTGGTAACTGTGCTATGCTCCAGTGACCAAATGTCCCTCCTGCATTACAGACCAACCAGCAAAATACAATTCCATTATGCAGAAACAGAAGTGGCACTGCGCAAATGTCTATTCTGTTAATTACACAGAGCATACAGATTAAGAGAATGTCACTCTGCAATTTTCTTTACATATAGAATAAGAGCATATTCAGAATAATCTCCTGCATACATATCAAGATGTGGTACTATGCATTTGCGGAACTAAGCAATTGCGACACAGGGACAAAAATATAGTTTGTTCTTCCCCATGAATTAAATGATCCTTTCCTATTAGGGTAAAAAATATTTCAGGTGTGAGAAGGAGAGCTTAACCCAATCAGGGGAACAAATCAGGACAATTTTTCTAATAAAAGACCCACCCGCTCACTAGAAACAGATATGAAATAATTAGAGCTGGGATTCCCAATACATCCTTTCACTTAGAGCCAATAGCAAGTGGTTTCTCTTGCTGGCCAATTGAGAATTGCTGATGACTAAGAGGAGTCCCAGTTGCACTAGCAGCAGTCATTAATTGTGAGCTGGTGTTTTTTTATTGAATGTTTTTTCTTCATTGCAAACTGGGATGGGTCAAGAAAGGAAAAAGGCTGTATTTTATACTTAATAAAGTAAGCTATATGGTTTTGGGTAGAGATGAGCGGGCTCGGATATCTGAAATCCGAGCCCACCCGAACGTTGCCGATCCGAGCCGGATCCGAGACAGAACCGGGTATTCCCGCCAATTGCAAAACTGAAACGGAGGCTCTGAGTCATAATCCCGCTGTCAGATCTCGCGATACTCGGATCCTATAAATTCCCCGCTAGCCGCCGCCATCTTCACTCGGGCATTGATCAGGGTAGAGGGAGGTTGTGTTAGGTGGTCCTCTGTCCTGCTATATCTCGTGCTGTGCTGTGCTGGGGAAATAATAATGCCCTTAGAAGGACACAGCCCAGCCCAGCCCAACCCAGCCCAGCACAGCCCAGCCCAGCACAGCCCAGCACAGCACAGCACAGCACGAAAAATTTTAAAGAAAAAGTTATAAAAAAAGTAAATATCCAAAAACAATCCTGCAGTATAAGTCCATTGGTACTGCAATATAACAAAGTTCACTGATTCTGCAGAATAGACTGGGAATTAGTGGAAATGATTGTTATTGAATGTTATTGAGGTTAATAATAGCGTAGGAGTCAAAATAAACAAAAAAACTTGATTTTAACACTTTTTATGTTTTTTTCAAAATAAATCCAAATCCAAAACCTTAAATCCGAACCAAAACCTTTCGTCAGGTGTTTTGCGATACAAATCCAAACCCAAAACCTCAAGCAAATCCGAATCCAAAACACAAAACACGAGACACCAAAAGTGGCTGGTGCACATCCCTAGTTTTGGGGAGTCTTATTAAATTAAAGTTTAGTTTATATGTCTTATTTATTTTTACTCTTTTGATATAGTGGGCAAGGAGTACTGGGAACACTGGGGCTGCAAAGTTGACACTCCAAGGGGGTATGTTTACTAAACTGTGGGATTGAAAAAGTGGAGATATTGCCAATAGCAACAACTCAGATTCTAGTTATTATTTATTTAGTACATTCTACAAAATGACAGCTAGAATCTGATTGGCTGCTATAGGCAACATCTTCACTTTTTCAAACCCTCAGTTTAGTAAATATACCCCCAGGTCTTAATCTTGTTAATTGGCTTAACTGCCATAGCCCAGAGGTACCAGAAAGAGACCCAGTGCCTTTTAGGGTTGTAAGGGAGTAAGGCATATCCACTACATGTTCAGGCATGCCACATCTCCGGAGGCCACACTCAACCCAGTTCTCTTCCTTTAAAAATACTGCTTCATTGACGCTTGCAACAACCAAAGTTATGTGCATCACAGAAGGGGGGGAAGTAGGGTGTGTGGTCACGCTACACGGGGTTGTGTCCACATAATCTTGGGGGATGCCATGACCCCAGGGATCACACTCAACCCCTTTTCCTTCCCCTGAAAAGATTGTTTCAATGTATTGCTCCTGCCATTGGTAAGCACATCACACCATATTAATTATCCTGAAACAGGGACCAAAGTCCTGATCCAAGGGTTAGGTAGGAGATATGATATAATAAGGGGACCCATGCTTGTGGTCTTCATGTTACTAAATAATCCAGCCCAGGGTTTCTGTCCTTTTTAAAATAGTTATTACACAGGGCATTAACATTCCCACCACCCCTCCTACATGTAATTGTAATTGCATATAAAAGCAGGACACACATAGGAATGATGGCATGGGCTGTAATGAGCCCACGTTAACAAGGCATTGTATGAAACAACATCAGTACATAGTACACCCAGTGGATGCACTACGTATTGCAGTTTGTCAGGCAGATGACAGCATGAAGTTATCAATCTCTAGCTGGCAACAGAGGGTTCTTTGTTGTAATTTGAGGATAGTTAAAGGTGCACACATCTGTAGTTTCTGAAAATTGCAAGTTGGATAAGAGAAATAGCACTGTGCAGTTGTTCTAACACAGAGCAAAAGAGTATATTCAGCTTACTCAACTATTTTATTAAAGCATTCAGTCAGTGTACTGTAATAACACTTTTAACTTTTCAATCACCCACAGCAACCAACATACACAATCTAGCAAAAATAAATAATATATCAGAAATGGGCACTTATACATTCCCCAAAGGTACACAGGAAAGGCCACTAGCTTACCAATATAGACATGCAATAGAAACAAATATTGTATACCTTCCAGCGCTAAGTGAGTCAACATAGATAAGGGTTCGTCAGTGCCATAAACATATGGAATACTGTAACAAACAGAAATAAAGAACACATAGAGTAGTATTGTTCTAACAATATAGGATCAATATATTCCAGTGGGATGTGCCCTTCTCCAGGTGAATAGGAATTGTATAACCATAAAAACAAGAACTTGTAGTTCTCCTATGCGCGTACCATGGAACCTTATTAAAACATCAAATATAACAGATAAAAACAAGAACTTGTAGTTCTCCTATGCGCGTAGGAAAACTACAAGTTTTTGTTTTTATCTGTTATATTTGATGTTTTAATAAATGGTATTATGCTATGAGCATTTTCGTTTCCGGTACTATGTGCTGTATGCTGTATGAACAATACTACTCTATGTGTTCTTTATTTCTGTTTGTTACAGTATTCCATATGTTTATGGCTATGACGAACCATTATCTATGTTGACCCACTTAGTGCTGGAAAAAACATACACAATCTGTCAGTAGACAACTTTGATGGTAGAATTTGCAAAAATACAGTAATAACCTGATAGTTCCATTTTATGTTTATACTACTTGAATTTATTCACTGGTCTGCATTTCCAATTTACTGAAAAATACTGAGAGGTGGGATTGGAAGAAAGGTTGTGGTTATGGGACTCAACAAAGGCGGACTTGATTTATGTTAAACCAAAAATTGTGATTATTTTAAGTATACTTCGATTGCCTCTGGTTATCAGACGTTAGCAAACTCTTCTTTTCCAGCTGTCACCTTGTATTTTATATCTTGAGCGCCCATTTCTATATTATTTTGATATGTGACAAAATTATCCTTTAAATTAGTTTAAGATTTTTTTTTATATATGCAATCTTTTAATCGAATAAAAAGAAGTGGAGTGTAAATGTATAACTTACTTACAGTGTACTTATAGAAATACATTCACTGTCTAGGGTTTCATATTCACAGTACCATTGGCTAGCTTCTATTCAGGACAGCTCCAGTTCCAGTTACTATAACTAGAGATACCATTAGTTGCTGACAGATCACCTTTGTCCTCTGTAGTTGGCCAGTGCACTGACAGACATTACTGATGCTGCTTAATTCTTAGATTCCTATTGTAATGGAGGTGCCCTGACAGATGTCAGTGATAATGCTTACAGTCCTGTTATCGTGAAAATGCACTGGCTGACATCTCTGATGCTCCATAATGCTGAGTCCTGTTGTCCTGTATGTGCACTAACAAATGCTCAGTTTTAAAAAATGTCAACAGAATAAAACTGTGAGGATATGAGGGACTCCTTTAACACCACCATTTATGCACCTCAATTGTAAACAAAATATACTGATCATCATCATCATCATTTATTTATATAGCACCAACATATTCCATATCGCTTTACAATTGGGGAAAAACACATTAAACTAATAAAAAAACTGGGTAAAACAGACAAAGAGGTGAGAAGGCCCTGCGTGATCAGTATAGTTTCTAGCCCTGTTCCCCCCCCCCCTCCAAATTCTCCAGCTTCCAAGTTATGTCTTAAGCCCATACGGTTATTATATATCAATGTGTGCATACACTGTGTCTTCATGTTAAATTCAACAATATGACTTTTAGATTGTGGTAGCCATCTTGGGTAAGTGTGATCATAGAAATGGCCAACCCTAGAACAATTACCCATGAAAATTAAATCTACATTCATCAGGTTCCTTTCAGGAGATCATTTGAACATAGAATCTGTAGACAGCGTGTCCACTGGCCAGGGGACTGACACAAAGAGGGGCAGCAACTGAGTCATGTCCCAGCCCCAGGGTTAATCTAGGGTAAATGCCCAAGTTAATTACACCCCCAGTGATTAGGCTTTTTTTGTTTGAGATCCAGGAAATGGCCTTGCTAATTTTGTCAACAATGATTCAGCCCCTTTTTGAGTTATTCATTGTGTGAAGCATAGAGGTACTGCTGGTAGGGTGAAGACTGGATTGGGGACTATAAATAGAGCACATGATACTACATCAATGACACACTCTGTAACCTGAAAGAACTGAGTGTCAAGGCTGGCATTGGGTTACGGGTCCAGTTGGATGGACTAAGATTTGGAGCACTACAGAAGGACTGTGAGAATTGGCAAGTCCTCTTCCTTCTTCTGTAATCTCTGTGGGTCTTGTGGATCTGTGGGAATGCTAAAACTGGAGTGATGGTGAAGCAGGGAAGATGTCTCCTACACTCAGTACCGGGAGTAAAGACTACACAGAGCTGATACAAGCCCAGACTGGATGTTCAAGGGTGGCAAATAGAATGCCAGGTTGAGTTGGGTACGAACTCCCAACACTGAAAGAAACGACAACCAAATAAACAACACGAATATGCCTACAAGTACAGTATCGCGACAGCTACATAGTAGACGCGATGAAAAACAGACGCAAGGTATGCCTCCACATAATATGCCGGCATGCATAGAATCCCTCCAAAACTGAAAAAGCGATACAATAAATGACTACTATAAAGGTTAACGACAGTACTGAATGTCTACACTAGAAATGCCTGAGAAATATTACCTACAAATATTAAAATCACTACAAATAAAATTGACAATCAATATTACCGACACTACATAAATGCTTACCAAAATAAAAACGGCTCAGAAATATTAACTACAAACCTGAAAGTACTACTGAATAAATTCCTACATACAATATTACTTACACAACATTAATGTCTACACTAAAAATCACTACTGAGATATAAACCCTACACATTATATTTGTACACATCCCCAAACTGATAATCTATTACTAAAATTAAAAAACAATTTACTCGCCCTAAAAATAGGTGTATGGAAATGGCAATAGTGAAATAGATATGATTAATAATTATGTAATTCCATATGTACCAGATTACTACATTCTATATTTGCTTTATCAAATATTACACTCTCCATATCTGTTGTAACGTATTTAATTTAGCATTGACATTCAAGGTGTTGGAGCCGTAATAGTTTTAATGGAACTTGGAACTTAGATGAACGTATATACTTTTCCCGACCATGTTTGTTATTACTGTATGTTTTCATTTATTCTCTAGCCGTGTGATTTAATGCTGTCAATGTACAATTCATGCATCAAATCCATTGATTGGACAGATGAATCTGTTCTTCTCAATTCTTCATTTTCACTGTATTTTTGAAAAACAAAAAAGGACATTGTAGTATAAGAAAGAATATAGAAAATATTAACACTATTCCTAGACACACTATAAATGTAAATCTCCTGTTTAAAATACTTCAATCACTCTAACATCTCTAATTTTTTATCATAACTACAAAAATATACGTTATATCATTACCATAGTCCTTAAAAGATAAGTGCTTACATTTGATTAGGAAATGGAAGGGCCTATGCCATCACTCCACGATATGCCAGTTATATTCATGGATAGCAGTGATGGACCTGGTATAGTCTTTGTATTAGTTGTCTCTATGGAATAGAGATTATAATAACTATGTTATTCTTCTTTATTGTACATTGACTCCTATAAGAAAAACTCCAAGGGGTAAATGTATCAAGGTGTGATTTTGCAAATCCAGCGATTTTCTCTCTCTCTCTCTCTAGAGAGAGAGAGAGAGAGAGAGAGTTGAAACTCGCTGATGTATGAAGCTGAGATTTCCCACGCTGTCATGGGGAATCCCCATAGACTATAAGTTTAACTCGCGGCTGGAATCTATTCAGTAGCGTCGGTCTGTTTGTACACTGTTCAAGCAGAAGTTGCATCATCTGTAAACTGCACAGTTTACAGACGATCTGAAGGTGAGTAGTGATAACTGTACCAAAATAAAAAAAATGGCTGGAAAGATATCCTGAGGGGTGCTAAGAGGATCTTGATTCAGTGTTCATATATTCCATAGGGTCGTACTGTTGATATCCAGAAACCTTCAGGCACTTTTAGTTTTTTTAATTAGTCTATTTCAGCTGTCAGAAACTTTCTCCCATAAGTAAACGACAGCTTACATTAAACTCCTCCGAAGAGATGCACATTAAACTCCTCCGAATTCTAACAACTAAATGTGCCTGAAGGTTTCTGAATATCCACAGTGTGACCCTATGGACACTTTTTCCGTTTGGGACAGTTGTTGCTACTCACCTTCTGATCAAGCCAGCCATATTGTGGTAACTTTTTGCCCTTTATCAGACTGTTCCCTGTTCTTTTTGTTTCACCATCATTTCAACATTCCCAGAATTTACCTATTGGGACTATTTTCCCCTTTTTATACCCTATTATATTTCTGTACCAATATCCTATGTGTATGCCACCGTTATCCACTATATCTGGTTATTTATCACCCCTCTTTTAGAGGGCTTGTTATTTCAATCTTGGATTGAAGTTCCAATGTCTGTCAATAGATAATAAAAAACAAAAACAAAAACAAAAGATTATCAATACACATACTAGGAGTTAATTAAAGATAGAGACAAGACAAGAACTCTGTGAGAGGCCAGATAGGGGTGAAACAGTCAAAGCAAGAAATAAAAAAATAAAACACCATAGAGTAAAAGAGATCTATGTCTGGTCCCAAGTGTAATTACCTGATGTTGTGCTGTGGCACAGGCCTGTTAGTTGTTCTCTCTTCAATGATGAGGCGGTACTTCTGTCTCGAATGACGAGGCTCAGTTGGCGCTGACACAGTTACAACATTACACTTGAAAAGTTGCATAAAAGCCATGTGAGAAAATTCATGTTTTCAGCAGCAAAAGAGTCCAGATATTGTTCAGACAGTCAAAGAAAGAAATGGGAAAACAAGAACCACATGGAGTGGATTTTCATCTGTTTGCGTTGCTGATTCCGAGGTTGGTAACCAAGCATGTTGGTAATGTGCTGTAGCACTCTCTTGGACATTTCTTTGCATCATGCCATTTACTATGAGTTGCAGACTTGTGGAAACTGAAATGCTCGCTGCTGCCACCTGTTGCTGTGTGATCCACATTTCATTTACAGTTGCCCACATTTGATGCTGTGACATTTGGATGTTCCTGAGTGCTGTAGAATGTTCTATTTGACGCATTCCCTGGTTCAAAAGTGTTTAGGTAAAGAGATTCTGATTGGCCAAAATTTTTCCCTGATTGTCCAGAACCATGCGAATCACAGAACGAGTGGCTTTGTTCCTGTCAACTTACACAGTAACGATTTTCTTCCTCACGCTGTGTTGGTTCAGGGGAGATGTTTATAACTTCAGCTTCTGATGAAGGTGTGTTCACCTGTTCTGATTTTTCTTCAGTAGTGTCTGTGACCTCAATTGTGACGGGTACTCCTCTTCAGGTTGCATAGTGTTCGGAAACTGGACTGTGGCTTGCTCAGATTCAGGTTGAGTGGCGTCCTCTGCGACTATTGTTGCTGTGTGGGCTTCAGTTATCACTGTACAGACATCTTCTGATGGATGGACTTCAATGGACACCTACTCCAAATTCATTACAGTGTCTCCAGTACTTCCATGCCCGGTACTTTCGCGACAAAAATTCTTATTCTCTTAGCTGATGACAGAGATTAAATATTGTTAATTATGAAAGGAAATTTGTGGCAGGACATATGATAATATTACAAATGTACTACTTTTAATACTTCGCCAGATGAAACTGAAGAACCAGACGATTCTTCATGTGCAATGACTTCCTGTTTTCTTCAGAGTCATGGACATACTCCTCAATGATCCTTGAGGTTGGCATATCTGAAATTATATTTTTTTTTACGCTTGGAGGGTATTTAATTTACAGCTTACATGTAAATAATAAATAGGGCACAATTACCTTTTGAGGTACCAGTGGACATCTTCCTCATGCTTCTGCTGCAGACCCTTGCCTTTGCTTTTTTGACTGTATTAAATTAAAGAAGAAAAAAAATTATTAATTTAGGGAAACTATTTTGAGTACTGTGTCAAAAGTTCACAAATGGGCTGTGGTAAAGAGTATGCCTAAATCTACCACAATAAATAAGTTTTTTTTTACATGAACTGCTTTTGAAATAATATTCATACTAAGGATTTAATAAGGAAAATACGGCCAAACTTGAGAATTACATTGCCAATTTGTCAAAAGTAGGTTACATGTTCTGTTTTAAGGTTCTTCAACAGGTAGATAGGGAATATATGTGTGGGAAAGGCATGTCCTAGATATACTGTAAATGTAAATGTAAAAATATCCTAAAAAAAAGTTTTTTTGGCGCTAAAAGAAAATATTTTTTTCAAAAAATTGCATGAAACTCAAAATATTAGGAAATATTACATTGTCAAATGTGGTTTCAGAAATAAAAATTACATATGTTAACACATTACGTTAGATTACCAATGAGGTAAAGTAAGTAAGTTTACACCTTTGAATGAAAACAATAAAAAGCTTACCATGAGACTGCAGTTTCTCTTTTGGAGTCTTCACAGGAGATATATCTTCATCCGATGTGTTCAGGTGATCCCACAATTTCTCCTGCCTTTGGTTCAAGGTGACATTGTGTCTCTTATTACCATGGGAAGGTCGGGATATCTTCGCAATCATGTACTTGGTACTCTTCTGGAAATTACGGAACCTCTTCTTACAAATTTCTTCACTTCTAGGGTTGCCATTAACCGCAGAAACCGCTTTGGTGATGGAACTCCAGATCTTGATCCTCACGCGATAGCTGGTCTTCATACCCTCTTTGCCAAGGATCTTCTCCTTAAATCGCAAAACCTATAAAAAAAATTATACAATCCAATTATTTTGTTTTTATTTTTTTTTTAAATTGTAGAAATAAGAAATATACAATATTACACAACACTTATGTTTATGGCTAACTTGTGGATGAGACTTTAGGTGTTCTTTTTGGGGGGGATTTAAGTATTAAGATAGTTGTTGTATTTACAAAGCCACATGGAAGGATCAAACACTCAAGATTAAATAGATCTACATTGGGGGGGGGAATTTACATTTGACTGAACAGATTATAGATGGAAAACAGGCCTATTCTAATCAGAGTGGAAAAGCCATAAAAAACATTCAGCACAGCTAGAATTTATTATTACCAGACTAAATAAATGTTTGTCATCTCCAGGGCTTGTTTTTGCTTTAATCAGTTTAAATCCATTAACATGTTAAACCCAAAAAATTTAAATAAATATATATATATATATATATATATATATATATATATAAGACATTTGCAAGTCATTTAATGTGTAACTATGGTGACATAAAAAAAACTGATTTAGAACAAATTATTAAAATAAAGTAAATAATAAAAAATTGGCTTTTGGAAGTTTTGGTATTTAAAATGTGTAAGGATAGCATATGGTAGCAGTCTAAATAAAAGTAAAAAAAACATAGGCAGTGAAATAATAGTATTTAAGGCTTATTTGGGTGTGGCTCACAAGCCAGCCCTTGCTACATGAAAGCCCCTATACCTGGGAGGTGAGTGCATCTGATTGTAACTTCATTTTAATGGTGTTTAAAGCATATTGAAATATAATTTGCATATTCAGTGTACATGGATAATAAAGTTTAATGAAAGTAAACATATGTGAGCATCAAAACTGAGGTGAATTAAATTGTAGATTTTGCAAGAAAAATTCTAATATTAAACCTGACTGTTTATATTAGAGATGGTCACTGACCCCCGTGTTTTGGTTTTGGATTCGGTTTTGGATCTGGATTACCGTCGTGTTTTGGTTTTGGTTTTGGTTTTGCAAAACCGCCATTGCGTGTTTTGGTTTTGGTTTTGGTTTTGTTTGGTTTTGTTTTGCAATTTGTTATAAAAATTACATTTATTGGTGCTAAAATAACATAATTTAGGTATTATTTTGTAGCTACATTATTATTAACCTCAGTAACACTAATTTCCAGTCATTTTTTATTCAATTTTGAACACCTCCTATGTCACAATATGATTTTCATACACTTGAAAAGAAAAATTGCTGCAGTTCTTGCCAGTGATAACTAAAAGGCCATTGTCATGCCTGGGCATAAGACCAAAAATCCACCTCTTAAGTGTGGAATTATTTTTACACGAATCCTGGCAAGAGTTGTCTATCCATTTGTAACATTTTGAAAGCCACACTCAGTAGAGGTAGGGACCTTAACCATCTGGGATCCTCATCCATGTTTCGTCATTTTTCAGCGAGTTATTGGCAAACTGTTGGGAAAATCAGAAACTTTGGTTAAAAAAAAATTAACAACAAGCATTCCAGCATAATCTACCTCCCTTCTCTCATCTACATCCCAGCACCTGCAATCTTCCCCCCCAACAATTGGCAAGTAAACAATCCTCTGCAAGAGGAAGCAAGAATGAAACCTGTCACCCAGTCGCAAAGCGGATCACAGACGCCCTGGGTACTATGCTAGCGTTAGATCTGTGTCCAATGTCCACTATTAATACAGTTGGTTTAAGACATTTAATTGAGGTGTTATGTCCCTGTTAGCAAATGTCATCACTATACCATTTTACTAGAAAAGCTTATTCTCTCCTGTACCGGAAAGTTCCTAAAAATGTCATTATTGGGTGACAAAATGGTATTCTACCCACTGTACACTTAACCACAGATATGTGTACAAGCGGAACTGGGCAAACAAAAGATTATATGACTGTGAAAGCCCACTGGGTTGGTCTTTCGCCTTCCCCAGCATGGACAGCAGCAGCATGTACCCAGGTGCATCACATTTTTGAGAAGTAGGCTACTCTGTGTATCAGCAGCTTCACTAAGAGGCATACAGCTGACAAACTGTTCCAAAAACTAAGGGATGTCATTGAAAGATGGCTAATCCTGCTTGGAGTCTCCTGAGGATATGTCATTTCTGATTACGACCCCAATATTGGTCCAGCATTACAGCGGGGCTGAATTCCATCACATTTCCTGTTTTGCACACACTATCAACTTGGTGTTACAGAACTTTTGAAAAATGACATGCAGGAGATGCTGTTTGTGTCCATAAACATTTAGGGTCAATTTGTGGTTTCTGCAACAGCATGTAGGAGAATACAGCAGCTGCAAGAAGACTAGCATTTGAGGGGAATATACTTTAGTCCAGCGAAGTAGTTACCTGTGAAGAAAGTGCAGACACAGTTAGCTTGAGTCAAGTGATTGCCTTAATAATAGATTTTGAAAAGGTGCTACATAAAATTATAGTGTGCAATAAAACAAAGTAAATGTGCTAACTATATTTTAATTGTAGATGAAATACTTAATTTTCTTTGCAAGGATCCCAGACTTATCAACATCTTGTTGGGACGTCTTCTCCTTCAGTTTCTCTGGCAACTGCTTGTAATAAAAGAAATTGCTTTCCCAAGACACCCAGTGGTGATGCAGATGAGTCCGCTAAACATTTTGATATTTGCTGTGCTGTAAAAGAATTGCCCAAAAACCGTGACAGCTCTGCCCTAAAATCAACTAGTCATTCCCTTTGGAAGGCCATTATCAGCAATTACATCATACTACACAGACTTCTATGATATTGGGATATTGGGATGAATTAGTATTGTTGGAGGAAGATTATCACTAAACCCTGCCACCTCTCCAGTTTCGCAATGAGCTATGGTACAATAAAATGTAACTGCAGATTTAGACCAAGACTGTCAGCCCTATTATTTCTATTTCAGCAATTACAATTAGCAATGGAGCAATGGAGCTCTTCTCTTTGGGTGTTACCTATATAACGCAGCACAATTTGCCTGCAAATTCTACAGACAAGCCTGCTTGTCTTCCTCTCCATCAATGACTCTTAGCAATTGAGCACTCGTCTTTGGGTGTATATTACACCCAAACATTATTAGTGAAAATTATGAAAAATACAGTTTAATCCCTGATAGGCCCTCCACCATCCTTTGCATGTTAATAGTAGGATTGGTTGGAATTATGGTCAAGGTCACACATTTTTTTGACAAATCCTTCAAACCAGCCCAGATGTCAAACTGTTGTGGTCTGCCCCCTGCGTCATCCCTGCTTGTGTTTGGAAAGTGCATATTGGTGCCAGAACCTCACATGCCAGAACTGCTCCCACTGGTGCCACACTGCTGCAGGACTTACACAATCAACCGCATCCTCATCGTCGGATACCCAAATCTCCCCCACATCCTCTTCTAAAGACAAAGTGTCATCCTCACTTGGTGTATCACCGGCTACACTCGGGCTGTTCAGGCACACATCAGCAGAACTGCTGAAAGGGCCCTTCTTTATGGGTAGACTAACAGAATGGTCACGATTAGACATCCCACTGTTGGATGGACTCTCCACAGGGATTGTTGTCATTTGTGAATCAGAGCAAATATTCTCCTGTAATGCCTCACTGTTATCTTGCAGCTCGGCTTTGACGCGTAACAGTAGTTGTGCACCAATTGTAGGCTGGGTAACTTTTTGGGATCTGCCACTAATAGCCAAAGGTGAAGGCCTCATTCTCTCTTTGCCACTGCGTGTGTAGAATGGCATGCTTGCAATTTTTTTTTTATCGTCACTTAACTTTTGCTCAGTTACACTTCTTTTTCGCTTCAATACAGTAAAATTTTTTTGGGTTTTTGTTTTTTGCACTAATTTGAAAACACTCTGTTGTTTGACATCGCCTTGGCCAGATGACGTACTGGGAACACTAACATCAGGACTGGTGACAGAACCTGGTTGCTCATTTAGATCATATGTGGACTGCTTTGAATCCATTCTGAGCGCAAACCACTGGGGAGTGCTAAAAATTATTTAGTAGATTCTGCTGACAGTTATGACTTTTGACAGCCAGAAATATTAATGCACAATTAGGGAGGACACCCCAAAAACACTGAGGAGTGCTAAAAATTATTGAGTAGATACTGCTGACAGATATGACTTTTGACAGCCAGAAATATTAATGCACAATTAGGGAGGACACCCCAAAAACACTGAGGTGTGCTACAAATTATTGAGTAGATACTGCTGACAGATATGACTTTTGACAGCCAGAAATATTAATGCACAATTAGGGAGGACACCCCAAAAACACTGAGGAGTGCTAAAAATTATTGAGTAGATACTGCTGACAGATATGACTTTTGACAGCCAGAAATATTAATGCACAATTAGGGAGGACACCCCAAAAACACTGAGGTGTGCTACAAATTATTGAGTAGATACTGCTGACAGATATGACTTTTGACAGCCAGAAATATTAATGCACAATTAGGGAGGACACCCCAAAAACACTGAGGTGTGCTACAAATTATTGAGTAGATACTGCTGACAGATATGACTTTTGACAGCCAGAAATATTAATGCACAATTAGGGAGGACACCCCAAAAACACTGAGGAGTGCTAAAAATTATTGAGTAGATACTGCTGACAGATATGACTTTTGACAGCCAGAAATATTAATGCACAATTAGGGAGGACACCCCAAAAACACTGAGGTGTGCTACAAATTATTGAGTAGATACTGCTGACAGATATGACTTTTGACAGCCAGAAATATTAATGCACAATTAGGGAGGACACCCCAAAAACACTGAGGTGTGCTACAAATTATTGAGTAGATACTGCTGACAGATATGACTTTTGACAGCCAGAAATATTAATGCACAATTAGGGAGGACACCCCAAAAACACTGAGGTGTGCTACAAATTATTGAGTAGATACTGCTGACAGATATGACTTTTGACAGCCAGAAATATTAATGCACAATTAGGGAGGACACCCCAAAAACACTGAGGAGTGCTAAAAATTATTGAGTAGATACTGCTGACAGATATGACTTTTGACAGCCAGAAATATTAATGCACAATTAGGGAGGACACCCCAAAAACACTGAGGAGTGCTAAAAATTATTGAGTAGATACTGCTGACAGATATGACTTTTGACAGCCAGAAATATTAATGCACAATTAGGGAGGACACCCCAAAAACACTGAGGAGTGCTACAAATTATTGAGTAGATACTGCTGACAGATATGACTTTTGACAGCCAGAAATATTAATGCACAATTAGGGAGGACACCCCAAAAACACTGAGGAGTGCTAAAAATTATTGAGTAGATACTGCTGACAGATATGACTTTTGACAGCCAGAAATATTAATGCACAATTAGGGAGGACACCCCAAAAACACTGAGGTGTGCTACAAATTATTGAGTAGATACTGCTGACAGATATGACTTTTGACAGCCAGAAATATTAATGCACAATTAGGGAGGACACCCCAAAAACACTGAGGAGTGCTAAAAATTATTGAGTAGATACTGCTGACAGATATGACTTTTGACAGCCAGAAATATTAATGCACAATTATGGGGGACACCCCAAAAGCGCTGGGGAGTGCCAAATATGAAGAAAAAATAATAAACCTCTATCCTCCTCTCTGCACTAGCGATTTTGGTTAGAGCAATTGCAAGAACAATATGGTATTCTCTGTCCCTGCTCTAATTAGCCTATGACTACACCCTGCTCTCTCCCTCTGTCAAATGGCGATGGATTGCTGTGGAGGCGTGTATTTATAAAGTTGAAGTATCGCGAGAACCGAGTCCCGAGATCCGACGACGTCACAATGACGTTCGGCCTCGATTTGGATTCGTAATGGGCGGGAGAGTACCGAGCTGCTCAGCTCGGTACTCGGATACCCAAAGTTCGGGTGGGTTCGGTTCTCGGAGAACCGGACCCGCCCATCTCTAGTTTATATGAACATTGACAATAGTGTCTGGATGGGGTGGGGGCCTGTTTAGGGGAATAAAGAAAAATATCACTTTCTTACATGGGAAACCAAAACTTGGGGATGGACCCCTCATCAACATCACCATCTTTGGTCTCATCCAGGTCCTCCATGTCCTGTTCCTCTTCTGCCTCAAGAGTGGCGAATGTTCATGAAGCTGGAACAGGTTCGGGACTCAGGCCCACTGTTTTAATAGTGTCTTCCTTGACTGGGCAGATAATATATCGCGTGTAAATATTAGCGATTTGGTATTTTCGCATTAAAATTAGTGGGAATAATCAGCGTCGCAAATAAGACTACCATGGGTCAGTTTAGTATTTCATTTCTACCTCTTGTGTTATGTCCCATCTGCCATAGTATGACTTTGTCAATCGATTTCTTGAAAGTGTTATTATTGTTGTTGGTGTTTTTGTATTAATATTTTTATTCTGATAGTTGCCTGAGTTTGTTCCCATGTCTAAGGTACCGAGGGTGAATAGCCTGTGGGTGGCCTGGTATTGTGACAAATACCATTAATTTTGAACTTCACTAGCTATTGTATTCACATCTGACATAAGACCTGTGTCTCCATCATTTTGCTTCTAGATTGCTTTGCACAGTCTCTCTGTGTTTTTTTGTTTATTTTCCTGTATACTGGCTTTATCTATGTGACACTTCTGCCCTGCAATTACCTCATCATTGGCTTATTTTAGCTATCAATCAAAAGTCTATCTTGTACTTGAACTTTAAACTCAGATTAAGTTTCATTCTGTAATGTCTTATCAGTGTCTTTTTCTAGTACTGGTAGTAAGTGTTATAACCAGTATTTACTTCTTTATCACTTCCTACTGATGCTATCTCATAATTAATATATAACCATGTCTAATCCTTTCTTCTTAGCACTACTCTTTGTACAATTAAATACATCAATGTTATTGTTAAAGACTTGCAATCTTTCTTTCTTACTACTCAATCTTCTCTCCTTTTATATTTGACATTAATTTTCTCTATTATTTCTCTTTATTTGTTTTCTATTAGACCACTAACAATGTATTCGCTCTCATTACAGTTACCTAACTCTCCCAAAGCATCTGACTCTAAATAACAGGTCACTCATGTGAGCCTTGGTCTCCTTGTTCTGAGAAGGACAATCAACTAGACCACAGATTGGTGCTGGTCAGCATCAACTCCCCTCATCCCATAGGCAGAGTGAGGTGAGTGGAGTCTCACCTTCAATCACTGTTAAAATTGAGTAACAGCACAATCAATCAATGCCTTTGTGCAAGAGGCAAATAAAAATCAGGAATCATCAATTTTCCTTAAATCTGAGCACATCGAACTGGTGCTTACGTGGAGAGCCACATGGTGTATGAAATGTTAGCTATTTTCCTTTTTTGGACACATCACCATGTTTATGAGGAACTTATCTCTTAATCCTTATATCAAGAGCTGATGTTTTCTTTGAGATTGAATTTGAAGAACAGTGTTTGGATTTTGAGCACGTCTTCGTACACTTTTATCCTGCATTATCTTTTTTTACTAGTAGAGGTCGAAATAGTTTCAACTACTGCCAGTACTAGTACAGGGATGCTCCTGATCTGCAGACTGATCCATGCTTGACAAGAGGAGTAATGTGACTTGAAGTTTCGGCTACTTGCCAGTACATCAGGTGAATGCCCAATGAGATAGGAAAAAGAGGGAGTCATACCTTACAATTCTTCTGACATTATTCCACAATATAATACAAGTTTAGACAATTGGTTCTTAAAAAATATATTTTATTTTTTTTGGGTACTGCTCACAGTCAAAATACACCTTGTTTTTTTGTCCGCTAACTAAAGATGTCACTTATACTGTCTCTCACAAAATTGCTTTCAGCTCCAAACACTTTGGATTTTAAAATAAACGAAATATATTCTTTTTGGGGGTGTGCTGTTTAGAGTCATACAGCACCCTGTTTTTTCTCCACTAAATAGTTCAGATGTCTGTACTATAAATACTATAATAACACCCAGTAGCCACTACTTAAAACCCTCTGACAGTCAATTGATCATCACAATTCTAGCAGAAATATCTCTACATAAACTGCAGTAAAATCACAGCTATTGCTTGCTACAAAAATTGCCTTTTTCAACCTTAATACCAAAGATGCTAAAACAAACTCTTTGAACTTAAATGGAAACATTTTGCAATATATTTAATATTTTATTTTTCTGCAAACAGCAAATATTTCTCTGTTTGAGTTTGAAATTCAAGGTTACCATTCACATGGCAAACAGTTAAAAAAATATTACAATATAGGTATTTAAGCTTAAATATGCTTGAACACATTTGCCTTACTTGAAGAAAGCTCAAATGTAATGTATAATATTAGAAGGAATTAGAGAAAGTAACAAGGATATTTGGTAAATTTCCACCTATTGATATTTTATTAATTACTTTGCAATAACTGGATTAATAAACTAATTTGAAGTCTATCAAGTAAATAACCAGAAAACTAAAATATATAAATTGCTAAAAATAGCACAAAAACTGTACAATTAATTGAAATACAACAATACATATGTATATATATATATATATATATATATATATATATATATATATAGCTATGTAACAGATGCAGAAGATTTTTGGCAACAAACAAACAGAGAAAAAACCTCCTCTTTTATACATGGAAAGGGCATTTATATATATATATATATATATGTATATATGTATATATATATATATATATATATATATATATATATATATATATAATATATCTTCTATACATATATAATAGAGGAAGTTTGTTTCTCCATTTTTTTGTTGTCAAAAATCTTCTGCAGCTCTGAAGGTAAAGCTGCCAAATGTTACATATTTATTTAGTATCGAAAAAGTAAGCTATTAGACCACATGGTATTGATGTGACAAAGCGACAGAGCGACAAATATTGAAAACATAATTTTTGGGTTGTAAACAATTGTTTGACTGCTGAAATGAAACCTTGCGACAACACAACAAACTGACAATGCAACATTTTCTAAATAGCATTTTTGGTCTATTTACCAAATTCTTTGCTAATATATAAAAACTGTTACACATTACAAATCGGACCCGTGCAGCACTGGGTGACCCTGCTTGCATATCATAAATAGCTGGATGCACCAATTATATCAGGTTTAGACTGTAAATATTAGTTAATTAATGCAAAAGTCACATAAATAACTCCACTTTGGAACATTTGCATTGTCCCACATTCCACTAAGATATTGAGCAAATAATTATCAAAGAGAATGTCACTGGAAAGTCGAAAAGGTCACACTAGGGTCCATCCAATAGCATTAAAATGAACTGATGCATTACATCACAGAAGTGTGATTTCATCAAATGCATTAACTTATCTAAGCATCGCAAATTTACTGTGATTTTTGGTACAGCCAATTTGACAAATCCGGTTGAGAACCACATTGAAACAAAATTGAGCAACTCTGGTCTTCACAATGGCAAAGTACTAGGGGCACTTAAGTTTTTAAATATAGTTTATTTTCTTATTACGTAAATGTATGCAGGAAATGTTTACATTACGTATGCATTCCTGTGTTTATTACATGACCTTATCAACAGTAAATTCAGTTACAATACAGTATTGCATCTGCATTTATGCACATTTGATTTTATCATTGTTATCAGGATAAATATAGCACAGAATATACTATTCTAGGATTTTATGAGCCTAAAATACAGATAGAGATATGTAAAACATTTACAGAGCAAGGTTTTATAGTGGTGAGAAATTACATTTATCTTAAATTTCTTTTGCACAGTGGGTAACCACATTTTGAACAAATGAAACAACACAGTACAAAATAATGTTTATACGCACCTGCATACTTATATTAAAATACACAAAAATAAATATACACTAACATACAGATATATGCAGAATACTGAAGATAGAAAAAATTTACAAAATTGCAGGGGGCGGACATGTACCCTAAGGAGCCAATAGCCCATTATTTACAAAACCTGAAATACTCTATGATATCCTATTTTATTGATGTGCCCCAGCAACAGTGTCCATAAACGTTAGTGAGATCTCATTCTGCATGTGATATAACCTCACCCAGGGTCTCATTTAGTATTAGGAACAAATCCAACTAAAGTGTGCAAATTGCAACTGAATAAACCATGCTGCGATGCACAGCACCACAAAGTTTTGCCAAAATTGCACCTTTTAGCTGGAATTACTTATACGACTACATTAGACTTTCTGGGGCTATATGGGAAACAGAGTGTGGAAAGGAGCAGCCAGAGAACAAACTGAATGGCACCTGAGTGATAGACATGTCTGCAAAGCAGTGAATTCACTTGTAAACCAGATGCTGCTTTGGTGGACTTTTTGGCTAAATAGACTGCATTATGGTTGCACTCAGTGATATCTTACTTGATGCATTTCATTACAATGGTAACATAAAGAAATATATACATACAGTATATATACACTATATGGACAATAATATTCAGACTCTTGACCATTGCACCAACAGGGAATGTAATTACATTGCATTCAAACACATATACTTTAATATATAGTAGGTCCCCTTTTGCAGTGATAACAGCTTCCACTCTTCTTGGAAGGCTTTCCACAACATGTTGGAGTGTTTTTAAGGGAATTTGTGCTCATTCATTCTGTAGAGCATTCATGAGATCAGATACTGATGTTGGACGAAAAGGTCTGGCTCGTAATCTCCGTTTCAGTTCATCCCAAAGGCATTCAATGGGGTTGAGGTCAGGACTCTGTGCGCGCCAGTCAAGTTCTTCCACACCAAACTCATCAACCCATATCTATGTAGTCCTTGCTTTGTGCACTGGGGCACAGTCATGTTGGAATATATATATATATATATATATATATATTTATATATATATATCGTGAACATAGAGAACTTACAGTTATTTATAAGGGTTAATACATTGCATAATTGTGGCGAATAGGGCCTAAATCATAACTGCAGTTTAAATATGGTGTATTAATTGTATCCATAGGTTGAGCTACTAAAGTGTAAAATGTGAAGTCAGAAAGTCTGTTGTATGTGTATTTGATGGCTCTGCACATCCCAGTGTGAGAAGATAGCAGTGTCACCTGTACAGGCTTGAAAGAACACCTGCTGTTAGCTCTATGCTGACACAAATTAGTTTTTGGACACCGGAAAAGACTTTTAATAACCGCTCAGCAGGGTGTCTGGCTCAAAGAGGTCATGTGCTGACTTGGTTATAATTTTATATAGACAAAAGAAGTCAGTTAAATTATGCCACTTAAAATCAATAAAAGTAGTAATCAACCACATATTCCTCAATAGCATGATGAAGGGTAGCTCATATGCCCAATTAGGCATTCTGCCACACAGAGAAGTTAAGGAAATGAGGGTAAGCTCTACTAAGACACTGTATCTAGGCCGGTTTGGTATTAAAAGATGGACAAATTCATAGGGGATTTATTAATAATAGAATTGGGTCTGTGTGACGTTCCACAGAAAAGTTAGGTCACATAGCAGTATTGAGTAGTAAATCAGACAATATGCAAATGGTGATTGAAAAAAGTATCACAGACCACAACCCACGGGAGGTGGGAAAGGTGTAAAGGTATCTTTAAAAAGCTGAGACCAGTTACAACAAATTGTCAGTCTTTTGGGAAAATCGATCCACAATAATAAGCTGTCCATCTTCCTAGCCAATTTCCCATGGCACAGATTATACAACTCCTGTAAGTTATATTCTGAATGTAACCTTTTTTATTTTAAACTGTTTTGCTTGTGTATGTTATATCAATTGTTTATTAATTGTACTTTTTATATCTGAATGCCCTGTACCTTTGTATATTAAATCTATAAATTTAGCAAGTTGTGTCCTTGATACTCTAACGAATCCATTAGCCTGTTAAGAAGAATATAGTTAACCAAGTTATAGACCAAGCTAACCCTTTGAATGCCGGTGTGTGATTTGTTGATACATTTAATTAACAAGCTTTGTGTATGCTTGCATTTACATTTGTGTAACAGTCTGGAGGTGTGAAGAGTTAACCCTTTGTTTGCTGGTGCGGGCCTTGCTAGCCTGTGGGTAGCTAGAAGCCTTGTGTGCCAGTGTAGGACAGTATATTGGGGTCCTATTGCCCGTATTCAATAGGTGGTGGCAAAACCTGAAGTGTGTGGGGGTGTGAGCGCTGTTTGGGGGCGATTCATAGGTCTAGAACCTGTGTGATAGGTAGAGAGAGATGGAAGGCTGGAATCGTGTTCAACCTCATACAGTAAACACCCAAAGTCACGGCAGCTGGGAGCGTGTTTGTGACAATATATATATATATATATTACACACATCAGAGAAGGTAATTAAACCTAGGCTGCAGATAGCATGTGCATCATTTAATCCTTAAAATAAAGTTTGTGCAACATATAAATTGAATGTCTCAGATTTTACAGGGTGAGTGCTATATATAAATGAACTTTGTACCTAGTAAACACATCTGACATCAATAGCTATGAGTCTCAGCCCCACCACTATCATATCTCTTCTTCAATGTCACATCCCCTGTGATAAAAATCCCCAGTTACACAGCTGAGCTCCAGTTACTCAGTGTAGTTTCATAGAATTCTGTTCTCAATGGATATTGCTGAATGAGGGAGAAATTATTTAAGTGAGTGCTGAGAGATACAGTGAGATGAGGTCTCCATGGTAATCTTTATTGGTGACTATACAGTTGGACTCCTCTTCAGTGAAGGGTATGTCATTGGCTTTTATATAAATACATTTGCATATGATAAGCTATATATTTCATCTCTCACTCACTCTCTTCTATCTAAATCACTAACTTCAAATATCAGCATCAATGAACAGACAATCAAAATGATTCATATCTGCTATTGGAAATCAAAATGCCAAATATTTGCTTCCAAGGATATTAACATAGTGGGGAGACTGATCATGTATTTTGGGCTGATCCTAGTGCACTTTTCAACTTTGATTTATAACTTTTTGAAAGAAATTGAACCAACTTTTAAATTATTTAGGATAATGGCTCTATCCCAGAAATTAAAATTTTGTTATCGACACTTATTAATATAATATGCATGGCAACTAGACACACAATTGATTCATCCTGTCGTACACTGTTGGTCTCATGGGAAAAAATTATATCTAAAATAGAAATAATGTATTTGATGGAATGTAGAATAGCGATAAAAATGTTATAAATATTTGCCTCTCGTGGGAAAAGGAAAATTTTACTTCACAAATAAGAATCATCTCTACATTGTTTAGTGTATTTTTATAATCTTTTTTATTTTTTACATTAACGTTTTCCTTTTCTCTTTTTTATAGTTTAAATTTTCGGTTAATAATTGAACAATACTAATTTATTCTGAATATTTCTTTACTTTTTGAAAACTCAAAATATTTTTTGTTATGCTAATGCCATGTATTATTGTTTTTTTCATGAATCATTTTTTTTTAAACTAAATCTATCTATCTATCTATCTATCTATCTATCTATCTATCTATTTTTCATAAAAAGCATTTGCATTGGACTTAAATAAAACATTTTGAAAGAATTTTAGGAAAGCAAAATAAGCTCAAAGAAGAGCTAAAATTATATACTGAGACATGAAAATAATAACTTTAGGACCAATCTAATAATGTATGTAAAAAGTATTGTTGCAGCCGCCATGGAGGAGATTACATACTACCTCCATGATAGAGGCCATGTCCTCAACAAAGTATGGGCCTCATGGCTAAGCATGGAACACGCCTTTCCCCCTCAAAATACTGCTTCCCCCAGCCTGACCCATGTGCGATGACCATAGCCTCTCCTGACATGCACCCCTCCCATTACTCTTGGCTCTTTATACTCTAATTGCCCTCTGAATAGTTACATTGCTTAACTTTGTGCTCCCTCACCTGCCCCTCCCCCACAATCCCACTTGTTCCTACTGCCTACTCTTAATATCGCACTCTAGATGGTAAAAACTGATCATGTTTTGTCTAATGTTTCCCTCGAATATGATATATCACAATTGCTGTTTTGGTTTCATTATGTATGTAATACAGTATAATTGTTCTGCTTTCTGAATATTCTTTGCTGACCATTGAAAATAAAAAATTATAATAAAAAGTATTGTTGCAGAATAGGGAAATAAGACATTATTAGAAGTTATACCATGGGAAGATATAAAAGAGGACATCTTACGGACTTAATACATTATAAAGTATGATTATGTAAGTTTACTGTACCTGGGAGTAAGTGAGGTTATTCATTATAAAGAGGGAAAAAAGATGGAATGTAACAACATATGTAAAAATGAACTAAGACTAGCAAAAGTAGAAAATAAAAAACTAGAAGATATATTTGCTTAATAAGTGCTTCAGTCCTAGCTAAAATATTAAATAGTAATCACCCAAAAATAAGTTAAATATTACGAGTGCACATAAAAAGAACAATGGATGGAGATATATAAATCTTAAAATAGAACTGCACCAATTTTTTTACGATATATACTTATCAATGATACTATGGCAATAATATATACAATTCACAATCACTAATCTTAGTCATAAAAAATGGGTACAATCTATACTACACACATCTTAGTCCAAAGACCTGGGGGTAAATGTATCAATCTCCGGTTTCTTCAACTCGCGGGAGATCGGCGAGTTGACAGCTAAAATTCAAAGCAGCGCTGGCTTGTAAAGGCAAGCACTGCCTTTACAAGCCAGCGCTGCTTTAAATTTTAGCTGTCAACTCGCCAAACTCCCGCGAGTTGAAAAAACCGGAGATTGATACATTTACCCCCTGATCTCAAATTACTCGTCTGTGTTAAATCCAAATCTTCTATTATCCCCCTAATGTAGTGTACTTACAAGTATGCTAAATTTAACTCTCATGCAGGGGATATGAAGTTGCTGTTTGATGTATTTTCCTTTATTTTATTATCCTGCACTACTGAAGTAAATACTATTACCACATCGCTAGCTGTTCTCAACTTTGAATAACATAATCTATTACAACCATATCACGTAGCTTTTAGGATTTGTAGGTTATAAAAGGTTTTTTCAAGATTATATTAGCAGACTTCATGGTTGCGGATTACAGAACTCCTGTTTTACCAAGGCGTTTCAATCCTAAACTGGGACTTTTTCAAGCTACCAGGTGGGTCATAATTAGATCCCTTAAATAGTATTTATGATAATTATTCCCTCCTGAGAGATCATCAGCTTTAAAAGTAACAGTCCAAATAAATATTAATCAAACAAACAAATACTATAAACATAAGAGTATGTTTAAAAATACAGTCTTAAAAATATAAATCAAGCACTAAGAAACTAATCAAAATGTATTCAATAAACCACTTCAGTTCAAAATCAACATTTAAACCATTAGGATGCAGTGTTTGTAGCCGATATATCCAACTTTTTCCCTTGTAACTAAATCTGTGGTTACCTCTTCTTTCCACCATTTTTTTTCTACATGATCTATTACAAAAAAATAAGCCTAAATTCTCTAAAGAGCAGTTATGTACTTTGCTAAAATTATCTGATACTGAGTTGTTTTTAAGACTTTTCTTAACATTACGAACATCTTCAGCATTTACACTACTGTCTAAATGGCAGAAAAAATGCTAGAATTAACTTCTAATCAACCTAGACAATTGAATTATAGAAAAGCAATGTATACTTCAAATGTATCCATACATGCATATAACATACCCCTCAACATTCACAAGGGCAAAATTGGGACAAAATTAGCCCCACCCATTTTGCTGAAACTTTCCCCCACTCCACTCAAAAACTCCCACTTGTGGTGAAGATACACCCACATTAGAGAAATCTCTGACCCTGAGGACCATGATAGAAATTGTGCCACTGAAATTGGGACAGTAGGGAAGTAATAATAGCTTTTATAGCAATCAGTTTTTTCAGCTTACTAAGTGAATTACAAATTATGGGTGTCTGTGCTCTGGGTTTATAAAGAGATGATGTAGCAATGAAAGCTTAATTTCAGAGGTACCCAGGCTCATAAAATATAGAACAAAAAGAAATAATGAAGCATTTCAATGAAAACTAGATATTAAGTAGTTTTTCTTTGAACAGTTATGAGAATTATCCAGCTTGCAGCTGCTAACACTTCATACACTATTTAATATTTTAACAAACAAACATGACTGGTGGCTATTTCAAACATTCCCCAATATGCTGCTTATTCAACCAAACGTCACACTACTATAAATAGTTATCCCAGTAGAGAATTCAATAAATACGCTAATCAGTGCTACACCTAGCATGTGGATGAATTGGTTTTATAGTAAACGTGCATGTATAAAATTATTGTATAGTCCCGAAACTAATGTCCTTATAAATAATGTCGTTAATGACCCAAATGGAAAAAGGAAAAAGTTCCTGGTACTCAGTTAACATCTAAAATGTCCCAATTGTTCAAATAAATTGTTGACAGCTTTTCCACTTTATCCAGTAGAGGATTACACTGTATCAATTCTAGTCCCTGTGGCTCCTTCTTTGTTTTCGTATATGCAGGTAGGTATGAAGCAATCACAGGTTGAAATGTATGTAAAAAGTAAACTGATTTATTAGTTATTTTCATACATAATTTAATACCAAATGTATCGTATTGATAAGGATAATTTGAGGTACTTTGGGTATATCGCAAAGAAAAGGGTCAGTGCAATCACATAAAAGATGTTGCCTATAGCAACCAATCAATTAGATTCTAACTGTTATTCTGCAGAATGTATGAAATAAATGATAACTAAAATCTGATTGGTTGCTATAGGCAACATCTCCACTTTTTCAAGACCTTAGTTTAGTAAATATACCCCTATGAGTAAGTGTGGGTAGCAACTCTATTGCATTTTGCATGTTGGGGAGATTGGTCTAATGATTAGCTGTATTGGGGACTCCTCTCAATAAGCTGTAGAAAATCTAAGTGCAAGGAGTGATACTCGCGCTGTCCGGGTGCCCGCACTGTCAACAGCTCTCTGCCTCTGCTCGAGCTGGCTGTCAATCAACCCGAGCCGCTGATTTTTCTTTTATCTGTTTCCTTTTCCTTTATTCTTTTTTTCTTTATCTTTATTTATATACATTTTGATTTACTGTCATAGTTACAGTATTGTTAACATCATAATCAGGTCTGACAGCTTAGTTACTTTACTAAAAGATGAGAGTTCTATGTGATTGAAACCTAATATTTTGCATGCCGACTCTCATGAATGACTCTATAACATTATACATATTACATCTATGATCCTCTTTTATTTACTTGTTTAAACCTCTCTAAAGAGTACCCTTAATTTCTGAGTTAGTACCACACTTGAAACCAACTTGATGCAACTGATAGCTTTAACCATCAACTTAGATATATTTTTACACCTTGATAGTGAGTATGTCTAAATTAGAAAAAATGTTTCCCAGCAGGAGATACGATTGAATGGACTACAGAACCAAATATCACATTAATTTAAATTTACCTAATATATGAATCACCTACCACTTAACATTAACATGCCGCATGTAGGATATATACAGAATGTACAATGTATAATCAGATTGCAACTGTTATAAGCCTAGACAATTCTCACCAACATATTCGTTAATTTAGTGTTTTTACACGCTGGTTCTGCATTTATCTATTAATAATTGTCTAAAGTCCATGAGCTGTCACTCACGTTAATCAACAACACTGATAGCCCCTTTTCTAATATGACTTGGTCCTCAAACGAATAAAGAAAATGGAAGTTGCTCAAATCAATTTATAGGCTATATCAGGTGCATGAAAGGGTGGGGTTATCCTAAAAGGAACAAACACAGAAAAATCCCCCCAGCACACTGCTATAGCCAGCAACAAATCTGCTATTTCTACTGTAGATAAAAATGCAAAAGTCTTAGTTGCACACATTTGCAAATGTATGTTGAAGCCACCCACCACTCCACGGTGCTTTTGCTAATAGGGTGGTCCTACTCTAAACAATGAGAGTCACATATATTTGGGCCATACATATGTGTTTTTAAATTGAGAGCTAACTAACCAAAGAGGTACCCCAGAAGCCTCCAAATAGCAATCCAATGTCAGCACTCCCCCTCAGCTACTGACATCAACATGCCTCTCAGACAAATAAAGAAAATGGAAGTTGCTCAAATCAATTTATAGGCTATATCAGGTGCATGAAAGGGTGGGGTTATCATAAAAGGACACAAACACTGGAGCCTTATCATGTATGGAGGTTTTATGAATGGGGAAACTCAAATGAGGCATTTACAGTCACTTATTAGACAATATAACCTATTATAATACCGATTACTACTTAAGCTAACTGATCATTATAACTATTATATGACTGCTAACCGCATTAATGCACTCCGGAGTAAACCTTTTGATTTTATATAGATTACTGACAACAGTTCCCGATATGTCTAATCCTTAGACCTATCTCCCCTACATACAAAATACAATAGCGTTCCTACCCACACTTACTTATAGACTGCTGTCATTCACTGAATTATTAAAGAGAGCAGCTCTACATTCAGTTAAGATAATTCTAGTTATTTTATATGAAAAAGTGTAATGCATAAATCCAACAATATTTTGAGATTTGATTAATGGTTTAATACAGCAAAGTACGGAGATATTGTTATTTATAAGGACATTGCCATCTGGACTATACAATAACTTTGTGCATGCTTACTTACTATAGAATCAGTTCATCCACATGCTGATTGAACAGAATAGGCACTTGCATATGTGCAATATAAAATTCCATCAGAAAGCATACAAAAAAAATATAAAGCTAATTTACATCTCTTCATACTATAATCAGTAATAAAAATATATTTTTTTAAAGATTTTTTTGGTAAGTTTTTTTTTAACAAGTCAGGATGTTCTTAATGTGTATTATACATAAAATGCATTTTTTTGTTTATTTTACTGCAAACACATATTCTGGCATGCTTAAGTGTAGTCATCACTATCAGCAGCACTTAAACCTGCCCTGTAGGAGGTGCAAATGATACGGCTAATAAACATGTACCTAAGAGTTGCCCTTAAAGGCATTTTAATTTAAATAGAATAATCTTCAAGCCTCGTTTAGCATTTTATGAAGCTAAATTCAAAGGAAAGCTACTTCTTGAAGTTGTATATAGGGAAACTTCATCCATGACTTAATACAAAGGTAAATAAAACACCATGAGAAAAGAGCGAAACAGCTTTTTATGGAGCACAGCCTATAAATGACAGAACTAAATAAACCCATCTAGTTTAGTGTTATGTTTCATGTATTACGCATCTTTGCTCCTGACACATTGATTCGCAGGAGTGTATTGTTTATGTTATGAACATGACACATTTTCCATACCTACAATATCAAATAATAAATTATCCTGAGCTGAATAGAGCCAGAGAAACCTTATAAATCAACCTGTGTATAGTTATGTTATGCACATACGTCTTTGCTCAGGAAGCCCAATACAATGCAATATAATTACAGTTATCTACCTCATTGTAGTGCTATGTTCCATGTATGACACATCTTTGCTCCCAATGGATTGATATGTCAACAGTGTAGTATAATATTACAATATGTTTTCTACTTGAGTGCAATGTTATGACCATGGCCTTATCTGTGTGGAGTTTGTATGTTCTCCATGTGTTTGCTTTGGTTTCTTCGAGGGTGCTCCGGTTTTCTCCCACACACCAAAAACATACTAGTAGGTTAATTGGCTGCTCTCAAATTGATCCTAGTCTCTGTGTGTGTGTGAGCGTGTGTGTCTCTGTGTGTATGTCAGGGAATTTAGACTGTAAGTTCCAATGGGGTAGGGACTGACGTGAGTGAGTTCTATGTACAGAGCTGTGGAATTAGTGGCGCTATATAAATAGCTGCTGCTGCAGATGATGTTGAATGTTATGGTATTCTATATAAAATACTTGAGCAGAGAAATGCTGCCATCTACTGGGAGCTTTTATAGCATCTGTGGGTCAGTATAAAAAGCGTTTGCTAGAGAAAATTCCAGTAACATTGAAGTTGCTGGTGCCTCAATATGTATTCTACTAATTTGTTTATGAATATTTAGGTTCATCCTTAGATGGTTGATAGTTGGGATTTCCTGCACTTATTTCACACAATTGTACTTGTATACTTAACTGTAATTGAAGTAAATCTGTCCATTTTCTCTATATATTTGGTGTCTTGTTGTTATTTCTTCTTAGTTTAATCATTTCACGATTGAAAAGTTCTAACTTAATTCACCTAAAATTCAAAGAATCTATGAAAATGATTGGAAGGCAAACATTTCATTACATCTTTGTCCAGTATCAGCAGATAAACAATATGTTTTACAGTATGTTGTCTAAGTGCAGTATGTTGCTTGTATGGAGCATCTTTGCTCTGGACTCATCCATACATTATTATTTGATGTTCAGTGCGATAAATGTCTTGCACCTAAATTTCCGCTTATTGCGCCAAATGTATGCAATCACTGCTTTATCACACATTGATGCTTACCATCAAGATATACGCCATCCAGTCACCTTCTAGCATGTCTTCAAACAGGAAATATACTTTACGGTAAGTGGTGACCACGAGGGACAGAAACTCTAGCAAGGAAGAGCTATATTTCTAAGTGCAAAGATCTGTATATATAACCTTGGAATTAAAATACATGTAATAAATTAAAGACAATGGTCTACATAGCAGTTAGGAGGAAAATTCTAAAAAAAAACAAAAAACAAAACAAACATAATATAGAGTGCACTATTGGACAGCTCAAGAGGAAATGAAGTGACATGACATTTGGCAGCCCAGAAGTTGGAGGAGAGGTGCCCAAATTTAGAGGCAGCACAAGAGGAAAAGAGAGGGCTGAAGGGGCAGCAGGGGTGCCAAGCTGGTATGCCTTGACATCCATGGGCATGATGATTAGAGATGTTCACTGACCCACTTGTTTTGTTATTGATTTTGGATCTTTATTAACTTAGTGTTTGGGTTTTGGAAAAACTGCTCTCACATGTTTTGGATTTGGTTTTGGATCTGTATTTTTCTTAAAAATTGCTAAAATATGCTAAAATCACATCATTTTGCTCTTTTTTGTCCCTCCATTATTATTAACCTCAGTAACACTAATTTTCAGTCATTTCCAGTCAATTTTGACCACCTCACAGGTCACAATATGATTTTCATACACTTTTGGCCAAAGACTGCAGCGAGCTGGCTGGATGCTAAGCAACAGAGCAACAACGCAAACACTCGGCAGTTTATATCACATCTAGGAAACATTGCCACACGGCAGTGCCAGAACAGAATTAAAAGTGGTGCAAGGTGGAATAGTCCTTACTCCCATGATGTATTGGGTGTCAATTTAATGCTTGTTAATATATATTATTTCTAAGCATAGTGATTTGACTAAATATCTCTTGTGGCATATGTTGCATTTGGACCATCCAAACCACTAGATAATACATGCAGCGGTTTTGAGGTCCAAATCTCCAGGTTCAGCAGTGATTTGAGGCCATTTACAAATTGCCCAAAAACAGCAGTTTTATATGTTTTGCCCAAAATGTACCCATGCTTCATTGCCAGGGTATTTATGTGGATAATGAGGTTGTCCAAAACATTAGTTCTACAAGAATCTAGAGCAACATGAAGATCTTATGAAACTACTTAACAAGACTTTCAATTAAAAAAATGTGAATCAAATGCATAAAGTGTTGGTGAGACATATGTAGGGAAAATATTTATATATATAATAGAAGTTTGTTTGCTTGTTGGCGAATATCATAGACACCCCTGCATCGAGTGGGATGAAATCAATGCAAGGTGGCCCAGTTGGATCTTGGCCAGGTTTCAGGGGGGTTAAGGTTCCGGTCAAACCTTCCGTTTGTGTATGCTGGGCAGAACTTTGACACTGGGAGCCTTCCACTGGATGAATTTGGATAATATTTAATATAAAAAAAAAAATGACACTGGGCAGCCACCTTATGAGTGTGTTGGAAGAGCTGCTAAGCTGCCAATTATTTTTAGAATGCTGCCAGTTACATCCAACTCATTGATAACTTAATAACTTGAAGATTTAAACCCGGCAACACCAGTTACTTCAGCTTGTAAACAGTATAAATAGGATACAGTAATATTACTTTGTATAATATTTATCCAAAAGTTCAGGTTATCTTGAGTGATGCCTATAAAATTAATCACTATAATTTAACTTCTTAAAAGTCTCTAGATTATGAAAGGCTAGTATATTCCTATGCAGATAATTTCTGACTATAGCCAATAAGATATATGACAGATATTCCACCAAAAATGCATATACATATTTATTTCATTACAAAGGAAAACCTGCTTTGGTTACTACAGAACTCACAGTCTCATAATGAGTCTTGTGTCTCAGCAAATACTCTTATCTCTCCCCTAAAGTTAGATAAATTGATTGAATATCAAATAGAGGTTGTTATTAAAAAGAGAATATGGATAATTTGGAGCAGATTCTTTAAAAAGTTCAGACAAGTCAAAATTACTGCAGGGTTATTAGATCTCAGTTACTGCATTATTACTTCTGGCCTGCAGATGGCAACATAATTCCCTTGCATTATCTATTTAGTGCACACTATAAACTATCCAAGGGTAGGATTTACTGTGCTTCTGCAAAGCATATATGAACTATTTAACATAAAATAAAAGTGCAAACTTCATGCAAGTGTTGAGTATGACCTTGAAACTGCACCATAACACAGAACATGTATGAGCCATATATCGCAGAGCATGTGATAGGGTTTTAATTTTAATTCTTATCATTTTGAGATCACTATGAAACTTTCTCTTACAGATATACTGCATAATTGGCTACTCTCCCGGAATGTCCAGAAAGTTCCTGAATTTCTGGGAGTCCTCCTGGGAAAGCAGTGCAACCTCCCGGATCGGGCCCACTTCACTAGTGAAGTAGGTGGGGGCAGGAATTAGTGGCATGATTATTGCATCATTGTGGCACCGCCCTCTGTTATAATTAACATTTGCCTAGGCGGTGGGGCCAAAATGGCGCGATTCGGAGATCCCTGCCCCACACACTCATCTTCCCATGGATCTCCCGGAGGCCAATGAGTAAAGGTTGGCAAGTATGATATACTGTGCTTTAATTAATGATTTTGATTAAGTGTCCCAAAGGACTGCACTCCTGAGTGAGAACCCACTGAGGAAGCCACACTCCGTGGTGAAAAAAGGTTGTGACACCTTTTGCAAAACATAGAGTTTGACTCCTTGTCTGTTATTTATTTATTATTCTCATTTAATTATATTTTTTGTCATTGAATCTGCTCTTGCATAGATCCTCCCTTCACATTACTACCATCCACACTCAATATTACCTCCTACCTCCTATGTATTCCACCGTCCAAAACCACTAGTTACTCCTAGCTTCCAACTATGTCTCCATACTTATATTCCCATTCTAACATCCCTAAATTCCTTTCACCCACCATTCTAAATACTGGTCACCACCCCTCCACATCTCACATCTTGTTTCAACCTTTAATGTCACACACATCACTAAGCTTCACCACCCATTAACGTTTATATCACCTTAACCTCTCTGTGGTTGATTCTGCCTAGTACCATACCACAACCACATAAGATAATTCTAGTATTACCTTATACTAATACACTAATACCTGCATACCTATACTTATTGTATATTTCTATAATACATATATATATATATATATATATATATATATATATATATATATACACACACACACACACACACACACACACACATATGTGTGTGTGTGTGTGTTTATTTAGACAGACCACAAAAACATCCTGCTCACACTGCCTATCACTCACATCCAGCCCATCAATTTTTTCTACTTTTCATAGTATCATTTTGTCTGTATTTTACTTCTTATCTCTCAACGTTACCCATCTATTCTATTGCTGATGGGGGCGCTAATGAGGATGTTGATGAGGATGATGTTGTTTTTGTAAGTCCTGCACCAGTAGAAGCAGTTCTTACACGTGATAAGAAGAAGGCCATTGTCATGCCTGGGCATAAGACCAAAAAACCATGAGGAAGGCCTTTCCCACCAACTACATCAAAATACTGAGACTTCTGTAATGGTGGATTCCAGCAGTGATGAATTCAAAATGTGTGACGATAATGTACACACTGATGAGGGTGAGGATGAGGCTGAGGATGATGACAACAACATCTTGCCACAGTACAGTTCATTAACAGCACTGTTACCTTAGGTGCCTTAAGCCTATTGTTAGCTTGTTTTGTGGGGGCCTAAACAAACCAAGCACTTCAGCCACAAAAGTGGCACTGCTTGTTGCTGAAGTGCTTGGTTTGTTAAAGTGTGCATGTCCTTTTTAAGATCCAACATAAGGGTGGCTGGGAGGGCCCAAGGACAATTCCATCTTGCACCACTTTTCCTTTCAGCTACTGCTGTGTGCCAATGTTACCTACATGTGCTATATACTGTTGTGTGCTTTGCGAAAATCTTAGACACCCATTGATGATGTAGATGACTCAGCACAACATTTTGACATCTGGTTTTGTCTACTGTAAAATAAATTGACTAAAATTAGTGACACCTCTGCTGTAACTACACTTGATCCTACTATCAACTATCAACATCCAAAGAATGGTGGAGAATTATTATTAGTTTTTTTGAACGGTATAAAGACAACAGTTTTATTAAAAAAGAACAACGCTCCTTACAGAAGTATGTCTAAATAGTATATGTATTACTCAAACTTTCCACTTTGCTGCTGTTTCATCAGTATTGTACAAAGTGTTTGTAATCTGCACTTTACGCCAAAGGTACCTAACTATTTTATAATTTTTGGGGAATATCGGCTGATTCATAGCTCAGTGATGACCTTGCTTTTTGCTGTGAATTTCAATGGCTCTTTTTAGTGCATTGTCTGGAACAAGATTTGATATACTCATGTAAGAGTGATCACAGCCAATTCTTACATACCTGGCGGATTTACCCTTCTGAAGTTTGTTTTCAATCATCCTTTCAATTGCTTCTCTCTCGTATGTGTGACCACATACTTTGTTTTTCACTGTTTCACCATCTCCAACCCGTCGGGACACCCTGAATTGGTCTTGGTCTGATAAATGCACGTATCCCAGGGAGTCAGGCATGTATTAGCTGTAGAATTACCACAGTTACCCAAGGAATGGGTGGAGCGATCAAATGAACCATAACTGATTTAATGATTCATTCTCAGTTTCACTATACCGGCTGTGTGCTTAGGGTAATGGCGATCTCCTCGTCTTCATCTTCCAAAGCTTAGTTTGCAGGGGCCGGTGACACACCCATTTGTTTCCTGAGGTCTCTTAGCTGTTCTCTAAACTAGACATATTTATCGTCCTTCCTCAGGGCCTCCTCTGAATTATTCTTCTGAAGCGCAGTGTATCTCTCGTGTACAAGCTCTCTTAAATCCGGGATCTCACCCAGTGGGTCACATTTTAACTTAAGTACTGTATGCGCAACTACGTCTATATATTGGTTTTAATCTCTGTTCAATGCACCGTATCCCAACATGACAGATTCCATGCTGCCAACATGTTCCGTGTCACAGTCTGTCTGAAGCAGATATAATGCCACTCCAGTTGTAATATCCATTCCTGTGTGTATATAGGTTTGGCAGTTCTTCAGGGATTAGAGGGAGGTAACCACAGAGGAGATGGAGATTAAATATGCAGCAAGAGCAGACAAGGTTTAATAATGTAGAGTTCATTGACTGCACTGTTAGGCTTAAGGCAGCTAAGCTATTGGTACATTGTTTTGTGGGGGCTCAAACAAACCAAGCACTTCAGCCACTAAAGTGGCACTGCTTGTTGCTGGAGTGCTTGGTTTGTTATACAGTACATGTCCTTTTCAATATCTTAAATAAGAGTGGGTGGGAGGGAGGGCCCAAGGACAATTCCATCTTGCACCACTTTTCTTTTCTGCCACTGCTGTGTGGCAATGTTTCCTAGATGTGTTATGAACTGCTGTGTGTTTGTGTCGTTGCTCTTTCGATTACCATCCAGCCAGCTCGCTGCAGTCTTTGTCCAAGAATAGATGAAAATGTGACCTGTGAGGTTTTCAAAATTGACAGAAATGACCGGAAATTAGTGTTATTTAGGTTAATAATAATGTAGGAACAAAAAAAAGAGCAAAGTTAGGCTATTTTAGCATATTTTAGCTTTTATTTTTAAAAAAAACAAAAACCAAAACAAGCAAGGGTGGGTTTGCCAAAACCAAAACACGAATTTAATCCAGATCCAAAACTAAAACCAAAACCAAAAAACGGGGGTCAGTGAACATCTCTAATAAGTATAGTCTAGGTTGAATAGGCGGAGGAACCCATGTTTTCAGCACACGCACAAAACTTCTCATTACAGACAAGCACAATTAGTGCACACTTAAGTTTTTGTCTATGACTTCAAAATATTTAAATAATGAAAGCCACACAGACTGCAATATCGCTATAGATATTGGGCAGTTGGGCCAATATCGTAGCTTATATGGATGTAAAATGAGAGTGAATTCTGATAACATTCTTATCTAAATTAATAAGAATATTATTGGCCGTGTTGTAAAAATCAGTTAGAAGATGACCGATATCTGTCTGTGTAAGGATGGGAATACTATAAGTTACCAGTGTAAACTGGAAGTAATTTTGCCTCAGCCTGAACATCAAATGACCACATGTCATGGCTGGGTATACACTTCAGGTTTTTCACCTGATTATCGGGCCAATCACACAATAAAAGACCGTTCTACCCAATATCGCATTAGTGTGTATACTGCAAAGATAAACGATTATGGCTCCAAAGCATATCTTATCATTTGATTTGATTTTATAGATGGGCAAAAAATATTGTTTATTGATAGAACAATCTCGTTCCAATTCTGCAGTGTTTATGCACTCACAACCAGCAGTTTAGGCAGAACTCTATACAGTGTACAGAGTCCCAATCTTTTCAGCAGATGGCTATGACAGATAAAGAGCACAGATTTGATAGTAGGGGCTAGATTTACTAAGCTGCGGGTTTAAAAAAGTGGGGATGTTGCCTATAGCAACCAATCAGATTCTAGCTGTCCTTCTGTAGAAAGCACTAAATAAATGAAAGCTAGAATCTGATTGGTTGCTATAGGCAACATCGCCACTTTTTCAAACCCGCAGCTTAGTAAATCTAGCCCTAAATCTTGTAAAATATGTGTACACAAATATTGGCATGCTGATCGGGACTTTCTATCGTTGGTAAAATTGTTAACAATATTGCATCAGGAGAAATATTTTGTAGTGTGCACCCAGCCTTACAACCAGTTTGTTTTACATTGTGAATCCTGACTCAAAATCCCTTCGTTCAAAGGCATTTAGAAACTGTTTGATTTTTTTCACATTCTGTGCCCTAAAGTTAAATTGTCTGTGGCTGTTACTGCTTTTATTACTGCTCTAGCTGTAATTAGCTTAAGATCCCTAGTTTAACTCATATATAAATAGGCTGGGCTGCATCTGCTGTATAGTTAGAAGAATTTTCATTCATACATATGCAAACAT
Source organism: Mixophyes fleayi (assembly GCF_038048845.1). Classification (NCBI taxonomy): domain Eukaryota; kingdom Metazoa; phylum Chordata; class Amphibia; order Anura; family Limnodynastidae; genus Mixophyes; species Mixophyes fleayi. The sequence continues at coordinate 31,632,561 of NC_134405.1, read as the reverse complement.
CAAGGAGCCAGAAGCCAGTGGAACTCTGTTCAAATGGAGCATTGCTGGCTTGTGTCTGATCGCTGGGGTTATTATAAATGTGTGTGTCACAAGAATCTGTGCTAACGTCACTGTTCACACCCAAGTTATAAAGGAAAACTGAATTTTATTACCAACTTACTGAGTAAAAGAGAAATGAAACATTACTACGAACTTGGTTCACAAGGAAGAGTACTTGTGAAATAATTACCATCAGGAAATGTTACTTTAGCTATCAGCAATCTTAATCACGGTACTCTCATAAACAATTACTTCGATAACAGAGTAGTGATAGCAGTGAGCAGGGTTGTAGTGAATGGCTTTATTTATGCCTGCATGTGTTTGCGCTGCAGCACATTTTTGTGGATGCTGACTGCTCGACTTCAGTCTTTTTAAAGCATACCACCAAACTTAAAAAGTCAAGTGCGTTGTATTTTTCCCATTCGTGTCAATGGTTCATTCATTCCAATAGCTCATTCATTTCATTGTAGCAACCCTATCCAAATAAATAGGCCATTGAAATAAATGGGACAATTATATGTTTGACTTCACAGCATTGCTAACAGGTTTTTCACTCATGATTCGAGATTCAATAAGTTTGCATTAATTTGTAATCAAAGCAGGGGGTTTCTGGGACTCCCTTCACTGCCAGTCAAACACATTGTGGCTAACATTGGAAACCACTCATGTTTGGCTGAGCAAATAATTACACTCACAATTAATTCAGTTCACAGACATTCAATGTCTTTTGTTTATTTTTATTTCCTGTGAATTACAATGAGATGATTTCTCGTGGAATACAAATAAAGAAGACTTCCCGCAGATTACAATTTCTTGTGAATTGTAATGTAAGAACACTTCCTGTAAGATTTCCTGCGGATTACAATTTCCTTTGTAACACAATTTAAGAGGACTACCTGTGGATTACAATTTAAGACTTCCTATGGTTTATTATTATTTTTTTTTACAAAATGTTTATTTAAGAAAGGTCATAACAAAAACCACAAAAATCACAAGTCAGTTCAGAAACAGCGTCATTATAAGATAAGTGGAGATAAAAGTGCAATAACACATGCACTTTAAATGTATCCAGGTGGCATGACCCAATATTTGGGAGATTTAAGGGGAAGAGAAAAGGGGAGGTAAAGATGGAAAACGTTTCTGCATGGCTAGTACCGAAAGAAGGGGAAAGAGGGGGAGACAGAGGAAGAAACAAGAATAAAAAGGAGCAATGTAACGAGAAAATAGAAGGAGAATGGAGGTGGGAATGACACTGAGGGATCAAAAGAAGGGTGAGTGAAGTTGAAAGAAACACAGCCATGGATGCCATACCTTGGTAAAAGACTTAAAGGAATTACTGAGGATGCTGCTCATAAACTCCTTGTGATGCACATGCCATACTCTACTAATCATGGACTGGATTGATGGGCGGAACGTTTCCACCAATCTTCCACCAATTGACAGGTCACCGCCGAGAGAATATGTCTGATAAGTTTGTTATGATGGTGAGTTGCCGAGGGGATCCCCAGAGGGAGAAGGGAGAATTTAGGTTTCACGGGCACATCAATCTGAAGAATCGTCTGGATCAGGTTTTTTTTAAATCTAGCCAAAAGCATGCCAGGTTCGAACAATTCAACCATATGTAGAGGAATGTACCTAGAACAAGTGTGGAATATCGCATGGAAATCATACCCTTTGTAGAGGGCTGGCAAGGACACAGAGCTTCAAAAGTTAAATGAGTTGTGAAAATTGCAAAGTTGCAAGTATTGGCAGAAACATCTCATAAGTACATTGAATTGTGATTGGATAGAAGATAATTGAGGAAACACTATAGTATTAGGCAAGTCATTAAGTTATCTAACCACCATGGAGCGCCTTGGCAGAAACATGTAATGGGTGAGGCCTGAGGGAAATTTGAGGGAGTTAAATAATGGGACTACCAGTGAAGTTTGCGGAGAAAGACTATACCTTTGAGATACAGAATCCCAAACCCTCAGGGACTGAAAGACTTAAGGATGAAGCTACACTCACTTTGGACGGCGAGTCTGTGGGAGCCAGTGGAGAGAATCCGGTGACAATAATCCCAGACCCTCAGCTTCAATATGTATCCAAACTCTAAAGGATCCAGAACGAGACCTTAAGACACATTGAGCCAGCTGTGCAGAGAGATAGTAGCGACGGAAGTTGGGGATGCCCAGCACCCCTCCCTGCGAGGACCTCTGAAAAATCTTAAGGCGAACCTGGGGTCATTTACAGGACCAAATGAAGAGTGAGGTATGAAATTGGAGAAATTTGAAAACAAAGGGGAAAATACGGATGGGCAAAGTCTGGAAAAGATATAGAAGCCTAGGGAAGATATTCATTTTGACAGTTTTGATATGGTCAATCTTGGAGATATAGTGATGAGACCACATAGTAAGGTCATATATAATTTGGGAGAGGATACGAGGAAAGTTAGCTTGGAAAAGCTGATGATAGCGTTTTGTAAACTCCCAGATATTTAATTTTTTGATATTGCCAATAGAAAGGGAACGATCGCTCTAAGATTGACTTGTCCGAGCAGGGGACATAAAAATCCAGCACCTCCATTTTATACGTATTGACTTTATTGCCTGAAATATGACCATACAGGTCAAGCTCAGAAGAGTAGGATAGAGATCATTGGGCTAGCGACTGTCAATGGGACATTATCATCATATAGTGCTTAGTTTTTGCGCCATGGGAACCACCTGTATACCACATATCTCCCAGTTAGCCCATATCCTGGTGGCCAGGGGTTCAATTATAAAAGCATGATATAATAATATGATTGGTGAGAGGTGGCAACCTTTGTGTGTGTCATTAGAAGTCCCGAAGGGTGCCAAGGTCAGACCATTTGCCAAAACTGTAGCAGATGGGGAGCGATATAGAGCCGAGAAACCTCTCAAAAAATTACCAGAGAATCCATCATTTCGAGCATTCCAGTCAGGAACGACCAGGAGATGCAGTCAAATCCCTTTTCAGCATCAAGTGCAATGAGCAGGATGGAAATTGAGTTATAAAAAAGAAAATTATAAGCACTGTCAGAGCTACAATAATTCAAAATCAGCCAATCAAGTCCTCTAACTAGATAATACACATATATAGCAACAATGGATAAACTAAAACGTATACTATATTGAGAAGTTATTCAGCGCTGGTGTTACCTAAAATTCCAAATAAATATAAAGACTGAAGGTTTATACTTAGTTATTGAAATGTTGTTCTATGGTACCAATTAACTTAAGATCCCCTTAATCAATGCATCAGGTTGATTTGATTGAGAAAGAGTTCTTCCCAAAAAAGTTGGTAGGTCCTCCATGAGAAGATTTATTCTGCTTTTGATAGATGGTTGTCTTGGATACTATATAAGGTATCATAGTAAAATTTGGTGAGGCAAGAGAACACGTAGGAAGCAGGGGAAAAATAGTGGTGATCCACATCATCGGCATGGTTTGGTTCAGTCTGGGCCCAGGTTGAGAGTAGTAAATTACATGGTGTGCACCACTGGGGATGAGATATAATCCAAAATTAGCAGCGGAGGAGTGGATTGGCCACCACCTGCTGTCAGCTGGGTCAAAAAGTTCAAAGAGCAAGTAAACTGTAGTGACCGCTAGGCAAAAGACAGTGGTCCCAAATATGTTACAATTCAACAGTTGTTGAATCTGAATTAGACTGGATTTTCACCCACTTGGAATGGAGCTGTAGAAAGAAGCATCCATCCAGAATGGCTGTTAGGCCACCCCCCCTTCCACTGGTTTATAATTTAACACTTCAGATAGATAACATTGAAGACTTCCCATTGATTACAATTATAGATGATGATCCCACTGAAACATTTAGGGCCTGTGTCACTAAGGTACGCACACCAGGCACATCATGCTTTCAGGTGAAACATTATGGAACTGTAAACAAGACACGGATCGTCACATTCGCTGCTTAATGACTTCGGAAGTAAAAGCTTTTAAGTTACATGCACACTGGCGTGCGCTGAACATCTGCGTGTATTAGTATATTATTCGTCTGCTTTGTACTTCCTGGATCTACGTGCGGCAGCGAACACTATGCATTTGAATGGGCTTAGGAACATTGGCGTTCAACTCTCAGGCATTCGTGTATTACTAACTACCCTTGTTTGTTACTTGCCAAACAATACATGGATGTTGGATGAAATAGACTACAGTGAAGGCTGTGTAGTGGTGGTTGTAATTTACATTAAAATTTGTGTCCCCCTTTTTTTATGCTACTTTGTTCACCTATAGGCACCAGTGTTTTCTGTTTATCAGAATATGTTGGCACTTGTGAATCCCAAAGTGCCAGCATGCCCATTGTCCTGGCAGCCTTGAAAAGGTGATTGATGTTTCTACAATTTGCAAAGTTTGCCACTAGGTCTGGCACATATAGGAAGTTTGTACCTATGATTGAGAGACCGTGCCCGGTCTGTTCCGCTATCTCCCTTTAACACATTACTGGACATAATAAAATCATTGTTTCCCCCTACGCCGCGGGGGAAGAGTATGGGAAGAGTCCTAGTGCTATCAACATGGAGCTCTGGCAAAAAACATTAGAACACCACCAGACCGGATGAGGCAACGGAATCTAGCCTTTAAAAGACCAAATGCGTGCTCTACAACCGATCTAGGGGCTGTATGTTGCGAGTTGTATGCAACCTCATGCTCCGTGTGTTCAAAATAGAAGTGAGGAGCCAAGGGTGAAAAAGTTAAGCGTTATCTCCTATAAGAAGTGACAAAAAAGGCAAAGGGCAAAATATGAATGACAAACTTCTAGGTCCATAAAAAACACAAACAACATGTTGGATGTAAAACAGTGCCATATTTACAATGTGACGATAGCAAAGTGATTCATTCAAAGAAGCAAAGAGGTCCATATTTTTAATCCAACAAGGGTAGGTCCTTTGGAAATGTTGTGACAGACTTTTTTTTAGGGAAGCTGTCCATGTGGTATATCTAGTTAAACATTACACTAAAATTTAACAGGGAAACATATTGGAATGCTCCATGCTAATCTGCCAGTATACTTAGTTACTAAGGCCATGAATGTTAACATTTTAAGTACTACATATATGAAGTGTTTTTATGTTATAATTTTTTTTTTAGATGGAAACAGTACCTAATAGCCACACATCCCTATGTGGCCTCTATTACAATCTTTACCATGTCCCTGATTGCCAGAAGTCAAAGGAGTCATGGGTACACCCTGGCCACACAGCTACCAAGTCACAAATCTGGAGAGATGGGTCATATATAGCCTGAACATTTATCGAGTGGAAATGCTTAAGATTCAAATAAATCAAAGCATTCCCACTTGACCAGGGCTACATGTGTCCCATATACTGACCCTACGACTTGTGTAAAGACCACTATGGTAGCAAACTGCGACCATATGGGCACAAAGGATGCTTCATCGAGTGGCAGATGGATGAATTGCCTGAGCCATGACAGGAATGCCCGCAGAACAACCTTCAGCACATGACTGAAGAACTACTAGGACAACTCTGATGCACCTCCCACAGTGGTCTGGAGTGACCCTGTGGCACAAAAGTACACTACAGCCAACAGTTTGGTCAGTATTGCTGTTGGGTGTTGTGCATTGGCTCCAGGTCACTGCACAATGCAAGGGTGTCCAGAATGACATGAGGTGGGAGCCAATAACAACGGACCACCTCAAAATCAGACATCCCAAAGAGGCTGACCTGTGGCCTGAAGACACTCTTCCTCAGCCGACGACAATGGATTAGTTGCTGGTTTTCGAGGGGCTGACGGTTGTTGCCCTCCTGCACTGCCACCTGTGCCTCAGCCAGTTTTAAGAAACACTATATTTGAGAGACAAGGATGAAGGGGTTCAAAATATACATTACCTCATGGCTTTGACACTTTCATGCTTGTTTGCACATTAAAGATTTCTAATATACAGTACTTACAGCTGCAAATGGGTTACCAAGACCCATGTGATTGTAAAAGAAAATAATATTTTTTGAGAAAAATAAAACAGAAAACAAAATTATATATTTGGCAAACTTTTAGAAAAAAATACAAAGTTAAATCAGCAGTAAGTAAAAAATATTACAATAAAGTAGTATTAAACAGGCACATCACTAGGCCACAACATGAAACAAAGTAAGGAAAGCAAAATAACAAAGTTGCTCTAGGGGGATAAATGTATAAACAAAAAAAACCCTCAAAAACAAATCAAAAATAAAATATTATTGTAGTATTAAACAGGCACATCACTAGGCCGTAACATGAAACAAACAAACAAACAAAGGCAAAAAAATGTGAAAAAAAGGAAATCCCTTTTAAATTGTTTATAGCTCTCTGAGAATTTTACACTGCAGGATGCAAGTAATAGCAGATGCATACAAAATGGCAGCATACAGCGCATGCTTTAATCGGCCATCATATAGCAATGCTTAATGAGTGGACTTTATGCAGGTGAGTAGGGAGCATACGCCACGATTGCATACCGAGCCGGTGTACTGTTGTGTGTGTTGGTGGATGTATGCGGGGATATAAATTAGACCCCTGACAGGTGCATACTTTACGCCGTAAAACACACTGCTACCTACGTTCATCCGACCCTGACTTGGATGTTACTGCACAGGAATGACCTCATTGTCCATGGGCTATGGCACTATGCCCCTTTACCTCCGTGTTCATACCCCAAAATCGTAGACTGTAGTAAGCGTCCATTGCGTGTGCATATGCAGCGGTCTTGCGTTTGGTTGATGGTCAAGTGTCCAAGTTGTGAGTATGCGCAGACGGGATTTGCATTCTATACGTACAAAAAATAGAGATGTTTGCCTTAATGACTCAGGCCCTAAGTGTGTAATAAGGCATTTGGACAGTTTTCATTTTAATGACAGTTGATTTAACAACTGTGTGTGTTTTATGTACATATTTTTTACAATTTTATTTTAACGGAATAGGATTTTAAGGACTCATAACCATTAAACTAGTACCGTTGAGGTGCCACTAAAGATGTTCCAATACTCCTAATTTCCCTGGACCCCACAGCCTGGTAAGGAAGGGGGCAGTAAGAGCCCCATCAGTTTTCAGCATGGGTCTGGTTGTCTCTGGGTGGTGTGAGCCACGCTGTTTGCTGTGCCACACTGTAGAGGCTCCCTCTCTGTGACGACAAGGCTGTCTTTTCAGAGAACGCTTAAAGACACGAAGAAAGTCTCAGAGGTAAATGTATCAAGCTGAGAGTTTTCCAGCGAGTTTGAAAACCAATCAGATTCTAGCTAGGGATGTGCACCGGCGACTTTTGAGGTCTCGTGTTTTGTGTTTTGGATCCGGATTTTCGTTATTTTTGAGGTTCGGATTTGTCTCGCAAAACACTTGACGAAAGGTCTCGGTTCGGATTTAAGGTATTGGATTCGGATTTTTTTTGAAAAAAACATAAAAAGTTTAAAAATCAAGTTTTTGGGCTTATTTTCACTCCTAGGCTATTATTAACCTCAATAACATTCAATAACAAGCATTTCCACTAATTTACAGTGTATTCTGAACACCTCACAATATAGTTATTAGTCCAAAACGTTGCAACAAGGTATCTTTCTGGACTGCGTAGAGGAGTGGGTCACCACAATATATATTAAAAACCCTGAACTTTTATGATTCGCACCAATAATTGTACCTGGACTGCGTAGAGGAGTGGGTCACCACAATATCTTAAAAACCCTGAACTTTTATGATTCGCACCAATAATTGTACCTGGACTGCGTAGAGGAGTGGGTCACCACAAGATATTAAAAACCCTGAACTTTTATGATTCCCACCAATAATTGTACCTGGACTGCGTAGAGGAGTGGGTCACCACAATATCTTAAAAACCCTGAACTTTTATGATTCGCACCAATAATTGTACCTGGACTGCGTAGAGGAGTGGGTCACCACAATATATTAAAAACCCTGAACTTTTATGATTCGCACCAATAATTGTACCTGGACTGCGTAGAGGAGTGGGTCACCACAAGATATATTAAAAACCCTGAACTTTTATGATTCGCACCAATAAATGTACCTGGACTGCGTAGAGGAGTGGGTCACCACAATATATTAAAAACCCTGAACTTTTATGATTCTCACCAATAATTGTACCTGGATTGCGTAGAGGAGTGGGTCACCACAAGATATTAAAAACCCTGAACTTTTATGATTCCCACCAATAATTGTACCTGGACTGCGTAGAGGAGTGGGTCACCACAAGATATATTAAAAACCCTGAACTTTTATGATTCGCACCAATAAATGTACCTGGACTGCGTAGAGGAGTGGGTCACCACAATATATTAAAAACCCTGAACTTTTATGATTCCCACCAATAATTGTACCTGGACTGCGTAGAGGAGTGGGTCACCACAATATCTTAAAAACCCTGAACTTTTATGATTCGCACCAATAATTGTACCTGGACTGCGTAGAGGAGTGGGTCACCACAATATATTAAAAACCCTGAACTTTTATGATTCGCACCAATAATTGTACCTGGACTGCGTAGAGGAGTGGGTCACCACAAGATATATTAAAAACCCTGAACTTTTATGATTCGCACCAATAAATGTACCTGGACTGCGTAGAGGAGTGGGTCACCACAATATATTAAAAACCCTGAACTTTTATGATTCTCACCAATAATTGTACCTGGATTGCGTAGAGGAGTGGGTCACCACAAGATATTAAAAACCCTGAACTTTTATGATTCCCACCAATAATTGTACCTGGACTGCGTAGAGGAGTGGGTCACCACAAGATATATTAAAAACCCTGAACTTTTATGATTCGCACCAATAAATGTACCTGGACTGCGTAGAGGAGTGGGTCACCACAATATATTAAAAACCCTGAACTTTTATGATTCGCACCAATAATTGTACCTGGACTGCGTAGAGGAGTGGGTCACCACAAGATATATTAAAAACCCTGAACTTTTATGATTCGCACCAATAAATGTACCTGGACTGCGTAGAGGAGTGGGCACTGGGCACCACAATAAAATATATAAAAAACCTTCAACAGATCTGCATTACACTACACATACGGCTGCTCCTCCATCCTCTCCATCATATACATGTTGGAGTTTTAGCGTGTGACAACCTCTTGTTTTTGATAATGTCAGTGCATTTGGAATATTTTTCAATTTGCCCCACACCACTGAATGTACTTTATCTATGATACGCATCTATCTATCTTGACTGCGTAGTGTGGTGGCCCCGGTACACAATTTTGTACCGAGGCCACAATATAATTTAAAAACCCTCCACGTGTCGGAATTCCACCAAACAAGTATCTGGACTGCATAGTGGGGTTGCCCCGGTACCCAATTTGATACCGGGGCCACAATACCTCCATCAACCCTCTAAATCCCACTCCACTGATGGCGGACACCGGGCGCACGTCTAACACCAACATTGCAGTTACAGCCGCAGTTATACGCTTTGCAATAGGGTGACTACTATCGTATTTGGTGGTCATGGCAAACGACTGTTGGACGGTCAATTGTTTGGTGAAAGACTTAGCGGTCTTACGACTTCCCCTCTGGGAAGATGACCGACTAACAGCAGCAACAGCAGCAGTGGCAGTAGTAGGCGTACCGCTGCAGGATTCCTCGGATGAATCCCGTATTGAGAAGGACTCAGTCTGGCTGCTGACTTGGGCTGCAGGACTGAATCTGATGGAGATTGTGGAGGAAGTTGACGAGGAGGGTGTTGCTGGTGTGTATCCAACTGGACCACGGGATTTAGGTGTCCCTGTACCGATGAGGGTCCTAGCCCCAGTTCCTGAACTAACCACTGAACTATGAAGGTTATTCAGGTGACGTATAAGGGAGGATGTTCCTAGGTGGGCAAGATCCTTACCCCTGCTTATTTGAGCTTTACATAAGCTACATATTGCCATACATTGGTTGTCTGGATTTGGATAAAAATAACACCAGACCGAAGAGGTGCATTTTTTGGTCTTCTGACCAGGCATGACGATGGGCTTTTTCATCCCATGGACATCAGCTGTTTCCCCCCCTGGTGCCTCATTTACAATAACCACATCACCATCCTCATCATCAAGTTCCTCCACAGCGCCAGCTACATCATCAATAGCCTCCTCCCGAGCCACCTCTTCCCGTACAGTGATGGGAAGGTCAGGCTTGACAACCACCAACACGCTTGGACTCGCCTTGGGGATTTGTGATAATTTCTCTTTAGAAGGCAGAGTTGTTTGCTGTTTTGTTGCTGACAGCATAACTCTCTTCAATTTTTTGTAGGGGGGGGGAGGAGGAGGAGGGCTAAGATCCGTGGGTGAAGCTGAACCACTAGTCATGAACACGGGCCAGGGCCTAAGCCGTTCCTTGCCACTCCGTGTCGTAAATGGCATATTGGCAACTTTACGTTTCTCCTCAGATGATTTTAAGTTTCTCTTTTTGCTACTTTTTCTTAACTTGGGCTTTTTGGATTTTACATGCCCGGTACTACGAGATTGGGCATCGGGCTTGGAAGACGACGTTGATGGCATTTCATCGTCTATGTCATGACTAGTGGCAGCAGCTTCAGCATTAGGAGGAAGTGGGTCTTGATCTTTCCCTACTTTATCCTCCAAATTTTTGGTCTCCATTATATGTAGCACAAGATACTGCAGAATGTGTGAACTTGGTAATATTGCAGTACCAATGGACTTATACTGCTGGATTGGTTTTACAAATTTGGTTATAATTATTATATTTTTTATTTTTTTTTAATTTTTTTTTTTTTTTTACTTTTTTCTTATTTTTAAAAAACTTGGGAATAGTGGGGAAATAACTATGCCCTTAGAAGCACAGAGCACAGGACACAGCACCACTGGACTGAACAGGACACGGCACAGGATCCAGCAGCACTACGGAACTCAGCAGGACAGAGCACAGGACACAGCACCACTGGACTGATACTGCAGAATGTGTAAACTTTGTAATATTGCAGTACCACTGGACTTTTACTGCTGAATGTGTGAACTTGGTAATGTTGCAGTACCAATGGGCTTATACTGCAGGATTGGTTTTGCAAATTTGGTTATAATTATTATATATATTTTTTTTTTTTTAATTTTTTTTTTTTTTTTACTTTTTTTTTATTTTTTAAAAACTTGGGAATAATGGGGAAATAACTATGCCCTTAGAAGCACAGAGCACAGGACACAGCACCACTGGACTGAACAGGACACGGCACAGGACCCAGCAGCACTACGGAACTCAGCAGGACAGAGCACAGGACACAGCACCACTGGACTGATACTGCAGAATGTGTAAACTTTGTAATATTGCAGTACCACTGGACTTTTACTGCTGAATGTGTGAACTTGGTAATATTGCAGTACCAATGGGCTTATACTGCAGGATTGGTTGTGCAAATTTTGTGGTAATTAAAAAATATTAAAGTAGTTTTTGGTATTTTTTAAAAAAACTTTTTTTTATTTTTTTAAACACAGGGGAATATTGGGGAAATAACTATGCCCTTAGAAGCACAGAGCACAGGACACAGCACCACTGGACTGAACAGGACACAGCACAGGACCCAGCAGCACCACTGACCTCAGAAGGACAGAGCACAGCACACAGCACCACTGGACTGATACTGCAGAACACAGCACAGCACAGCACAGCACAGCACAGCACAGCACAGCACAGCACAGCACAGCACTAAACAGCACAGCACAGCACAGCACTAAACAGCACAGAACTAAACAGCACAGAACTAAACAGCACAGAGGACCACCTAACACACCCTCCCTCTACCCTGATCAATGCCCGAGTGAAGATGGCGGCGACTAGCGGGGAATTTATAGGATCCGAGTATCGCGAGATCCGACAACGGGATTATGAGTCAGAGCCTCAGTTTCACTTTTGAATTTGGCGCCAATACCCGGATCTGTCTCGGATCCGACTCGGATCCGCAACGTTCGGGTGGGCTCGGATTCAGGAAATCCGAGTGCGCTCATCCCTAATTCTAGCCATCAATTATTTAGTACATTCTACAAAATGACCGTTAGAATCTGATTGATTGTTATAGGCAACATCTCCACTTTTTAAACCCACCGCAAAACTCTCAGCTTGATACTTTTAACCCTAATTGTGCGAGGGAGGGAATTCCACAAAGAGGGTGCAGCACAAAAAAGAGTCTTTTAAATGGGAATGGAAGCAGGTAATGAGTGAGTTTGAGAAACACAGATCTTGTGCAGAACAGAGGTGTCGAGCTGCAAGATATTTTGAGACAAGTTGAGGGGATGAATGTTTGGTGCAGTTTTGTTGATGTCCTTGTTGTCCTGTGAAAAACAGACGATCAATGTAGAGACTGACAGAGTGGATCAGCAGAGGAAGAATTATTTGCAAGGAAAAATCAATCTAGCCGCTGTGTGAAAAATAGATTGTAAGGGTGAAAATCTGACTTGGGGAAGACCAGTAAGGAGGGAGTTGCAAAAGTCAACGTGGGAGATGATAAGTGCATGAATTAAAGTTAAAGACAGACATGGGCATATATTGTAAATGCTCTTTAGATGTATGAAGCTTGATTTAGATATAGAGTTGATGTGGGGACCAAATGATAGTTCTGAGTCAAGGATCACACCTAGGCAATGTGATTGTGGGGTGGGATTTATTGTCGTTTTGTCAACAGAAATAGAAATGTCAGGTGGGTAACTTCTGTTGGAGGATAGGAATATTATTAACTTTGTTTTTGAAAGATTGAGTTTGAATTTGCAAGAGGATTTATAAGGAATTTACATTAATCTCTTAAGAATGCAGGTTAGTCCCAGAATCACCTTGTAAAGAGGAAATACGTTTGTTTACCAGGCTATAGGTTAATGATTAATAGTATACACCTCATGTGTACATGAAATATGTAAAGTATTGCCTTATATTCTGTACTTTAAACAAAATCTCACTGCACATGCAAAAAACACTTAATTATAAAAGACATTTCACTGCAATATCTGACCTATCTATCTATCTATTGTTGTGAACCGCTGCGCTAATCTCGACTGCTCATTTTGACACTGTTCTGGCTGTTGCCAAGCAGCTGGGGCACTATGTTCTGCTGGCCGCTTCCATGCTTGTGAGCCGTGCACTAGTAGTCGGGACAATGTTCTACCATCCCAGTTGGTTGCCAGCTGGGACCTTCTGATCAGTGATTGCAGTCACATGACTGAAATCACCAATTACTGAGGGGGCTGGCACCCAAAGGTGCATTCTGATTGGCTCTCATTAGTTAAAATGGCAGGGAGGGCTTAGCCTCAAATGTTGCACAATTGTGTTTATTTGGATTGAGGCTTTTGTGCAATATCAACAGGAGACTTTGTAGGAAAGTACATTTGTCTTTTTAAGACTTTTCTTAGACCCCTCTTTCCATACATTTGCATGACCTAGAGTTGCAGCCCAGTGATACACTTACCCACTCTGAATTGTTGAAATAATGTTTTGCATTAGTCTGATTATGACAGGAGCCACATAGTATTGCACAGGGAAAAAACATTTACTATACTCCTTCGAAACCAAATACTGTTTAATCCAATAACTGATACCTTGGGTGCATCATAGCAGTAAAATATGACTACTCTGAATGTTGTTCCATTTTACATCAGACTGAGATTGCAAGTAGACGCACAGACTAGCTCATTAACAACATATTTAATTTGTAGCACTTTTACATATTTAGCATTGGGTGCTATACCTCATACTTGCCTACTCTCCTGGAATTTTCCGGAGGCTCACGAATTTCGGGAAGTCCTCCCAGACTCCCGGAACAGTAGGCAAGCTCCCAGACACTTGTGGAGTGTGGGCTTAATGACGCCATCACATCATTAAGCCCCACCCCCTCCGTTACTCGATGCTGTGAATTTCATTTTTAAATAGCAGTGGGAGGGACTAGAGCATCACCACGCCCTCCTAGACTTGTCACATGACCTGTTATCCGGTATGGCAGATATGCTGTATGCTATCCTAATCTTTGTCTCTGACCTTGCTGCTCTGTCAATGCTTTCTCTAGAGTGGAACATCTCATTTTTGGGTCATTGAGCAGCAATAAAGGGAGAGTACAACTATTAACTGTTATAGTGATAACTCTAAATTAATTAGTGAATTTTAGTCCACATGCAGCTGTACCATTTCTCTTACACAAATTAATGCAGGGTTCAATCAAACTCTGCATGGAGCTATTGTAGGGCCTAGTGTTCCCATCACTAGGGTGTGGGTAAGGCAGGCCAACACTGCCGGAACTTGCTGGCCCCACTAGACCACAAATGCATCAGCACCACAATGATCTGATTCCCATGAACCAGAGAGGTGGCACAATACTTCAAGAGGTGCCCTGACCCCACTGGTCCACAAGAGTGAGATAAAATCTATTAACTACCTTTAAACATAGTTTAAACATTTTATCTATCTACTGCATACTTTCCAACTTTTGGTTGTGGCCTCTGGGAGATCCCAAAGCGCAGGTGGGCATGTGGGGGCAGGACTCGACGAATTGAGACTTTTGCCCAATATAATGCAAGAATCGCATGTCTAAGCCCCAGCCCCACCCCCTCCCACTTAACTAGCAAAGTAGGCTGCATGCTGGAGCTTGCCCTGGTCTCCCGGGAGTCCAGGAGGACTCACGGACATACAGGGAGAGTAGGCAATTATGATCTACTGCATATGTCTAAGGGGGTGGGGATTGTTAGTGATGGGATTGGAGGATTTAAAAATGCCTCTGTCCAATTCCAGGAGACTGCATGCAGTGAGTGGCAAATATTGGGTGATATTACCCTACAATTACATAGGCTAATGACCACCTGACCACCCTGGCATGTTATAGCTATGGAGACTAGTTATTTCTAGTTATACCCCTGTGCATGACCCTGCACACAGTGATAGTAACATCACTAGATTCCTGTGCTCCCTTCTGTATTTACAGTTGTAAAATCTGTGACTCTGCTTGTAAATAAAAGCTGATAATAGCACAGATTTTACCATAGTTCTGTGTTAATGAGTGTACAGTTACAGAAATAGATGTATAAAAATTATTTCACAAACAAAGCGATTCACAGTACTGCTTTAGAACAACTGAGATGATACTTTCATATCTATTTTATATGCCATGTCACAGGGCCGTGTGTGAACGTTGGACTAAACAGAGTTCAATGTACAGGTGTAATACATTATTGTTTTTACTATACCTTATTACTGCTGCTGCACCACAGTCCCACGGAGGAGACGTGTTGGGTGTGTATATGACTGATCTATGACACTGCATTCACACTTCAAAACATCTTGGGTTTGCACTGGTGCACCGTGGTACCGCTTCCAGAGCAACTCAAGCTTTAAGGAGACCCCTTTGCAAATTAGAAGTGTGCTTAGGTTTGCTGTAAGGAATAAAAATCTGAGGAGGCTGTGACTGGATCACTTATGGTATATATTTATTTAAAGGAAATAGCGCAGAGTGCTTATTTATATAATTGCAAAGGTACTTCTTTTTGATATTGTGGGTATGTTGGTAAAAAAGATATCTTTATTTCTGAGACCAGGAGAAGAAATACGTTTGTTTTAACCTTGCTGGAGGAAATGCATGATTTCTGAGGTATATATCTGATACAATAGACCTTTATGGAGGAAATATTTTGTGTATCGTAATGTGGGGAAATGACTTGTTTTGGGTTTTGTGAATTTCTCTGGGAATGTGTATTCTGCAGCTGTCTGAAGAAAGGACCCATGTTAATCTCTTGTTAATTAGACCTTTTGATGTGTGGGGTTCCAGCACCTGAAGGCTTGATTGAGACTTGCTACTAGATTTCCTGCGTCATGTTTGGGTAAACAAATTGCATCCTGATTCTAAAAATAGCTCAGACCTCAAAGGGGCTGGCTCACCCTTTGAGGCTGTGTCCAAATCTATATAAAAAGCACTGACTTGTATTGAAAAATGGTTCCATCTGACATGATCATTGGTACCTTCAATCAGTGTGACTGCAAATAAAC
This sequence comes from Mixophyes fleayi, assembly GCF_038048845.1. Classification (NCBI taxonomy): domain Eukaryota; kingdom Metazoa; phylum Chordata; class Amphibia; order Anura; family Limnodynastidae; genus Mixophyes; species Mixophyes fleayi. Next base: position 31,616,532 of record NC_134405.1, on the reverse strand, counting down.
ATCACTTGCTTCAAAGATCTGCTTGAAAACGTCTTCCATGCTGAATATCCTGTGACCTACAGATCAGACCAAAAATCTAATCTTTTCTCGGCTGTTTCTGAGGTTTGGGCAGCATCCAGTACCACCACTCTGCCCGCTACCCAGCAGCTCTGGCCATTGTAATAGGCCAGGGGGGATTCATCCATAGCAACCCTGAGCCATAGGAAGAGGTCAGGAGTACCAGCCCAGGTACATCAGTAACGGGGTACACCATTTGCAGAGTCAGTTATCCGGATGAAACCCGGTTCTGGATGCCGGTAAAGAAGTCCAGTGGTGGCAACATTTGTAAGCCTCTCCTACTGCAGTGAGAGGGCGCCTTTGGGATAATGAAAAGGAACGGTGACAAAGTAAGCCCAGCTGGTGGTTCATACAGTCACAGAGGCGTACTGTGCAAAAATGTCATATCAAAGTCTAACCTGCTTTCACATTAGAACACTCTACCATATATTAAATATTTTTTTATTTTTTTTTTGCACTAAAATCCTGCCAAGTTTAGCCTTATCTAGGACTTGATTCATATTATTTTTGTATGTGTGAATATTTGGCAAAGTGCCTAGAAAGTTACTTAAAATACTGCAAAATGTATTGGGGTAAAAACAATAAGTGCAAATAAAGGTAATGCATTAGGGCTGTGCTTTCTACACCAAGAGCATATTGGGTGTGGGGAAACTTGGACTTCAAAAAAACAAAAGAACACTCTTCAGAATGAAGGAAGTGTATGAGCAGCGCAACGGTAAGCGTAGGATAGCAGAACTTCTTCATCCACACTTTCACCTTTGCACCTCTTAAAAAATGACAGGAGAAGGTGATAGGGTCACTTTCTGACCAATCATTGTCTGCTATTTCTGGTTAGTTTCTAAAGAGTGGTGTTGACTTGCAATTGAGTGGCGTATTTATAGGGAGGTCAGGTGTGGCAGAGACGAAAGTTCCCCATGATGTCCCTTAGATTCTGCTACAATAGAGAAGGAGGTCAGCTCTCTTCATGGAAAGAACAACGTTAAACAAATACAGAGGTAGCAGTGGACTTACAACAACTATATGCATTCATTGACAATATCAGGCATCAGAGCTCTTGATTTAAGGATTTCAGCTTAGAGTTGAAATTTGATCAGAAATGTTCATCTGGATCACTGGAGTGCCTTTTTATTATAGACCGGTAGATTTTATTATATTATTACCTTAGTATTTTGAGAAAGGATGGCAGAAAGGCAGAACCAGAAACACATTGAAAGAGCTAAGATGAGAGTACATGGACTCTTGGGTCTGATTCACCAAGGTACGCATTCTGAGTGCCATGTGTGTTTGTTCAGAAACACGCGTATATCGGCTCTGCGTACGCCCAAAATCAATAAGGAATAGATCTGAAGATATGTGCGCTGATAACACTGCAGAATACGTCCAATTAGTATGTGAATTGTAAATTTGCAAACGAATGTCCAGAAAAGAAATCTCCGCGAAATACATTCATTAGGATGTTCTTAATGTCTAATTAACATAAAATAAATTTTTACAGTTGCTCCTGTTTGCAAACACAAGTTCTAGCATGCATATATGACTGTCACCACTAATACTCAGGACTTAGACTAGCCCTGTAGTATAAGCAAGAGATATGGTAGAAAGTAACTGTCACAAACGCCCAGCCTGTCCCAGCTACAGCAATCTGAACAGCTGGCTGTGACTGGCGTCACCTTAGTCACTTAGCAATGGCTACACCTTTTATGCCACCACAACAGATTTATTATGGTGTCTTTACGTTCACCAGAACCACTTATTACTGTTTAACACTTAAATCACATACACATGTAGCATGAGCCTCCCTGGGCTTCATAAGTTCACAAAGAATCACGGAGAATACACTAGATTCAATTTATTTAATCTGAAAAATGTTTCCAAAGCTTATTTACAAAAATTAATAACAAGTCATACAATATGTTGCACAAATGAGTTTCAGAAAATAAAATAGGAAATAAAATCACAGTTACTAGTTACGACCTGGTGTGTGAGCAAACACAAATGAGGAAAATGCAACATTTCAGTCTTGATATACCCCTCCTGAAAATGCATTTGATGACTAAAGCAGAAGATTTTAAACCTTTTTTCCACATAGCCCCCAACCCCCTCCTTTGGAGTTTAGCTGTCAATAAAGACAGATTGATCTCCGAAATGTAACAGTGCTTTTCGAAGTGAGCTAGGGATGTCCTAAGATCAGAATGTTTACAGGGCCTTAAGTTCTCACCTCTGCTCCTTTGCTTGGCTAGATGGTTTACAACTTTGCTCTTCAAACTCCTCCAAGATCCTTATCTATGCTTGGTCTGGCTAATTTCAACAGATATTGACATTTACATAGGTTTCAGACTCATGTCATTTAGCAAAGCACACATTGAGATTACATTACAAGATTGCATACAATATACATTGTGATACATGAATTCAACAGAATAGTGGCCTAGTGGTTAGCACTTCTGCCTCACAGCACTGGGGTCATGAGTTCAATTCCCGACCATGGCCTTATCTGTGAGGAGTTTGTATGTTCTCCCTGTGTTTGCGTGGGTTTCCTCCGGGTGCTCCGGTTTCCTCCCACACTCCAAAAAAACATACAGGTAGGTTAGTTGGCTGCTATCAAAATTGACACTAGTCTGTCTGTGTGTGTGTGAGTCTATATTAGGGAATTTAGACTGTAAGCTCCAATGGGGCAGGGACTGATGTGAATGGGTTCTCTGTACAGCGCTGCGGAATTAGTGGCGCTATATAAATAAATGATGATGATGATAACAATCAGTCATTAGATATACTAAATAATCATCACATTAACTTTGAAATGCCGAAAGCTTGATTTGAATGTGGCTGTGTGTGCTTGAGTTTGCCACTTACGGTACATTGACTATAGCAAAACGCCCCTTCCCTGTCCTGTTCAGTCCCCAACATCATGTAGTAAGTGTCCTTTGCATTCGAAGATGGAGCGGACAGGGCTGCATTTACTGGTCTATGTCCTGGATCTGGGCATGCGCAGAGTGATTTTGCGTATCTTACACTCAAAATCTGCAGACACCTGTCTTGATGAATCAGGCTCTTTAAGTTTAGGTCCTGTACCCCTTACTTACTGTGATATAAAACAGAAAAACAATATAAAAGACTCATGAGTCAGTAATTAGGAGCCAAATAATCATTGATAGAGCTGAAAGGGAATATTGACGGCTGAATAAGTTTAAATCCTCTACCTCTTATATTGGCTAAATGAATAGTGGGAAAATCTGATCTTACTCCCCAGTAGTAATAGAAATCTGAACAGCGAACTGTGTTCGCTGTTCTTCATTAACAGCCTCTGGTACTAGTATACGACCAGTGTGACAGAATCCCAGCTAGTGACCCAGAAAGGCTTAGGTGTATATTTACTAAACTGCGGATTTAAAAATGTGGAGATGTTGCCTATAGCAACCAATTTTACTCTAGCTATCATTTATTTAGTACATTCTACAAAACAATAGCTAGAATCTGATTGGTTGCTATAGGCAACATCTCCACTTTTTTTAAGCCTGCAGTTTAGTAAATATACCCCTTATAGAGAGTGTGAGTGTGTGAATTAAAGTTGAAAGGTAAAAGCAGAGTGACAGCTTTGATATCCAAAATATTGCAAGTCTGACTAATACCAATATAACTTACTGATAATAGAGAAAAACTGTAGAGTAGTAAAGATTATATTGCAACCATCAACAAAGGAAATAAAAGTAATGAAACTACAATATTTTTGATAGTTCTGAAGTGCCTCGATGTGTTGTTATAGAGAAAGGGAGTAGGATTTAAGTCAATATTAGTCAACCTAAAACACTTCAGGAGCCGCATGGGGCAGCACTCTCACCTTTAAAAGAGCTGCATATTACCCTTAATCTCAGTACTAATTTAAAACAATACATTTAAATCAAGAAAGAGACACATTTCTGTAATTACATATCAGCAGATGTAAGAGAAAACAAGAGTTAAATGCTGTCACAAACAAATCAGACATCATTACAGAATGGAGCCAGGTACAGCAAGGTGAAGGCCACTACTGCTTAAAACATAGTAATATAGTATGCTACCGATTGGCATCAAGGTGTAGTACGGTACAAAATAATCTATAGATGGGGTTTTAAATACAATTGTTATACATCCACTAATTGTATAGTTGACTAGCTAACTAGTCAATTATACATAGGAAAGGTGTGAGCTGTTTTTAACAAAATAATTGGCACTATTGGCAACTTTGCAGATAACATTTTAAATTTTTGCCTTGAAAGCTATTGCAGTTTTAAATTTCCTCTGCAAAGTTGCCGATACCCGGCGACTTGCAGAAACCGCTACTTAATACATTTACCCCTGGGTGTTTTGGTTCTTACATAATGAAAACCACAATTTGGGACCACTGGGATAACATTTCAAGCATTTGTATAATTATCACAGTGGTCATATTCATTGCCACATTCAAGGTCCTATCTATTCCCCCTTAAGTAATAAAATATTACAAACATGAGTACCATGTGGCTCTGCAGCTGAGGCGGTGTTTACAGGTCAAGGGGTCACCATGGTCCCAAATAATTAAGCAACTACTTAATTCATTAAAACATGGAGTAATGGACTTCCAGAATCCTCTTGATATTCGAGTAGTACAGAGACAGGTAACTTGTGTCTCTACGGTTGCTTTTGAACTACTAAGTATTACTTTGCCCCATCCACAGGGCCAACTGGAAAGTTAATTGGCACTAGGCTGGGAGCTATCTTTATTACCCCTGAGTGGGGATTTATTTTGTTAATCCCCAGCACCTCACTGTATAAAGTGGACTAAACCTGCTCAGTGATAAAATGTGATGTTAGTGCTTAATGAGCCAATAAAGCATTTCAGAAAGTGTTACGACTATTTTTGCACTACAAAACAAAAAAGGCAATCTACTGTATCACAGCATAGTAAGGAGACTCCGTAGCCTGTGAAGAACAATGTGTTTATCTGGAGGATGCCAAAACTGATATGAACTGTAAAACATTTGACTCCACTGTCTTACCACATCACATCTGGTGTATTACATCTACATACTGGTTTACAGCTTGTGTTGGTGGACAATATATTGAAATAGGATTCAAGAGATGACAAGTTTACATGTAGGGGGTCTTTTTCCACTTGCAAACGTATCTGATTTTTGCAATTCTAGAGGTTCTCCCAGATTCATTTCATGTGAGAAAGATATTTTTTTTCTATTTGCAAACATGTAGATACATTTCTTACTCTAATGACTAATGTAGGACATGGATGGGTTTAAAACGGGCAACATTTTAGAAGAAAAAGGAAAAAAGTTATTAGACATGACTTATACTACCATTATTCTACCATTGCATCTGGCAATGATCCCACAAAAGGATGCCTGCAGCAAAATCAGAATATGGGATGGGGGGGGGGGGGGTCTTCTATGCATGTGAACAAACATTAGGGGCATTTGCAGCCTCAACACATATTCTTTATTTAGTAAACAGCCCTTAGTAGCTTTATATGTCAACATATCTAAATTATTCCTCATTGTTACTTCTGCAATTTAATTGACACAGCATCCTTTTAATTTTTATAATGTTATCTTCTATAACTTCATAAAAACTAGTTGTATTTTCCAAGTCATATGCCATTAAACAGCGATTATTATTTAGTATATGTCGACAATCTGTATTTGCTACTTAGTAAAAAAAACAATTGTCCACATCTCAACTTTAAATCAATGGAACAGGGAACTCAGTAGATGTTGCTCAATCTGCTGAATTTAGAGCCCCAGTTAAGCCTCTATTTAGTCTGTCACAGAGGCTACTGAACCTGAAAGCTTCAGTTAATTATCCCTAAGCATCAATCGGTTTAGAGATTAGTTTAACAGAAGGAAACGAAAACTATAAAAATATGTTCTTGCAGCTTTCTCATAAAATGTTTAAAACAATAAAAAGTGAAGGATTGTTTTAGCTGTTGCTATGGAATCTTCACTGTTATATTCAAGCATTCCATGAAGTGAGGTGTACACATTAAAATAAGTCTTGACTCATCTGCGTCACTTATAAAATAAGACAGCTAGCTTATTAAGGTAGGCACATAACTAGGAGAGCCTGTAGTGAGACATGTGATAGGACTCTCTACAGATCATCCTACAGTGCTCCCCAACATCATGTTCATTCCATACAAAGTCAATACCCAATAGAAGTACTAATTGCATTAGATGTACTCTGACATATTAGTCTGAATTATATAAAGTGTTATTTTATCTTCATTTTCCAAATCATATAACTGTCTGAATAATTTTGACATTAGGTTTATATATTTTTTTTCTTATTATTACTATCGTAGATTTGTAAGGCGCCACAGTGCTCCGCGGCGCAGTACAGTAGGGAAAACAGGACACACATAAAACAGGTGCATAAAATGTAGACAAAATAAATGCAGACATGAAAACAAAGATTATGAAGGAACCTGCTCATTAGAGAGCTTACATTCTAAGAGGAAGAGGGAACAGCTGAAATAAAAGGAGCAAATGTGGAAAAGGCACATATTATCATAAGGACTCGCATTTACTGACAGGCCTAATAGTAGTCTTATGACTGGTGTGACAGGATGGACCTCCTATGCCACCTTGGCTGTTGTGTTTCTGGGGACCGTGAAACAGCAGAGTTATTAAACACTTTCTTTCCTTCAGTATTTTCTAGAGAGGAACAAATGATAGGAGTAATACATAAAAATGGAAATTAAACCATACCATTAATTAATACTTGGTTGTCAGAGGAAGAAGTCCAAAGGTGACTGAAGAATATTAAGATAAATAAAGCTCCAGGTCCAGATGGCATACACCCAAGAGTCCTTTTGGAGTTAAACTCAGATATAGCTAGACCACTATTCTTAATTTTCAGAGATTCAATCTCATCAGGCTCAGTACCAAGGGATTGGCGAATAGCAGATGTGGTGCCGTTGTTTAAAAAGGGGACGAGATCACAACCAGGGAATTATAGACCTGTAAGCCTGACATCAATAGTGGGGAAACTACTGGAAGGTATTTTAAGGGATAGTATTCAGGATTACTTGGTGCCCAATAAAATTATTAGTGGGAATCAACATGGATTTGTGAGGGATAGGTCATGTCAAACTAATCTAATTAGTTTCTACGAGGAAGACAGTGGGAATCTAGACCAGGGCAGCACAGTATATGTGGTATAATTAGATTTTGCAAAGGCCTTTGATACAGTGCCACACAAGAGGTTGGTTTACAAAATAAGGGAACTGGGTCTAGGAATCAACATTTGTACTCGGGTCGAAGACTGGTTAGAGAATAAGAAACAAAAAGTTGTGATAAATGGAACATTTTCTAATTGGTCAAAAGTCTTAAGTGGAGGACCTCAAGGTTCCGTGCTGGGACCACTCCTTTTTAATATATTCATTAATGACCTTGGTGATGGTTTAGAGAGTAAAGATTCTATTTTTGCAGATGTCACTAATCTCTGTAAGGTAATAAAATCAGAGCAAGATGTAGCTTCTCTACAGAGGGACTTAAATAAACTGGAGGATTGGGCGGCCAAATGGAATATGAGGTTTAACACAGATAAATGTAAGGTTATGCATTTAGGGATCAAAAACAAGAACGCAATCTATAAATTGAATGGAATTAATTTAGCAGAATGAATAATGGAAAAGGATTTGGGAGTGCTCGTAGACAGTAGACTTAACAATATTGCTCAATGTCAAGCAGCAGCTGCAAGGGCAAACAAAGTATTTGCATGCATAAAAAGGGGCATAGATGCAAGGGAACACTGTGTAATTTTGCCACTGTATAAATCGTTGGTAAGACCTCATCTTGAATATGCAGTACAGTTTTGGACACCACTCTTTATAAAAGATAATTTGGAACTAGAAAGAGTTCAGAGAAGGGCGACAAAATTGATACAATGTATGTAGTCATTAAGTTATGAGGAAAGGTTAGCCAGTTTAGGCATGTTTACTTTGGAAAACAAGGCAGATTCAATAGATATGTTTAAGAAAGGGCTAGACAAATTTTTAGCAGAAAAGTGTATCCAGGGATACGACCATTAATTAAAATGAAGGATAGTAGGGGATATAGGGTAAAAATAGGATTGCAATATTGAGTCTGGGGGGATTTCACAATTGAAACAGATTGGCGGTTGCTTACTCTGGATCAATTTTAAAAAGTGCAGGATCGCAGGAGATCCAAAATAGGTTGAACTTGATGGACTGGTGTCTTTTTTCAACCTCATCAACTATGTTACTATGTTACTGTATGTCTCCAGACAGTTGCAACCCCCAAACATGATATACTGTCGCAGAAGTAAATACATTTCATTACCTCAGAAATTAATGAATTTTCTATACAGAAATACAACACAAAATAATAAAATCAGTAAATTTTCAATGATATACAGAGGTGCCTGCATCACTAATTGAAATAAATTTCTACAATAAATTATTTATACCTGATCCAGTCACAAATAAGTTATTTATAAGTAATCAAGCCACAGCTGGCCATGGCAATAGTTATACCATTGTATTAAGGCTTAATTCATAATGTACTGTAGTGTAAATGTTCTATTGTTTTATTATTATTATTATTATTATTATTATTAAGAATCTGTAAGGCTCAAAAAATGAAGGGTAGTTGGGGCTCTGCTGGTGAGAGACTACATTCTAGTGGAAAAAGGGCACGGTGGATACAAGAGAAGTGAGTGTGGTTCCCAGTGGAGATTGAGCTGGTAGCATGTATGTACCAGTGTGAGTAGTATAGGTGGCAGTATGACCTGCTCTCTAAGAAATGGATTTTCAGAGAGCATTTAAAGATTTGTAGGCTGGATGGGCATCTGATCAAGTGTGCTGGAAAGAACCATGGATGTGTAGATATGACTTCAGCCTTGAAGACAGGAATAGGAGGTGGTTAACAGAGAGCAGGAAAGGCATAGAACAGAGGCAGATTCAAGAGAGGATAAGGAAGTATTATGAGATGTGGTTTGACATGTACAAGTGGTTGTTTTATTAATGGATTTGTAAATGCAGGTGACTAATTTAATTAGGATTCATGGGTACAGTGGGAGCCATTGTAAGGATGTGCAGAGTGGTGAGGCAGCTGTACGTATACATGGGTGAAGGAAATGTCAGATAGGAGTGTGTTGCAGTAGTCAAGGTGGGAAATGATGAAATCCCGCACTCAGTTAATCCAATATTATACAAGGTACAAGCTGTATGGCAATATAAATGTCCATTATGAATATTGTCCGTTATGAATACAAAACAAAGGCAGTTGTTGACCGTGCTTGTCCTTACACTGCATATCTGTGTTTTGCCTAGCAAAATTAAAGCAAAAGGTATTAATTCATATTTTGACCAAAACATTTAAGCTTGCTCAAGAGTTATGTTTGCATATTGGTAATAACAGGGCGTATTCTATCAGTATTTAAAAGTTGAAGCTGACAAGACTGCATGTAATGAATAAAGTAGAGGGGCTAAAATAAGGGTGGCACCAAAGCAGCTGGATTTGGAGACTGAGGAACTGGTGGTGTAGTTGACTGTGCTTGATATTTGAGAGGTGGTGGTGACTCTGGCAAGAGGGAAGATACGATCTGCTTTGGAAATGTTAAGTTATAAGTAGCATTGGGACAATCATATTGGAAGACCAGAGAGATCATTGGTCACATGATATAGAAGAGAAGCGGAGAAGTCAGGAGAGATGGATTGTCAGCATAGAGGGGACTTTGGAGGCTGAATTAGAAACTTAGTTCCCCAAGAGATGGGCTTTACAGTGAGAAATGCAGAAGGCTTAAAAAAAAGCCATGTAGGACCCCACATATACTGAGATTAAAGAAGATGATGTGCCATAGGTATTAGATTTAATGACAACTGCTTGGTGCAATCACTCGAACACAGATTGGACCAGGTGTCATATTTAATAGGCTCATAGCCTGGACATATAGTTAGAGAGCTATTAAACTGCACATTGCGACTATAAGGCTGGAAACGTGGTTTATAGGTATATTATAGCTATTATGCTGTACATTGTGTTTGATATGCTGGTCATGAGAATAAAATGCTGCATGATTGGCTATTATGCTGGTCATTATGATGGAAATTGTGGATATTACTGTGATACTGGGGTATTAGACTGGCAAGGTTGTACATTAAGAGTATTAGGCTACACATTTGCATTATTAAGATGCACAATGGGATTATAATGTGTCATGAAGCAAACTTTTATATATGACTTTGAAAAGTTATTTTCAACAATTTCCCTGTGTAAAGGTCTAAATGATAAAAAAGCAAAACATGTAGAGAATGCAATAATGTCAATAAAATTTACACAGTCAGTAAACAATTAATTACATTTTTGTTAAGCAGTAAGAATAAAATAGACATTAGTAAAACATAGCACCCACATGATTAAAGTACAAATAGCCATACCAATGGTTTTAAACTTGAATACAGCAATGCACTACTTATTTCCAATGTCTGACTACCTAATACACTGCCACTGTCAGTCTATCACACATTTTGGAATTATAAAAAGTAAAGAAAGGTTTGACCATCAGTATATTTTTATAAAGCCTTCAGTAAAGAATAATTTTAGAGGTTGGCAATCATGTAGGTAATGATTGGTTTCTTACACAGTGGACAATGGTGACATTTATGAAAGCTGGTGGTGTTGCCCATAGCAAACTATCAGATATTTGCTTTCATTTTCAAAGTTATGCACAAAATCATTTATAGAGAGCAAATAAAAATAAAAATGTATGTGTGCATTGCAGCGCATCCATTTACAAGATGTGTGCACGTCATATAGACACTTTCACATATTTCACATATTACATATGTTTATGGTCCTTTGAAAAGAAACTTGTGCAAAATGATGGGCCTTTTTGGTCAGTGACTAAAATATATACATCTGCAAAAGTCACCTGAAGCCCTGCCTACTCTTACATTTACACCATCCCTTCACTTATATGAACTTCTAACGTCCTCATTTTACCCTCCTTTATGTTATAAAGGACCCATGATGGTTAAGGGGTCCAGGAAAATGCCCTTTTACACCTATGCAGGTAAGAAATGTGTATGCATATTTTATACACACATTGTGCAATATAGACGGGTACACAGCTACAGGCAAATTATCCAATGACCATTATATGCATGAGATGTATTATAGGTCCTTTTGTGATATGAACATGTGCATGTTTCCCTGTATTCTATTGATGTTATTAAATCATCATTGTATTAGTACAGTATTTTACAGCTCACGTCACCCTCTTTTTCACAATAAATGACACAAGCTTCTTTAAATCAAGTGGCAGGTATTTGAATAAGAATCCTTCATGTAAAGAGTTGCCTACTTGACGAAGTACAAATGATTTAAGAATTGCAAGTGTAGGAAAAAGCAAAATTCTCTTTATTCTTTCAAATTGCATATGCAATGGCCTGTATTCAAAGTTTGAAACAAGCAGCCTTCTCTACGTAAGACCACAGGTTTATATTCAAGTAACCCCACCCCTCTTACATACGTCACTAATCACTTCACATACTTTTAAAGAATATACCTTATAAAGGACAAAGTCAGTTGTATATGCTTTTTTACAATTACATCATTGAACAGAGAATTTTATGCCTAAGAGGTCAAAAGGCATATGTGACCTCTTACATCCTTCGCTCTTTATCTACATAACACCACATCTGGTAACAATTTGTACATCCTAGGCTTGAATTAGGCCCATCGTAGGGTATAACAAACAAATAGAATTTAACCCATTGCACAGAAAACAGAAAGAGACTATTGACCTAACATATTGCAAACACATATATACATAAATAATATTTTATCCAACTTATATTTGTACCATAATTTATTCCATTACATTCCCCTCTTCGTGAAAACTATTCACACACTATAACCTTTAACTAAAAAAACATATCAACTACAAAAACAATCTAAACAAAGAGAAAGATTAAATATCCTCTATTATAAAAAACTAACTATCAAAATAGAAATGTTCATTTAAGTTGTGGTACAAATATTCTATTCTCCTTAACATTCCTCAATGCAATTGAGACATTCCTTTGTGAATCCGAGACTACATTTATTTGTAAAGCATTTGTCCCAAGCTTGCACAACTTTCCTAACATTCCTGGAACACATTTTAAAAGAAGATAAATTAATGCACATATTATTAGAAAAATAATAACATTTTCCTAATGTCCAAAATGGTCCTTTCCACCACCCTGATATTCCTAAGAATATACCTGTAAACCAAGTAGAAGGATTCCACCAGGAACTCTCCCACCAGTCATCATTTTCTGTATCAATATTATTATGACTTATTCTGAATTCATTTTTAATTTTGAAATATGTAACATATATTTATCTATTTCCTCCTCTGGGTTTGACGTATCATTTGAAAGGTAGGTACAGCAATGCACACCATAAACAGTTTCTAAAGTGTGACAATATCCACTACTTTGTGCAGTTAAATAATCTAATATTAATCTATGTTGGATTAATTCAGTTTTATATGCTTGAAGCTCTTTGGAAACATATCTAAAAGTGTCATCATAAATTTCTGCAATTTTATCCAATAAATCAGCTAATTGTTCAATTGCCTCAATATTATTTAAATATCCCACATGTCCATGAGTGAAATAATTTTCAAAACCTACCCTTACTTTGACTAAATGTTCTATTTTAAAAATATGTTTATATTTAGTACCTACAGTTTTTACAGATCTCCTCGTTCTGCAGTTTAAGTTCTGAGTGATCATGTCAACCAGATCTTGATGTTCCATGATAATTGTACTAGGAATTAATTTTCCAATATAACATATACCTTCAGAATTTGGAGGTAGCCATTTATATGCTCGCCTTCCACATATGAAATGCAAATTCTCAGGAAGTGTATATGGTATATCAGACATTAAACTATGAGCTGCCTCATAGCCCAATTTACAAGTGGTCCGATTAACTGAATGTATCGTCCACCTCGTTATATTCCCACTCAATGTTATATTAATCAATTCTTCAATTATTTTTAAAGGATTAAACTGTACAATCCTCAAACATTCCTTTATTGCTCCTAAATATATTTTCGGTACATTATAATTCACTCCTTTCTGTTGAACCGTAGAATTTGCAGTTTTATTATAACATGTTATATTTTCATGTATCACATTATAATACTTTAGCAATTTTATATGTGATGGCATTGTAGTATTATACTCTCCTTTCCTTTTATTACCACATTTCTTTTCCGCTAATTTACTCTCATTTATGGGAAATGGTATAAGACCAACATTATGATGTCCACGAGGTACTTGTGAACAAACCCAACACTCACTAGTATTAAGTTTCTTTCTTATCAACTGATGAAATACATGTATTGGATCTAAACACCATTGTACGCATTGTTTTTCCATATGACGCTCACAATATTTACAAATACATGCTTGTGTTGGAGATAAATCTTTACAATGGTCATGTGATGTATGTTGTTTACCTCTCCTTTCCAAAACCATTACATTATTGTTCTGTTGTCCATTTACAGGGCTGTAAACATACAGATCAAGAACAATACCAATTGCAAACATGATTAATGTTAAAACAAATAGCAATGTCCATAATTTCAAATTTGGTTGTGGACCAGTTAACTCTGAATACCAGTTTCATTCCGTCTCTTGGTTTTTCCTCTTCACAAGATTTTCATCCCCTGATTTCATCAAGAGGAGAGCATCTTGCCTTTGTAAGGGCTGAGACATTATTATGTTCTCAGAAGTATCCCTTACTTGTAGAATAAAGGTGATAATTATCTTCTCACTTGTTCAGGATCGACTGCTTTTTTACAATGGGAAGCGTGCATCCAAGTGCTTTTTTCTTTGACGTTTATTGCTGTTGGTGTTGTTAATAGCACGAGATATGGACCATCCAACCGATCAGTCAACGATCCGGATCTTAAGAAATTTCTTATCATCACCCAATCTCCCGAATTCAAATTATGACAGGCTCTGTCAATCGGAATCAGTTGTGTGTCTATCACAGCAGCTTGAATCTGTCTCAACTGTTTAGTAAACGATAGAATGTAGTTAGCAGTCACATCATTAACTTGGCTTTGACTGGTATTGCGTTCAGAGTTAAATTAGGAATTTTCCAAACAGAATCTCAGACAGTTTATTTTTAATAATTCCATTGTATCTCTCAAAATCCCACTACTTTGTGGATGGTACGGTACATGAAGCTGTTTTATACCTAGCAATTCACACATTTGCTTAAAAACAGATCCAATAAAATGAGGACCTCGATCAGAAGAAACTACCTGTGGTATGCCATATCTACATACAAATTATTGTACAATCTTTTTAGCTGTAACATTAGCGGTGGCTTTTGAAACTGTGTAACCTTCAACCCAACCAGAAAATTGATCAACACATACTAATACATATTCTAACATCCTACACTTAGGAAGTTGGATAAAATCAATTTGAATTATTTGAGACGGGCCGTCAGTTGGTGGCAGGTGATTAGGTATTGTTTTTACTGCCTTCCCTGCATTGCTTTGGAGACAAATAATGCATGAAGCACAGTACCTAGCAGTTATGGCTGCAAATTCAGTTATACATACAAATCCATATGGACTATATTCTTCATAGCAGTCTTACCTGCATGGGTTAGTCCATGACTCATTTGTGCCAGTGCTGGCAAGAGTGCCTAGGGAGCTACAAGCTTAACTCCCTTTCCACGCCACAGTCCATCTTTACCAATTTGACATCCTCCCATTTCCCATCGGGTCTTTTCCTGTGAAACACAACCTTTTTGCATTTCAATTAGTTCAATTTGATCAAGTATTACAACATTCAGAATTTCAGTATTTTCAATAATCTGTGCAATGTCTTTTTCTGCTGCTTTCTTAGCAGCTAAGTCAGCTCTATGATTTCCTTTTGTAACGTCATCATGTCCTGTCATATGCGCTTGCCAGTTAATAACTGCCACCTGTTTTGGTAACTGAATAGCATTGAATAATTCATTCACAATTTCATGATGAGTGACTGCTGTACCATTAGCTGTGATGAAATTTCTTTGTCGCCATATTTCAGCATAATCATGAACAACACCGAACCCATATTTACTATCAGTGTAAATATTTACTGTTTTACCCTTTGCCAATTGACAAGCTTTAAATAATGCATTTAATTCAGCTATCTGAGCAGAGTGTGGAGCTGATAAGCTTTCAGAATATACAGTCACATTTTCATCCACTATTGCAAATCCTGACTGCAATGCTCCTATATCATTTCTCCTATGACAACTACCATCTACATAGAAAATCAAATCAGGATTTTGCAATGGTATTTCTTTTAAATCTGATTGTGATGCAGTAGTTTTCTGCATGTATACAACACAATCATGTGGTTCATGAGCAAAATGTTTAAAATTCTGATGGTCTCTTTTGTGTGTATTCTCCTCATCTGATTCACTTAATGCCAAATCATTATCATCTGTATTCAAATATACCTTCCCCTCCTTTTGAATCTGATAAGATTCAATATCAGAAGTAATGGACAACAGAGTAGCAGGGTTTAAAACATTACATCTGACGAGTGTAATATTTGGAGCCATGAGAATAATCAATTCCCATTTTGTTAGTCTGGCATTTGTAACATGTCTAGTCATATGGCAATTTAAAAGCGCTGCTACAGCATGTGGCACCTGAACAGTAAGTGGATTTCCCAAAACTATATCAGCACATTTGTCTACCAACATAGCTGTGGTTGCAACAGATTTTAAACAATTTGGAAGCCCTCTAGCCATGGGATCAAGTTGCTTACTGTAGTATGCAACAGGTCTGGGGATATTTCCATGGGGCTGTGTCAAAACACCAGCAGCATGACCTGAATATTCATGACAAAACAAAGTAAATGATAACTCATAATTTGGTATACCCAATGCAGGGGCCATCAAGAGCTCTTGTTTAAGCTGCTCAAAACAACTTTTGGTAATATCGGTATGAGTGAGAGGTTCTTTTGTAAGTTCATACAATGGGGCAGTTAAACTTGAATAGTTTGATATAAATCCATGGCAGAATCCCGCACATTCAAGAAACCCACGTAACTTTCTTTTATTCAATGGCAAAGTTAAATTATGAATAGCTTGTATGCGATCTGGGGATAAATGTCTTTTTCCTTTTGTTAAACAGTGTCCTATGTACAGGACCTGTGGACTGCACATCTGCATTTTACTCTTCGACACTGTGTCCTGAGTGTGCCAGATGAGTTAATAATTCACCAGTGTCTGTAAACGATGCTTCAAAAGATTCAGAACATAACAACGAATCATCAACATACTGCACAAGTGTACTATGTTGTGAAAATCTCAAAGTCTTTAAATCAGCTGCTAAGGCTTGGCTGAATATAGTACCACTGTTCACAAAACCCTGGGGAATTCTAGTCCAAGTATACTGTTCACCCTGATAAGTAAATGCGAACAGATATTGACTATCTTCATGAATGGGAATAGAAAAGTAAGCAGAACATAAATCAACCACTGAAAAAACCTGGGCTTTTGCTGGTATTTGCATAAAAATAGTTACAGGATTTGGAACAACTGGATGTAGGGATTCAACTATCACATCAATAGCCCGTAGGTCCTGAACTAGCCTATAGCTCCTCCCACCGCGCTTCTTTATCGGATAAATCGGACTGTTACAAGAACTCTGTTTTTTAATCAAAACTCCTTGCTGTAATAATGATTGTATGACAGGAAAAATACCCTGTTCAGCTTCTGGCCTCAATGGGTATTGATGGATTGAGGGAAGTCTTACATTTGGTTTCAATTTAACAGAGATTAGAATAATATTCATTTTCCCAGTCTCATTTAAATCTGTAGTTCACAACTGACTAGGTACATTTTATAACATGTCATCTACCATTTTATTTAGCCCTGGCTGGTATCACTGTACAGGCTGAATTTCATATGTGTCGTGATAAGGCATATTAGCATCCATGTCATGAGCTATCTGCACTTCATGTCTATTTCTCTCAGGTATGTCTAAAAACACTCCATCCGGAGTACAATATATTGAACACCCTAATTTACACAACAAATCTCTACCCAATAAATTAGAAGGAGCATTTGCTGCCAATAAAAAATAATGTTTATCTGTGATAGGACCTAAAGTGACTTTAACTGGCTCTGTTTCTTTAAAAGAAATTACATGACCAGCGACTCCTATAGCATTTACAATTCTGTCAGTAATTGGTAATGAAATTTTTTTTTTTTTAAACTGATCTTGCAGCTCCCGTATCAATCAGAAATTCATGCTTATTACCATTAACTGACATGTTTACAATGGGGTCCTTTACAATCGTTCTTAATACAGGACAGATGTGCACAGGAGATGCTGGAGACCGTCAATCAATATTATCTTGAGAAGTGGTTATTTGATCTGGTCTTACCCGATAAACTCTTTGCTTTCTAGGCTTTCTGCAATACTTAGCAAAATGCCCCCTCTCCTGGCAGTTATAACAAATCACTTGTGATCTGTTATTTCTGTCAGGATATACATTAACCCTTGCTTTAGGTTGAACTTCTCTAATAGTGGTCCGAGCTGCTTGCATTTGCAAATTCATCAATTTTGTTTCTGCTTGCACTTTTTTAATTAATATAGTATCCTCATTATGTGCAGCAATTGCAGCTAAAGCATCAATATCTTTTATAGCCCAGAGAGGATCATGAATTTGCACTCTGACTTTTAAATTATTTTTCAACCCTTCCACAAAAGCACTAGTCAAAATACTTTTAAAATCCGCTTTTGCAAGCACATCAGAAACACCCGAATAATTTACAACTTCCCTTCTGAATCTAGCATTATATTCTCTTACACCTTCAGTTGCACCTTGTTTAATAAAAAAACAAAAACTTTGGACCAGTCTACTTTCAGGGGAAACATTTCTTTAAATTTTGCCATAGCAAAATCCCACTGTACATCAATTTCGGCTCTTGCATTATTGCTAGGGGTTTGAAAATTAGCCTCATTCCACTTACACTGGATATTTAAAGTAGTAAGCTCATATGAGGTTAACAGAGCATGAAACAATTGCAGTATATCTGAAAATGTGGGACTATGCGTTTTGTATAATCTCTGCAATTTAATCATTACCTCTGAAGTTTTAATTCTATGATCTTTACATTCCGCAACAATTGAATTCAATTCAGTTTGTGTCTAAGGGACATGAGCTACCCATTGAGCTCCCTGATCTGTAGTAATAGTTCTTAAAGGAAGCATGTGGACCTCAGAGGATTTTCCACGTCTTGGAATACTGGAAATGTTATCTACAGATATATTTAATAATCTTTACCCCTAAGGGTTTTTTTTAACCTCTGTAGCCAGACCTCCTACTGCTCCCCTTACTTCTTCCTCACTATCCTCATCTAATTTTTGATGCTCATCAGACCTTACAACAATTTCATCATCCCTTTTTGTTTTATCCACAATTTCATCTCCTTGTGATATATCTATTTGATGATCCACATGGAGAGGTACTTGTGGATACAACCTTGTTTGTGCTCCCATTACAATGGGTAAGAAATAAGATATTGGGTCACCTTGCTCTCCTGGTGCACTAGGAGTTTTAACTGGCATATATTGATCAATATACGAAGGCAGAATCATATCATCATTTAACCAAAATTGCAAAGCTTGCATTTCTTTACTTTTAGAAACACCCTTTCCTATTTCTCCAAAGACATTTAAATCAAAATGTCCTTTTTCTGTAAATTCAGGACACCTTGTTAACCATTTATGCACATATTGAACAGACTTTTTTCCATATTTATGGAACATAACAGCCGCTGGAGAACCAGCTGAAATCCAACCTATTATTATTATGCTTTTTCTGTGTGGTTACATATTCTCCCATGATGCAGTTTATCGTTTTTATACTCCAGTCAATCTGCATTATGGTAATAGGGCTACAACCACTATTAATATGTAACACCCTGTTTAGCGGATTCAACTGTTATTAGGGATACCACACTTTATCTCGTCAGATAAATGCTGGTCTTATCACACACACGTTACACGCACTGCTATCTAAGGCCTTATAGTTCATTTTTTTGTGTTTCACAGTAAGTGACTTGGGACTATTCTTTGCCTCCTTCAAGCGTTAACCAGAAGTGATACTTTGAATTTGGCAACTGACCGCATTCTGGCCTCGTGAAGAAAGCCCATTCACACTCACATACATGCATCCATTCATACTATGGTTAACAAGGTAAACCAGTCTCTGAGCAATGAACAGAAAATTGAAATTCTAATTGGTTCCAAATCTATGCTTATACATCTATACAAATATATAAAACATATAGACAAACAACTTAAGATACGTTTGCAATTTCACACTTAGAGATAACTATAAATACCTTTTCAGCAAACCCAGAGAGTGGGAGACAGCAATATATAATCATAAGATAAAAATATATTACCTTTGTGACCACAGTTGAGTATATAATTTCGTCTCCCCTCTTTCAGAAGTGTTGGCTGAGCATTATTTACAGATGTATCTCGGTGGCGACCTCCAAAAATGACGAAGTACAAATGATTTAAGAATTGTAAGTGTAAGAAAAAGCAAAATTCTCTTTATTCTTTCAAATTGCTTATGCAATGGCCTGTATTCAAAGTTTGAAACAAGCAGCCTTCTCCACGTAAGACCACAGGTTTATATTCAAGTAACCCCACGCTCTTACATAAGTCACTTATCACTTCACATACTTTTAAACAATATACCTTATAAGGACAAAGTCAGTTGTATATGCTTTTTTACAGTTACATCATTGAACAGAGATTTCTATGCCTAAGAGGTCAAAAGGCATATGTGACCTCTTACATCCTTCGCTCTTTATCTATAAAACACCACATCTGGTAACAATTTGTACACCCTAGGCTTGAATGAGACCCATTGTAGGGTATAAAATACAAAAAGAATTTAACCCATTGCACAGAAAACAGAAAGAGACTATTGACCTAACATATTGCAAACACATATATATATATAAATAATATTTTATCCAACTTATATTTGTACCATAATATATTCCATTACATACTTTATAGAAATGTTAATGGGTGTATGTATCAATACTAAAAAAAACATAAATCTTTAGGGATTTTTTCTATATATCATAGCCCCCAAGCCGGTGAAAGCTGTATAGCTGGTGGTAGCCTTCTCCGGCGGCATACAAAATATTATTTATCACAGACAGCAGCAGCATAACAATCTACTGTCCTCCTGAAATGGTGTAAGCTGGGGGTCACAATAGAAAAAAATGCCCGATTAGTAAATTAAAATATGCCAATATGTAGTTGTATGCACAGCTACACATCTAGCTTCAGGAGTGTGGTATGGTCTTACTCTCACCACCACCCAAGGAGGTGTAACAATGTTGTGTTCTATGAGCGTGGTATGTCCAGGTACCTCATAAAACACATCAAGGTTCCTCTGAACCATTACCTCCATCTGTCGGCTCCGCAATGGCAACAGAACTTCCCCTATGGGAACTTTGGTTTCCAACGTGACTTGTGGCTCCTCCCTATGATCCAATGGTTTCAACAAGTTCACATTATATGTTTGATTGGGTTTTCTCCTGCCTTCCTGCCTGACTTTATAATTAACAGGCCCCACAGCCTCAATCACCTCATATGGTCCTTGAAAATGTGTGAAGAGCTTACTCTTTTGTGTGGGTACCAGGACAAGAACTTGGAAAAGCCTTAATTACAGCTGACTTATTGTAGTTATTTTTTTGTATGGCTTGTGCCTAATGCATATGTTGTTGTACCAAGGGGGTAATCTTCCCCAACCTGTCATACAGCTGGGACACAAATTGGATCACATTGGGTTCTTTTGGACTCTGTTGCTCCCAGTCTCCCTTAAGAACATCCAAAATGCTCCTCGACTGCCTGCCATATAGCAATTCTAAGGGGCTGAACCCTATCAATGTTTGAGGTACCTCCCTCACTGCAAACATTAAATAAGGTAATAACACATCCCAGTTATGGAAACGAAAGCACTGTTCCTGGGCTTTCAATAAAAAATAAATAAATAACACGTCCCAGTCCCATTTTTCCTGTGCTATTGCCTCTCACCTTATGTTTGAGTGTCCTATTAAAACATTCCACTAACCCGTCAGTCTGCGGATGATATACTGATGTGTGTAACGTTTCCACTCTTAACAACCGACACAGCTCTTTCATTAAACGGAACATGAAGGGAGTACCCTGATCAGTCAAGATTTCTTTGAGGATACCCAACCTGGTGCATTAGAGAAGACGTTCTTTTTCTATTGTGCAGGATTTTATATTATGAAAAGATATAGCCTCGGAATACTTAGTGGCATAGTCCACTATGATCAGTGCGTACTGATCGCCACTGGCTAGTTTCTCTAAAGGGCCTACCAAATCCATCCCAATGTGTTCAAACGAGGTCTGGACCACGGGGATGGCCGTTAGTCTGGCTTCGGACATGTTCTCTGACATACTAGACATGTCTGGCAAAACCTTTTTATTGCCTCGTATACTCCCGGCTTATAAAACCTGAGCAATATACCATTCCATGTTTTGACCTCCCCCAAGTGTCCCCCACACAGATGTATATGTGCAGCTTTGAGTACAAATGGTGTATGGATTTGTGGTACTAACAATTGCTCTACAATTATACCTGTACATTCGCAACTCTATACAACAAATCATTCTGTACCATATAATAAGCAATAATTTCTGCAGGTTTGTCAGCCTTCCCTTCCCCTTTTATCTCAACTACATTCTTATAGACATTAGCTAAGGCAACATCTCTGAGTCCTTGGTGGGAGGCGTGGCCGCTTCACCCAAAGTCTCACCAACAAATGATAACATGAACTTGTTCTGCGTTGGCACTTGTCTGTTTTCCAACCTCTTAACTGGTAGAGGTGTATTTTCCTGAACATTCCTGTCTAGGTTTCGTGGCAGATTATAGCACTTTCGCTCTCCTATTCCCTCAAGCTCCTCCGTCAAGGCTGGACCTTTGGCCGGTGCTTCAATTGCTGAGGCGTCCAGTTGAACACACTCCTGGAGAATCTGCATGAACAGTGGAAAGTATCTGCCCAGTGTTAGAGGGTATGGCAGTTTTGGGGCAACTGCCACTACTACAATGACTGTCTGTCCATTTACGGTAACAGGCAAAAGGGTCCTGTCATATTCCTCGGCCGTCCAATGACACTGAGTACACTCTTTTTGGCACTTTATGAGTCAGTGTTTCTGGTAATATGAAGCTGGAAACCAATGACAGTTCACTACCCGAATCTACCAGAGCCAGCACCAGGTGATGATTCACAAACACAATCACACGGAACAAACAGGATTTCCAGGTAACTGGACTTATTGTACAACAACTCGGATAGGTTGGTTGTGTGTGCACTAGTGAACATTCCATAGCTTCTATTACCGTTGGGCATTGTGCTCTCAAATGTCCAGGCTCTTTGCATTCAAAGCAGAATGGACTTATAGCAGGTTTGGCTGTCTTTTTATCAGGCAATATCTCCTCACTAATGTCTGGTCCACTGTTCCATATGCCAGAATTTTACAGAGGTACAAACTTTGGAACCGGCAATGGAGGTTTGGGCATATGCTGCAAGGCACTGTATCACTCCACTACAGCAGCCAATTCCTCATATGACTGTGGGGCCGCCTGCAGTGTCGACCTTTGAAGCCCCCGATCCATACACCGGATACAATGGTCAGGATT
This sequence comes from Mixophyes fleayi, assembly GCF_038048845.1. NCBI lineage: Eukaryota > Metazoa > Chordata > Amphibia > Anura > Limnodynastidae > Mixophyes > Mixophyes fleayi. Next base: position 31,593,701 of record NC_134405.1, on the reverse strand, counting down.
TCGATCATTCTGCCCACAGTGTTCTTCTCTGGCTGCAACCACTTCTTTAGTGTTCTACCAAGTTCAGCAAGCTGAGCCCGAAACAGTAGATCTTTGGAGAGTCTCCAGTCATGATATAGTTTGGCCTTCCCCGCTCTGGTGGCCCCAACTAACGCCAAGATAGCGGCTTTCAGCTGCTGATAGTCGCCAGCCTGGTCCTCGTCTAGGGCTATATAGGTCAGTTGTGCTTCTCCTGAAAGATAGGGAGCTAGGTGTTCAGACAAAGTCCCAGGTGGCCACTTGGCTTGGGTGGTGGACATGCTGAAATGATATCAGATACACTTCTATGTCATCATCAGAAGTTAATTTCTGCAGTGAAGGGGTAGCTGGATCCTCCCTATGCCGTCTCCCTTGAGCAATTTCCTCACAGAGAAAACGGGTATTTTCCTCCTGTACTGCTGCCACATTAATCAGGGTTCTTAATATGTCTTCCATTCCCACAGAAGTTTGTGCTGGGAAGTGGAACCTAGCTTCTCTCAGCATTCATAGATAACAAACAAAACTTTTTGGATTATACCAATTTCAAACTTAGTGACCCACAAGGTGTGGCACTAAAATTACCAGCAGTTTTTAAAACATTGTTTTTTTTTTTTTCTCAATGCTGACAGGTGCTTTAGAAACCCACACTGGCAAAAAGCAGGGAAAAAATTGGACCACTCCCTACTTATAGTTTGAACATTAACACAACTGTCATGAACGCCCAGCCTGTCCCAGATACAGCAATCTGAACAACTGGCCATGACTCTTGTTATCTTAGTTTATTAACAATGAATACACCTTTTCTGCAACCACAAAGGATTTATTATGGTGTCCTTACATTCACCAGAACAACTTATTAATGTTTCACACTTAAATCACATACATATGTAGCATGAGCCTCCCTGGGCTTCGTAAGTTCACAAAGGATCACGGAGAGTACGCTAGATAAAATATGTTTAATCTGAAAAATGTTTCCAAAGCTTATTAAAAAAAAGGTAATAAACAGACATACAATAGAGTTGACAAATGAGTTTCAAAAAATAAAATTGGAAATAAAAATAGAATCCCTACTTACAAGTTCAGGAATTGGTGTGTTAGGAGTACACATAGAGAATAATGGCACATTTCAGTCATGGTAGACCCTCCTCAAAGTAATGGACAATCTGATGTCTGAACCAAGGGATTTTTAAACCATTTCTTGTTGTCTCTTCAATATTCTTAGGAATTGTAATTTTCGCCTAAGCTAGATGGACGCCCAAAATGACACAGGGCTTTCAAAGTAAATTATGGATGTCTTGAGACCTAGCATTTTCACAGGACCTTAAATTCTCACCTCTGCTCTTCTGCTTAAGTAGTTTACAACTTTGGGCTTCAAACTCCTCCGAGATCCTATCTCTCCCTGGTCTGGCTACTTTCAAAAGACCACTGACGCTTGCTTAAGTCAAACTCAGGTCAGTTAACAAAATACACTTAGAAAGTTAACATAAAATATTCACAGCGTTATACATAGATTCAACATAAAATAACAATCAGTCATTAGATTGTTAGATAGATAGTTGTGTACGAATTAATGACTACAGTCAATCCAACATCAGCTTGACCGATGGGAGAAGTGCGATTTTGAGCTGTCTTACCTGTATATATATATATTATATATATATTTATTAATGGAATCTGAAACTGGAAGTCCAAGTCCGGGCTACCAGTTCCAATCTGTATGCATGAACTGGCATGCCAGTTCACACATACTCTGAAGGACCTGCACTGGCCAGGAGGACAGCAAGACTCCTTTTATCGTTGCTGTTTAGTCTCTTCGGGAGCTGAGCATCTGACCATAAGAGTAAGGTAAGGAACATCCAACCATAATAGTAAGACAATGCAGAATGGAAGGCAGCTTCATTAGACAGATCTAAGGTAGGGTTGGATTACTTCTCTACCCACAGTGCACGTTCACAGTTCTACCAAATGTCCCATCACTCACGTTCACATCTTTTGAAGTACATGCTATTAGCATTTTTAATCCATTCTCTCTACGCGTTGCGGTGATCTATCGCCCCCCTGGAGCGCACCAACAATTTATTGAGGATTTCTCTGCATGGCTCCCTTACTCCTTATCTTCAGACATGACCACTCTCACCCTGGGTGATTTCAACATCCCAATTGATAACCCACCTTCCAAAGTTGCTTCCAAACTACTCTCTCTAACCTCCTCACTTAACCACTCCCAGTGGAATAAATCATCTACTCATCAGGGTGGCCATTGCCTTGATCTAGACTATGCTGTTTCTAATTTTTTTAACACACCCTTCCCCTTCTAGGATCATCACCTTATCAGTTACACACTCACCCCCACTGCTCTAACCACTCTGCTGTCTAACTCTACCAAGACTCCTGATACCCGCAGAAATCTTAATTCTATTAATCGTCAATACTTTTCCACCTCTCTCCAACACCTTCTCTCCCGTATCTCTACATTCTCCTCCCCTGAGATGGCAGTACCTCATATTCACCAAACCTTAGCAACAGCCCTTGATCAAGTGGCTCCAGCGACACTACATACTACATGTCGACTTCAATGTCAGCCGTGGCCCACTACAGCAACGCGAAAACTTCAAAAACTTTCCCGTAAAGCAGAACGTCACTGGCGTAAATTTCGCACCTCTAATGACTTCTTCACATGTCTGCTGCTCCTATCGTAATGCTTTGGACACTGCAAAACAAACATACATCCAATCTTTTATCTATGCTCAGGCATCTAACTCCAAAAGCCTTTTTAACACATTTAAATCTCTTCTCAATCCTCCTACCCCGAACCCTCCATCTATAATCAGTGCCCAGGATCTTGCTTCCTACTTCAAGGACAAGATTGATAAGATCAGACTAGAAATGGTATCCTCTTCCTTGACAAGCAATCAGCTCAATTCCTTCCCACTACCCTCTGACACCCTCTCTTCATTTGACCCCACAAATGAAGAGGGAATTTCTACTCTCTTCTTATCTTCCTACTCTACCTCCTGTCCTCTTGATCCTATTCCCTCACAAATTGGTACATCCCTGTCTCCTGTGCTCATTTCACCTCTAACTAAAATATGTAATCTCTCGCTCTCTACTGGCATCTTTCCATCACTATACAAGCAAGCAGTGATTACTCCTATTCTAAAAAAACAAGATTCCGATCCAAACTTTCTCTCAAATTACCGTCCCATCTCTCAGCTCCCGTGACCCTCCAAGCTTCTAGAGACACTTGCCTACACTCGCCTCACACGCTTCCTTTCCGCAAACAACCTGTTGGATACTCTTCAGTCTGGCTTTCGTTCTCAACACTCTGCAGAGACTGCATTGGCTAAGGTTGTCAATGATCTGTTCACTGCTAAAACTAAACACCATTACTCTCTCCTAATTCTCCTGGATCTCGCGGCTGCATTTGACACCGTTGATCACTCTCTTTCCTCATACAAACGCTGCAATCCCTAGGTCTTCAAGACACTGTTCTATCCTGGTTCTCATCCTACCTTTCTAATCGCTCTTTCACTGTTAATTTCTCTGGGGCCACCTCTGCTCCGCTTCCCCTATCAGTTGGAGTACCGCAAGGCTCAATGCTAGGTCCTATGTATCTATATCTTTTCTCTTGGAAATCTAATAAGTTCCTTTGGATTTCAGTATCATCTCTATACGGATGATACCCAAATTTATCTATCCTCTTCTGATCTCTCAATATCTGTGTTGATCCGTGTAATTGACTGTCTTTCTGCCATTTCATCTTGGATGTCCTCTCGCCAACTCAAACTTAATTTTTCTAAAACAGAGTTAATAATATTCCCACCCACCAACAAGAGCATACCTAATATATATATCTCTGTTGCTAATATGACAATAAATCCCACCCCACAAGCTCGCTGCCTAGGTGTAAACCTTGACTCACACCTATCCTTTGTTCCCCACACTGACTCTATATCTAAATCATGTTACATACATCTAAAAATCATTTCCAGAATTCACACATATCTAACGCAAACACTGCAGAAACCTTAATTCATGCACTTATCATCTCGCACATAGACTATTGCAATTCCCTCCTTACTGGTCTTCCCCAAAACAGACTCAAACCCCTACAATCTATTTTGCACGCTGCGGCAAGATTGATTTTCCTTGCAAATCGTTATTCCTCTGTTGAATCACTCTGTATGTCTCTACACTGGTTGCCTGTTTTCTATCAATATAAAATACTTTTACTAATCTACAAGGCCATCAACAAGCTGCACCAACATACATCTCCTCTTTTGTCTCAAAATATCTCCCAACTCGGCAACTCCGTTCTGCACAAGATCTGCATCTCTCATCCACACTTATTACATCCTCCCATTCCCAGTTACAGGACTTTTTCCGGGCTGCACCCACTCTATGGAATTCTCTCCCTCGCACAATAAGACTCTCCTCTGGTCTACAAACTTTCAAGCATTCTCTGAAAACCCACCTCTTCAGACAAGCTTATAATATTCCTCAACCACATTCTTAATCTCATTACATTACCCTATTACCACCAGTTACACAATTTCACACAAGACAACTACCCCCTGACCAACATTGTTGTGTGACAGGATCATTTAGCCTATGAGTCACTTTTACCTTTGCGGTCTGGCAGGGCCGAAATGCAAAATGTAGACTTAACCTGTGTCAAACTCCCATTGTCCCATAGATTGTAAACTTGCGAGCAGGGCCTTCTCACCTCTTTGTCTGTTTTACCCAGTTTGGTTATTGGTTTACTGTGTTTGTCCCCAATTGTAAAGTGCTACGAAATATGTTGGAGCTATATAAATAAATGATGCTGATGGATGTGTGATCTTGCATCAGACAGAAATCCCAGACACCACTCCTGCCTATAAATAGCAACTAAACAGCACTACCCATAATCCAAGTGAAACATGTCCACAAATGTAGGGATTACACTTTCAAGTAGGAATAATATAACACATATCACTTGACACAGATTTCTATTACTTCCTCAGCGGGGCACAATGTGGAGATGTCTAGCACTAAAATGTATTGATATTATCTTTCTAAATACTCCACCTTTAATTAATGATTACAGCTTTAACTTTTATTTCAAAATTGCTCAGTTTACAGGGAAAATCTTCCACATCTTCCACTGGTATACTGTTAAGAAGGATTTATGGACAATTGTTCTTCTTGACCAGTCTTGTTTTTACAGATCAGATCAGCATTGAGAGATGGCTGGAGAGTCCATGTAGTCTGTGATGTCATGAACTGTGCAAATACAAGTGACATTAGATGGCTTTTGTTCTGAGGAAATAGTATCTGAATCTTGAGTCTATCAGGTAGAATTTACTTTAACCATACAAATAATTGGATGACCATTTCCTGTTTAGGATACAATTGTGGGTTCTATATTGTAGTTTCAATCTTTACTGTGCCTGAAAGTGCACAATCTATGAACACCGTAACACTGTAAAATCAAGTGACTTTACAAGAGTCCACTATGGAATGCATTAAAAGTGTACACATAATAATAAACATAATAACTAGAGATGAGCGCTGACCCCCGTGTTTTGGCTTTGGATGTGGTTTTGGTTCTAAAAACCTGTTTTTGTGACAGGTTTTGACCAAAAAAAAAAAAAATGCTAAAGGTTTGATTTTGGTTTTGGATCTGGATTTAATTAAACATTGTGAAAAATAGGTAAAATAATGTCATTTTGAGTTGTCTTTGTTCCAATATTAATATTTACAGCATTATAATTCATTCCCAGTCATTTCTAATTTATTTTTAATGATCCCTTCAAATCTATTCCAATTTTGACCAATTTTGACCAAAGTCTGCAGCGATCTGGCTTGCTAAAATTAGTGGCAGAGCAGTGGCACAAATATATAGCATACATACATGGCAGTTTAATTAAAGGTGCAATTCCTAGACTAGTGGACACATTAGATGATGTGGCAGCCTTGCAAAAAAGCACTTTAGAGATCATAAGTACCTTCATTAATCTTCTGAAGTGCGAGCCAGGAAAGAAGAAACAAGCATTACGCCTTTTAGAAATCAACTAGGCAAATTTTGATTTTACTAAAATCACTGGGATTATAAGTATGCAATTATCACTCTTTGGAACTGAGCACTTACTCTTTGAAGTAATGTTTTAGAAGTCAATCAAAGACAGGATCCACTCACTACACTTTTAAAGACTGAAGCTGTGGAAGCATGCATCAAATTAGTACAGATATATGAAACCCTGCTTTTTCTCAGTTGTATAATTGCTTCACAGAGAAGCCAAGAAAGAACAAGGGGATTACTTTTATGATAAATCTCTACTCTCTGATCTATTTCATAATCAACAAATAATGTAACAGAGCATCCATCATAGACACTTATGCTACAGAAAAAAGGCAGTATTCATTAGACGGACAGTAGAATTACACAGTTAGACATTTTTAAATCTAAATAGATGAAGTTGGACTGCACCCATAATAAAAAATTAAAAGACTAAACACAATATATTGTCGAAGTCAGCAAATTGGATAAAGTCATTTCAAATAAAGTCTAGCAAACTTGGTTGTCTTTGTCTGAAAAGATGCGTACGGTATGCATCGACGTACAAGGGCACGCTACGGTGTGAAAGGGCGTACGCATCCACTACACGTGGCAGCAACAGTAATTGGTCTTTTACCATACATTCGCAGAAACACGCATACTTATAAAATAGTACAAATTAATGGTAGTTGCAACACATAGTCAGTTATGTCGAAATATAGTAGTATTTATATGTTATATCAGAGTTACATGCATATTAGTGAAATACGCGGAACGGGTTGAAGGAATAACATCATGAGTGGTATCATAATGAACCTTGTTACATATCCTACTGTTTGGTTCACTCTGCGAGGGAATCGCAGAGTGCATACACAAGTTATGAATGATAGGGAATTATGAACTACTTAAGACTAAGGAATCTTGGCGGGAAGAGCAGAGCATACCCCCTGCAGAGATGACCCCCTCCTTTGGATTCCTTAGGATAACCCAGCCAGTGATTGACAACCCCTTGGACATTCCTGAGACCTGGACCAATAGATGCAAGCTATACCTTCTTCATTGTATTACTGTATTTGATTGTGTATATAAGCAGCAGCTTGTGATCCAGCATGCAGACATCTTGTCCCCAGACTTCAGGATTGAATGACTGCACTGGATCCAGAGCGCCTGCGATAAGTAACGGCTGTATTTACTATTACTTCGCTTGAGCATATTATTCTACTTATTGCGAATAAATCTTTGTGCTTTGGAAACACAAATTGAGGTTCGACAATCGTTATTGGTTAGCGACAATACGCACATAACAATTTGGTGGCTCGTGAGCTTTGGAGGTTTCGTTGCCGATGATACGCAAGACCAACGGATTTCGGTTCCTCAACAAAGGGTGGAGACGCGTCATAAACGGGTAAGAACGCATAGTGTTCAAAACCTGAATTTTACTCTGTGTTGCGAAACCGAATGTCCGTTTTGCATTATCTAGGGCACGCTAACTAGAACCTAGGGACAAAAGAGAAAACTGTTTCTTTTTTTTCTGTCATTGTGCGTTTTAACTGTATTGCATTGCTTAGCGTATGTGTATTTCCTGCTGTGCGTACGCGAACTTCCGGTAGACTTGCCACGTGGTTAAACAATCGTTTTTATAGTTATTGTACATGTATAGTATAATTACTTGTGAAAGCCTCTGAGATATTATTACTGTTGTTGGGAACTTTTGATTTTCTGCGCAGAAAAGGTGTATAGTGTGTGATGTTGTAACGTAGATACACTGTTCATTATTCATTGTGCTCAGTTGCTGTTTGACGAAGCGGATTGCCCAACTGAAGGACGGTATACAGGGCAGGTATACCAAATGCGAAAACCGGGTTTTCGCAAAGCGCTACCAATAGATCGCAAGGTTTGCTAATAATTAGTATTGGTAGGCAGTGCGATCTAACCGCATGTTTAGTGCGAATTGGTAAAGCAGCTAGGAGGAATTATATTGGAAAGGCTGGTTGATTGTATTGACTTTGTTCTCCCAGTTATAATAAACTCAGCAGATTTTGTGGTTGAGCCAGGGTATCGAGGAGCTGATAGCCCTTGGGGCCCACAGTGATATTTCTGTATTAGGGATCCTCGCCGGGTGCGAGAAAAGCGAGTGAACGCGGCTAAAGGAAATACGTTCACCGAGCATTAGAGATCTCTAGCTGTGATTGTAGCAACAGAGTTGGTATATTGTTCAACATGGGTGCTAAGCATACGCTAGAGATGGTCAGTGTACTGCCTAAGGAAGGCCCTATTGGTTCAGCGAGGTTTCTCATGTGTAAGAAATATGGTGCATACGCAACTGTGTATTGTGACACGTGGGTCGAGATGACCAAAGCTTGTGATAGGCCTTTCCCAACAATAGGAAGTTTTAATGCAGAGGTACTAAATACTGTAAAAGATAAAGTATGGTTGATCAAGTCAACGAAAAAGAAAAATAGACATAATGATTGTTTAAAATTGTGGCAAATGGAAGGTAACACGTGGCAGAGCAGCGAATGCAAACCGGAAGTAGGCGTGGCAAAAAGCGTGCGCAAGGCGGATGTAACCGGTGAGAAGCGTGGCGAACTCAGCGCAAGCGCGCCCCCGTCACCTTATGTGGTGGGAGGGGTAAGTACAGCCGTTGTTGCAGCTGCGCCCTTAATGGAATAGTAGGTTACTTTACCAAAAACAGGACAAACAACAAATTGAAGAAAGAAAGGAAAGCCGCTGCTTTGTCTATCTTCTATTATATGAATGTTTAATAACACTAATAAATATTAAAATAAGTTTTTTTAATTACAAATTGGTTGGTGTTTAACAGAAGTCAGAGAGCAGCGTCTTTTCAGTGTTCTTCAATTTGTTGTCTGATGAAGTGTGTTTGCATAAATATTTGTTTCTACACGGGTAACATCATAACCCATTTTAATACCGCACTTCCAACATATGATCTTTGATGGAAGGACACATTGAACTAAAAGGTCTTGCTACAGCCTAAATCGTTTAATCCAAAATACATTAAGTTACAGTAAATAAAAGCTTGTAAGACTGTGTTAGCAAGTGAGGATTTCTTCTAAGTGAGCATTTTATTTTTTACAAGTGTAGTAACAAATTTATATAGCATAGTAAGAGTTACACAAGAGATCTACATAAGACAAGAGTGTAGACGAATTCACTAATCTCTTCCTCCTCCTTTCATCCACAGGTAAATATTTGACACTGCCACTGCACCAGTTATCTGTAAAGGATCAGATGTGCAAATTTGTTTATTAGATACATGGTATGCTTACCCTCTATTTGTTTATTTAAGAATTGTATTACTTTCTTTGTAGTATTTGTGATTAGTGGGGTTAATTATAGCAAGTGATCACATGTCTCTCTGACCCTATTTAACTAGCACATAAGTGGAAGTTGCTCAATCCATTTATAGGCTCATAGCAGGTGCTTGAAGGGGTGGGGTTATCCTAAAAGGAACAAACACAGAGGAAAATCACTGCTATAGCCAGCAAAGGAGCTGCCACTTCTAGTTGCTCAAATTTGCAAATGTATGTTTAAGACACCCGCCACTCCATGGCGCATTGTCTAATAGGGTGGTCCTAACTCTAAACAGTGAGTATCCCATATTTTTGGGCCATACATATATCAGTTTTTAAATTCAGAGCTAACTTACCAAGAGGTACCCCAGAAACCTCCAAATAGCAATAAAACACCAGCACTTCCCCTCAGCTACTGACACCTATTTAACTAGCAGTTATAGGCTGTGTTAGCAGGTGAGGATTTGTTCTAAGTGAGGATTTGGTACAAGTGTATTTACACATTTATATAGCATAGTAAGAGTTTCACAGGAGAAGAACAGGAGGGGAATAAAAGGAGAATATTCTACCAGGAAACACTGCTACATGAGGACAACATTCAACAAACATCTGTGAGCTCTGATATCCTCCTTCACCTGCATTATGAACTGCCTGGACACAACCTGCTGATCTGTTTCTCAACCTTGCAGTGTCAATATGACTTGTTGGTTTCACTAATGCTGTTGCTTGTATTCCCACCTTCAAATCACAGTTGCTGCTCCATTTACTGTGTGATCTTACACAGCCACCTCAGTGCACCTTATATTATGCCTTATGCTATATAATCCCTCTCCACTCCTGCCTAATCTCACTGTCTAATCTAACTGATTTTTAGTCACCCATCTGGTATCTCTATCATCCTAACTGCTTCCCATTCCCTTGCTTATCGTTTACCATTTTTCTTTCTCTTTTTTCTCCTACTAGCGCTGGAGTCTCTCAAATTACTCACCTGTCCTGTTCTCATCATTTCCTCCCCCATCTCTTGCTATCCTCCGCCCCCGCCCGCTGACAGGTTAATTCAGATTTCTGTTTCTTGTCCAATTCCAACCCTCTCTTCCTGTCATGCCCCTCGCTCCATAGCTTACACACTCTTGCAGTCCACCAACCCCAACAACCTCATCCATATCTCTCCTCTTCCCTCTCTTCCTCTATCTTGTGGTCTCTGGAATGCAGAATCAGTCTGTAACAAATTGTCCTCTATCCATGATCTTTTTATCTCTAGATTCTTCAAACTGCTTGCCATCACTGAAACCTGGTTAACCCCTGAGGACACTACCTCTCCTGCTGCTCTCTCTCTTGAGGGCTTGTCCTTCTCCTACACACTCAGACCAGGGGATCAGGAAGGTGGTGGCATTGGCATACTTCTCCCCCCTGCTGCTCTTTCTGGGTTCTGTCCCCTGAACCTTCCCTCTCTTTCTCCTCCTTTAAGCTACACTCTATCTGCCTATTTAACCCAGCTCACCTCCGTGTTGCTGTTATCTACCGTCCTCCTGGTCCTGTCTCTCAATTCCTTCATCACTTTGCCACCTGACTCCCTCACTTTCTCTCCTCTAACCTTCCCTCCCTCATCTTGGGAGATGCTAATATCCCTATAGACAATCCCTCAGATCCTGCTGCTTCCAAAATTCTCTCCCTCCTCCCATGGTCTCTCTCAATGGACCTCCTCTCCCTCCCACCGCAATGGCCACTCCCTTGATCTGGTCTTTTCACACCTTGGTACTGTTTCTGACCTCACTAATTCACTTTCCTCTCTCGGACCACCATCTCCTCTCTTTTAGCATCTCTCCACCCCTCTCACTTTTTCCATTCCCAAAGGTTACTTTCACCACGCGTAATCTTGACACAGTTGATCCTACCACATTCTCCTCCTCACTGGTCTCACTCTGCTCCCCATCACCACTCCATCTTACCCATATGAGGCTGTCTCTTTTCACAATCACACCCTTACCACTGCACTTGACTCAAAACTCACCCGCTATGTTTAAAAATGCTCCCGCAGTGCAGAACGGCTCTGGGGAAAGTCACACACTCATGCTGACTTCTTCCACTTCAAGTTTATACTTGTCTGTTACAGTTTGGCCCTATTACTCTCTAAACAATAATTTGTTAAGGTTCTCATTTCTTCCCAATCCTCCAACCTTCATCGCCATTTTGCCAACTTTAGCTCCCTCCTCTCACCTCCATCTCCTACTCCCCCCCTCGCTCTCTGCTGTCGACTTTGCTACCCACTTCACCTCCAAAATTGAGTCAAAACGTTATGACATTTGAAAGAGGGAAGTTCCCTTTTCAAAGTAAGGTGCCACCTTAGTATTCATTAACTGGTGATCATTACCTAGTAATATCCTGCACTATGAAAAATCCAGAGAGGTGGAGGTTATTATGTCCACATTTCCCCATCCTGTCTTCAATAAACTCAGGGAATACTATATTTGATGCAGTAGGATGTCTTGTTTTCAATGTGGTGTGCTTTATTGGGCTAGCCAAATTGTTCCTTCATATTTTATGTGTTTCATTCAAGGTAATGCAAACTAGCAAAAAAAAAAGATTTTACAGATTTTATTATGAAAAACTAAGTGTAGAAACCTGACTTATGCTGTTTCTGAAAGGTGGATTTATATCAAAGAAAGAGCAACAAGGTATTTTTTTGTGGTTGTTAAAAAACAAAAATACACACATTTGCTTTTAGTTTGCTTTCTTACAATTTCAATAAAAACAAATTTTGGCCATATTACTTTTTTTTTGCAGTGTCAGGAGGTATAAGCACCAAAAAACAAGGTATGGTTTGTATGGCTACCACACAAATAAATGACTGATATTGATGTTGGAATGCAACCAACCCAAAAAGTGCTAAAATCGCCCCAGTTAAGAAGGGGTTAAAGGACAGGTGTACAACTCACGTAAAATACACCACTCACGTTCAATTAGATAAATTACATTTCATGCTTGTTTGATATGCAATACACACCTTTATCACATACACATTATTGTTCACCTCAAAATGTAAAAATGAACAAGTCATGCAAATACTACATCTGTGAAAACCTATGATTTTTAAATGCATAATGCTCTTAAGATTTTATAGAGCACAAAGTATTGTTCAAATCGAGAGCCCTCCTATAAGTGAACCTTGGCTTTAGGGGCAAAAACCATGTAAGAATCAGGTCTTCACAATTTTCCAGTGCCTTCTAAATATTTGTTTTAGACTTTTAACACTTACATTAATGCCCAGGATCATAAACTGTTGCAAAATCATATACATGAATAGATTACATTTTTTTAAACATCTCTCTGTTTGAACTCTTCAATCAATTATAGATCATAGGAGAACCTATACAACAAACTCTACTCTGAAGTTGTCTCAGTACCATTCTACCTCGGTGGAAAAAGGTGGACTGTTATTCTTTTTTTTTATTTAGTTTACATTTTCGTTTTGATGCCCTACAAATCAACAATGATTTGCAATTAATTTCATTACATTAGATACAGAAACACAGTAAATTACTACCGGAGATGATTTAGGGCCATGGCATCAATTGTCTACGCATAGCAAGTGGTTGGTCACTTCTAAATGGGTTTAATAAAAAAAGTAACTAATGAGAAAGTGTTTTTATTTAACTGCATTTTCTTTAACAGCATGTAGTCCGTCTCAATAGATACATTAATGGGGACAATCCTAAAGGTGACATTCATTTCTATCTCTAGGGTTACTTATAGCTACATGCAGAATCTAGGTTCCAGCACTAGGTTAGGGGCTATATATTTACACCCACCTCATAATGCACCAGACGGTAGGTTACGGTCATTGGAATTAAGATAGGGCCCAATTTATACTCTACTCACCGAACACCATGATGGCAAATAGAGCCCCCTCCAGTGGACTGATGATTATTGGTTTTCCTCAAACACACCAGGGGAATAAGGAAGACATTGCCACAACCCACAGATGGGGCTGGGATTAATACCTTAGCCAGTGGGGTTTATTTTAGCATTGATTTTGACCACAATCTTGTCCCACAAAAAATTCTACTAGAGTGGTATTTTATTTCATAGGCTGGTTAACCACAAGGCTATGGCCATTTTATTACACAACCTGCTAATACACTGGTTGGGGGTTGTTTGGCCCAAATTGCACTAGGGGGACATGGAGTTGCATGGATGTGTTATGTGGTAGTGTGTCCTCCCTGCCAATTATCTGACTATGCCTTTAGGTCAAACACCCAGCTGTAGCTCAGTATCTACTACATCTATGGATGTATGGATCATTGTAAGAAAACAGTCGCCCATGTATGCAGGTGTAAGCAAAGATGAAAAAAGTTGTGAAACGGTGCAACACTTAGAAAAATATGAGAATAATTGACACCAGGTCAACTTGCTTTTAATCACACAAGTTTGATGCCCTAGCAATAGACTCATTGCCAAACATTTAAGAAATGGCAGAGCACATAGAGCATTAAATATTAAAACCATGATTACAAGCTTTATACATACACGTAAATAATATTAAACAATACATACATATAACTTAGTGCTATTAAGTAGATATAAGCTAATTTTGCTCTCAACTACACGTGGGCACAAGCTAATAGTATACACATTCCACTGTATAACAACATTATAGCAACAATATATGTATAATGCTGATGAAAGTCTATAACCATCTGAAGATTATGGTAATTATAGGTCAATTTAATGCACAGGACATGAAGGGGCCGATACATTAAGGAATGTATGTGCCGTGTTTTGCATAAAATAGCACTGTGTATGCCCAGATTCGGACTATATGACAGAGGATGCAGCAATATCCAATTCATCTTCGAGCACAAAGGACCCTTATTAAAGTCTAGAACTTGCCTGAGGGAGCATGAAGATATATAGAGCTGCAATGAGATAAAGGGGTAAATGTACCAAGCTGTGAGTTAACGGCGGTTTTGAAAAGTGGAGATGTTGCCTATAGCAACCAATCAGATTTCCGCTATCATTTTGTAGAATGTACTAAATAAATTATAACTAGAATCTGATTGGTTGCTATAGGCAACATCTCCACTTTTAAAACCCTCCAGAAACTTGGTGCTTGATAAATTTACCCCAAAGTGTGATATCAGCGCTCACAATCGTTTTCTGTACGTATTAAAAAGGGAATCAATCATTATTGAAGGAGTGCATTTGTATTGATTTTTTCACATTCTTCCTTGGGGCAACTTGTTCCATATGCTCTCAGAAGGGACAAATAAGAGAGAAATAGACCTGTTCCAAGAAAGAATATGAGTTCTGGAAAGAGAATATGAACATCCTTGTTTTTATAAATGTTCTTCATACCTTCTGATCTGTCTGATTGGTTGATAACTGCATGAAACTTACAACATGTGACTGCCACACTACCTAGATTGTCTCTTTAGAGAGAAAATCTCACACAATTCCTGGATATTTCTACACATTAGACAATACCCCTGACCTACACAAATCAAACCCCTATTCTCATATATCACTGATATGGAAAATGTAAGCAGCTATAGTGGGACAGAGGAGATAGAGGAAAGCACTGAGAGTTATGGCTAGAGAAGTTACGGTAAAGGTGTGTTGCTGTTTTCTATATATAGTTAGGTAAATATATATATATGTTTTATAACACATTCTTCAGTGTAAATTCTGCTTGGGCGTCATTATGTGCTTGTGTTCAGTTTATAGGTTTTCATGCTTTGCAGTTTATACTTTCACAAGAATACAACTTGTATCCTGATTGCTCAGTGCTGGATTTTAGGGGCTGTGTTCACTAACAGTATGAAGAACTTCGTACCCAATAAAGTATGTCTTCCATGGCTACAATTATGACTGATATGTTGGTCTTGTGTCCACTTCACCTTATCCTTCTGTCAACGTCATAGCCTCTGTGATAAATAGGTCTTGCTGCAGAGTCTGGGTTCATTGGAGAGTTTGGGAAGGAGAGAAAAACAGGGGGACACAGAGGATATTACCAAGAAGAGGAGGACGCGTGTTCAGTGTCATTGAAAGGTCCTGTAAGATGGGAATCCTGCAGGGTCCTGTTGTGATGTTGTTGGTGGTCTTCTTTGTATTAATTGGTGAGTTTTCACTTAAATCCTTCATATCTAGGAGTAAATTACCCCTTCAAGACCAAACCAATTTTTACACTTCACCTATATGATGCTTTGGCTACACGTGGAAAATATTTTATTACTTATTTTACCCAAGTGAATTTTTTATTTCGTAACACAGGGGCTTAATTTTGGTAGCAGATTCCATCAAGAAGAGTGAATAAGAACATGTAATATTTTTGGACAAATATACAGCTCTGAAAATATATATACACTTGAAAGTGCTTGATCGACTTATCTGAAATATTTGAGCACAAAGGTCTGAATGGTGGTCACATTAACATCTCAGACATTGTTGTTAGAAATTAACCAATAACGACCTCATGGTATTGGCAGCACAGTGGGCTAGTGGTTAGCACTCCCCCCTTACAGCACTGGGGTCATGAGTTCAATTCCCGCCCATGGCCTTATGAGTGTGGAGTTTGCGTGATTTTCCTCTGGGTGCTCTGGTTTCCTCCCACACGCCAAAACCATACTAGTAGGTTAATTGGCTGTTATCAAAATTGACCCTAGTCTCTCTCTCTGTCTGTGTTTGTGTGTGTTAGGGAATTTAGACTGTAAGCACCAATGGGGCAGGGACTGATGTGAATGAGTTCTCTGTACAGTGCTGCGTGGTGCTTGGTTGGGGAAATCACCAATGTAGGGTCATTTTAGTGTAATAACGATGGACTCTGTTTAAACAATAATATTAATAGCCCGCCCAGTGATGGGTTTGTGCTAATAAAGCAGTGGTGTTGCTACATATAGTTAATCATATTCATAAGTAATTTAACTGTCCAACTGTGTATTAGCAATATGTGTAGAGGTAGGGAGAGAAGGAGAGAGGTTTGAAGTTTGAAGGTTAAATACAATGGCATTATCAATTATTAAAATACATTTTGTGCAGTGGAGTAGAATCTCCCTTATTAATTGTAGCACTTGCACAAAATACATACTTAGATCAAATGTGTGAAACCAATATATGGCAATAATGCAGCAAAAAGTTGCTAAATAAATGTTTTAAAGAGTCTCACTGTTTCAAAATGAGCATAAAAGATAACATAGAACTTGATGTGTGAGGTCATGAGGAACCTATCTATGTGAATTTTCCATGTTCTCCCCATGTGTGTGTGGGCTTTCTCCAGGTGATCCTGTTTCCTCCAACACTCCAAATACATATCTCATAGCTTAATTGAACCCAGACTAAAAAAGACCCTAGTGTGTGTAGAGAATGATGTGAATGGCAAATATTCTCCATATAACTCTGTGTAATATGATGGTGCTATAGAAATAAATGATAACAATACAATACAGTTAAAAAAATATATTTATACAAAACTGTCAGAGCTCACATAACCATTACACCTTGCTACTAATGACAGTGTAGATAGCCCGACATTGCTAGATATGTATTAGTAATATAGTGGTGTACTTTAAAGAGTCAATCAAATTCAGAAATGTACTGTAACAAACTAAAGCTAGTGAAGAACAGTTATAGTGTCTGCAATTTGATGATTCAATCAGTGTGCTGAAACAATCAAGCCAGCTATTACCAAAGGAAGAAGATTTGATGCATTAATATTGATAATCGTTAAATATATTGAGTCAAAATGGAATTCACAAATTAACTATATCCAGAGATTATAGCTGTTATATCCTTATATCAGAGAAAAGAGAGAGCGTGATTGCCGGGGCACTCTATAGGTTAGGTTTATAAAATATGTCAAATAGCTTTATTGTTATACATTAAAATAATATTCAATTTGCATAAAGTAAGTTAAAAAAGTAATAGCAAAATATAAAAAAGAATGTGACAAAAAGTGGAACCAGTATAAGTAACTGTTAAGATAGCAGCTAAACAGCCGCTAAAAAGCACACCGCCCAAACTCCTATTAAATAAGATATTAACCCATATCAATCCATTAGGATGTGAAATACATTAATATGTTGCTAAATTCAATTGGAGATAGGGGGAAAAAAATAAGATTACTGAAAATATGAAATCCCGGGAGTGACCAAATAGATAATGCTCTAATTTACAGGAAACACCCTGTAATGAGATTTCCTGATACTTAGTGGTGTAGTCAGTATTCGACTGCTGAATATAGACGCTGATCTTGCAGTGATTGTTTAATAAACAGCCAAATTCGATGTTAATAACACACTACGTTAATAAATAAATTATTGGGGCTAAGTTACTAGATTTATATGGAATGAAACGTGAGTTTTGTGAAGTGAGACGCTGACAACCACTGTGACATTGTGTATATAAGATATCTAATTTGGCTGTTTATTAAACAATCACTGCAAGATCAGCCTCTGTATTCAGCAGTCGAACACTGACTACACCACTAAGTATCAGGGAATCTCATTACAGGGTCTTTCCTGTTAATTAGAGCAACATCTATTTGGTCACTCCCGGGATTTAATTTATTCAGTAATCTGATTTTTTCCCCTATCTCCAATTGAATTTAGCAACATATTAATGTATTTCACATCCTAATGGATTGATATGGGTTAATATCTTATTTAATAGGAGTTTGGGCGGTGTGCTTTTTAGCGGCTGTCTAGCTGCTATCTTAACAGTTACTTTTACTGGTTCCACTTTTTGTCACATTTTTTTTATATTTTGCTAATATTTTTTTAACTTACTTTATGTAAATTGAATATTATTTTAATGTATATCAATAAAGCTATTTGGCATATTTTATAAAACTAACCTATAGAGTGCCCCGGCAATCACACTCTCTCTTTTCTCTGAATTATCTAATGTCTTTCATGTGTGGGTGCACCTCTCCCCAGAATCTGTGAATATAATTTGTGATTATAATGTATAATTAAAATCTATCAACACTCAGATCATAAGGAGTTATTAGGTTTTTACTGGTGCAATATTTACACGCGTCTTGTAATATCCTTATATCAGTTAAAACAATAATACTGATATTTGAGAAAATATGGCAAATATGTTACTCCATATTTGTCTAAAGTAATCCCACTATTTGTATCAAATATAGCAATAAATTAAAGCTGGGTACACACCTATATGCAATTATCTCGCAGAGCACACGATTCACGTTGGGTTGGTCAGATATTACAAGAGTGTGTATGCTCCCATGATCATGTTTTATGTTACCAAAAATATTGCATCTGTTTTTTTTGCTTTATAAAGTTCCTAAATTCAAGATCAATGATGGAAAGATGTCGAGCCAATTGGAAGTGCGTATGCACTCACAACCAGCAGCGCAGGCAGATATCTGTAGAGTGCTGCTGAAATTCACAATGTTTTCAGCAGATGGTTATGAGAGAAGTCTTTAGAGACATTACATCTAAAGTATGATTGCATAGGTGTGTACCCAGCTTTAGACATAGTAATATAATGTTGGCAAAACTCATTTATGTTATCTAAACAACAGTTTAAAACAATGTTTATATATTTATAATTGAATGATTGAATTAAAGGACAAATACAATTAAAATAATCTATATTATATTAACTTCACAAAAATTATACTATGTAAATTTCCTTATTCTCTGTTCCCACCTCAAACTTCCATAGATGTTCAATCCTCGGAAATTTAAATGTTCCAAGCAATTATTGTTTTTACTAATAGCAGGTTATAATAAACTGAGTACTAATTCCATTTTTTATGTTTCTTATATATTCCTGAATGTGGATTTTAGCTAGATTGTTGCCCACATACAGGTGATTACATCTTGGCTCAAAATGTCGGCTTTTGTTTGCTATATAATGAACCAGTTGTTCAGTTTAGCCGTTATCAAATAATTTTTGTGTTAAAGATATTGACATATGTTTAAATATGTTTTGGTTATTATAATCCCATTTTAGCTTTACAAACTTAAAATATAAAAAAAAAATTAAAAATTTTTACAAGCTAAAATCCCCTGCGTTTTTTAAGTTATCAATGAGTTAGATATAACTGTCAACATTTTTTAAAAAATTAGCAGCTTAGCACCTCTTCCAACACACCCATGAGGTGGCTGCCCAATGTGATTTTTTTTTATTTTTATATTAAATGTCATTTAAATCCATCCATTGGAAGGCCCAGAAAAGGCTCCCGGCTCAAAGTTCTGCCCAGCATACACAAAAAGGAAATCCAAATGAGACCCTAACCACCCCAAAACCTGGCCAGGATCCAACAGGACCACCTTGTGTTGGTTTCATTCCAATCAGTGCAGGAGTGTTCGAATGCATAACTGGACAGACAAACAAACAAACAAACAGACCAATGAATTTTATATATAAGATGTCATCCAAATCCATCCAGTGGAAGACCCAGAACATGCTCTCCGGAACAAAGATATGGCCAGCATACATCAATGGGAGGTCTGACTGGCACCTCAACACCCTAGTATGTCTTCTGGGATCCAATGTTACCAGTCTGTGAAGTTTTTCAGGAGAGTCCAAATGCATAACCGAACAGACAAACAAACAAACAAATACACCAATGAATTTTATATATAATATGTCATCCAAATCCATCATTTGGAAGGCTCAGAACAGACACCACTGGTCAAAGTTCTGCCCAGCATACACCAATGGGACACAATCCCCCCTAAAGCATGGCCTGGATCTAACTGGACCACCTTGCATTGGTTTCATCCTAATCAGTGCAGGGGTGTCTGAATGTATAACTGGACAGACAAACAAACCAAATCCATCTAGTGGAAGGCCAAGAACAGGCTTCCCGGGTCAAAATTCTGGCCAGAGTACACTAACAGGATGTCCGACCGGGTCCCTAGCACTCCCTTAAACCTGGCCAGGATCCAACATGACCACCTCGCATTGGTTTCATTTATCAGTGCAGCGGTGTCGAAGATATTTGCCTGCAAACAAACTTCTTCTTTTAAATATAAAGATAAAAAATAAATCAGCTTTGACATAATTATTTAATAAAGCGATTGCATCTGCATAAATCAAAATAGTTGATGAGCAAGTATTATGATTTTTAATGGTATGCTCAACCATATCTCAAAATGAGAAGCAGACTTTACCTGAAGCCTGTTGCAGAAAGATAATTATAGTGTTGGCTCCTCTATGGCTTTTATTCATACTAGGGTTCGATATAGACTTTTCTTTAAAATATTGTAGGTCTACGAAGAAAAGAAGAGCCTAATATCTCCCAATGTTTTTGTATTTTTTTCGCAAGACATAAATCCAGATCTTTCTAAATGATATGCTTTTTTTTTTCCCTGTATTATTTATCAGTTGTTCGGGATGCCCTATACCCATTAACTTTTATGTTATTGACATTGACAATTGTTTAAAGATTTACTGGCTAATATAATTCTTAACTTTATAAACTGAGAAAATGGCAGAGAACTATTTTTTCTCGGAAGATGACAACTGGTTAAAGGAATACAACTGTTGGCATCAAGGGATTTAAAAAAAAAAAACAACTTAATACAAAATGAGTGTGCCATATATTTTTAGATTTTATAGCAATACATCTAAAATATGAGGTAAGAGTCTATGGCGGAGTCTCATCTGTCATGAGTTATAGAAGTGTAATGTGCTTGAATATCAATAGTTACCAAAATCCAGAGTTCATTTAATCTCAGGTACTTAATATAAACTAAATTACCATTAAGTCTTTTTATAAGATGGAAATTTAGTTGCTGTAATGTATAGTTGAATATCAGTATAATGTGATACATTTGATATCAGATAGTTTAAAATGTGTCTTCCTGGAGGGTGATTTAAGTGGGCTATAGTTTTTTTTGGTACATAATAGAAGAAAGGAGGGAAATTATAGTGGATAATGTATTGAACAAATAATCACTTTTGGAAAACACGCTGACAAATAAGCTTTGTTAAATAATACATACAGCTCTTGACTAAGTGTTAGGCTGCTGGCCCTGATCACCAACCCACAGAACTAGATGATGGAGATCTTCGCCTATAGCAGCCGCTTTTCCCTTAGAGCTTGACGCGATCACCAGTACTCGGATGCCCCCAAGGACTTAGCTCCAAGTGTAGTGTGGGTTGGTAATGCAGGACATCAGCGGCAGGCCAGGAGACTGGTAGAAGGCAGCGGGTAGTCAAACGATAGCCAAGGTCAAGGGTCACAGGCAAGCAGGGTAATCGATGAACATGCCAGAAGTCGGGGTCACAGGCATGGTAGCAAGGTCCAAGGTACAGAATGAAAGGTCAAGGGTCACTGGCAAACAGGCAGAGTTTAAAGTCCAGGCAGGCGGTCATACAGAAGGAATCAATCCAACAGGTTTTCACCAACACGATACAGGAGCAGGTTAGCTGACAGGCAAACTGGACGCTATAACCGGCAGGGAGGCTAAGCCCAACCTACCTAATATACTGCCACCAACCAATCAGGGCTCAGCCCTGTGATAATCAACAGGCCCCAGTAAAGTGCCTAATAAATCAGCCCACAGGCTGGTATATAATTAGCGCATGCGCCCGGCTGCACCACCTGTTGGTGCACGCTGTTTAGCACACTTGGAGTCCGGCCGTTGCCTTGGCAACGGTCCGGGCCGAAAAACTGGAAGTGACGCCCCGGTCGTCATGGAGACGGCCGGGACATTGGGGAGAAGCAGAGAGTCGCGGCAGTGCCGGCGGCCGCCGCAGCTCCTAACACTGAGTTGACCAATAGGGCTAAAGAAGCAGCAAATGAAGCCATTTTTTTTGCTAAATCATTCACAACATGTTTACAGCTCCCTCTAGACTCCACTGGATAGAATTTATAAGAGAACTTACAAAGTGCTTTCATTTGTGACAAACGTCAAATGGTTTGGTTTGGAGGTTTCATGACTTGGAGCAAAAGATTGACCCTTACCTAGATTCATTATGTTGTGTGAGTAAATTCTAATAAACCTGTTGTGGGCTGGTGGAGGAGATCCAGGCAGCAAGCAGTTAATTAGAATTTGCAAAATGACAAGGATGGCCATATATAGCATTGAGGAGATGCAGTAAATCATACACCTGGTGTATGATGTGTTAATGAACTTGAATGATTAAACTCGCAGGGTGCCTCCTGCACTATTTCTTTCATTAGGTTCTGCATGGTTTAGGTCTTCCTAAATAGACCTCTATGTGTTATCTGTATCATGATTATACAGTACTACAAAATTTTGGTGCCCTATAAATAAATAAATAATAGGACTGAGAAAATGCTACTTTTCTTCACATCTATGCTATGCAGTCAATCTCTAGTGAGCTGTTAAAATGTTTTCATAAATCAGTCATACCGCTCCGACGTGTTTCAACCGTCTTGCGGTCTTTGTCAAGGAGGTATACCGTTCACCAGTTGGGCAACCTGCCTCTTCAGACAGCAACTGAGTCTATTCCACAATAAAACAGTGTATCTACGTCACAAAATCACACAATATACACCATTTCTGCGCAGAAAATCAATTTCCCAACAATAGTAATAACGTTTCAGAGGCTTAAACAAGTGATTATACTATGCATGTATAGGAAACTATCAAAATGATTATCTAAACACATGGCATCAATACTGGAAGCACACATACGCAATGCAGGAAGTACACATACGCTAAGCAATGCAATACATTTAAAACGAAAAATGACAATAAAAAGAAACAGTTTTCTCTCTTGTCCCTGGATTCAAGTTTGTGCTCCTTAGATAATGCAAAAACGGACATTCCGTTTCACAACACAGAATGATAAACAGGTTTTAAACACATTGTGTTCTTACCCGTATATGACGCGTCTCCACCCTTTGTTGAGGAACCGAAATCTGTAGGCTTTGCATATCGTCCGGTAGCGTAACTTCCGCTGCGAGCCACCAAGTTGTTATGCACGTTTTGTCGCTATCCAATAACGATTGTCGAATCCCGATGTGTGGTTCCAAAGCACAAAGTAATTTAATAGCCAAAAGTAGCAGAATAACAATGCAAAATAAAACAAGTACAGCCGTTACTTATCGCAGGTGCTCTGGATCCAGTGAACAGTCATTCAGGTCTGAAGGCTCTGGTCAAAGAAGACTGGTCACTAGGTCCAGAGCCCCTGCTTATATGCAGTCAGTGAATACAGTAAAACAATGCAGAAGATGTGGCTTGCTTCTATTGGTCCAGGTTTCAGTAAGGTCCAGTGTACTGCAGGTCATAGGCCAGTTCAAACCAAAATATCCAAAGGTGGGGGTCAACTCTCCAGGGGATGCACTCTGATTTTCCTGCCAAGTATCCAGTTTCAACTAGTCTATTTGCATTTTACAGTCAGTATCACTTTAAACATGTATCCCCTAACATCGCTAACTAGAGTATGCAATGTGCGATCTTTTTGGCGAATGAACTGGACAACAGCTGATGAATAGGGGATTAAAATGATACTAAACAAGACATAGTTCCTGTAACCTGAACCTTTGACTTCACTAATATGCATATAACTTATAATACTAAACATAAATACTGCTTTATTTCGACATAAATAACTAGGTGTTGCAACTACAATTAATGTGTACTAATACAAATGTGTATGTTCATGTTAATGTGTGTAAAAGTGTAAAATCTGTTATTGCCACGTGTTGCGGCTGGATATGTCCTCATACGCTGTAGTGTGCTCTACACATAATTTCAGACAAAGACAACCAAATCTGCTCGATATTAATTGAAATGACTTTATCCAATTTGCTGACTTCGAAACATGATTGTACAGTGCTACAAAATTTTGGTGCCCTATAAATAAATAAATAATAGGAATAGAAAATTCTGGGCTTTGCATGATCCTATGTTTTATTAAACTACCGTCCTATTATCCATCTGGGCATGCTATTTCTATCTGTTTTAATTATGACCAATGTCATCTCCTAGTACCATCAACTAAGACATAATACTGTTTTAAGTTTAGATATTTGATCTATTAAACATACAAAAACAAAAACACTAGGTCAATGCATGTAATGGATTGAGCAATTTTATTTTTGACCTGTTACAAATCACCCAGCCCAGTGCTGAAAACACTAGAGCTCCTCCTACACCGCTGGGCGGTGGGGGTGTAGGGTAATAACGATGAACTACTGGAAATAAAAAACAGGTGTCATTTTTGTTTATGGAACTACAAGTCCCAGCCAGGCTGGGCTGCAATAAACAGTCTGGGCATGCTGGTACTTGAACTATAAGCACCAGCATACCCATGACAGCCAGGGCATGCACTTGGAAAACCACAAGTGAAAACATGCTCTGACACCCATGCCTTGTATAGTTCCACACAAAAAATGTTAAATAATCCACAACACCCTCTTGAAAACAAATAATTTTAATAAAACTAATAAAACCCCAATAAATACACAAAACTCCCTCTTTAGTACCACATTTTTTTATTAAAAATAATAAATCCCCATATACTCACCAATCTGGTGTTTTCGTCTTTTGTCAGCAGCTTTAATCCAAAATGGATTGCAACCCATGTCCAAATAATTTTGTAATTCCAATAAAAGTCCATGAAGATGTCCCAAATAATTTGTAATTCCAATAAGGGTCCATGAAGATGTCCCAAATGATTTTTTAGATCCAAATAGTCCATACTTGAAAATATATTCTGTTCTTTGGGTCACATAGACAGTCATCTTGTACTTGCTTGCAGTCTTTAGTTCTTTGGGTCAGGAGGACCCCTATTTTGTAAATCCAACTTGCTTGCAGTCTTCAGTTCTTCGGGACAGAAGGGCGCCCAATTTGCAAATCCAGTGAAACATGCTTGATGCTGTATACTTTGCATGTATCTAATACAAGTAACCTGTTGCGAATAATATTAACAAAGCGGCAAGCTCTGTTTATAGACTAAGATGTTTCCCATGACAGTGTGGGAAAACCCCTTAGACTATAAATAGAGCTTGTGGCACTGTTAATATAATTTGTGACGGGTTGCTTGTATTAGATACAAGAAAAGTAAACGGCGTAAAGCATGTTCTGACTGGATTTACAAATTGGGAGTCCTTCTGACCCGAAGAACTAAAGACTGCAAGCAAATTAGAATTGAGAATGGGAGTCTATGTGTCCCGAAGAAAAGAAGATATTTTCAAGCATGGACTATTTGGATCTACATATTATTTAGGACATCTTCATAGACCTGTATTGGAATTACAAATTATTTCGGACATCTTCATGGACCTTTATTGGAATTACTAATTAGTTTGGACATGGGTTTCAAGCCATTTTGGATTAAAAGCTGCTGACAAAATAAGAGAACATCAGATTGGTGAGTATATGGGGATGGATTATTTTTAATAAATAGATGTTGGTACTAAAGAGGGTGCTTTGTGTATTTATTGGGGTTTTATTATTTTTATTAAAATTATGTGATTTTTGAGAGGGTGCTGTGGATTACTTCACGTTTTTTTGTGGAACTACAGGTCGCAGGAAAGGCATGGGTGTCAGGGCATGTTGGCACTTGTGGTTCTGCAAGTGCCAGCATGCCCTGGCTGCCATGGGTATGCTGGTGCTTGTAGTTCTACAAGCACCAGCATGCCCAGACTGTTTAGGGTAGCCCGGCCTGGCTGTGACTTGTAGTAACACAAGCCAAAATGGCAATCATGTTTTGGTGGTTTTCTTTTTCCAATAGTTTGCCGTTATTACCCTGTGTCCACCGCCCAGGAGTGTAGGAAAAGCACTAGTTCTTACCGTACTGGGCTGAGTCTTCCTAGAAGGTTGGCCCCCATGTTTTTTTGTGGACCCCACTCCCTAGGGAATCCAGCTCAGCGCTGAACAGTCTGGGGTTGGTTTCTCTATATGGCAGGAGGACCCCCTGCTGTGTGTCCCCCTGCTATAGTGCCAACCACCCCGGCTGGTTTACCTAGTACTGGTTGCATGAAAATCGGGGGGACCCAACACAACTTTTTCCCGATTTTTGCTCAACCAGCAGTAGGCTGGCAGCACTAGGGTTAATAATGCTTGGACAGGGGGACCCCACGCATTTTTATTTTACACATTTTTCATCTTTTGATATTTTACAGCCACCGTTGATGTGTTTGATCATCCAGCGTCTACAAAGCAGTGTGTCGTCTATGCCGATTTTACAAGTAAACTAGTGAGAGAAATCTCAGATTAATACATTTGGCAACTTGTATAGCTAGAGCAAGAAAAAGTCGGAACCGCAATTTGAAGCGATTTTAAGAATGCTGATTTTTAAACACAACTCGGGCGATATATTACATGTAAGGCAAAAGTGCATAGATGAGCTCAAATGTTCTCTTAATAATATCATGTTATTCTTCTAAGATAATATAAACACAAAATGATATTGAAAATTCTAACTGTTTAAATAAAATTCCTGTGTTTTTTTCAAAGTGTGCACTACAGACATTAAAGCTACTGATCTTACTACTATCTGCTCTACTGAAATCTCTGCTGACACAAGTGACCCTACATTGGAATCTCCATGCCTTTGTGATGATCCTACTCATGAGGTTTCTAGCTCTTCAACTGACATTCCTACCACTACCTGTCATGAATCAACAACGGGGATTTCTAGCTCATCATCTTACATATCCACTGACACCACAGAATCCACTAGTAGTTCCAGCACGAATGAGAATACAGATTCTCCTTCTAGCAATAGTGACTACTCTACAACTGAGATTTCTAGTTCATCATCCGATATGTCCACTGAAACCACAGAATCCCCTAGTAGTTCCAGCACCGATGATAATACATATTCTCCTTCTAGCAATAGTGACTATTCTACAACTGAGATTTCTAGCTCATCATCCGACATGTCCACTGACACCACAGAATCCACTAGAAGTTCCAGCACCGATGATAATACATATTCTCCTTCTAGCAGTAGTGACTATTCTACAACTGAGATTTCTAGCTCATCATCCGACATGTCCACTGACACCACAGAATCCTCTAGTAGTTCCAGCACGAATGAGAATACAGATTCTCCTTCTAGCAATAGTGACTACTCTACAACTGAGATTTCTAGTTCATCATCCGACATGTCCACTGAAACCACAGAATCCCCTAGTAGTTCCAGCACCGATGATAATACATATTCTCCTTCTAGCAATAGTGACTATTCTACAACTGAGATTTCTGTCTCATCACCTGACATCACTACTGAGCCCACAGAATCCCCTAGTAGTTCCAGCACTGATGACAAAACAGATTCTCCTTCCAGCAATACTGACTATTCTACAACTGAGATTTCTAGCTCATCATCTGAAATCACTACAGACACCACAGAATCCCCTAGTACCAGCACTGATGACATATCAGATTCTCCTTCTACCAAGAGTGACTACTCTACAACTGAGATTTCTATCTCATCACCTGACATCACTACTGACACCTCAGAATCCACTATTAGTTCCAGCACTGATGACAAAACAGATTCTCCTTCTGCCAAGAGTGACTATTCTACAACTGAGATTTCTATCTCATCACCTGACATCACTACTTACACCTCAGAATCCACTATTAGTTACAGCACTGATGACAAAAGAGATTCTCCTTCCAGCAATACTGACTATTCTACAACTGAGATTTCTAGCTCATCACCTGACATCACTACTGACACCACAGAATCCCCTAGTACCAGCACTGACGACATATCAGATTCTCCTTCTACCAAGAGTGACTACTCTACAACTGAGATTTCTAGCTCATCACCTGACATGACCACTGACACCACAGAATCCACTAGTAGTTCCACCACTAATGACAGATCAGATTCTACTTCCAGCAATACTGACTATTCTGCAACTGAGATTTCTAGCTCATCACCTGACATCACTACTGACACCACAGAATCCACTAGTAGATCCAGCACTGATGACAAAACAGATTCTCCTTCTGCCAAGAGTGACTACTCTACAACTGAGATTTCTATCTCATCACCTGACATCACTACTGAGACCACAGAATCCACTAGTAGATCCAGCACTGATGAAAAAACAGATTCTCCTTCTACCAAGAGTGACTACTCTACAACTGAGATTTCTATCTCATCACCTGACATCACTACTGACACCTCAGAATCCACTAGTAGATCCAGCACTGATGAAAAAACAGATTCTTCTTCTGCCAAGAGTGACTATTCTACAACTGAGATTTCTATCTCATCACCTGACATCACTACTGAGACCACAGAATCCACTAGTAGATCCAGCACTGATGAAAAAACAGATTCTTCTTCTGCCAAGAGTGACTATTCTACAACTGAGATTTCTATCTCATCACCTGACATCACTACTGAGACCACAGAATCCACTAGTAGATCCAGCACTGATGAAAAAACAGATTCTTCTTCTGCCAAGAGTGACTATTCTACAACTGAGATTTCTAGCTCATCACCTGACATCACTACTGACACCACAAGTGGCCCCATCAGTGATACCACACCAGACACTACTACCTTCATTGACATTTCTACACATAAGACTTCTAGTCCATCCACATATACATTTACTGAATCCACTAGTAGCTCTAGCCCTGATGACAAAACAGATTCTCATTCTAGCAATAGTAGTTATTCTACAAGTGAGGATTCTACCTCATCACCTGATGTATTTACTTACACGACATGGAACCCTTTCACTGATACTACAACAGACAAAAAAAATGGGTCAACAACAGAGTCACCCACAATATCAAGAACAGAAACATCAACAATCACTGAATCAATCATCACAAAAACCGCAGTCACAACAATAGAGCCGCCTACAAGTACAACACCAAACACAGTGGCAAGTACACCTACTAGCCCTGAATCAACCACTGCAAATATTACCGTTTCAATAACAGAGTCACCCACAATATTAACAGCAGAAAAATCAACAGCCACTGAATCGACCACCACAAAAACCACTGGGATAACAACAGAGCAACCTACAATATCAACACAAAATACAGTGGCAAGTACACCTACTGGCACTGAATCAAGCACTACAAAAAATACTGGGTCAACAACAGAACCACCCATAATATCAACAACAGAAAAATCAACAGACACTGAGTCAACCACCACAAAAACCACTAGGACAACAACAGAGCCACCTACAAGTGCAACACCATACACATTGGCAAGTACACCTACAGGCACTGAGTCAACCACTACAAAAAATACTGGATCAACAAAGGAGCCAGCCACAATATTAACAACAGAGAAATCAACAGACACTGAGTCAACCACCATAAAAACCACTAGGACAACAACAGAGCCACCTACAAGTACAACACCAAACACATTGGCAAGTACTCCTACTGGCACTGAATCAACCACTACAAAAAATACTGGGTCAACAACAGAACCACCCACAATATCAACAACAGAAAAATCAACATACACTGAGTCAACCACCACAAAAACCACTAGGACAACAACAGAGCCACCTACAAGTGCAACACCATACACATTGGCAAGTACACCTACAGGCACTGAGTCAACCACTACAAAAAATACTGGATCAACAAAGGAGCCAGCCACAATATTAACAACAGAGAAATCAACAGACACTGAGTCAACCACCATAAAAACCACTAGGACAACAACAGAGCCACCTACAAGTACAACACCAAACACATTGGCAAGTACTCCTACTGGCACTGAATCAACCACTACAAAAAATACTGGGTCAACAACAGAACCACCCACAATATCAACAACAGAAAAATTAACATACACTGAGTCAACCACCACAAAAACCACTAGGACAACAACAGAGCCACCTACAAGTACAACACCAAACACATTGGCAAGTACACCTACAGGCTCTGAGTCAACCACTATAAAAAATACTGGATCAACAAAGGAGCCAGCCACAATATTAACTACAGAAACATCTACAGGCAATGAAACAACCACCATTAAAACTACAGTGACAACATTATGGCTATCTACAACATTAACTATAAAACCACCTACAGCTGACTCCAACTCCAGAACTTCTACAGCATCAACAACACAAGAATCAACTAGCTCAACCATAGAGCCTTCTACAAGTACAAAGCTAAGCACAGTAGAAAGTACGTTTACAAGTAGTCAATCAACCAGTACAAAAAATACTGGGTCAGCAACAGAGCCACCTACAATATCAACAACAGAAAAATCAACAGACACTGAATCGACCACCACAAAAACCACTGGGATAACAACAGAGCAACCTACAATATCAACACCAAATACAGTGGCAAGTACATCTACTGGCACTGAATCAACCACTACAAAAAAAAATGGGTCAACAACAGAAACACCCACAATATCAACAACAGAAAAATCAACAGACACTGAGTCAACCACCATAAAAACCACTAGGACAACAACAGAGCCACCTACAAGTACAACACCAAACACATTGGCAAGTACTCCTACTGGCACTGAATCAACCACTACAAAAAATACTGGGTCAACAACAGAACCACCCACAATATCAACAACAGAAAAATCAACAGACACTGAGTCAACCACCACAAAAACCACTAGGACAACAACAGAGCCACCTTCAAGTACAACACCAAACACATTGGCAAGTACACCTACAGGCACTGAGTCAACCACTACAAAAAATACTGGATCAACAAAGGAGCCAGCCACAATATTAACAACAGAAAAATCAACAGACACTGAGTCAACCACCATAAAAACCACTAGGACAACAACAGAGCCACCTACAAGTACAACACCAAACACATTGGCAAGTACTCCTACTGGCACTGAATCAACCACTACAAAAAATACTGGGTCAACAACAGAACCACCCACAATATCAACAACAGAAAAATCAACAGACACTGAGTCAACCACCACAAAAACCACTAGGACAACAACAGAGACACCTTCAAGTACAACACCAAACACATTGGCAAGTACACCTACAGGCACTGAGTCAACCACTATAAAAAATACTGGATCAACAAAGGAGCCAGCCACAATATTAACTACAGAAACATCTACAGGCAATGAAACAACCACCATTAAAACTACAGTGACAACATTATGGCTATCTACAACATTAACTATAAAACCACCTACAGCTGACTCCAACTCCAGAACTTCTACAGCATCAACAACACAAGAATCAACTAGCTCAACCATAGAGCCTTCTACAAGTACAAAGCCAAGCACAGTAGAAAGTACGTTTACAAGTAGTCAATCAACCAGTACAAAAAATACTGGGTCAGCAACAGAGCCACCTACAATATCAAAAACAGAAAAATCAACAGACACTGAATCGACCACCACAAAAACCACTGGGATAACAACAGAGCAACCTACAATATCAACACCAAATACAGTGGCAAGTACATCTACTGGCACTGAATCAACCACTACAAAAAATACTGGGTCAACAACAGAAACACCCACAATATCAACAACAGAAAAATCAACAGACACTGAGTCAACCACCACAAAAACCACTAGGACAACAACAGAGCCACCTACAAGTACAACACCATACACATTGGCAAGTACACCTACAGGCACTGAGTCGACCACTACAAAAAATACTGGATCAACAAAGGAGCCAGCCACAATATTAACAACAAATAAATCAACAGACACTGAGTCAACCACCATAAAAACCACTAGTACAACAACAGAGCCACCTACAAGTACAACACCAAACACATTGGCAAGTACTCCTACTGGCACTGAATCAACCACTACAAAAAATACTGGGTCAACAACAGAACCACCCACAATATCAACAACAGAAAAATCAACAGACACTGAGTCAACCACCACAAAAACCACTAGGACAACAACAGAGCCACCTACAAGTACAACACCATACACATTGGCAAGTACACTTACAGTCACTGAGTCAACCACTACAAAAAATACTGGATCAACAAAGGAGCCAGCCACAATATCAACAACAGAAAAATCAACAGACACTGAGTCAACCACCATAAAAACCACTAGGACAACAACAGAGCCACCTACAAGTACAACAACAGAGCCACCTTCAATATCAAGCATAAAACCAACTGACTCAACCACCAGAAATGCAACAATACTAGAAACAGTACCACCCACTAACCCAACCATGAAACCACCTACAAGCACAAAGCCAAGCACAGTTGCAATCACTACTATTTCAAACATACCAGGGAAAACCACTACACCACCAGGTAAGTCATGTGTTACTTTGCTCTTTATCTATATAGATGAGTGATTTCAGAAATGAATTCTAGAAAATGGCAATAACTACTACATATAGAAGTGAACATTATAGTAATGCACTGTGAAGGCAGAATGGATATAAGTGAAAAAATGTTAGTATTAGTAGGAAGTGCTATTTCTATAAAAGGTAACTTTATAGATAAGCCAGAGGGAGTCACTGTATATAGCTGAATATAATTGAGCACTTATATCAGGTGGCCTTGGAACTATTGGGTTTCAGTCTATAGATCCCACATAGCATTTCTTAGAAAAGTACTCCAAACTTTCTATTTTTGAAAGCTTGACATCTTCTAAATTTCTTTCATTGAAGGACCGGTGTCCACAGAAAAGTGGTTACTCCACATTATGGGGCTCATGTAGAGTTGAATGCATTTGCACATCTCAAGATGCGTCCAACTGTGGAACAATAGCATATTTGACAGATTATGCCAAGAGAAACAAGAGTCTACACATTTGCCCATTGTAGTATAGAGAAAAGGTAGCGACTTGGTTCAACACTGTTAGTGTAAATGAAACGTTTGCATTGCCCTATTTGTACACAATATAATGTACTGTAGTGTCATATACACAAGAGATAATAGTGCTTTGACAGTTTTTAATAAATGCTAAAGTTGCATTAACCACATAAATATAATTACATATGCACATTTTAAAATAACAAATATAAATGAAAATAAATACAAACAAATGTTTTTCCCCTTTATAAATTAAATGGGAATGTCTTTCCAACCTTAGTCCCAATTGAAGTATTATTACAATAATGGGAACAGATGACCCAGAATCAATCATATTGCAGCCACACTAATGAATTTAGCCACAATCAGCCAACCAGAGATGGCTAGATAGTGCTGCTGATACTCTTCATCATTGCATATCATTGAACTAGCCCTCCAGCAACTGCATGACATATGCCTCCTGACAGGAGTATCGGCTTCTATATCCAGATCCATCTCAGTTGCAATTACGTGAACACAGCCCTACTGTACTTGGTCTACTCTTGCCTGCTCCTTCTCTCCCTCATTACTGCACTCCAGTTGTAAGTAATCTTAATGCAGATGTATGCGTATGGTTATGTGTATGGAAATGCATATTTTATGCAAATAAAACAGTCATGCATGCAACTGACATGAGCTCTTAAGCACATAGATGTCACTCCTTTGTTGGCTTACATATTACAGTTCCCTCATGAAAAGTATCCATTGTTAACACGCATGTTGTCTTTTGCATCCCCAGAAAGGAAATGGTATTATCAATAATTTCAATAGCTTTAAATTTACTTTGTAATTTTATATACAGTAACTTACTTTTGCACATTTCCCCTGTTTCTATTCCATTTCATTTGCACCTTTTGTAAACATGTTCAAGTCAGTGACCTTCTTTTATAAACCACAAACTATGGAAGATTTCAATAAAATTGGATTCATGCAAATGCACCTAGATGTAGGACTTACTCATACAGGGAGTATGCCTTCATTCTGGATATTGCAGTGCCCCCAAAACAACACTCAGCTTGACTTTTTGTGTATGTTTCTGGGTTCAGCTGGAATTGAGCATGGTGGAGAGAGTAACAACATCACTTCAAAGACCAGCCTACTCCCACTTCATCACCCCTGCGTTCATTTCATTGTCCCAAGTTTTATTCTAAAATACTGCTCAGTTCATCCCATACTTGCCGACTTCTTGAAGTCGGCATCCGGGAGCTGCCGGGAGGAGGCGGTCGGTGGGGGCAGGGCTCAGCAAATCGTGTCATTTTGACCCCGCCTCTACGACGGGGTCAAATGCCGCGATTGCCTGAGAATCACGGCAGCGAGTCCGGATAGGTCATCCGGACTAGCTGGAGTCCGGCTGACCTACCCGAAAACCGGGATTCTCCAGGACATTCCGGGAGGGTTGGCAAGTATGGTTCATTCTCATTATTGGCTTAAATCTTGAGAATAAGTAGACATTAGCACTGTGTATATTCCATGTTCTAGGTGGGTCCGAAAGTAATAGTGAGATGGACTTTGAAATTATGTTTTCACGCATTCCAACATATGCATTTTTGCATAAAGATTTTTTAAGGGCCAGTCCAAAGAAACGCAAGGCATACATTTTCTGTATGTATGTTCCTTCTTATGTGTGAGGCAGACAATTAAAATTAGAAACAGAAATATCCCTTATGGTATCTGAAAAAAATCATATTCAGTAGCACAAAATTTTATTTTTCATTTGTGTACATTAAAAGAAATAGTCTGCACTCAGCAATGGATTGTTCTGTTTTTCCAATAGTCAATAGGTCAAGTCACCTCCATCCCGGCCCAAAAATCTGTGCGTTTCACCGTAAAAATTACTGCATTTACTTCAAATAGATGATGCACAAAACTGTATTTATACTTCACACTGAATTTTTGTAAATGACCCTGTGTGACTGCCAGATATTTCTACACTATCTCACAAGTAACATATACTGATGCTTTAACTGAGCCATGGCTCTATATGTGACACTACAGAATAGGAGTGCTATGACCATCTGTAGAAATAGATACATTTTTCTATTTATGATATTTTTATTTTTTAATTCCAGGAACAATTAAGCAAAAGCCATCTGTAGGATATATCAGTATTTAGGATATTTCTATACTATTTATATATGTACTCATATGTAATATTCATGTATTGATTTATTTAATAATGTTTTTGTCTTTTTGTTTAGACGTCACCTGTGAAAATGGTGGTTTTTATGATGGAATAAAGTGCTTGTGCCTAGATTTATTCTACGGGAGCAAGTGTGAATTTTCTCTTGATGAAATAAAAAGAGGTATGTTTAGAGTTGTCTTCATTTTCATCTTTAATATTTATAAAGAAAGACATTTCTCATATTCTAGGACCTTATGTTGGATCTCCGATAATTGTCAAAATATTAAAGGAATATTTTACCAGCATTATAAACATTCCAATATATAAATACAGAATTACCACTGCCTTACTTTACTTGGAGGTAAATATTTGGGGTATTCATTTTCTGTTTGCACACCAGACTTCCTGTATGTTTGGAAGAAAGGAGCAAATACATGTCAGAGTGGATAACCTGTAAATATTGAAGTAAATCTGCACTAAGAATGCAGAAACCAATCATTAATTACCTTTTATCTGTCTAAAGCAAGGTAGACAATGAAAGCAAAGGTTTTAGTGCAGATTTCCACAATTGAGCACGTAACCTTCCAGACCACAATCCAAAACTTCCACCTTCCTTTGGTCTCCCTTCTGGACACTGCCAGGACCACATCACAATAGGTTTCCAGCTCCACAGGCCTCTGCCAGTGGCCTGAACCCCAGCTTTTAAGCTGGTCTCTGAGGGGATAGATAGATAGATAGATAGATAGATAGATAGATAGATAGATAGATAGATAGATAGTTGGATTTAATTTAAAGCCCTGGCACTACAGCATCTTGTGGTTAATTGTCCTTATGAAATATTGATGCAGGGCACCATGTATAAAAGTAAAATATTTGAACCATAGGAAAACTTAGGTAAAACTGCATTGCAAATGTGTTTCTACAGTATGTCAACCACTGTGTGCTCCGTGCAGCTTAAGACATAATCTGTATGTGCATATAATGAGCATTGATAATTAAAATAATTATAATGTTAATAATAATAATAATAAACAAATGGGCTGGTTTTTACTATAACAGGACCCCTATTGTGGTGTTCCCCTGCTGCAGTGAAAACTAGTCCTGGGCTGATCAGTGCAGGGCTGCTGAATCAAAGAAGCTGAAAAGCACCAAAGCACTGGGAGCTGGGGTCATTGACAAGACAGGGACCCCTGGATTGGAAACTTTGTCATTGTCCATGTCATCTTTAGAAACATTTATTTATATAGTGCCAGCATATTCCATAGAACTTTACAATTGAGAACAAGCACAATAATAAAACAATACTGGGTAATACAGACAGACAGAGAGATAAGAGGGCCCTGCTCGCAAGCTTAAAAGCTATAGGACAATGGGAGTTTGATACAGTGCTTAGTGGGATGTATGATCCAGTCACACAGCAGTGCTGGTTGTATTGTACAAAGTGTGTAAAGGGTGGTAATGGAGTAACCTAGGGAGGTTAAGAGGGTGGTTGAGGAATTTGATAAGCTTGCCTAAAGACTTTCAAAGAGAGCTTGAATGTTTGAAGACTAGAGGAATGTCTTGTCATTTGGGGAAGGAAATTCCACAAAGTGGGTGCAGCATGATAAAAAGTCTTGCAACTGGGAATGGGAGGAGGTAATGAGTCTGGTTGGGAGATATTTTGTGGTAAATGAAGAGATGTATTATGATGCAGTTTTGTTGCCGGCCTTGTTTGTTAATAAAAGTATTTTATATTGGATTCAATAAGAAACAGGCAACCAATGTAAAGACTGACAGAGCAAATTAGCAGTGAAAGAATGATTTGAAGGAAAATCAATCTGGCTGATGCATGCAAAATAGTTTATATACATGAGTGTCTGATTCAGGGAAGACCACTATGGTATGCAGGCAATGGTGAGTGCATGAATTAGAGTTTTTGCAATGTCTTGTGTGAGATATGTGCACATTCTAAAAATATTTATTTAGATGTTTGTAACAGAATTTAGATTTTGATTATATGTGGGGAACAAAAAATAGTTTTGAGTCAGGAATCACTCCTAGGCAACAAGCTTGTGGGGTATGATTTATTGTCACGTTGTTAACAGAAATAGAAATGTCAGCTAGGTGACTTCTGTTGGCAGGTGGAAATATTATTAGTTCTGTATTTGAAAAATTAAGTTTTAGTTAACAAGAGGACATCCAAGATAAATTAGTAGAAATACAGTCAGTAACGTGGGCCGCCACAGATGTTAAGAGATCTGTAGAGGAAATATAAATTTGTGCTTAATCTGCATAGAAATTTTAGTGAAATCCAAAGGAGCTTATTAGTTTTCCAAGAGAAGTGGTGTAGAGAGTGAGACTTGTGCTAGTCCAACTGATAGAGGAAGCAGAAAGGAAGTGGATGAGAACCAGGATTGAACAGTGTACTGAAGAACAAGGGATCGTATCATTTATATCAGAAGACAGTCAAATGCAGCAGAGAGATCGAGAAGATTTAGAAGCAAGTCATGGCCTTTGGATTTAGTAGTGATCAAATCATTGACAACCTTAGTCTGTGCCGTTTCTATGGAGTGTTGGGAACAAAATCCTTACTAAAGAGGTTGTGTGAGGAAAGACAGCATGTATTGCAAGAGCAGGCAATTCTCTCAAGAAGCTTGGAGGGGCATGGGAGCTGAGAGCAGAGATGATAATGTGAGACAGAATTTGGATTAGAATTTTCATTTTTCAGAATAGGAGCAATCAGTACTTTAATAATAATGGAAAGATACCAGTAGCGAGAGCGAGATTAAGTTATGGTTGGGTTGAAAACAGGTGACAGTAGTCTACTGATTTTTGAGGGTATAGGATCAAGAGGACAGCCAGTAAAGTATGAAAATAAGAAGAGAATAGATATTTTATCTTATATTGTGGGATCAAATGAAAATAGGGTGTCAGAGGCTACTGGGAAAGAATTGAAGGCAGAAGATACCAATACAATTCAGATTTTATCAATTTTGTCCTTGTAGCTGATAGTAGTCGGAGGGTTTGGTGTGGGAGGGTGGTGGAGAGATTTAAATGTGTTGAAAAGGCATTTGTGGTTAGAAGCCTGAACATTAGAACAATGTTTGTTTGGCAGTGTCCAGAGCATTTCAATAGGAGTGGTAGATAACAATATAAATAAGGAAATAATTAGAAGTTTGAGATTTATGCCAATGACCTTCTGCTTTGCAAGGGGATTTCAAGATGTCGTGTTTCTTTCTTGTATCATGACTGACATAGAAGTTAACATGGATTAAGAAAAGTTGCTGAAGCCACTTGATTAAACTTTGGTGAAAATTTGATACTAGCATATCAGGAAAGGAGAATGTAGAATTTGAAGAGAGAAGGTGTTGGAGGGAGGTGGAAAACTGTTGAAAATTAATAGAGTTAGGATTTCTACGGGTATATGGAGGTTTTGTAGAGTTTAACAGGAGAGAGGTTAAAGCACTAGGGGAGAACTTGTAAGGTGATGATCCAAGAAAGGGAAAGGAGTGTTAAAGAAATCAGAAATTGAGCATAGTCTAGAGAAAACAAGATTAAGGCAGTGGTCCAACTTTAATGGACAGGGGCCCTTAAGACTCATGCCCATTATAGCAGAACAGCACAAATAAATACATAAAACAAGCACCCATGTTTTAAAAGTTAAACTTTAATTAAACAAAAAACGTTCCACTGGCATCAGTGAATGATATTTCACTTTATTTCACAGGGGAAGCAGTAGAGTATCACTGACTCTCTAACATGCAGATCCATATGGTGTGTTTGCAGAATAACTGATGCCCATTTTTTTTGCTATATATAGGGAATATACTAAGATAAAATGAAAATAAACTATACTTATAAATGATATAAATATCCTGAACAATAGAATATATTTCCATTTGGGTGAAGCACACAGTATGGTTTTACCTCCACTGTTAGATAAACAGTAAATCATTGTTATTACTGTGCTTATCAATGCTGCATTTAGCAGTAACAGTGTATGTGTTGTACATGTTACAGGCATATATTGATGTGTCTGTCTCTTACAGATAAGATCGTTGTCAAAGTGGAAGTCAACGTTACAATCAAGGAAAATTTCACTGAAGATCATAAAAATGAAAACTCAGCTGTCTATAAGGAATTTGAAAAGAAATTTACGATAAAGGTATGTGTGAAATAACTTAAGAAATGAAGATAGCTTGACTAATTTCTGAAATACCATTCACTTATAGTGATTGAATAAGATCAGTGATTGCTTTACTTGGATGTCTCAAAGAAAAAAAGTATTTTGTCAGTAAGGGTCATTTACAAAACTACACAAATGTGGGTCTTCAGTACAAATGCTGTTTGTGTGTGTTTATTTGTAGATTGTAAGCTCCCTTTTAAGCAGAGACCTCCCTAGACATTTTACATTTCTGCATTTATTTTGTTTACCTTCTATGTCCTTGTTTTATGTATGCCTTCTTTTCAAAATCAATGGCGACAACAATTTATATGGTAAGAAAGACTTAGTGCATCAGGATCGTGTTGATTCCAGTTTGTAAAATTTGTCTCCTTTCTATTGGAAAAACTACTTGGATTTGATAGCAGGTGCAGACCAGGCACAAACATTCAAATTGTGTTGCATTTAAAAGAAAAAAACATGCAGGAACAAAGTGTAAGAAAACATCAGCTCATGATGAAAGAAATAAGAGAGACAATTCTGATGACTGTGGTGATTTGTCCCAAAAAATTAAATAGCTAACATTCCATACACCACCCACAGTGGCAAGAAAAGACTTAGACCCTGCCCTCTTTTTGCTTGTAGGGGTCCTACTACTGCTAATAAACACACTAGAATGCCCATTGCAAAGCAGAAAGCCCAAAACGGCCATGCAACACCTTCTTGCTACGGAAAAAGTAACACAGATTTTTGCTCGTACCTCAATGGGGTGCGAGCCGAAATCAGCGTTACTTCTGTCAGAAAATATCTGCGCGAAATGTCTCGCGGCCATTACAGTGGCATCTTGTGTGGATATTTTCTGAGTTAAATCTACCCCAGAATATAGGTCTGTCACTGTCAACTAAAAACAGTCACATCAGTGCATGAAAAAAAACACTGAGGCTGAATAACAACTTGTGCACTCAGAGTATCCTAAGGAGAGGCTAAGGAGGGTATCATAATTGTTATATGACAGTCTGATGCTTTTCTGTAATTATAGAGCATTCTCCTTCCCAAATTTCTAAACCTTTTAGGAATGTGAGAATGAGTAGTAATGATGGTGATTTAGACATAAAAATGAAGATGCTACTTTGGAATTTGCAAATGTGCAAGAGGATGAAGGGGATAATTGTGGATCTGAAAATGAATGCATTGTTCTTGAACAAGATAATGAGGAGGAGGATGATGATTATGATTGTATTGAAATAAGGCTGCTACCACCTCATGCCCATGAAAGTACATTGTCATTCCAGGGCATAAGACTATAACAAGCACCTCTTGAGTTTGGAAATATTTTTTCCCAACTCAGACAACATTTGTCAAGGCA
Organism: Mixophyes fleayi; assembly: GCF_038048845.1. Taxonomy (NCBI): domain Eukaryota; kingdom Metazoa; phylum Chordata; class Amphibia; order Anura; family Limnodynastidae; genus Mixophyes; species Mixophyes fleayi. The sequence goes on along the minus strand of NC_134405.1, from coordinate 31,552,953 downwards.
TCTGTAGCCTCTGTGACGCCACAATAAGTAGAGGTAGTGACGTTAATCATCTAGGCACCTCCCCCCTGTTACATTATTTGCAGCAAGTTCATTCAAGTAGTTTTTCAAAGTTGAAAATTGCGTATAGTAGCAAGCAGCCCAGTATCAGCTAGAAGCTGAACGGATAGACACTTCATGTAATCTTCACCATCAGCAGCTTCATCATCAACTTCCTCATTATTAGTATGTAGTCCAGCATGCAATTGTCTAATTCCAACTGACTCCCGTAATGCAACCCATGATTCACAGGAGACATCCTTGCATGCTACAGCTGCTGCTACTGGGGGTGATACATTATACAGAAGGAGACCAAAAAGTGTAAGCATAGTTTTACCGAATTGTCTATGAAGCAAGTATTTAAAAGAGGAACCAATTATGACAGTTAGCCTCGTATTGTACAGCGGATCACTAAAACAATTACAGCTATGTTAGTATTGGATGTACATCCCATTTTTGCCATCAATGCGTCACAGTGCTAAATTCCATCTCGATTTAATTTCTCCAAAACGGCAGTTCCTCAGCTGTACCAAAAAGTTAAACAATAGGCAATCCAGTCCCTAGAAAATGCCATTGTACTGACTGTCCACTTAACTACGGATATGTGGGCAAGTGGTACTGGTCAAACAAAAAAATTCATGCCTGTGACAGCTCCCTGGGTAATGATACTGCCATCAGCAGCAGCAGCAGCATCTGTAGCATCCTCTTCCTAATCCTTTTAGCAAAGCAGTGCTAGCACACAATTCCAGGTCATTTACAGGCAAGCTACTCTTTGCATCTTAGAGTTCACAAAGAAACAGTGTTGTAAAAACTCATATATCATAGCAAAATGAATCACCCTGCTAAGACACTCCTCAGGATTTCTTATAGCTCATAACGGATCGAACACGGTGTGTGCATTACAACTGGGTGAAATTCAACACTTACCATGCTTTGCACACTCAATAAACTTGATGTTTCAGAATTTCTTAAAAATGAGAGGTCGGTATAGGAGATGCTGTCTGTAATTTTAGCCAGGCAGCTCGATGCAGCGTTTAGCCAAAATTGGTGAAAATGTTTGCAGTTTTGAAGAGATCATTGGAAAATATACTGTAAATGACTGTAAATGAATGTTAATGCTAGAAATAGTAATATAGGAAAATAGCTCAAAATCACATGATTTTACAATTTTTCACAAGTTTTTATAAATTCCATATCCAAAACCAAAACTATAACACTAGAGATGCTCAGGCTCGGTTCCACGAGAACTGAGCCCACCTGAACTTCACAGATCAGAGTACTGAATACTTTCTTGCGCCCACAAAATTGAGAAAACAAGGCAAAATGTCATTGTTATGTCATCTGATCTCACGAGTTTTGGATTCTATAATTACAGCCCTCCACGGCGATCCAGCGCCATATCATAGAGGGACAAAGAAGGGGTAGCACGGTTCTTGGCAGTCTCTAGTGCAGTTGGGCAGCGTCATAGCTAGAAAAGAAAGAGGAGGGGTAGCAGTGTTGTTCAAAGTCTACAGTGACATTCAGGAGAGCTCCATTGCTAAATGTCATTGCTGAAATAGAAATAATAGGGCTGGTAGCCTTGGTCTAAATCTGTAGTCACATTGTACGGTGTTATATAGCTCACACACAAACAAGAGAGCTCCATTGCTAATTGTCATTGCTGAAATAGAAATAATAGCTCTGGTAGTCTTGGTCTAAATCTGCAGTCACATTGTACTGTGTTATCAAAATGGATTCACAGCAGTACACAGAACACCAGGAGCACCAAGCTGCTGCTGGCCCCAGTCATGATGATAGTAATCTCTCTACGTCATCTGCTAAAGCCTACCTTAAAGTGCCTAGTGTTTTTAAGTCAGGGAAACAAACATGTAAAAAAACACCTTTTACCTCGGTGAAGAAATAAAGACTAATAATCCAGGCAAAGTTATCTGCAGAAAAAAAAATTGCCAACATGCCATTCTACACAGGCAAAGGCAAGGAACGAATGAGGCCTTCGCCTTTTTTTATGAGTGCTAGTTCTGCAACTGTCACCTAGGCATCTTGTCATTCAGACTTCAAAAGTGGTGCACAAATACTTTTACGTGTAAAAGCCGAGCTGGAAGAAAACAGCAAGGCATTAGAGGAAAATTTATGTTCAGATTCAGTAATGACACAAATCCCTGAGGAGAGTCTATCCACAAGTGCTATGTGAAAGGCTGACCTTTTTGATAGTGTACCCATAAAGAAGGCCCCTTTCTGCATTTCTGCAGATGTATGCATGAGCAGCCTCAGTGTAGCCGATGATACACAAATTGAGGATACCACTTTGGAATTGCAACAGAATGAGGGGGATATTTGTGTAGCTGATGAGGGCGCTAATGAGGATGTTGATGTGGATGATGTGGAAGCAGTTCTTGCACGTGAAAAGATGAAGACCATTGTCATGCCTGGGGATAAGATAAAAAAATCTACCTCTTATGTGTGGAATTATATTTACCCAAATCCTGACAATAGTTGTCTAGCCATTTGCAGCATTTGCAAAGCCAGTCAGTAGTGGTAGGGACCTTAACAATCTAGGAACCTCACGCGTGTTACGCCATTTGAAGCGAGATCATGGCAAGCTGTTGGAAAAATTGGAAACTTATTCTAAAAAAACAACAACAAGCAGTCCAGTATAAGCTAGGTCCCTTCTCTCAGCTAGATCCTGACACCTGCAATCTACACCCACAACACCATCCTCATCAATATCCTTAGTAGCGATCGGAGTTAGTCCTGCATCCAAGTTGCAAAAGGCTAGGTGACTCCTCCACTATCCTGGATTCCTCAGAAGAATTATTGAGCATTAGTCCCACTGCTGCTGCTGCTGGGGGTGGATCTTCATCCCAGAAGCAGACCAAGAAGAAGACTACTAGTAGTTTACAACAATTGACTGTTAAACAATCCTCGGCAAGAGGAAGCAAGTATAAAAGCTGTCACCCAGTCGCAAAGCGGATCACAGACGCCATAACGACTATGCTAGTATTAGATCTGCGTCCAATATCCCCTATTGATGCAGCTTCTTTTAGACAGTTACTTGGGTCTTAAATCTCTACTAGAAGGTTCGTAAAAATGTAATTATTGGCCTACAAAATGCCATCCTACCCACTGTACACTTAGCCACTGATTTGTGGACAAGCAGAACTTGGAAAACTAAAGATTATATGACTGTGACAGCCCACTGGGTTGGTGATTTGCCTTCACCAGCAGGAACAGCAGCTGCATGTACCCAAGAACGTCACATTTTTCAGAGGCAGGCTACTCTGTGCGTCACAGGCTTCAGAGGCATACAGCTGACAATCTGTTACAATAACTAAGTGATGTCATTACAACATGGCGTATCCCACTTGGATTCTCCTCAGGATATGTAATTTCTGATAACGCCACCAATATTGTGAGAGCATTACAGCTGGTTGAATTCGATCACATTCCCTGTTTTGCTTACACAATAAACTTGGTGGTACAGAGCTTTTAAAAAAATGACAGGGACGGGCAGGTGATGCTGTCTGTGGCCCCTAAAATATCTGGACATTTCCGGCATTCGGCAACAGCATGTAGGAGTTTGCAGCAGCTACTAGAGCAATTGAATTTGCCCTGCCACCAACTTAAGCAAGAGGTGGTAACAAGGGGTATTTCACCCTGTATTTGCTTGTGATGATGGAGGAATAGCGAAAAGTCATCCACGCTTACTCCACAAGCTATGACATTGTGAAAGGAGGATGTATTTTAAGCAAGCGCAGTGGAGAATACTTTCCATGTTCTGAAACCATTCAAAGTAGTCACTTGTGAAGTGAGTTCAGACACTGCTAGCTTAAGCCAAGTGATTCCCTTAATTAAACTTTTGGAAAAGCAGCTTTAGAAACTGAAGGAGGAGATGAAACAAAGCAACTACGCTAAGTATGTCGGACTTTTAGATCAAGTACTTTATTCACTTCGCCAGGATCCGAGAGTTATTAAAAATATTGAAATCGGATCACTACATTTTGGCGACTGTGCTTGATCCTAAGTTTAAGAGCTATATCTACTCTTTGTTTCCAACTGACCCAGATATCAAGAGATGCAAGGAGCTCCTGGTGAGCAAGATGACAGCTTAAGTGTTACGTGACAAGTCGGCATCTCCTCCTTCAATTTCTCATTCAACTGCTGCTAGAAAACAACTTAGCTTTACCAAGAGACCCAGGGATGATGCAGATGACTCAACACAACATTTTGACATCTGGTCTTGTCTATTGTAAAAGAATTGACCAAAATTAGTGACACCTTTGCTGTAACTCCACCTGATCCTACTATCTACTATCAGCATCCAAAGAATGGTGGAGGATTATTTTTAATTTTTTTGAACGATATAAAGACACTAATTGTCATTAATTTTATCTTAGTTTTATTAACTAAGGACAAAGTTACTTGCAGAAGTAATGTAAGCATAGATGTCTAAATAGACGTGTATATGTATTGCTCAAACTTTCCACTTTGCTGCTCTTTCATCAGTATTACACAAAGTGTTTGTAATCTGCACTTTACGTCAAAGGTACCGAACTATATTATACTTTTTTGGGAATTGGGGCTGATTCAAAGCTCAGTGAAGAACTTGCTTTTTGCTGTGAGTTTGAATGGCTCTTTTTAGTGCATTGTCTGGCACCCTGGATTGGTCTTGGTCGGATAAAAGCACGCATCCCGGGTGGGTCAGTGCTCATCGCCATGTATTAGCTGTAAAATTAGCACAGTTATCCAAGGAATGGGTGGAGTGATCAAACGAACCATAACTGATTTCATTATTCAGTCTCAGTTTCACTGTACCGGCCATGTGTTCAGGGTGACGGCGATATCCTCGTCTTCATCTTCTAAAGCTTAGTCTGCTGGGCCAGTGAGACACCCATTCGTTTTCTCAGGTCTCTTATCTGTTCTTTAAACTGGACACATTTATCGTCCTGCCTCAGTGCCTCCTCTGTATTATTTTTCTGAAGCACAGTGTATCTGTTGTGTACAAGCTCTCTTAAATCCGGGATCTCATCCGGCGGGTCACGTTTTAACATAAGTACATCCTCCTCAATTGCATCTATATATTGGTTTAAATCTCTGTTCAATGCAGAGTATTCCAACATGACAGATTCCATGCTGCCCACATATTCCGTGTCACAGTCTGTCTAAAGCCGATCTAATGTCACACCAGTTGTAATATCCATACCTGTGTCTACATAAGTTTTGTAGTTCTTCAAGGATGAGAGGGAGGTATCCACAGAGGAGAAGGAGATTAAAGATGCAGCACGAGCAGACATGGTTTAATAATGTAGAGTTCATTGACAGCACTATTAGGCTTAAGGCAGCTAAGCTATTGGTAGCTTGTTTTTTTGGGTCCAAACAAACCAGACACTTCAGCCACAAAAGTGGCACTGCTTGTCACTGGAGTGCTTGCTTTGTTAAACTGTACATGTCCTTTTCAATATCTTTGGGAGGGCCCAAGGACAATTCCATCTTGCACCACTTTTCTTTTTTTTCAGTCACTGCTGTGTGGCAATGTTTTCTAGATGTGCTCTGAACTGCCGTGTGTTTGAGTCATTGCTCTGTCACTTAGCATCCAGCCACGTTGCTGCATTCTTTCTTTGAAAGTGTATTAAAATAATATTGTGACCTGTGAGGTGGTCAAAATTGACTGCAAATGACTTAAAACTAGTGTTATTGAGGTTAATAATATTGTAGGAGAAAAAAGTAAAATTATGTGATTTTAGCAAAAAAAATAGAGATTTTTAGAAAAAAATATGGATCCAAAACCAAAACATGCAAGGGCGGTTTTGCAAAAACCAAAACCTAAACATGAAGTTAATCCAGATCCAAAACCAAAACCAGATCACAGGGGTTGGTGAATATCTCTATAAAACACTTGAGAATTTTTGGCCAAAACCAAAACACGAAGATGGGCTTAGAACTAAACCCAAAACTCAAATCAAAACAAGGGGTTTGCACACTTATCTGGTAACAATGTACATCAATACATTCTGAAACAGATAGAGAAAACTGTATACAAGAACAGCAAAACAATATAAAAGACAGATTAACAAAGGGAATGGTATGAAAGAAAGAGAAGGAGGGAGCATAAAAAGGGGGAAGGGACTCAGGGCATCCTGCTATCTCCAGTACATTTAGAACATCTAGTTGTTACTCACCTGCCACTAAGGGAGTAGGCCCAGGTTGCCTACATAAAACAAAGAGAGATTAGTCACTTTCCATGTGGTAAGAAGAAGAGTCCTTACATTCGATCCATCTGAACCACATCGCCGTAAATTCTGAGTAAATTCGCTCTTGGCTAAACATAGCTAGACATGGAAATATCATCCATGGTTATATAAAGGTCTTTCCTATTAAACCACTCCTTCAGGTTCAGGGGAGCAGGAGAACCCCAGTGTATTTTGATCACCTCTTTTGCAACAGAAGTGTAACCCCCCTCCTCATTCATATTAACCCTAGTGCTGCCAGACTAGTGCTGGTCAGAGGAAAATCAGGTTGACAAACAGCATGGGGTCCCCATGATTATCATCCAACCAGCCCTAAGTTTAGCCAGCTGGGGATGTTGGCACAATTGCCGGGGAACCCACAGAAGGGGGTCCCCCTGCCAAGATGCCAACCATCCCCAGTCTGGACAGCACGGAGTTGGATTCCCTATGGATATGGAGGCTGCAAAAAAAAGCAGGCCCCCTCCCTAGGGGTACCCAGCCTCCATGATGACAGGTGATAAACATGTAAAAAAAAAAGAAAAAAATGAATTAAACACTAGTTTAAATTGTTGAACTACAGGTCTCTGCAAGCCTGGGCTTCCATGAACAGTCTGGGTATGCTGGTGCTTGTAGTGCTACAGACAACAGCATGCCCTTAGCTACCAGGGCATGCTGGCACTTGGAGAACCACAAGTCCCAGCATGCCATGACGAACCCTGTCCCACTGTGTCCTAAAGTGCACCAATGTACAACATAAATAAAAGACAGCCCTCGTTAAATCACAACATTTTATTTCAAAAATCCATTCTTACTTACCAGTTTTGTTCTAATTTCTTCTTTACGATTAAGTCTAAACTTTTAATCCAAAGTGAGTGATAAAAAAAAGAACCTCAAAAAATATTCCTAGTGATGAAATTAAAAAGAAACCAAAAAATATTCCATGCGATAAAATAAAAAAAAGAACCCCAAAAAATATTCCAAGTGGTAATATAAAAAAAGATTCCCAAAATATATTCCAAGTGATGTAAAAAAAAAATCCAAAAAGTTTTTTCCAAATGATGAAATAAAAAAAAGAACTAAAAAAATATTCCAAGTGATAAAAATAAAAATAAATTCCATCTTTCATCAGGGACGCCGTCGTCAGTGATGCTTTTTCCTGTGCCGCCAATACAGCCCAGGTTATAAATAGACCTGGCAGCTATTAGAATTTCATTCTGCAGCAGGTTGCATGCAAAAGTTGTTATGGTGTCTCCTGAAGATTTGTTTTGCTTTGCCAGGCATGTTCCTGAATGGATTATTTTGGAGATCAAGCTGCCAGACGGAAGATTTTTTTTCCTTTTTTCCCCATCACTTGGAGTTTAGTTTTTGGTTCTTTTTTTGCCTTCATCATTTGAAAGATTTCTTGGGTTCTTTTTTGTATCACTTGGAATATTTTTTTTTTTTTTTTTATTTCATCACTCACTTTGGATTAAATGCTTAGAAGACTGGATCTTAAAGATTTTTTTTAAATGTTGTCATTTTAACAAGGGGTAACTTTTATTTATTATCATCTATTTATTTATAAAGCGCCACTTATTCCGCAGTGCTGTACAGAGAACTCATTCTCATCAGTCCCTGCTTCACTGGAGCACACAATCTAAATCCCCTAACTTATACACACACACAGACTGAGAGACTTAGTGTAATTTAATAGCAGCCAATTAACCTACCAGCATGTTTTTGGAGTTTGGGAGGAAACCCACACAAACACAGGGAGAACATACAAACTACACACAGATAAGGCCATGGTCGGGAATCAAACTCATGACCCCAGTGCTGTGAGACAGAAGTGCTAACCCCTAAGCCACTGTGCTGCCCACATTTACATTGTACATTGGCGCACTACAGGACACAGCGGGCCCTGGGTGTCAGGGCATACAAGCACCTGCATGCACAGGCTGTTCATGGCAGCCCGGGCTTGCTGGGACCTGTAGTTCACCAATGTATAATTGTGTTTAATTAATCTCCTTTTTTATATATATTTATTACCCCACAGGGGTGTGGGAACAGCCATAGAGCTCATATTGTTCCAAAGAATTAGAAAAAAGGATTCTCATTTGTCGGTGGCACTCCTGTATCACTAGTACAAGGCAGATGGTGCGATTAAAAAATATATCATTATTTTTTAGAATTAAAATAATAGTAACTTATATAAAGTGTTAGGTGAAATTTTATAAAATAAGATAGGAAGAAATTGTGCACAAAAAGAATAAGTGAATAATTAAAATGTTGTTTAGAAGAATCAACAATAACCAAAATTCTGACACTACTGTTGTTGATTGGTTTTGGTACTCAAATTAGTATATTCATAATAGTAGCAGCATGTAACAGGTTGTCACACGTTCAATGTGCGTTTCGCCTTCGCATTTTCAAGAGCCAAGCGCGTTGTGTAGGTGACAGCGTGTTACTCTCTGTTACTATTATGAATTCTGTTACAAGATTTTATCCATTCTGACAGTTCGTTCTGTAGGACGAGGGACATTATGGATATAGCAGTTACTTTATTATGACAGAAGGCAGTTAGAAACCACTCTGTTGATAAAGAGAGTTAGCTCATTTAGGAGCCCTTAACACATCCTGTTATTAACATGGCTGAAGATTAACAATATTTTTGGATCTGAATTGATCTTAACAATATTATCCACATAACAGCTGACAGGTCTCAGGGGGAGGATTTAATCACCACATGCTGAAGACGATCGCTCCTTAATAGTGATTGTAGTGTGACTATTTCATGTATCTTGTATGAATGTTGTAAAATTAAGGGACGGATACACATTGTAACAACAGATTATAATTAAACAGCCACATGGCTATGTATAAATTATTTATGTATGGAGAAACAGCGCAACCCATCAAGAAAGTTTATTAGGTGTACAACCCCTGTTTGACATACTTGCTCTTGTTTTTCAAACACAACATTTTTCCTCCCTGATTGAAAAATTATCTCATGAGGAACAGCTTCTGTTGAACTCTTCATGCAGGATTGAATGAATCAATAGCAACAGATTTTGCTTCTTCAACATAGTAATATAATTTTTCTCCATAATAAAAATATCAATTTTAGTAGTTTTATGTCTGTCTCAAGTTTATTCAACAAGCACTAACGATTTAATCACGATTAAGAGTCAATTAAACATGCTAATGTTTCCCACGTTACTGGACCTGGGCAAAATAGGTAGCCATTTACTATATGGCTGATTTGCATTACCCTATTTAGAAGTGATTATTAAGTGTCCTTATCACTCATGAATTTGGAATGAGTTGATTATTTGAATAATTTTGGCTTGCTGCAAATTTAGCCACACATTTGTCCCTTGTAATGTAATTATTGTGCTCATCCCATCTATCTTGTGAATAGATATTAACCAAGATATATTAAATTACATAACTGCTTTATATTCCAACTGATAAATAAGTAGTACCCAGACAGTAGTGTGCTGAAACTGATTGTTATCATCCGCTTCTCTCACGCAGCTTGTCACTCAGTGACAAGCTGCGTGAGAGAGGCAGATGCTGGGTCCCGGCCCCACGCAGATTGATAAGTTTTTGTGTTCTTTTTTTTATCTATGGCTGGCGCGCGGCAGAGGGGGCTGAGTGAGAGGGATCATGACAGCGTGGCAGAGGAGGGGGACAGCGGGGCAGAGGAGGGGGACAGCGGGGCAGAGGAGGGGTACAGCGGGGCAAAGGGACTGGGGGCAGCATGAGAGAGGGCAGAGGGACTGGGGGCAGCGTTAGAGAGGGCAGAGGGACTGGGGGCAGCGTGAGAGAGGGCAGAGGAACTGGGGGCAGCGTGAGAGAGTGCAGAGGGACTGGGGGCAGCGTGAGAGAGGGCAGAGTGTCTGGAGGCAGAGAGGGCAGAGTGTCTGGATGCAGAGGGGGCAGAGTGCGTGGATGCAGAGGGGGCAGAGTGCGTGGATGCAGAGGAGGCAGAGTGCTTGGATGCAGAGGGGGCAGAGTGCCTAGGGGCAGAGGGGACAGAGTGCCTGGGGCAGATGGGCAGAGGGGCCAGAGTGTCTGGATGCAGTTGGGCAGAGTGCCTGGGGACAGAGTGTCTGGATGCAGAGGGGGCAGAGGGGACAGAGTGCCTGGGGGCAGAGGGGACAGAGTACATGGGGGCAGAGGGGACAGAGTGCCTGGGGGCAGAGTGCCTTGATGCAGAGGGGGCAGAGTGTCTGGATGCAGAGGGGGCAGAGTGCCTGGGGACAGAGTGTCTGGATGCAGAGGGGGCAGAGTGCCTGGGGGCAGAGGGGGCAGAGTTCCTGGATGCAGAGGGGGCAGAGTGCCTGGATGCAGGGGGGGCAGAGTGCCTGGGGGCAGATTGGGCAGAGTGCCTGGGGCCAGAGTGTCTGGATGCAGAGGGGGCAGAGTGTCTGGATGCAGAGGGGGCATTTTTGCATACAACTAAATAAGTATTTCTGTCCTGACCTAAATACTTATTACAATTTTTTGACCCAACTACTTCTAAAACAGGACTGCTCAGTAATTATTTTGGAGGGGTGCCTTGAAAAAATTATGGAGACTCTAAGTGTGCTGCAAACTGCAAAAGTTTGGGAACCACTGTGCTAGAGCCTTGGGCATTGGACATCCAGTCAAAAAATAGTCTAGCTAATGTCCAAGGGAAGGAGAGAAATTAGATACCAAGATACATAGATGATCTGATGGTAAATCAAACAGATTTCCACAGGATCATAGAGCCAGGAATTTTCCACCTGCATCTTCTTACCAACAGTTTATGGAGGCAATGACTTATATAGGGCAGGAAGGCAATATACCAGACAAAATTTTTATACTGCAATTAGTCATTTCCATCGACCATTCAGACCTAAGGATAGCAAAGCAAATCAAAGTTCACAACAATGATGTCACACTTCTGTGCTAAAGGCTTGAAATGACAGCTATGGATCCCAGAATATGATGAAAACATAATAGTTTATTGAGCAAACATAGTTCAGAATAGTGCAGGAAAGATAGAAGCTAGATATAGCCAAGACTGAATAACGGCTCTCTGGGTGAGGCTGAAAGCAGGTAAATAACAGAGAAAATGACAGGTACAATTGAGCTAGATGAGTGAGATGGAATCATGAACAGTGATGATAGCTAGCAGCCTGCAGTAGTCCAAGGAAACAGGAGTAGTAACAACAGCAACAATGACCAGCAAAGGTGAACTGCGGGAAGCAGGTATAAATAGGCAAAGAACAGCTGCCACAATTAACAGAAGCAGAAGGTTAACCCCTGCTAGTGAGGGAAGAGGCAAGGGTATAATAGCAGCACCTTTGGTGATTCAGAGGTACTGCAAGGCTAATACAAATAATACAGAGTCCAATACAGTCCAGCAGACAGGAGCCGCCGTGACAAAAGCAGCATCCTAGGATGGTGCTGCAGTGCAGATGGAGGAAGATCCTGACAAAAGACTATTGTCAGGAACATCCCCACTAACATATATAGAGGGCATAATTTTGTAGAAGTGTGGTCTCATACTATTTCAGAACAGTAGGTGTTGAACATTATAAACAGAAGATACAGCATAGAGTTCAGTCATTAACACAGAAGAAATGTTTTTGTCCAGTCCAAATTTCCATCAAGCAAGATGAAGATAGAAGTCTGAAATTCTTCAAGATCTAATGACCATTAAGGCAATCTTGCAAATTTCCCTGAGCAAGAAGGCAATGGCTTTTATTCCAGACTATTCCTTGTCAAGAAAGCTTAGAAGACTCAACAAATTAGTACATGTAAAGCATATTCAAATGAACTCAGTGAATGGGGCATTAGCAACTGGGACTTTATGACAATCATGAATCTTCAGGATGCCTACTTGCATGTTTCTGCAGCAGTGCAGCACAGGAATTTTATCAGATTCTTAAAATTAGGGCAAAATTTTCAAATTACCAGCCTGCCATTCAGGCTGGCAATATCCCGAGGACTTTTTCCAAAGTACTAGTGACATTTGTGGCAGAATTAAGGAAGTAGGAAGTGAAGATATGGCTATATCTGGACAATATCCTAATAGTGGGCGAGTGAGTAGAAATATTCAACCACAGAGCAGCCCAGTTGATGTATTTATTGCAGCAACATGGATGGGAATCAAACTCATGACCCCAGCACCGTGAAGCAGATGTATTAACCCCTAAGCCACCGTGATATCTGCACAATTGATTGTAAAAGCATTACAAGAAGATTGGACAGACAATACCTGAAGTACTGAAAGCCCATTCAACATGAGCGACAGCTACATATTGGACAAAGAAGGCTCAAGCTTCAATTACAGAGTTGTGCAAAACAGCAGGGTGGATATCCTTCCATACCTTTTCTAGTCATCATAAACTTGATATTATATCATCGGGAGATTCCCAATTTAGCAGACATGTTGTTCAGTAAAAATAAATTATTTGTGCTGCATATACTGGCTAATTGGTTGTATATTGCCCCCATGTGTATCGCTTGGCTACATCTCAAATTAAAGACAGCCCAATATATACCCACCCAGGTTGTTTTTTTTAAATAGTTTCATAAGACAGCTTCGGAAGTACTCAAAAGCATAAAGAACGGAGAGGAGCTAACTTATATTCTCACTGAAGGGGGGATTTTTGTTTCACCTGCCTCGAGCTAAGCAAAAAATAATCAAACCCATAATAAAGGCTGCCATGGAGTACATTGAGGGAAATGAATTATTGGTGACATAATTAAAATTGTTTTGTTGTTTATTTTCACAGTTATGTGTACAAGATGGAATTATAACTAGATGGGATATAATTTTCACATATCATATCTTCTTTGTTGCAGATGATAAAGCTTTATAATGATATCCTAAAATTTAACTGCAAAGGAGTCAAGATCACCTATATGCGGTAAGTTCCAGACATATGTGTTTGTATGTATAGCTATAGATTGTGTTTCTTCATTATACAAAACACATCCCCATGGGTTAGGGGCACTCAAGCTGACATGACAATGGATAATGAGCCACCAGAGCGTTGTAAGTATACTTATTACTCTATGTTCCTCAGCATTCTGTTAAGGATATGGTTGATTTGAATGTTAGTTCACCAAGGTTTTTAAGGGAACTCACCCCTCATCTAGTTCACTACATATGGCTGGAAGAACCCCCTTCAACTCCACTAAATCAATATAGTACTAGTAATAGGTTGACTATCAAGGAATGCTCCTTGGAAACAAGCCAGATTCAATGGCATTTTCCAGAAGTCTATTCTCTTCTTGTGGAGGCTTGTTTAAATATTGCTGTGACTCCATGTGGTGTTTTCTTCATTTGCATCCCACAATAGCCCCTTTTTATTTAAGTGGGGCTATAGCTTTTAGAATTTAGATTGCTTTGATTTATTGCATTGTCAAGGGATTGTTGGGTAGAAAAGTAGATATACATAAAGGGCCTGATTCATTAAGGAACTTAAATTAAGAAGTTTCTTATTTAAGTCTCCTAGACAAAACCATGTTACAATGCAAGGGGTGCAAATTAGTTTTCTGTTTTTCACATAAGTTAAATACTGACTCTTTTTTCATGTAGCACACAAATACTTGATAGCTTATTTGTACACTGAAATTTAAAGTTAATATTTGTGTGTCCTCTACCGCGTTTTGTAAATCATCCAGACTCCTATCTCCCTTGTAATTTGTACCTTCTATCTCTAGCCCTGGCAGTATTATTGTAGACCATGATGTACTATTGGAGGTTGATTTTAACAATGCCACAGAACAACAGCAAGAAGCTGCAATAAACATAGAAGAGATTCTAAATAATACAGTTTGTGCATCAAACGATACCAGTAAGTACAGTATGTAGCATGTGTGTAATTTGTGATTTGTAATAGGTTCAATTATTCTATAATAATTGAACAGGGTCACATAAATAAACAGCAAGTACACGCTTTCTTTACTCTTTACCAGAGCTAAGTGATTCGTCTGTAATCAATTTCTAATACACGACGATAAAAATTGATGTGTCCTGGAACATTCAAGAACTTAATTTTCCATACCTGAAAGAAAATTGGATGATGTAAAGGTTCAATGAAGAGGAGGGGAGTGAGCTCAGGCAGAATGGGGAAAAATATTACTGCCAATCCTCTTCTTTTGTTGTGTCCACGGTTGGATGGACACTTGGGTTCTTTCCAGTGGATGGCCCCTCCCCTCCCCAAGGACCAAACAGCTTTAAATGTGTTGACATGGATCAGCATGCCATAACAGGCTCAGTAACCTCCTCCCTTTCCCTCCCTGCATCCACCTGATTCTCACTTTTCTCTCCCCTCACTCCTTCTCCCCCGTCTGCATGGGCTTGCACTTTATCCATCCTTCAGCTCCTCAAGTGTGTAAAAACTATACAGTAGTCAGATAGCGAAGACTGCCTCCCAAAGCATTCCAACCCTGCATAGCAATTGAGTGTGGTGGTGTTTTAATGTAAAGTACTGAAGAAATTAAAGACAGGTGGGGTATATTAATGCAATATAGAAGGGTGTTAATGTAATATGCAGGCTGGTAGGGGATCTTAATGTAATGTGAGATCTGGTGAGAGCTATTAATGTAATGTAGGGATATTCGTGTAACAAAGTGTTGATGGGGGTTATTACAATATTATATGGCCTAGTAATGAAATGTGGGGTCTCTAGTAAGTGTGGGGGCTAATAATTTAATAATATGACTGATTGGTGGAAGGCCTATTTATTAAATGTGGGTGTTATTGATTTATTGTTGGACAGGTTGGGGGCTTGGCTTTCCATGAGTTGATTAGTACATATTATTTGTTTTATAACAGGGCCCTGTCATTACTGCTTCCTGCCAAACACCAAAAAAGCATTAGACAGCAACAACAGATAGTTAAAGTTGTAAGAACAGGCAGTCTGTCAACTGTCTTGATTCTGGTGTTACAGTGTAGATTTTGCAGTTCTGTCTCACGCAGTCAGACAGGTTCTGTAGGGAGGGATATCCGACTTCATGCTGCTCTGCTCGCAAAGGAGGAGCTGCATGCATCTAACAGTGGTGCTCATGTTGCTGTTCTATGTGTTGGGTGGTATTTGCAGAGCACCATTGACTTCATGAGAGGGAATTACCAGCGCTCTGCAGAGTTCTTTCCCTTATAGATTAGCAGCATTGGAAAATACTGTGAATAAGACCAGTGCCTCCTGCACCAAACACCACAGCAGATAGGAACCTGTGTGGCGGGGGCAGGGGATTTGGCATACATGTAACACAGTGAGAATGGTTGGGAAGCATCTGTGACAAGGAGAGAGTTTGGAGGAAATCTACCACATATGCCCTCCAAATCTCCCATTTGCCCTAAACCATCCATCTCATTGTCAAATAAAATATGCAACAATAGGAAAGAGAATAGGGGCCATATGTGACAAAGGGTAGGAGTGTGGAAGCCATATGTTTGTCTTTATATACTGTTTTAATGTTTTAAAATGTGCTTATAATTTTCTATAGTGATTACTCATCTCCTGACATGACTAGATATGAGCAAAACTCCTATGATTTAATTCATTGTAGGATTCATAATTTTAGTCCAGGAGCTGATTTTAGATGAATTGACCCTGAAATCTTTTATTACTGTTATTAAAGTTTGGATGTAAATGTCTAACATATTATTGGTCTGTTTTCTGTTTGCAGATGACTTGTGTATTATAGCAAACTCAACCACGGCTATACCAAGAAAGATCCAGTTACAAGGTAATTATATCTCCATGACTGAGATGTGTATTTTAAAACAATATGGAATAAATGATATCTCAGAAAGAAAGTTTAACAAAATTTAAGTATAAATCATACAACTAAAATTAATGGACAGATGTTAATTGCCAATGAGAATGTTACATTCCCCCTGTTAATATAATTTGAGTTGAGCGGTTTGAAATTGGGGAAATCCGACAGATCCGAGTTTTTGCTTCCCAAATAGAGTCAAAACATGAATTGGTTTCTCTCTCCAAAACCGGATCTGAAAACAAGGCAAAACATGATTTCCAGGAAAAGATGTATCTTGGAAGTAATGGATTGACATCTTTGAGATATATACCTCTCTCGTTTTCTCATCTGCCATTTTAGAACAGACAGCATGTGTGGAGAGAGCAGGCTGTGCATTTAGAGAGTGAATAGAGTGTTAGGGTGAAAAAATAAATTTACATAGACAAATACAATAGCTGTAAATATTTTAATGCCGTTTACTTCTGTAGAGGTCAATCAGGTAGAATAGTTTGCTGATCAATTGGATGTCAGACTGTCAGAGAGTTTAAAATAGTAGTAGTAGCAGTAGTAGTAGTGGCTACTGGTTGTTATTATTATAGTATATAATATAATATATATATATATATATATATATATATATATATATATATATATATATATATGTTAACCCGTGCATGATACTCATGCATTCTAGTCAAATCAAGCTACTTAAGGTGTTAAAAAGGTTCTTGTCATGCATTTGGGCCATAGCCCAGGCCTCAACCACCAACCACTCCCCACTGTCACCCCCGGCAACTACCAACCACTCCCAACTGTCACTTCTCCTTCAAGAAATATATATATATTTTTTTAAAATCTTTATAAACACTTTTAACAATTAACAAATTAAATTAACAAATTAAAAACATCTTAGTATACCAAATTTCAGCCCTTTCTGAATTTTTTTTTCCACACACACTAAGAATTTAGTAGGTCAGTGTATAACTCCGCCCAGCAGGTGGCGCTGCAGCTTGGTTTTATTTTTTACACACACACACACAGACAGACAGACTAACACACGCCACTAGACATTTATATATTAGATAGTACCATATACATCATTCTGAATTACTATCGAATGGAGAAAAACAGGGTGCTGTTGCAGTATGACTCTGAGCAGCACTCCCCCAAAAAATACAGATATATTTCTTAATTCCTTCTTTAACATTCCAATTGTTTTTCAACCAGTCAAAGTAATTTTGGGGAGGGGCAGTGAGTAACATTTTCTTTATTAAGCGGGCAAAAACCAGGGTGTTGGTGGAGTGTGAGCAGCAGCACCTCCCAAAAAAAATATATATTTTTATAAAGAACCAATTGTTAAATCTGAATTCTATAATGTGTCTTATTGATAAGGAAAGGAGTGAATTACCTGTTGTTGTGACAGCTACAAGTAACTCCAAATTTAAATAGCATTGCTCCTCTTGTCAATGTCAACCATGTATCATTCTAAAGAACAGGAGCATCCCAGTACCAGTACTGGCAGTAGTAGTACATTTTCAGCCTCTACTAGTAAAAAAGATCATTTTAGGAACAAATTGTAAATTAACTAATGAGTGTGATGATGATGTTAACATTAGTGACGAGGATAATGTTAAGGGTGATGACATTGTCACCATAGAGAAAGATGACCACTGTTAGCCAAATGCCCATTAGTAATTAGTTAAAATCTCTATATATTCTCCACTCTCCAGCTAATCAACCATCAACCAAAATATTTTCGTTTGTGGGGGCCCAAACAAATTAAGCACATTAGCCACAAAAGTGGCAGCCTGTATCGCTGAAGTGCTTGGTTTTCTTAAACTATGTGCATGTCCTTTTTAACATATGGGTGGGTCGATTTGCCCAAGGACAATTCCATTATGCACTGTTTAACTTTATAGCTTTGGTCTATCATCTTGTGTAGATGTCGACAGCTAGATATTTATTTGGTTGACATTCAGAAAGTCGATAACAATAGGTCGGCAATTCAGATGTCAAGAGTATTAGTTTGACAGTTCACATGGTGAACAGTATTATTTATTAGGTCAACAATTACAGATTAAAATAACTCTCCCCTTTGCTATGCCTAGATATTGAATGAAAACCTCTAAGTATATAGGAGTCTATTGAAGTGCACTCAGCAATTTTAAATTCACATTTTTTATTTATTTAGAGTCACATCTTTTTCTTCTTCTATATGTCACTGTTTTTTATTTTGAACAATTTTAAATGAAAATGAATAAAGTTTAATTTTTAAATGACATTAATAGACGTTTCAAAATAATAAGAAAATAAAAATAAAAGAGAATTTTATGCACCACCTGGAATAAAACTCTCTTTTTTTCTTCTATTTCCCTAGCAAAATGAACCAGCCATTTTATTAACTGGTACTGGTGGTCAAACCTGAGTTATGTTCTAGTAAATACTAAATCCTCAATATGTGGCCAAATCTCTGTACATTCACAAAGCAGGCTCCAGTATGTCGCACCAAATTTGCATACTCGCTCAAATAATTTGCTATCCATATGTCAGGACTGAGTGGGATGGATGTGGGGATTATCTTTTGTGCTGAATAGCTGCTCAGACTTTCAGTTGTATATTTGTATTCTGTGAATTAGCAAATCATTTTTTGAGTGACAGGATGGGATTGCATACCATGTCTGTATAGCACAAGGAACACATCCATTAAGGCTTCTGCGTGTGAGTGTAATATATATATATATATATATATATATATATATATATGCATACATACAATAGTTCTCAGTCCCGGTAACTGGACTTTGTTTGTGGTGTATGGATAACAATGGTTGATGCATATCCAGCAGTAGAAATGCTGGCCTTGTATGTTCAGCTTAATGTATGAGGGTTAACCACTTCCTCCAATAAAAATGTGATACAAATATTACACTCAGTGCCCTTAAATAGGGACTTTGGGTTGCCCCACGACATAAAAAATACTTTTCCTAAACCTTACAATCTTCAAACATTCCCTAAAAATGTGCCTCTTTTGCCAAGGTATGCGCAAAGCTTATGAAAAGGAGGTCTCAAGTATCTGCTACACCTGGGCCCAAAATTACTCCCAGTGTCTCTGGATATACTGTAGAGTTATTGTTTAATGATGGATATTGCTTGCTATGTTATGTTTTTTCTTCCCTAGACTCATGTCCAGAGCCAAATTATTTAGTTGTAAATGAAACTGTCGGTATCCTGTGTGTGCACAAATGCAGCAGTAATAGCACATATACCATAAAATGTATCAATGGCAACTGTTCTGTCACGGATAATGAAGCCAAATGCTAGTAAGTACCTTCCTTGCCTTTTCTATATCATACCTTCTCAGGCACCGTTGTCACATTAGAAACTCCATCTACATGTTAACTTTTCAGTCTACCACATGTTTACTTACCTACACACTTTATCTCCTGTTTCCTTCCTTTATATCATATCTCCAAAGTTTCCCATATCTCTTTTTCACAGGCTTATATATTGTTTTAATCAAACGCACACATATATTCAGTGCATGGAATCAGGGCCGGATTTACCGCTAGGCAACCTAGGCACCTGCCTAGGGCCTAGCGGCTCTGGGGGGGGCACAGCTGGGTGGGACAGGAGTAATTTTAAAAAAAATGAAAAAAAAATAAAAAATTCGGCCCCTCCCCCGACTCGCGGCACCCCCCCCCCCCCCCCGCGCGACTCGGGGGGGGGGGGGGGGGGTGCCGCGAGTCGGGGGAGGGGGGGGGGTGCCGAGAATTGGAGGAGGGGGGGTCGGGTGCCGCGAATCGGGTCCCGGCAGCCTCTTCTCCTCTCAGTGATAGAGAGAGGAGGAGAGGCTGCCGGGACCCGACGAGTGATCACGTGACTCTTTCTTTTTTTTTCTTTTTTTTTTTTTTTTACATCTGGACTGACGGAGGAGGAGCAGCGCGCAATAGAAAGGTAAGTAAAACAAGGGACAGAAGTGGGGATGGTGAAGGGGCACAGAAGTGGTGATGGTGAAGGGGCACAGAAGTGGTGATGGTGATGGGCACAGAGGTGGTGAAGGGCACAGAGATGGTGATTGGCACAGAAGTGGTGATGGTGAAGGGCACAGAGGTGGTGATGGTGAAGGGCACAGAGATGGTGATTGGCACAGAAGTGGTGATGGTGATTGGCACAGAAGTGGTGATGGGCACAGAGGTGGTGATGGTGAAGGGCACAGAGGTGGTGATGGTGAAGGGGCACAGAATTGGTGATGGTGATTGGCACAGAGGTGGTGATGGTGAAGGGCACAGAGGTGGTGATGGTGAAGAGGCACAGAGGTGGTGATGGTGATTGGCACAGAAGTGGTGATGGTGAAGGGCACAGAGGTGGTAATGGGCACAGAGGTGGTGATGGTGATTGGCACAGTGGTGGTGATGGTGATTGGCACAGAGGTGGTGATGGTGATGGGCACAGAGGTGGTGAAGGGCACAGAGATGGTGATTGGCACAGAAGTGGTGATGGTGATTGGCACAGAAGTGGTGATGGTGAAGGGCACAGAGGTGGTGATTGGCACAGAAGTGGTGATGGTGATTGGCACAGAAGTGGTGATGGGCACAGAGGTGGTGATGGTGAAGGGCACAGAGGTGGTGATGGTGAAGGGGCACAGAATTGGTGATGGTGATTGGCACAGAGGTGATGATGGTGAAGGGCACAGAGGTGGTGATGGTGAAGAGGCACAGAGGTGGTGATGGTGATTGGCACAGAAGTGGTGATGGTGAAGGGCACAGAGGTGGTAATGGGCACAGAGGTGGTGATGGTGATTGGCACAGTGGTGGTGATGGTGAAAGGGCACATGTGATATTGTGAAGGGGCAAAAGTGACAATGAATGGGCACAGTGTGATGATAGAGGGACAAAAGTGACAAGAGCACATACTTGGATTTATGCGTATTATTTTTGCAAACAACTTAAGTAAGTATTTCTGCCCTGACTTCAATATTTATTATGTTGTTTTGACCCAACTACTTAAAAAAACGGGACTGCTTGGTAATTATTTAGGGGTGCCTTTTTCTGCAGCAGGGTGGCCTTGCTCTTTTCACATGTTAGGTACGCCCCCAAAGATGCAAGCCACGCCCTCACCTCCTTTGGCGGCACATGCTTTCATATCTACTTAACTATAAGGGTATATGGTAGGCATGCAGCGGCACATGCTTTCACTTCTACGTAACTATAGGGGTATATGGTAGGCTGCAAAAATATAGTGCTATGGATTGTTGCAGGGAGGGGCCCCAAAAACAGTATCCTGCCTAGGGCCCTATGAGGTCTAAATCCGGCTCTGCATGGAATATCTCTGAAGCATTGCAAGATAAGCATGGTTCAAAGTTGTAGGTCAAAAGAAGGACATAAACATCCTCATCCAGTCTTCTGCATCATATGTTCAGTTTCCAGTGTCTCCTCTTCTCATCTTCTTGCTCAGCACTCTCCAGTCTTCAATATTCCTTTTAAACCTCCATATATTTCCCATCCATCATTATCACTTTTTCACAACCTTTCATATTCCATTTATCAGTCTTACATGTCTTCGCTTCTGACCCTTCTTGGATCTTACTTCATCTCCTCTTCCTAGTTACACCTGGCTTTAATCTTATCATAAATTTACAATTGTTTACAATTTCTCTTCCATCAATTTGGACATGGAGAATTTTAAAAAGGGGTGGGGTTTCTATGTAAAGACACTCTTTAATGATCACATTTTACTATATTTCTCCTCTATTATTATATATTTTCTTTCCACTCTCCCGGAATGTCACGAGACTGTAGAACTCAGGGTAGGTCTCCTGGACCCCAGGAGAGCAGGCAATTATCCCCCATCCTGTGGGACAGGGGCCTTGATGATGTGATTCACATAATTTTGTCCTTGCCCCCAGCGAGGAAATGACATGCCATTTCTTCATGAAAGCAGGGCCAAAACGATGGGATTTGCAGCATCCCCTCCCCTGTGCTCTTCTAATTCACCTGAAAAATCCCATATTGCATAAACCTAAAGAGCCTGAGTTAGTAAGGAAAGTAAAGCAAAAAAGGGAGTAAATGTTCTCTGGGAAAAACCATGTTAGAATGCAAGGGGTGCAAATTAGTTTATTATTTTGCACATAAGTTAAATACTGGCTATTTCTTCATGTAGCACACAAATACTTGATAACTTTATTTTTACACTGAAATTGTTTTAGGACATGCCCTACCCCAACTATAAATCTGTCCCCACATTTACCTCCCCCTCAAATGCAACATGGTTTTGCCCACGTGCAAGGTTATTTTGTGCTTTACTCTCCTTAATGACTCAATGGCCCAAAATTGACAAGTATGATTATTGTTTCTCCTTAATATTCCCATCCTTTTATCTCCTCAGTTGTTATGCTTCAGACCAGTACTGGTACAGCGGAGACCAGTGCCAGACAGCTATCAGTAAACCCGGAGTCATTGCTGGAGTGACTATTAGCCTGGGTGTCCTTCTTATTATTATTTTAGCAATGGTTTATATACGCAGACATCAATATCGCTCAGACAAAGTAAAGTAAGTGTCTATGTTTTATATGAACAGACATTCAGTCTGATTAGGGCTATGTGTGAAGGATTTTTATGGGCATTATTTAACACTTAATAATTCTTTAATTCGATAACTAACTTAAGTGACCAGATTGCAGTACACATTGCACAGACCCTCAATTACATGGTACAAAGTACAGATACCCCATTACTAGGCACATTACACAGACCATTCCTGCCAATATTAGGCATATTGCACACCCTCCTTGCTCCCATTAAAAGGGACATTGAATATTACTCCTTGTTTGCAGAGAGAATTTTCAGAGTTTTCCCTATTGCCAGCTATGGTCTAGAAAACCCCCATTGCTGGGCACACTGCACATTACATAGATAAATATGAGTTTGAGAAGAGCAACTAAGATGCAGATTGCTAAGGAACATGCTGGCAAAGTCTGCAGGGTCTGATTCCTTATGTGTTAACTATTGCATTTTTGCAGTGTTAAATAAACACATTTCATACGTACAGTATCTGACAGCCTCATGAAATTAATGCTTGTGGCTAGAAACAGATTACAGCTACACTTCAGAAACAATATGTTAATAAGCCAATGCTTTGACTATCCAGCATGTAAGACTTAAGGGGTTGCCATATAAATGACTTTTTCCAGCCGCCTGTTCTCCTGAATGGTAGTGGCTTATTTGCATACATGCATGCTATTTACATGGTGTTGTATTTTCTCCCTATGCTTCTGACTAAACTGATCTTAGCGTGTTTTCATGTTTGTGCCTGTGTGGTAGGGAAATTAGATTGTAAGCTCCACAGGGGCAGGGGTACATATGGATAAATAAGCATCCTCTGTACAACGTGTTTTGTCTACAGCATACAAAATTATTTGAACTATTTCTCCCATATGTTTCGTCTTTCCCACACAGTTTGCTGACGCAAGAACAGCAATGGCATGAGGACGGATGGGAACAAGAGGGCTTTTGTAAGGGCAGCTTCAAGCCAGCAGGTGAGACTTTGAGTGGCCAAACAGGCACATATAATATATTATGCCTAAAACTTCCACAACATCTTCCACAGAATCTCTTTATTCACATCCAAAACAGTTCTTACTTCACCTCTGTGTCACAAGCATAGAGTGGCTTGGTGGTTACGTGAAACTAACTGAGATCAGTTCTTGAGACTGCAGCTAAAGTAGGAGTGGGAGTTTGATCTTAAGTACTGATTTTTTCTTTGATCAGATGTGATCTCAGTTAGGTAAATGAATCCGGATACTACGCTAAGCATAATATAACATAACATAAGCTAGAAACAGCTTTGTTTTAAAAATCCTATGTCTCTTCTAGGGTCTCTGAGTTCCGGAGAGTCGATTAATTTTAAACCAACCTTGGAAAAAGTGGACACAACTGTAAAGGTGAGTACTAGGATAACTTGTAATGAGTGGGTCTGCACAGAGAGAGAAAACACCAATTAAAGGCAAATTCCAACATTTTCAAAATATTTGTTAAAAAAATAATGAACTCTCCTTCTAGTTTAATGGCGCGGAAGCCCACAATTTGCAATGTATGGGGCAGTAGACTTCTGTGTGAGCCCAGCCTTCTTCCAAATCTTCATGTCGCTTTAAGTCATTGAAGTAATTTTTTTACAAAGTTCCAGCACCAACAGTTACATTGGGGTTTTGAAAGGTAATAATTTGGGCATCCTGAAGTAGCACAACAATGCGGAAGGAGATGGAACGCCACTGTGGTTTTCCGGGACTACTTTATTAAGGATTATTTAATCATGTTATCTCAACAATACAGATGTAATGGGGACAGGGAGCAAAAATCCCCCAGTTCAGGTAAAAGATTATTTTTTTACAAATATTTTGAAAAAGGTGGTTTTCGCCTTTAACCAAGTATTTGAGTGGTGGAAGCAAGATATGCTACAGTCACTCAATCTAGAGGATAAGCTTCAATATAATATATAAATGTCTAGTGGAGTGTGTTAGTCTGTCTGTCTGTGTGTGTGTGTGTGTGTGTGTGTGTGTAAAAAATAAAACCAAGCTGCAGCGCCACCTGCTGGGCGGAGTTATACACTGACCTACTAAATTCTTAGTGTGTGTGGGAAAAAAATTCAGAAAGGGCAGAAATTTGGTATACTAAGATGTTTTTAATTTGTTAATTTAATTTGTTAATTGTTAAAAGTGTTTATAAAGATTTAAAAAAATATATATATATTTGTTGAAGGAGAAGTGACAGTTGGGAGTGGTTGGTGGTTGCCGGGGGTGACAGTGGGGAGTGGTTGGTGGTTGAGGCCTGGGCTATGGTCCAAATGCATGACAAGAACCTTTTAAACACCTTAAGTAGCTTGATTTGACTAGAATGCATGAGTATCATGCACGGGTTAACTTGTAAAAGATAATTGTCTAAACTCTCATCCACAGATGGTCACCCCTAGACCCGAATTAATAATCCCTGAATCCACACAGTAAATCTTCTGCTGATGCCACCATCTAGGAGATCCAGCGCCTACCATCTGTGGTGAAAATGAAGGTTGTGATCTAGAGCAGACAATGATGTATCAATGAAAAATGACCTAAAATTCATACTTTGGAAACTTATCCATGTCAATGAAATTATTACATATGAGACAATGACTCTGATACCTCTATATTAATTGTTCTACAGTTATAAAAAATATATTTTTTGTTTCAAATAGTTATCTGTTTGCAATATAAAATTCTACACTAAATACTATATAAAAATAATAAAATACTTAGTTAGATTTATTGTATTAAGGTATTAGAAGAGTGGAAGGGAAATCAAAGCTAGTAGATTAAACAATACCAGTGCATTGTATTAAAAATTATATTGTAACACATACCAAATTGGAGTCACAACAGTGCCTTTGTACCAAACAATTTACCAAACAGAATTTATTATTACTTTTATTTCTATATCGCTGGAAATAATTTAATGTTTAAGGCTATACTGTCAAAACAGTACTTTATTTTTATATTAAAAACAAATAAAATACTTGCTGTGTTCAAACTGCTTCCATTTGTGCACAGCATGGCATGTTCTGTGAATAATGATGAACATGAAACTGTCATACGATACTTTCAAACACACATCGCAGAAACCTTTTTTTAGATAAAATGTGTAAGAGTGCAGAATGCACAAAACAAACTAAATACCATATGCATAATGTGATTTCTGAATACTACCCTTACACTGTATGTTACAATGACTTCTGTTGTTGATTTACCTTTACCCACATATAAGATTTACCCACTAGATTTAATTTTTACAATTGTCCAGGCACACTGACATATTTCTGGAACATGTAAAACTGTTGTGTGCAACACACGTAACTGCAATTTATTTCTAATAAATACAAGGAATTGTCTAAGAGGAGGAATACTCATCAACATACAGTTATTGGGAAATAATAAATAATGTATTAAATACCCTTCAAAAACATTGAAAAATAATTATTGCTATTACTCATATAAGGCATTACTAACCAATCTCTTAAGAGGTAATTTTGGAAGCACTAAATGGTTAGGTATGAGAGGACATTACTTTTGGTAACACCAGGGGCTATGTTTACTTAACTGCGGGTTTGAAAATGTAGAGATGTTGCCTATAGCAACCAATCAGATTCTAGTTATCATTTATTTAGTACATTCTGCAAAATGACAGCTAGAATTTTATTGGTTGCTATAGTAAATATACTCCCATGTGTCCCATTTTCTGTCAGGGACCCTAGATTTACATGAAGGGCATAGGATTGTGCTGTGTTTCAGTAGAACAGAAGTTTGCACAGGCTGGGGGAAATATTTGGGTTGAGGTGTGCCAATACACCTACCTGTGCGGAGCAGTACAAAAATGAAACTTCGCTTTTACGGATGTGTCCTTGGCTATATTTACTCCATAAGGATACCTATGGTGCACTCCATGGAATATAGTGTAATAAACTTATAAATAGTTTAAACCAAACAGTATTTTACCTTTTCAGATTTGCCATCTTCCCTGTACAACTATGTGTACTTCTAGTTTCAGTAGGTGTCACCAAAGACTGAAGTGTAGCCATGCACCTTCTTGTGTGCTGGGGGACCATATTAGTGCACCGGTGCACAACAAACGTGATGAGCACCAAGTGGCTCTGCAAAGTATTGCTTATAGACCTCAAACATAAATGATAACTGCATATTTTCAAAACTGTCCCTGCTGGTGTCTTTTATACTTTGGATTATTTGGAATGATGCATTTGCAGCTATGCCTTTTAATGTTTTTGAAATTAAAATCCCAGATAATTAATACACCAGGCTAGTCATAGTATAAAGCTGCCATACGCTCTAATTTTCCAGGATGTCTTATTTTTTCTTTTCAAAAATATTGGTTTGTATTCTTGTATGAATACAAAATGTTATCTCTGCCTTAAGGTATGCTCTAAATTTAAAATAAATTTTGTAATTGTGATGGCATAATAAAATATTGAAGTGTACATCAGAAAGAATAGAATAAAATTATAAAAATGTTTCATATGATTAATTTTGATTTGTGGCTTTAGCTCATAATTATCATTTTTTACCTAGAAAATATTAAATTGTTTTCTAAATAATATAAATGTAATGTTTTTGTGTGAAATTGATGCTGGAACATATTTAATTAAAATAATCATTGGAAATAATAAAGACTTACTGTACCGAATTCATGAATCTATAGCTTAACAATTAACTGATTCTGTTGTCACAAAAGGCCAAATATATATTGGCAAAAGTGGCCTTCTTGATAGTCCCCATAGCAGTGCCGCAGTTACAGAAACATAAATATTGTTAACACAGATATAATTTTTCAGCTGACATACAGTCAAGAGGTACCCCCCTAAATAAAACCTGACTTGCAATATCTGACTAACGACATAAAATTTGGCACAAATAAAAAATGTATTATTAAATCCTACTACTGTAGTATCAGTAAAACAAACAAAAACAAACATATATTCATACTTTTACCCTTAAGCTGTGGCAAAAGCTTAGAGATCACAGACCTATGAACTTTTCACCTCTCTTGACACTATATTAATTTTATAACTCTGTGAAGGCATCTATTTAGACATATTAAAGTAATAACTGTGTACAATATGCTGACATCCATTGAACAATCCTAGCATTTGTTTTCTGGAAGCTGCAATGATGTGGTCTCTTAAGGGAGATTATATAATTGTATTATTATTATTATTATTATTATAAAGCACCACAAAAGGTTTACAGCACCATACACAAAATTCATAGTAGTTTACAATACACAGATAGCATATGATTCATAATATATATATTACATAATACAGAGAATATATATTACAGTCCCTGATTATCAATGTTGGACTGTAAATTCGATTTTACTATTAGAGGTTTGCAATGTGTATGATTTTGTTATGTTATTAAATTGGCTAGTGTAGAGAAATAGGCCTAGATGCATATTATAAAGCTTTCAAGCAGCCACATGATTTATAGGTTGTCTACCAATTATGTTACATAAGCTCACAGTTACATGCTGATTGCTTTTACTCATTTAAATTGAACAAAATTAAGCTAATTGGCAAAAGAAAATTTTTAATATTTTCTTTGCCAAAAACTACTACTTATGTTGTTCTCTGCTACCTATATTTCACAACAGAGAATTCAGTATCATTTATATACAGACATCTGGGACTTCAATGGGCACAGAGATTGTACCAGTGTATGCATATGCATACATGCACACATTTGAAAAGATACATCTTTGGGATCCCCCTTTAAGCAATATTTATTTTATTATAACCACTTTAGACATTATTAATTTGGAGTGGGGAACCGTGGATTTTGTTGCCCTTCTGCTGAATGGGAATCTTGAATATAGATTAGCTGAATTCCAAAACATTACCAATTGGAATAACTGTTACCTTGCCAATGTGTTTCGTGGAACGTCCGATGGATAAGGCAAAAAAGATGGCCACTTCTTAGTGCAGCTTCATGCCCAGCTCAACAATCTGCATCATCCAGTTAAATCCTGCCGATGGTTGCAGGATTGCCAACAAACATACCAAAATTGCGAGCGTGGAACTGGCTTTTTGAGCATCACTATTGGAACCTAAAAGAGTTTTTCCTCAGCGTAACCATCACAGTGTTAAACCATTTAAAGTATTGGGTCCAAACTACCCAACGTGAAATAAGCATCACAATATGCTCATAGGTGGGACATAAGTAATATATTGTATTTGAATTTATGAACAACTGGTCATGGTATCCATGTCCCCATAATTCCATCTAAAGCACTGGGAGCTGGTTACATCAAATGCTCCAATACACCACAGCAGACCACTGATCATAAGAAATACTGCTCTTCTGGAAGCAAATCCAGTGAAATTGTACTTTACCCCAGCTAGTCACACCACCCAGGATACTTGATCTCTTGTCACCCTTAGGACCCTCCAGGCAAGATGGCCCACTGCTCCTTGACCCACCTAACCTCTCTGCACAGTCTTATAACTTGGGCTAGATTTTCTAAACTGCATGATTGAAAAAGTGGAGATGTTGCCTATTGCAACAAATCAGATTCTAGTTATCATTTATTTAGTACATTCTACAAAATGATATCTAGAATCTGATTGGTCGCTATAGGCAACATATCCACTTTTTCAAACTCGCAGTTTAGTAAATATACCCCCAGGACTCTGACTGACAGTCACTACTGGGCTAAAAACATTTTTTGAACCTCACAATCACTTTAATCCACAAATCCCAAGAGACCATCACAACCACAATACCTGTTAAAGCAACACTTATAAGCATCTAATGGCAGCTGCTTCAGGGCTGAGTGTACAATTTTTTTTATATTAGCTTAAACATTCACACTCTGCACTCACCCTACCCAACTCAGAGTATTGAGACGATGCAGACCACGTTATATAATAATCTGTTTATAACTGTTGTTTATTGATCACAACTTCTTTACAACAAATATAAGGGGTTTGTCTTTTCTGCAATCAATTCTTGTGGAAAAGGAAGCAAAGAGTATAAACCCAAAAATAACAAAATTAAAAGTTATAAAAAGACAAACCATTCATATTGTGGATATTGGTAAATGCTTTATACAAATAAGGATTAGCAACTTTTATTAAAGAAAGCAAGCTTATTGCTTCTATACAAATGTGATGTTAAATACTTTTGTGTCAAAAAAGACAAAAGTATTATAGGAGTGATAACTTTATTGGCTAACCAAAACATTTTTTAGATTTTTGATGTAACAGCTCTTAAATGTTGTGCCTGTTTCCTAGTCATTCATTTGTAAAGTAGCCTGATGAAGGGGCCTCTGTGCTCTGAATGCTAGCAAATATAATAAAACATTTTTTGGGTTAGCCAATAAAGGTATCACTCCTATAATAATTTTGTCTTTTTTGACATGAAAGTATTTAACATCACATAGATTTTTTTGGCTAACACAGTACTGCAATAATATTTTTTTTTTTTTTAAATCCAGTATTTTTATTGAAATTTTTTAAGATATAAACATACTAAACAACAAAAAGAAAAGAAAAACAATCGCATACATATCAGAATTAAATGACAGAATTTACAAGATTACATTAAAGCATAATAATAATAAATGTGCTATATTCATTCAGGATCATACATCGTAAATGCTTATACATAAGTATGTTACACATGCAGGGTTTATTACATGGACTCAGATACTTATTATAAGAACTGCGGTAGCCATACATTTAAGTAGATAGAGCATCTGTACTAGATGACATAGTAATAATAATTTATAATAATAATAATATTATTTTTTTAAATAATAATAATTTTTAATAATAATAATAATATTTTTTTTACATTTTTTTTGCTACGCATCATTTCTATGCAAACATTGCCATCCGGTGGCCACAATTAAATACACAGGGAAATTAGTATTTACAACCTCAGACATAACACATATTATCAAAAGACCTCTTCTCGATTTCCAGAAGACTTAATGGCCATTCTTGGTTTGCCATTTAAAGCCATCCTATCACCTGGGATATCATTTTACAACAAGGTCTTATTCCACAAAAGAAAATAGCATGGAAGATGGTCAAAGTATCCAAAAGGTGCAAGACAGAAATGTTAGGAAACCCCCTGGATTTTATACTCTAGTATCAATCTGTTGATGGAGACCCAAAGATCAAAGTATTTGCAGATATACGTCATCCAATTTTAACCATTTCCACTTTACCTTTAATCCCACCCTCCCCAGTGTGTATCCCTCTCTCACCCTGAATGCTCCTCTCTTTTGACCCCCCACTCAACTTTTCTAATCTACAGTATAAAATTGGAGAGCAAGGGAAGGTTCTTTGCCAAGACTGAGGTTCAGCAAAACAGGTGCAGAAATAACCTTATAACCAACCAACCAACCAACCAATCAACCAATCAACCAACCAACCAACTTTCTACAATGCCTAGATGGAAATCATGATCTTCACTTGAACTGCAACTTAAGGGCTTATTTTTCATTTTGATTAGATTTGTGAAGGCATACTCTATTTACTCCCTTAAATAGTCAAAATGTAGCTTTCTCATTTATTTAGCGAAGAAAATGTAAAATCTAATAACCTATAACCTAATCACACTAACCCAGCCAGTGACTCCCTAAATCTTAAGCCACTTGAGAGCATCTGATTAACAATTATATATGTAAATCTAAGTAAGCAAAATCCATGCAAAAAGCAAATCTTTGCACAATGGGTAAACAAAGACAACAGTAAGGTAAGACTGGCACCTCTCCACTCCATTCAAACCACTGCTTCTGACCAAAATAACAATACTTTGGTTCCTAGAGATTCCCACAATTCTCCAGCTGCCTCGGAGATGGCAAAGAAGATTTCAGCAGTTTTAATGCCACTCATTAATAAGAAGTTAGATTTCAAACAATCAAACAATCATCATTTGACATAGCCCTAAATTAAATCTCAGCCATGCTGAGGATACAATTTTGACAAAATATAATAG
Source organism: Mixophyes fleayi (assembly GCF_038048845.1). NCBI lineage: Eukaryota > Metazoa > Chordata > Amphibia > Anura > Limnodynastidae > Mixophyes > Mixophyes fleayi. The sequence goes on along the minus strand of NC_134405.1, from coordinate 31,521,420 downwards.
ACCAGCAAACAAAAACTGCAACAATTGGCAGAATAATTGTATAGAAAACATAAAAACCACAGAAACAATAGCTTATTTATAAGAAAAATATTAATTACTTGTTGTGTCCCCTTTGGCATTCAGGATTTAAAATGACATGGAGGCCCCGGAAACTGAGCGAGCACATTGCATAGGCAAGGAATGGTAGGGAGACAGTCTCAGGCTTAAATATGTAATAGCCAATTTTCTATATTATAAGGCTAGGGACAATGACTGGGCACATATAAAAAAAGACAACAGCTAATTGTTGAGAGGCATAAAATCTAAATGTTCCAAGAAATGTCTGTGGTTTGTAAACATCTGGTGTAACAAATAATAAAATGTCTATACTTTATTATGCAAAGATCCAGGTTGTTGAAAGTTTCCAAGTGAGGTTAGTTGGTGACCCAGCTAAGACCACCCAGGACTTCCTTTGTTGAACACTCTCCCATTGCTAACTATCTTCACTTCTTCCACCTTTTAATTCACCTTCAGCAGCAAGATGAAAAAAAATTACCCTATGTAAAACTTATTATAAATGAGTATGTATTATAACTATTTCATCCTGAGTATATAAGGTTAAAGTTATACATTTTATATCCTTGTACACAATCCGGAAACTACCAACGTTTATGTACTAAAAAGTTAAATAGAAAATGGAGATTGATGTTTGTTCACTGAAATATTTTTGTTCCCCAAACATATTTGACATTACAAGAACTGGAGAGACCAAAAACGCAGAGAAAAGTTTGAGTACAACCCCTTACACTGGAGTAGCTTCTCGCTCTGTGGGAAAGAAGAGTCCCCCATAATGACACATCAACAGTAAGTACTTTAATCGCTAGTGAGGTGGTGGGTTAGCCATGTCATCGAAAATATACATATAACATCTCCCCATCCCTCAAAAACAAGCTGAAATGAAGAAAGTATCTATGTACTTCCAAAAATGTAGATTAAATTTACTTTTCCTATAGGAGACCCATTGGAGGATCGAAGATCGAAGATGATTCCACTCTTAGAAATACATGGATAAATGAATGCCTCTCAGCCTCATACAAAAATAATTCTACAGGGTTGGCCATGCATTTGGTTACACAACTTGCCCATCACAATCTTAAAAATGATCCTTAACTACTTTATTTGACTAAATATACAAATTCTTGGTCTAAAATACAACTTCATTAACCTATATGTCTCTGATGTTCACCCACAGGATTTTCTACAACAAAGCTCCCAGTTAATCGTGAGCGTTACAGCAAACTACAGACTATCATAAGCTTGCATAACAAGTGTAGAGGTCTTCACCTATAGCATTCACCTTTCCCGTAGAGCTTGTTGCGCTCACAGGTACTTAAATGCCCCCAGGTCTTAAACTCAGCATAGCGCAAGCTTTTGAATATCACTGCAGCATGGTATAGAGGGCGATGGCAGGAGATAGTGTAGTCAGGAAAGAGCCGAGGACCAAGGGTAGAAGCAGGAAGCGAGGTGAGATTCAGGCAAGGGTCAGGCCCAGCTGAAAACAAGGATATCTGAGTCACAGGCAAAAAGGTCAGTGCTACTAGCAATATATCACAGTTCAGGAAACAAGCCAAAGGTCATACACAGAAAAATCAATTTAGGAATAAGCACAATACTCAGGAGCAGGTCAGCAAACAGGGATTGAACACTCTAACCAGCCCTGATTTAAATTCATAGAGGAACCAAGCAGCAACCAGGAGACGCAACAGAGTAAATCAGCCTCAGGATGCTGCTTATATAATTTAAACAAGTTGCGCATGCGCCTGGCCACCCCTCATGCCGGGACACAGCGATTAGTGCAGAGCGTCCCAACCATTGCCTTAGCAACAGACGGTGCAAAACTGAAAGTGCTGTCCTGGTCATCATGGAGTCGGTCAGAATGCAGCTAGAGTGAATAAGCGAGTTATGGTGGCTAGAGGCACGGCTGCGGCTTGTAAAAGTGAGAGCCGAAACCTTATAGGGGGATATTTTAACATAGTATGTAACTCTTTGATTGACAAATCCCCACTTCCAAAGCACACACAGCCAGAACTATGGAATCATCCAGACTAAAGACAGCTCATGGTTTGACATACCTGTAGAGATTATTGAATACCACAAATAAATCCTTCACATTTTGCTCAGGAGGCCACAAATCATTCTCAAGGATTAATAATATACTAATGGATGATTCTTTAATGTTTGTGGTAGTAGAGGAGAACATTTGGGGCATCCCTATATCAGACCATGCATTGGTGTCCCATGCTATCTGGATGGCTTTGGGGGGATCTAATAGCAAATTTTGAAGATTCCGATCCTACTTATATAACTTGGAATGCTTCCGACAACACATGAAACATAATTGGATGGAGTTTATTGACAACAACATATGCTATTGGAACAATCTAGTTTATTGTGGGAATATTCCATGGCTGCTATGAGTGAGAGCATCAAAACGTATGTGGAAAACAGAATGATAGAAAATGACAAAAAAAAAAATCCATAGCTTATCTCAAATCCTACAAGATAACTATATAATGTGTATCTCTGACCAAAATGAGATCTCCCTACTATAATATAAGCAGGGTAAACAAACAGCTTTGTGGTATACCCAAAAAAAAGATATGTGGATACTGACTGCACACAATAGGTCTGCAGCCAATACCTGTATCAATGGGAATACCACCTATTTCCCTCAATAACATAAAATAAAAACAAATCTAATACAGTATTACGGCGCTGGCCTCTTACACACCGAGTTTTATAATTAGGAACAAAAAAATATGGACTGTTCAAATACTTATTAATCCAATGAGATAGTTGGTAACAGATCTAAATATTTGCAGTTGTTCTAAAATCCCCTAAGGCAATATTCACAACCACATATAGATATCCTCCAAAAAATGGGAGAAAGCAATCATACTGTACTATATCAGATAGTTATATATATATATATATATATATATATATATATATATATATATACCACCATGTGAGCAAACACCTCCACACTGTTAGTCCCAGAAATAATGTGAACTTGTCAAAACACCTTATATAAAGGTTCAAAATTGCCCAATAGAGAAAATATAACACCAAGATAAATAATGTGGGGCTCTCCTTCACCTGTTTTTTTAAGAGACCCCTTTGTGAATGCACTGACACACTCAAAGATTTTCATAAGCTTCAAATCAAACATTCCTCGATTCCTCACATCTAAATCCAATTCGGTATATGCTCCATTCATAGATATGTAGAGCAGTAAGATGGAAAAGAACGAAATGGGATAACATAGTGTATTACCCTTTATTACAAATATAAAACCATAACTCATGCTAAAACAAATTAAACAAAAAAATCCAGCTCCAATCAAATACTTTAGCACATATGGCAAGGCCGCCTACCAGAAATCCAAGAAAAAAACGCAAGGTGTGAGTATGCATGTTACATGCAGATTTTTCAGTGTCAAAAATGAGCGAATGGTAGTAGTCCCACTGAGTATCAAATTCTGTGTCCCATTTCATTTTTAAAATAAACTAAATTTCAGTTCTGTTCTTCATTTAAATACCACCATTATTTCAGATGAAAGTTTAGAACGAGAGAAGGAGGGGACAGACCTCAATAGTTTGCTGGCTTCAAGACCTCTGCTGAAAAGATATCTAAGCTGCAAGAATATCTAAATGCACTGAGGAGAAACATTACATGTTAAAAAGGAATTTGTTCATCATGAAAAACATTATAGTGATTTGTATTACATGTATGACAAAATATCACCGGATGGCACTAGTCAGCTTCAAAATTAAATTCTCTATATAGTTCCATCATTGAAAAATCATATACAGTGTTAAATGAGGGTAAATGATCAGTAGCATTTAATAAATACCTCCCTTACTATATAACATTCATTTATGGTTATATGTGTATATGTTTATCTAATGCAAACAATTAATATATATTTAAGGCATACATATAGGACACAGTAGAGTATACATGCTGTACTCTTTGTACAGCATGTGTACTTCAAATGGTCTTATGTGTATGCCTTTTTGTAGAATTATGCTTAATTAATAAATAACTTTGTCTGGAGCCTGTATACTTGTGTTTATGTCTAGCTACGTATCACTCATTGAAAATGCTGTTTTCTTGAGAACTGTACAAGACAGTTTATGAACAATTACTTTCTATGTTCAAAAATAAAAGTTTTTGGAAAGATAATTCGGTTTTATTTGGTGGAATTTCTTCATAAGCCTAAAATAAAGGAAGAAATAGTTAACATATGCATTGGTACAAACGCAGGGTCTACACAGGTGTACTGAATCTATTTACCTATAATTAGCTTGTAGCACAGGCAAATTAACTATACAAAACAAAATAAAAGAGCTCATAACACTTAAACCAAATAAAAATACCTGCATAAATATTAAAATTCAAAAAATATTTTATCAAAAACATATACTGGACAAACTACCGTATTTCCCTATGTATAAGACGCACCTTTTTCCCAAAAATTTTGGGTCCAAAACCTGGGTGCGTCTTATACAGGGGTAGCGATACAGGGGCAGCGGAGGAGGGGGGGTGATCCAGTAGGAGGGGGACAGGCAGCGTGTCAGCGCGATCCAGCAGGCGGGGACAGTCAGCGGGGATGCAGAAGGCAGAGTGTCAGCACGATCCAGCAGGCGGGGGACAGTCAGTGGGAATGCAGAAGGAGGCAGAGTGTCAGCGCGATCCAGCAGGCGGGGGACAGGCAGCGGGGATGAAGAAGGAGGCAGAGTGTCAGCGAGATCCAGCATGCGGGGGACAGGCAGCGGGGATGCAGAAGGCAGAGTGTCAGCGTGATCCAGCAGGCGGGGACAGTCAGCGGGGATGCAGAAGGAGGCAGAGTGTCAGCGTGATCCAGCAGGCGGGGGACAGGCAGCGGGGATGCAGAAGGAGGCAGAGTGTCAGCGCGATCCAGCATGCGGGGGACAGGCAGCGGGGATGCAGAAGGCAGAGTGTCAGCGGGGATCCAGCAGGCAAGGACAGCTACCGTAATATTTTTTTTCCAAATTTCGGGGCCAAAAGTAAGGTGCGTCTTATACATGGGAGCGCCTTATACATGGGGAAATACGGTAAATATTATAATATAAAATTCATATATTAACCAAAGTCCAAGTGGATTGACAAAAAGGACTCAATAGGAAATCTCTGTTGTTGTATATTAACCCTATAGTGCACTTATAGGGGAATCCATCCGTAAATGTTTCCTCAATTTGGACGCCAATAATTTTCAAGGAAAGTCTTAAAAGGCGAAGAAAATATAAAATATTAAAATTGATATTAGGATAAGAGATGATCGGGCTCGGTTCCCCGAGAACCGAACCCACCCGTACTTAGCAGATCTGAGTGCGGAGCCGAGCCGGCTCTGTACTTTCGCACGCCCTCGGAATTGAAAACGAGACAAAACATCATATGTTACATCGTCGGATCTCACGAGTTTTGGATTCTATAAATATCGCCCTCTACGATGACCCAGCGCCATTTCACAGAGAGACACATAAGGGGTAGCACGCATCTTGGCAGTCTCTAGTGCAGTTGGGCAGCGTCATAGGTAGAAATGAAAGAGGAGGGGTAGCAGTGTTCTTCAAAGTCTCCAGTGACATTTTACTGAGTTATAGCTCACATAGAAACATGACAGCTCCATTGCTAATTGTCATTGCAGAAACAGAAATAATAGGGCTGGCAGTCTTGTTATAAATCTGCAGTCACATTGTACTGTGTTATCTAGCTAACACACAAACAGGACAGCTCCATTGCTCCATTGCTAATTGTCATTACTGAAATAGAAATAATAGGGCTGGCAATCTTGTTCAAAATCTGCAGTCACATTGAACTGTGCCATAGCTCACCCAGAAATAGGAGAGGTGGCAGTGTTTAGTGCTGAAACAGAAATTGAAATAATAGGCTGAAAGTGTTATTAAAAGTCTCCAGTGATATTTTACTGTGCCATAGCTCATACAGAAACAGGAGGGGTGGCAGTGTCCTTGTCACTCTCCTGTCTCAGTCATGATGATACTAATCCATCTAACTCATGTTCTAAAGCCTATGTTCAAGTGCATAGTGGTTTTAAGTGAGGAAAACAAAAATGTGAATAAAAAGCTTGTACCTTTTTAAAGAAAAAAACACCTGGCTAATAAAGGTGAAAGTTTACTGTAGAAAAACATAAAATTGTCAACATGCCATTCTACCCAAAATATTACCAAGCATACCAGCATCAGGAAGCTCCCTTCACTCAGCTACATCTCAGCACCTGCCATCTACACTGTCATCATATTCACCCTCATCAGTGTGTAAATCATACTTAAACAATACTAATTCATCCCCGCTGGAATCCACCATCACAGAAATCTATGTACTTTGATGTAATTGCCGGTAATGGCCTTCCTCATGGAGTTCATTTTACGGCAGAGCTGTCACGATTTTTAGGCAATTCTTTTACACCAGACCAAATGTCAAAATGTTGTACAGACTCATCTGCATCACCACTGGGTGTCTTGGGAAAGCTAAGTTTAATCCTAGAAGCAATTTCTAGAGAAACTGAAGGAGGAGACGTCATTGTCATGTACCATTTGAGCTGTCAGCTTGCTGACCAAGAGCTCCTTGCATCTCTTGAGATCTGGGTCAGTTGGAAACAAAGAGAAGCCATAGATCTTAAACCTAGGATCAAGCACAGTTGCCAAAATGTAATGATCCGATTTCAAGATGTTAATAAGTATTGGATCCTAGCGAAGCGAATAAAGCACTTAATCTACAAGTCCAACATAATTAGCAGAATTGCTTTGTTTCATTTCCTCTTTCAATTTCTCTAGCTCCTTTTCAAAAAAGTCTAATTGGGGGAATCATTTGACTCAAGCTAACAGTGTCTGCACTCTCTTCACAGGTGACTACTTTGAGTGGTTTTCGCACCTTGCACAACATGGAAAGTATTCTCCACTGCACTGGGCTAAAGTACATTCCCCTTAAATTCTATTCTTCTTGCAGCTGCTGCATTCTACTACATGCTGTTGCAGAATGTTGAAAATGACCCTTAATATTTCGGGACACAGACAGCATCTCCTGCATTTCATTGTCAATTTTTAAAAAGTTCTGTACCACCAAGTTGATTGTGTGAGCAAAACAGGGAATGTGAAGGAATTTTCCCCGCAGTAATGCTCTAAAAATATTGGTGGCATTATCAGAAATCACATATCCTCAGGAGAGTCCAAGCAGATATAAGCCATGTTGCAATGACATCCCTTAGTTTTTCAAACAGGTTGTCAGCAGTATTACCTCTGACCTGCGCCTTGTCTCGTCTCTGATACCCACCTCTCACTCCCGCCTACAAGACTTTCCCACAGACTTCAAATCTTTAGGTGCTCTTTGAAAACCCATCTCTTTTTTAGAGGTCAACTTATCCTCGATAACACTATTCACACTAATAATGCACCCTCACAACTATCCCAATCTCTACTCTGAGCCATACTCGCTCCTATTATTTCAGCTGTGCCCTCTTTCCTTTAGAATGTAAGCTCTCTAGTGAACAGGATCCTCCATACCCTTTGTTTTCATGTCTCCATTTATTTTGTCTGCCTTGTCTGTTCTTGTTTTACGTATATCCTGTTTTATGTATGTCTTTGTCTTTCCTACTGTACGGCACTGTGGAGCACTGTAGCGCCTTACAAATCTACGATAATAATAATTATAATAATATGCCTCTTAGTGAAGCAAATGATACACAGAGTAGCCTGCCTCTGAAAGATCTGTCATTGTTTGTTAGAGGCTGTTCCTGCTGCTGAAGGCGATTTACAACCCAGTGGGCTGTCACCGTCATATAATCTTTAGTTTTCCCAGTTCCGCTTGTCCCCATAACTGTGGTTAATTGTACAGGGGGTAGAATGGCATTTTGTAGCCAATATTTTTTTTGTAACCTCCTGGTACAGGTAAGAAATTGCTTGTCTAGTAAAATGGTGTTGAGATGGAATTTGGTAACGTGGACACAGGACCTCAATTGAATTTCCTATTCCTGCTGCATTACTGGTGGATATTGGACGCAGATCTAATTCTAGTATAGTCGCCATGGCGCCTGTGATCCATGTGCGACTGGTTGACAGTTGCCATGCTTGTTCCTCTTGCAAAGGATTGTTTAACATTCAATTGTTGTAAACTACTAGTAGTCTTTTTCTTGGTCTGCTTTTGGGCTGAACATCCACCCCCAGCAGCAAGAGCAGCAGCAGTGGGACTAGCATTCAAGGATTCTTCTGAGGAGTCCTGGATAGGGGAGTAGTCAACTTGCCTTAGCAACTTGGATGCAGGACTAACTCCCATCACTTGTTAGGATATTGATGATGAAGGTGTTGGGGGTGTAGATTTCAGGTGCTGGGCTCTAGCTGAGAGAAGGGAGGTAGCTCATGCTAGACTGCTTGTTTTTATCTTTTAGCATAAGTTGCTGATTTTCACAAAAGCTTTCCATGAACTCGCTTCAAATGGCTTAACATGGGTGAGGTTCCTAGATGGTTAATGTCCCTACCTCTACTGACTGTGGCTTTTCAATGCTACAAATGGCTAAACAACTGTTGTCAGGATTTGTGTAAAAACAATTCCACACATAAGAGGTGGATTTTTTTGTCTTATTTCCAGGCATGACAATGGCCTTCTTCTTATCACATGCAAGAACTGCTTCCACTGGTGCATGACTTGCCACAGTAGAGTTCATTAACAGCACTGTTTGCTTAGGTACCTTAAGCCCATTGTTAGCTTGTTTTGTGAGGGGCCGTAACAAACCAAGCACTTCAGCCATAAAAGTTGCACTCCTTGTTGCTGGAGCACTTGCTTTGTTAAACTGTACATGTCCTTTTCTACATCTTACATAAGGGTGGGTGGAAGGGCCCAAGGACAATTCCATCTTTCACCACTTTCTGCCACTGCTGTGTGGCAATGTTTCCATTTCATTGCTCTGTCGCTTAGCATCCAGCCAGCTTGCTGCAGTCTTTGTCCGAAAGTGGATGAAAATAATATTGTGACCTGTGAGGTGTTCAAAATTGGCTGGAAATGACTGGAAATTAGTGTTATTGATTTTAATAATAATGTAGGAACAAGAAAAGAGCAAAATTATGTGATTTTAGCATATTATTCTAAAAAATACAGATCCAAAACCAAAACACGCAAGGGCGGTTTTGCCAAAACCAAAACAGGAAGTTAATCCAGATCCAAAACCAAAATCAAAACATGGGGGTCAGTGAACATCTCTAATTAGGATCCACCACAAAGTTCAACTCCGTTTTTTTAAGGGAGCGAAAGTGTTAGTGGAACATATAGTCCCAGAGTCTATTTTAATGGGAGCAGTCTTTAGATGGGACATACAGTCTGTGTCAGCAGTCTCTCATCCTGCTGACTTCAGCTGATCAAAAGTCCCCCTTCACACACTGCAATAACACAATGAGTTGTCCAGCAATCTCCTTACCCACCACAGACTTGTTCTGATAGATAGTTCAAATGTACTGGGATCCACACTTTTCTGTTTGGTATAATTTCACCCACAGTTTCCTTGTAACATGGATTCCTTAGTTGGTCCTTTTCCACTTGCAAACAAGATAAGGACTTACGCATTTCTCCACAGATGTTGTGGTTTTATCAGAGATAAATTTGCATGAATCCAGACTTTCTTTTAAATGGACTTCTACCAATCAAAGAATAGAATATATTTAACCCTTTCTAATACAATTGTGCAATACAAATACTCTTTTTTTGCAGCACTAATTTTTCGAATTTCACTAGATTTATGGTGGTATTAGTGGCTTAATCAGGCAATCTTATCTAAATATCAAAGGAGATATTAATTATACATAGACATAGATAAAACAAATAAAAAATGTACACATAGTATACAAATTTATGAATTAGACATTTTAGATTCTTTACATACAAGTGTTACAGGTAATTGTTTTAATAAATAAAATATTGAAGTTTGTAGAATAAGGGAAACTGTTTAAAATTAGATAATATAGCGAATAGTATGTGTGTATATAGATATATAGATATATATGTTGTAAGAAGCAGATGTGTTAAGATATAGTTTTATGCAAAAATGTATCAAATATAAAAATTAGTTTTGTATGATAAAATCTGATATCTGATTTCAAAGCAAACAATTATTGTTTGAAGCAAGGAGAAGCATGTTATCATTGCAAATAGGAGTAGCTTTTGACATTAGGCCATAAAATTCAACTTACATTTAATTAGAGGCTTTGAACAACTATGTAAATAGAACAGTGTTTTGTCTGATGTCAACAAACGTCTAAATAAAGATGCTATCACAGTCAATTTAGTGCTGAAAAGGCATCACACACTTTACGACACCCTGCTTCCTTATCACCTACAGGTGACATTCTTTAGAATATCTATTAACATCAAAGACATCCTCCCTTGCCTGTCACCTTGGAGTCAGAATGATCCAAATTAGTTTTATGATTCTTGAAAATCCGTCAGGTAAATTTATATGATAATTATCTGCATCAAAAATAGCCTTTATGACTGCATTTGTTTCTAAGGGCCCCTGGAAGATAAGTTAGAGAGATTGTATCATGTCAAAGGACTAGGCTATAGGGACACATGGTGGGATAATCAAATCCCATGTTTGGAGTGAGGGGAGTTGAATATATATATGAGAGGCCAGGACATTGTTAATTTGTTAAAAAAAAAGACACTAAGTGAAGTGCAGGAGAAGATGAGAGTAAGTTGGTAAAAGGTTACAATATGCATATAATTTATTAAGTGTTTTGTAAAATAGTCTTGTCTTTTGTGTTTTGATATGTAGTTAAGGAAGCATAATTAATTAGAAGACTTGTTATCATTGTGATTTTCATATTTTGTAATCTGTATATATTAGATTTATTATTGCAAAGATATATTTCTTGGACCATAGTAAAATAGATTTTCTTTTATAAAACACATGAGCCAGTCATATGTACATACGTGATAATATGTGTTTCTATAATATATGATTGGACTAGAGGTAATTTTGGCCTTTTAGTTTTATGAGCCAACCAATTGCAAGCCTGATATAATATATTTGCAGACGTATAGGAGAGACATACAAGATATATATATATATATATATATATATATATATATATATATATATATATATATATATATATAGGTATATATTAATACGTATATGTTAAATAGAAATTATAAATATATATGTAAATAAAGAGTTCGTTTACAAATTGGCGACCATGAAGGGACGTGGTATTATTCGGTTTCTATTTTACTAATTGTAATATTTATTAGGAAACAGCACAACGGCTGTAAGCCGGCTGGCAGATTACAAAATCACAGTGCAATAAGGCAATCATTAATGAGAAAGAATTTTATAAAGGACTAGAAATTGAAAATTCCCAAATAAATGAATGTATGTACCATATATTAGAGTGTATACTTAAGAAACCTGTAAATCTTATGTAGAGGATATATGACTAATACAAAGGGAATAAATAAATAAATAACATTGTATAATGGATCAAATGTCAAAAATGCACAAAATTGTTGCATTTTAGGAAAATGCACAAAGATGCTAAGTCAGGCCAAGGGTCTGCACAGAAAGTTAAGAAGAAATCAGGGTCATGTCTGTACAAAACGTGCCTCACAATTAATACAAAAATGCATTCACTATTAAAATCCCTTAGAGGTAAAAAGCAAAAGAATATGAAAGAAAACAGACTTGCAGTTTGGAATCAAATTGTCAAGATCTCTCATGAGAATAAGGAAACGACTCTGAATGAAAATATTGTAGGTGAGAATGTGCACCCAGAATCTACATTAATCAGGAATAAATTAAACAAACAAATTCCTTGAAATGAGAAAGAGGACATTTTGGTGCAAGATGTATCCAAACTAAAAGAGCACATTTTTGCAACTAAGGTAGGAGCAACAGATGTCTCCCATACTATTTTTGACAAAAGGGAAGAGAAATGCAGTTGCAAATAGTAAATGAAAATATTACACTATACAGGTTTACAGAACTGATCCATGAAATAAATTTAGGAATGCAGACAATGCATGGGCACACAGAGAATTCCTACCCCATGAAACACTTAGGGCTAGATTTACTAAGCCGCGGGTTTGAAAAAGTGGGGATGTTGCCTATGGCAACCAATCAGATTCTAGCTTTCATTTATTTAGTACCTTCTAGAAAATGACAGCTAGAATCTGATTGGTTGCTATAGGCAACATCCCCACTTCTTCAAACCCGCAGCTTAGTAAATCTAGCCCCTAGAGCCATCTAGTGGTAGAACAAATGTTTGCAGTTTCTCAGAGAGATCATATGCAGAGTGTCGTTCTGAAAATTACACTCTGAAGTACAGGTAAAAAAAAGGTATTTAGCACAGTTTAACAAGCTTCTCTCCCCGCAAGAATATTTTTCAGGATAGCCAAGATTCTTCAAAGCAGAGTCCCACTGGACAGCAAACTCTACCAATGGATCTTGACACCCGGGAGTAGGATCATAAGTCGAACGGTAGTATCATTCCTTTTACATGTTAGATTAAATGATGCCACAATGTGGTTGAAGTTCTCACATGTTCAAATAGGCAATAATTCTACTTCTAAAACCAGCCTGCATTATATATGCAAAGCGCACTTGTGTTGTTAAAGGCACACAAGATTATAATGAAAGAAGTCTGTACCTGACATAACATAAAAAAAGACAGGACAGAATGCATAACAAGCAATGTTGTATCAGTATAGACTTGGGGCCTGATTCATTAAGGATCTTAAATGAAGAGGTATCTTATTTCAGTCTCCTGGACAAAACCATGTTACAATGGAAGGGGTGCAAATTAGTATTCTGTTTTGCACATAAGTTTAATACTGACTGTTTTTTCATGTAGCACACAAATATCAACTTTAAATTTCAGTGTACAAATAAGCTATCAAGTGTTTGTGTGCTACATGACAAAACAGTCAGTATTTAACTTATGTGCAAAACAGAAAACTATTTTGCACCCCTTCCATTGTAACATGGTTTTGTCCAGGAGACTAAAGAAAGATACCTCTTCATTTAAGATCATTAATGAATCAGACCCTTGGTCTTCATTGTATTTGTCTTTTGTTTAAATTATAGTAAGTTTCGCTCTCGCTGCATAGCCCATGATGCCAGTGACTGTCAGAACGGGAGAATCTATTACAGTCCTAAAATTCCGACATATGGACTAGTCCAGAGATGTTTCCCGTTCCAGCAGAAAGGAAGCATTTCCATCACTGCAATCATGCAATATGTTTGTCTTTGTCAAGATTCTTCCGAAACATATACATGTACACATTAATTTCAGTGTACATCTCACTACTGCAATTATATATTGTTTTGTTTGTAAATATACCTTTGACATTTTGCCTGTACAGATTTGCATTGTGTACAATGTTATATCATCACGATGTACCTTGTAAATATTTTATTTTGTATTACATACTAGTGTATGTATGCCTCCTTCAGAAAGGTTTCAGACAGAATGAAATTTCTGATAAAGATGATATACCCCTATAACAAATTGGGACAAAATTATTATTTGTGATAAATTACTCTCTTAATATACACTAAATCAAGTCTTAGAGAATCATTTTTAACAAAAAATGAGTTTCAGAAATTATGTGGAAATTGCTGCATATAGCATAATGCTGAATGGGGTTATACAATTCCTGAAAGATATTTAGGGCTAGATTTACTAAGCTGCGGGTTTGAAAAAGTGGGGATGATGCCTATAGCAACAAATCAGATTCTAGCTTTCTTTTATTTAGTACCTTCTACAAAATGACAGCTAGAATCTGATTGGTTGCTATAGGCAACATCCCCACTTTTTCAAACCCGCAGCTTAGTAAATCTAGCCCTTAGTGTCTGTATAGAGCATAAACATATTCATTTGTTGTCTTGATAGTATGTTGATATAAATAAATCAATGCATATAGGATTAGTAGTTACATTGTAAGTTAGATAGAGAAACCTGTTAGATATAGTTAAGTTCGATGGTAATCGTAATAATGGTGATGCAAACACCGACAGTGTTTACACCTACACAATTAATACGATAGTGAAGAAAGCGACCTGTAAAAAATAACTACTTACCTGGAAACAGACATACTGGAAATCCGAAGTAAGGAGAGAGCGACACTTCCAAATTACGTTACTTGCAAGCGCTACTGGGACATTTTCGATTTTAAAGCGGCAACGCACGGACCTCTGTATGTATTATCTTTGGGTTAGGGGTTAGGGTTTAGGTTTAGAGGTTAGGGTTAGGGTTAGGGGTTAGGGTTAGGGTTAGGAATACAATTCATATTACCAGCATTAAACGTGTTTGTGCGTTGTAGCTTTAGAAAAAAATAAATTGAGCTTACAGCTTACGTCATTTACAAGTGTCGCACTCTCCTCAAATCGGATTTACAGTATGTCTGTTTACAGGTAAGTAGGTGTTTTTGACAGGTCACTTTCTTCACTATCGGAATAATTATAAAGTAAACACTGTCAGTGTTTACATTATCGTTTACTTGTACTACACCCATTAGGTTACTGCAGAATTATTCTTGTGCTTATTCATATAGAATAGTATATAGGAAGATGGTAAAAGCAAGAATGAGACCTTACTGTATGTTACTGTGTTCAGTCATTTAGGATACGTTAAGAATATGCCATAAAAACAAATATTGGAGGCTTTTCATACCCCCAGACAGTTTTTTGAGATTCTATTTTCCAGCGACAATTAAGATTTCTGCAAGAAAGAAAAGAAAAAAGGTACTATTTGTTCGAGATAAACATTCTCTATAGTTTACGTCACAACCTGTTTTGAAGCTAAAGCAACAAAGATGGATTTAAAGATATGGACTTGTCGCCACTGCCGATTTGGACAAATGTAAAAGATGCAGAACCGTGTCTAAGGGTCGCACTACAAGTACCAAATGTTGCAGCATTGTGGTGAAAAAATAGAAATAGACCACAGCATACGTTAATGTACACAGGCATCCGTACAACGAGCAGAATGATAGTTTCTACAAGAAGTGAATTGCCTCCACACTGCGAATGCAATGCATCTCCAAGGCACACAGATGACAGTCCTTTCTCCCAGTAAATCATTCCTGGTACAGTACAGAAGATAGAGACATGGACACAGACAGAGAACTATATAACTACAATCAGACAGAGAACTATCTTACTGCAATCAGACAGAGTACTATCTAACTACAATCAGACAGAGAACTATATAACTACAATCAGACAGAGAACTATATAACTACAATCAAGATAGGCTATGGTATTTCATATGTCTGTAGTAAACAAAATACATTCCTCACGAATACTGCACCATAAGGTAATGGTCAATTACATTAGAATCAAGTAGATTAGAGTTAGGTAAGCTAAATAGATTTAAAAATGTTGAATAAGTATCATTATCACAACGGTTTAAATGATGGTTAGGAAAAAAAGTATTTAGAATTTTATTGGAAACAATTACATTAGTTATGTGTAGAGATGGGCGGGCTCGGTTTCCTTAAACCCGAACCCACCCGAACTTCAGAGATCCGAGTACCGAGCTGAGTTGGCTCGGTACTCTCTCGCCTATTTGGATTTCAAAACGAGGCAAAACGTCATTGTGACGTCGTCGGATCTCAGATCTCGTGAGTTTTGGAATCAATAAATACCTGCCTCCACGGCGATCTAGCGCCATTTGAGAGAGGGACAGAGAAGGATTAGGTCACATTATAGAGCAGGCACAGTGATAGAGTAGTAATAGGAGGGTGGGTATTTTTCTGAATTTGCACTACAAAGAGTTTGGGGTCTCATATACACCCTTATAAAAAAGCTGTATTTTCTGAGTGCTGAAATCCTAATATAGCACTGTATTTTTCTGAATTTGCACTACAAAGTGTTTGGGGTCTCATATACCCCCTTCTAAAAAAGCTGTATTTTCTGTGTGCTGAAATCCTAATATAGCACTGTACAGCTGAAGGTGTTATTGTAAATTTTGGTATAAACAGATCACTACCATATAATCAATAAAAATTGCGCACCTTGTATACTGCTAATTATAACTAGTGCAGAGTATGTATAAACAAATTATTACTATAGAATCAATTGAAATTGCACATCTTATATACTGGCTAATTGTTATAGGTACAGATAGAATTACCTGTGAATGAAAGATAGGATGACGAGAGGATGAATAGATGACTCCACTTCTCCTACTCTCTTGCCTTGTGTACAGATAACTAGCAGGAACTCCTATATAACTTAGAAGAGACAACCCTACAGCCTATACTAGGGCTATTCCTTACACAGACAGGAGATGGCACTAATGCTGTACCTGATAGCCTGGCCAGGTCTGATCAACCAATACAGAATTGGATGCTGCCAAGATCGCTCTTCTTGTCCTTCTGGAAATGTCAACTGTAAACAGCTATCATTGGATCCCAAGCTGAAGTATTAAAGAAGAATAGTGCTAATGATAGATAATGAGTTGTCCAAAAGTGTTGGCCAAAAATGTTCAATATAACAGTGCAGCCTGAGAGAAGTCTTGAGTATAGTGTTGTTGTTGAACACCAAAGGTGATGCAGGAATATAGTGAGAGATCAGGGAATGGAGGAGCAGAGTGTTGGATAACTGTGTAGTCAGAAGCAGGCTGGGCAAGGGAGAAGGAGGGCATCTGTCCCCCGGGCCAGTCCCATAGTGGGCTACCTTGGCTGGGTCACTGGGCCACCTGCATTTTTTTCCCTTTAAAATGCTCCTAATAGGCTACTGAGTCAAGCTTTGCCCCCTCAGCTAAATTTTGCCAGCCCTCCCCTTAGTGAAGGTATCAACTAGAGATGAAGAAATAACTGCTTGTTTATTTTATAGGATGATTGGCAATATTAGATGAAGAACATTGCTTATAATATAAATGTGTTTAATTTGCTTTATTAAAATACATATTGCATTTTAAAAAAGTAGTTTTTTACTCGTTTGCAAAATGCAGTAGTCATTACTACAATATCTTCTGCACTTACATTTTCAGCAGCAACATTACCAGCATATATAAAGATAGAAAGATAGTTAGATATATATATATATATATATATATATATATATATATACATCTATCTTTATCTAACTATCTATCTTTATATATATATATATATATATATATATATATATATATATATATATATATATACATCTATCTATCTATATCTACCTATCTATCTTTATATATATACTGTATATATATAAGAGGTTGTATTTATAGTTTGTTCTGACGTATGGAAGACTATCATGAAAACATTACAAGGCATATTCACAGGCAAAGGTTTATCTTTATGGTATAATTTGTTGGTAAAAATACGTATGTTTTTACAAACTTATTATGTCAGAGGCAAAGATTATTTCTTTCATATTCACAAAGAATGACAGTACAGTTCAATATTGCTAAAAAAAATGTAATGACATTTTTATGTTTTTGGTATTATAGTTGTTGATAAGTGTTTTTGAATTACATGGAGTGAAAAAATAATAAATATTTTTATGACGATCATTCTTTACTTAATACTTTACATCTGTTACTTCTATAAATGTGGCTTTATATTAGTAAATGTACAAAATATTTTTAATTCTCCAGTGCACAATTTTCCCTCCTGCATGACAGATTAACAAGCTTCCTAGATGGTTAGGATCCCTACCTCTACTGACTGTGGCTTTACAATGCCATAAATGCTATAAATAGCTAGACAACTATTGTCAGGATTTGCGTAAAAATAATTCCACACATAAGAGGTGGATTTTTGGTCTTATGCCTAGGCATGACAATGACCTTCTTCTTATCACTGGAAAGAACTGCTTCCACTGGTGCATGACTTGCCACAGTAGAGTTCATTAACAGCACTGTTTGCTTAGGTGCCTTAAGCCCATTGTTAGCTTGTTTTGTAGGGTGCCCAAACAAACCAAGCACTTCAGCCACAAAAGTAGCACAGCTTGTCGCTGGAGTGCTTGCTTTGTTATACTGTACATGTCCTTTTCAATATTTTACATAAGGGTGGGTGGGAGGGCCCAAGGACAATTCCATCTTGCACAACTTTTCTTTTATGCCACTGCTGTGTGGCAATGTTTCCTCACTGTGCAATGAACTGCTGTGTGTTTGTGTCATTGCTCTGTCGCTTAGCATCCAGCCAGGTTGCTGCAGTCTTTGTTTGAAGGTGTATGAAAATAATATTGTGACCTGTGAGGTGGTCAAAATCAACTGCAAATGACTTGAAATTAGTGTTATTGAGGTTAATAATAATGTTGGGGGGGGGAATCAAAATTATGTGATTTTAGCAAAACAAAAATAGGGATTTTAGAAAATAAATAGGGATCCAAAACCAAAACACAGAAGGACGGTTTTGCCAAAACCAAAACCAAAGCACAAAGTTAATCCAGATCCAAAACAAAAACCAAAACCAGAACACAGGGGTCAGGGAACATCTCTAGTTCAGATACTGCAAAAGTCCATTATAGTTAAGATGTATAAAAGGTTCAGGGACCCATGATGGAGTCTGGGCCTAGTTATTGTCATACCTTCCAACATGCCTGTCCCTGTCAGAACCGTGTCCTGTGTAACTCTGCTAGTGTACCCTCTTGATGGTACACCTGGGCTGGTACCCCTGACCTCTTGCCTTCAGATCAGGGCTTCTGTGGATGGTTCCTCCCGGCTTGTCACACTGGCCAGAGCTGCAGATTGCTCGCAATGTGTTGGTACTGAAATGCTTGATCCAAACCTCAGAACTGCCGGATAAAGAATTAGATTTTGGTCTAATCTGCAGGTCACAGGAATTTCAGCAGGTAAGTAGTTGTCCAAGCAGGTTCTTGAAGTAAGGATTTTTTATTAGCTCAAGTAGCCCTTATAAGGACAGTTAAACACCAGTTTGTGGTACTAGCATTCTTCTAAGAGTTACAGATCGAATAATACATTACATGGTCAAACAGTCTGCTTTTTATACAGATTTACACAGATACCCTGGCAGGAGGTAATCCAGCCTCCTGCTACTCTAATAAATCCAGGTGCTTCATTCAGCCTGCACATAAATTAGCCTGGAGGTGTTTAACACCTTTTTACATTGCTACTAGTGGTGCCACTACGTCTATAATGTTTGCTTTTAACACAATTTAACTTGCAAAATTCACTTTCATCTTTGATTACTTGTATCCTAAATCTTACAAACCTAGGGAGTTTACCAGCAAGTTAAATGACCCACTCCTGTTCTTTTCATGTGAAGTGTTGGTCACTTCACATGAAAAAACTTAATTAACATGAGATTACCTGTCTCAAGTCAGTTGCAAGACCCAAACATGACACCTGTCTACGAAGTCAATACATTTCCATACCAAGCACATACCAATATAGAAAGATAAGTACATTAGCAATTATATACATTGGTGCACCGTGCTATTAATTGAAATATATTTATACAATAAGTTATTTATAAGTGATTCAGCCACGGCAACATCTCTACTTTTTCAAACCAGCAGTTTAGTAAATATACCCCTTAGTGTTGAAAAACCCCAACACATCTCCTCTTACAGTGAATGTCAAGATATAACTGATATGAATACAAACTAGCTACATTTGTTCTAATTGGTCAACTAATCAAAGACAAAAAAATGATCTAGACTAGATGAGAGCCAGACCAGAATGGTGAAATAGATTATATTTCACTGATCAGCAGCCTAACACAGGTTATAACAATACATAACAAATTCCTGTTACATACTTTTAAAAATAACAGTGGCACAGATCTGGAGCACAAGTTACCATGAGATGAGGTTCAGGTTAGGAACAACTGTTCACATGAGTCTTGCTTTTATATATATATATATATATATATATATATATATATATATTGCGTTTTATGCTGCTGTTTGTGACATTTAATCTCCCTTTCTAATCTAGTTGACAATAAAAAAAAATCATAGCTTTATTGTAATATAAATACGCCTTAACGAGATTATAACTATAGGTATGACTTTTATGATACATAATCTAACTTATCACACCGAGGGTTTATGTCACACTTCTACTTCTTATGTTTAACCAAACAATAAAAATAATCTCATTAAAAGTAATTGTGTATGGCGGTATATGATACACACAGAGTACAATGATTACATTTCTCGAGTTTTGAATATATCCAAGTTACTTTACTAAAATATTTAAATATCAATCTTTTAAAGACCATTGTTCTTGGTTGTTCTCTACCTATTATTTATAAATAAATTCAAACAGTGTCTATATTTCTAATGATAATTATACATCTCTATATGCTTGACAAAACAGAATACTGGGAAGTGGGAGCCATGTTCAAGACCACTTTAAAATCTAGGAACAGTCCGATACCCAATGAAATCAGTAATTTGAATATTTATTAAGTCACCAAAATCAAATAAATTTCTTTTAGCATTTATATTAATTTTATTATTCATGCAGAATCCCTGACTACATTATGATGACTTCTCATTAAACAGAGAATCTTACACTATTGTACCACAACACTAGACTCGAGGCTTAAACCACTCTACCTGGATATTGCAACACATAGCCTATGTCACCACAGTGACAGCGATATATACTCATAGTGCCATACGTAGAACTTGTAATGTTTTACAAAGGGCTAGGATAAGCAAAATTGCTCACCAGCAATGATGGGTGATTTGAAACTATTACATAGATGCATACATGATTGTATGGAGGGAACCTTGCCGATAATGGTAAGGGAAATTAGATGATGGTGTAGATGTATAAATTCACAAATAGAGAATAAATCCTATATGTAAAAATCAAGTGATTCCATGAACTCCTAAGCATGCACATCCATGTACATTCAGAAAAGGACATCCTGTACGTCATGGAGAGAGGATCCAAGGCAGTGGATGTGGCCTTAAGCAGCCAGCCCCTGTGACCTTTGTGGAAGTCATATAATTGGATGTATGAAAGTATATTGGTTAATATTGTTTTACCGTGCGATTGCAATCAGTATACCATGCAACACGTGGCATGGCGCAATCACACGGTAAAATACACTCACACTCTCACATTTAGTTATTTATATATTTCATATTATAATGGTTCCATACACCAGTGATTTATGAGCAGATGGTATTTAGTTTATATATATGTATATTAAGGTTATATTTACACTTTAGTGATACTTAAGGTTCAGGTTACAGGAAACATGTCATGTTTAGTATCATTTTAATCCCCAATTCATCTGCAGTTGTCCGGTTCATTCACCGAAGGGATCACACATTGCATACTCTAGTTAGCGATGTTAGGGAATAAATGTTTAAAATGTTACTGACTGTGTATTGTGAATAAACTAGCTTAAACTTGCTTCTGGGCGGGAGAATCATCTGAAATGTTGACCCTCACCCTATGGAGCGGGTTGTTTGAACTAGCCTATGACCTGTTTACACCGGACCTTCCTGAAGCCTGGACCTATAGAAGCAAAACACATCATCTGTGTATTGTTTTCTCTGTAACACTGAGTGTATATAATACAGCTTGCTGATACTAGCCCAGTCATTCTCTGACCACAGTATTCTGGAGTAAAGTACTGTAAGCTGGTACCAGCGGAGCGCAGCTAGCGCAGGCGGGCGCGGCGGTATGTATGTATCTTTGGTATCGGCTGTACTGTATTATAATTATGTGTTGAACTGCTAACTTTTGCATCTGATAAATAAATCATTTTGTGCTTTGGAAACACAAATCGCTTAGACAATGCTTATTGGAAAATTATAGAATTACTTTAATACCTTTAACCTACATGGTGTGCGCCCTATGTCTAAGCCCTCTGGTATTGCTTAACAAGCACCCTTCACCTCCTTTCTGGGGACTCCGAAGATTGAATATTTTAATGATCCCTACACATTACTTCATAGTAAGCCCCATGAGAGTTGATCATAGTTTACTGGAGGTATACAAACTCAGATTCAAACCAAGATACAGAAAAAATACTGGGAAAATACTTTTGAAACTGTGGATAGCTGTGAAATCCATTCTCCAGAAATGAAAAACCTTTTCTGTCTTTTTTCTTTTTGAAGCCTTACTCCTATGTTACCCTGTTTGATAAGGCGTAAATGGGAGATTAATATTTCACTGTAGTAACCTCCTCCTGTGACTTTACTTTTAGGGTGGTGAGTGGTCAATAATAAGTTCTGGGAGAACTTCCTAGGTAGTAAAGTAAAAATGTTGAAGAGGAGGCCACCGCAGTGCTCCACCTTTTGTACAACAGCAAGTTTCTACATGCCAATTAGGCTGGCAAGGCCTGCTGGGACTTATTGTTCAGCAGCTAGAGAGTCACAGGTTGAATGAAGTTTTGATAACATTTTAATGTGAGGTTAGGGATATACTTCATTTACAGGCCTTATGCAGAAATACCGGTGGGCACAATACAGGTCTGGTCCATGTTTATCCATCACTCCTTCTAATAAGAAACTTCGGGAATTATATAATTTGCACTTTGTGAAACAACTATTAAAAGGCACAAAACTGTGAGAATTATAGTTTTTCTGCGACAGGAAAAGATGACATAGGCTGCGCATCGCCAAGCGTCTTTTAATTAAAGGATACTGTGGTGTTCAGTCTATCAAACTATCACTGATAAAATATGCTTCTTGTCATGTGACAGATACAGAATGGTACAAACAACTAAACCACCAGATACAGAATGGTATAATCTCCGATACAGAGTGAGCTATAATGTAATATCAGGGGTTATTACCAGCTGCTGTAAAACTACAAGTGCAATCATGCCCTGCTACAGCTGGGGAGACTGAGAATGCCTGAGCTTGTACTGTATACAATGTTGCACGTTATTTAGTATTGTACAGGTAAAACTCACCGCTTCATCATCACAAGCCCCCTTGCAATTTCCATATCACCTAAATCGGCTAAGTCTTTAGTCAGGTGAGCACTGCAATTAGATAAAGGGGATCGGCTGGGATGTATGGATTAAAGATGTTCGTGGACACGTGTGTTTTGGATTTAGTTCTAAAACTTCTTCGAGTTTTGTGTTGCCCAAGAATCCTGAAATGGTTTAGGTTTGGATCTGGATTCAATTAAAAATAGATAAAATTATGTGATTTTGAGTTGTTTTTGCTCCTACATTACTATTTAAAGCATTAATTTACAATCATTTATAGTCTATTTTCTAATGATCTCTGCACAACTGTTTTTCAACAGTTTTGGCCAAAGGCTGCAGTATGCTGGCTGGCTAATAATAGTGACAGAGCAATAACACAAATACATTACAGTTTCCTGATAAGTAAATTACTTTTATAACATTTTCATTATGTGTGTGTAGACACTCAGTTGTGTTAGCTAATTTACATGATTGCGAAACATTCATTAAATATATAAACCTAAACTGCTTTCTGCTTTTATCTTAGAATAGGGATCTGTTTCCTGGCACTACTATTTTTAGGAGAGGCTGAAGAGCGCTGCGGAATCAGTGGCGCTATATAAATAAATGGTGATGATGGTGATGATGATGAAGAGGAGACATATCATGTGTGACTTGAGCTGACAGCTTGCTCACAAGGACATGTTTGCATCTGTGAAGATTTGCATTAGTTGTAAAGAATACTTTTTATCCACATGTAGTTAAGTGGACAATTGATACAATGGCATTTTCTAGGGACTGAATGACTTGTTGTTTAACCTCCCTATACAGATGATAAATTGCTGTTCTGGAGAAATGGAATCGAGATTGAATTTTATTGCATGGACACAATACCTCAATTAATCCCAATGCACTGATGTCAGAAACTGGACATGCATCCAATGTAACATAGCTGTCATGGCTTTAGTGATCTGCTTTGCAACAGGATGCTGGCAGTCATACTTCCTCTTGCATACACTTGCTTCACAGACAACTGTTGTTAAAAACCATGCTCACTCTTTTTGATCCCCTTCTGTAATGAAGCATTACTCTCAGTTGTAGCAGCTGTAGTGCTCAAGGATTCCTCTTGGGAATCATGAATTTGAAAATTTGAGGCTGAACTATGTGCTAATATTGAGGAGGTTGATAATGGAAATGTTGATGGTGAAGATTACATGAGGTGTCTATCCATTTGGCTGCTTGATGAAGCTAGTCTGCTTGTCACTATACACAATTCTGAACAATCAAGCTTTGTGTGCAACACATGCTTCAATCACAATGATACATAGTGGCAGAGCAATGGCTTATATAATGGTCTTTTTACACAACTATCCAGCTTAAGGTGGGCAGCACGAGAGTAAAAAGAAGAAAGCTATTTCCTTTATTTTATCACACAATTATTTTTTTAAGTTCCACCTACAAATCCCTGGAACAGCGATGGGAACCAGGTTTGCGCCGAGTTTTGCGAACCTATACATGAGGGAGTTTGAGAGTGAATATATATGGAATGGACCATTCGGCATGCGGTTTAATAGCAAAAAGTAGCACAGTATCAATTCAATAAAATAAGTTCAGCCGATTACATATGCACGCAGGCACCCTGGATAAAAAATATAGTCATTCAGTCCTGAAGTCTATGGTCAAAGAAACCGCCTGTTGGCCCCAGAGTCCAGCTTATATACAGTTAGTGATACAGTGAAAACAACATAGATGATTTAGCATGTTTCCATAGGTTCAGGCTTCAGGACAGTCCAGTGAAATGCAGGTCATTGGCTAGTTCAAACGATGCCCTCCAAAGGTGGGGGTCAACTCTCCAGCAGATGCATACTAATCTTCCTGCCGAAAGCTGGTTCAAACTTGTCTATTTGCATTACACACACAATACCATTCTGATCATTTATTCCCTATAATTCATAGGCGATCGAACTGGACGTCTGAGGATAAATAGGGAATTAGAATGATTCTAGACATGATATGTTTCCTGTGTCTTGAACCTTAGATCTCACTAAAGTGTATTTAACATTACTATATTTAACTAATCCTTTATAATTGTGTCTGCTAATACAAGGTACATGCTAATCATAAGTCATAGTTATTTCCACAGTGCTGTTCTTTGGGATATACAAGAATAAAAATGTTGAAAGAAAATGCACACCATATTTTAAACGTGAGAAAGCATGCCTCATGGAAAGTGAAAAGGCAGTAATAATAAGAGGTCATTAGAGGGACAGCGGCATCAATAGACATTTAAGAGGTGATGATAAATCAAGGGCATAATTTTAAGTGGTGCAAGATGGAATTGTCCTTGGGTCCATCCATCCATATTCTAAAAAGGTCATGCACATATTTTAACAAACCAAGCATTTCAGTGACAAGAGCTGCCACTTTGGTGACTGACATGCTTTATTTGTTTGGGCCCCCACAAAAGCCAGCCTCTTGCTTGTTGAGTTGGAGAATAAATAGGGATTTTAGCAATTTGATAATGTATGGGCATTTGGCTAGCAGTGGTCATGTTCATCAATGGTAAAAAATATCATCACCCTCATCATCATCATGCTCATGAAAGATGTTTACATCAATTACATTTTCATTCTAAAAAAATGAAGATGCACCAAGTAGGTAAGCAATAGGCAGTATGTGTGACACATTGGGGAGGGTCAGGAGTGGCAGTATCAGAGCTCATTAGACAGAAAGCAACGCCATCAGTAGACATTTAACAGATAATGATAGACCAAGGGCATAATGAAAATGGCGGAGGATGGAACTATCCATGGGCCCTTCCACCCTGGGTGTGATACACATGTTTGACAGTCACATTATCTAGACAATATGGTGGGCATCCTAATATAAACATGGTTGGAAAGTCAACAATAATAACATTGACAGTATTTTAGGATGACAACTGAAATGTGTCACGGATCAATGTAGAAATACAGCTAAGGAGCCATGAATAATGATGAAAAAAATACAAGTTTATTGCTGAAGAGACTGACCAGATGATGTAATCATAAGCTTGCAGAAATACCAGATATTCAGCAGTTGCAGGTAAAGGGGAGGTGAGGAAAGATTCCAGGCAGCATATACAGGGAAATGCACAGGTAAGTCCCAGGTTCACATATGAAACAGGTCAGCAGAATGTATGTTGAAATAGATCTCACCCAGCATAGATCCAGGAGCACAACAGAAGGAAGTGACCTCAGAGTATAACATCAGGATGACAACAATAACCAGCAATGTGTGCTGGGAGTGGCAGGTATATATAAGGGAAATGAGAATACACCCAGGTGCATGAGATAATTGGAGAACGGGTTAACCCCTAATACAAACATGAAAGGCACGATAGCAGCACCTCTGGTGATCAGAGGTACTGCTGCAAATACACACTAATAAAGTCAAATAGTCCAGGAGACAGGAGCTGCCAGGAAAAGCAGTATGCACTGCAAGGGGCTTGCAGGCAGATCCTGACAAAATGTAGACATACAATACTTCTTTGACATTTCAAATCTAGACAGTATTATTTATGAGGTTGACAATAATATCACTAATCCTAGCCCTGTCTCAAGCCCTTTCCCTAACCCTGTCCTTAGCCCTATCCTTAGCCCTATACTTAGACTTGTCCCTAGCCCTATCCTGAACCATATCCCTAATTCTGCTCATAGCCCTACGTCCTAGCCCAATCCCTAACCCAAGCCATATCACTTATCTTGCTCCTAGACCAATCCCTAAGCCAGTCCCTAGACTTATCCCTAGCCCTATACCTATTCCTATCCCTATCCCTAACCCTATCCTTAACCCTAAAATAATGCTGTTGACCTTTGAATTGTTCACCTAATAACACTGTCCACCATGTGAATTGTCCACCTAATTATACTCTTGATGTCTCGATTGTCAAACTAATGTTGCTAAGTTCCTGATTGTCGACCAAATGATTGTCTAGCTGTTGTCCACATTTATACAAGATCATAGAGCATGGTCAAAATGTTACATAGTGAAAGATGGAATTGTCTTTCGGCCAAACGGGCCCACCCACATGATAAAAAGGACATGCATATAGTTTTACAAACCAAGCACTACATAGACAGGGGCTGCCACTTTTATAGCTGAAGTGCTTGATTTGTTTGGGCCCCCACAAAAAAGAACATTTTGGTTGTTGGTCAACAAACTGGACACAATAGATAGCAGTTTTATTAATTTATTTATTTACAAATCACTAATGATCATTTGGCTAAAAATAGTCATCTTCCTGTATGTTGATGACCATGTCATCAACCTCATCATCTTCCTCATCACTGATGTCATGATCATCTTCACACCATATTAATTCATCCTCGCTGGAATCTACACATTCTGTTGGTAATTGGCGGTAAGAACAGTATTCTTCATACAATTTGTAGATCATTTTGATAAACACCAGTTTTCAAAATTTTTGGGAAGTAGTCTCCTCCGATGATTACTCACAACATTCCCGGCTGTGCTAAAGACTCTTTCCGAGTACACACTGGAGGGTCGGATGTTTAAGTACACCATAGCTAGTTTGCACAAGGGACTCCAAATATTATTTTTTCCCTCACAGAATTCAAAGGCACTGTCTGAGATGCTAAGTTGTACTTTATCATTAAAGTAATTGTGAGGTTTCTGCTCTAATAATTGAAAATTTTAATGACAGCTATGGAGCCAAGAATAAGATGAAAACATAAGGTGTTTCCCTAATAAGCTTGATGAAAGGCAAAACCTTTTGCTTTTAAACAAGCTCATTAGAGAAAGGCGCGTCAGCGTTTCTGTGCAAGCTGTTTTCACCAGTGCTAATTTATGTCCAAAAGTCTATTTATGTAATATGAGTCTTACTGCACAGGCAGCCGTTTCTTTGTGGTTCAGATATCTGTATCTCCCAATCTGGAAGTATGTGCTCCAGACATTATAATGCAGGCTCTAAACGTCTAACCATTGTGTTCATGAACTCTGCATCGGGCTCTAATCTGTGAGGCATCAGTTTATTATATCTGAGCCTATCACAAACATCAGGGTGACCTTGTCTGGGAAAGTCTGATCTTTAAGACTATATTATATATGATACTTATACCAGGAATAGAAGGTTAAAGTATTTGTTTATAAATGCTAGAATTTAGGGAGGTATTTATTATAGCACCTCATACCTACTCCAGGTATTTTTTTGGGACAGTGACCTACAATAATGACATATATATATATATATATATATATATATATATATTTTTTTTTTTTTAAGAGACATTAAAATTATCTCTCGCAACATTATATAATTTTCAGGAGGTTACTCTCTAGAATGTCACACTAGCTGCCTTGACTTATAGCAGTTCATACTACACAGCCCAGTGATAATTAAAATAAAAAAAAAGGAGGGGCATTATTTATTACTAGATAAGGACAGAATTAACTGGCATTTGAGAAATTTAATATAAAAATAAAACATAATAAGAAAAATATTGTTATATTTATAACTATCTATATCAACAGCGGCACAGTCTAGCGATTACTTTTTAACAGTATTCGATTATCTGGTTCTATTTCTTTACTTGTGGTCTTATTATTTTGCTAATAATATTGATATTTAATAAAGATTTAAACATTTAATTGAATCATTTATATGTTTCTTGCCTCATGAGTGCCCCAACACACATATTCTTCCCTTCTTTTCGTTATACTGTATTACATGTGAGGGTGCACCTTTCCCAGTGATAGAGAACTAATAGAAAAATATATAATAAAATCATATGGTATTGATGATGAAAGAATAAATATATCATTGGGACAGTGGGCTCACCCAGTGCGGTTCACATTTTGGTTAATATTAAGCTTCTACAAATGTTGCGTGATTTGGGATAAAAGTATTACAAATAGAAGAGATGCTTTTTTTTTTGCCTTATGACCTGGCATGATAAGACGCTCATCATGCGCATGAGGTGGTACCACTGGTGGTTGCCTTAGTTTAACACAATCATCACCATCCTCCTCATTATCTTGTTCAAGTACAACACATTTATTTTCAGGTCATCATCATCACCATTTATTTATATAGCACCACTGATTCCGCAGCGCTGTACAGAGAACTCACTCACATCAGTCCATGCCCCATTGGGGGCAATAAAGTCTAAATTTCCTAACATACACGCAGACAGAGAGAGAGTGAGAGAGAGACAGACTAGAGTCAATTTTTTTGTTAGCAGCCAGTTAAACTACTACTATGTTTTAGGAGTGTAGGAGACAACCGGAGCACCGGGAGGAAACCCACGCAAACACGGGGAGAACATACAAACTCCACACAGATAAGGCCATGGTCGGGAATTGAACTCATGACCCCAGCGCTGTGAGGCAGAAGTGCTAACCACTGAACCACCGTGTTGCCTATATGCTGTCCCCAATTACCTTCTTCATGCTCTTCAACAATAGCAAGTACCAAGTTTGAAACATTAGACTCATATAGAGCACTCATGATACCCTCCTTAGAGTCTAGGTTGGTAGGTTGGCATCCGCTGCGCTGCTTATTAACTTAAAGACACTCTTCTTGTGCCATTGCTGGGAAGCCTGCTTCCACTCAGGTGTGACTAATTTGGTCCAGAGATTTGAGCAGGGAACCTACTTGCTCCGGGACACAAGGATTGAGGCCACACAAGATGGTCGGCGGTTGAACTACTGAGGTGGTGAGAAAGCCAGCCGACACAGGAGGACTTGTGGTGTGAAGTACGAGTCTAGGGTGTACGTTGGTGGGAGAATGGGTGGTTTGTATGGAAGGGGAGTGTTTAAGGTGGCAGAAAGTGCACTACAGAGGAGATGGGAATAGTAGTGGAGGGGGTAGAGAGCATGGGCAAGTCACTGAGCAGGGAGAATAGAGTTAGGAAGAAAAAGTGGTATGGGCTGAAGGGAAAAAAGTTGAAGAAGGAGAGGGAAGAGAAAAGGCAAAAGCAGGAAAAGAATGAAGACAAAGGTACATAAGAGTAAAGAGAAAGATAAGATATACGACAAATTTTACAGTTAAGAAAACAAATTGCATATATTGATATTTGTGTTACAGGTCCTCAGGATTTTGTGCAGCAAAAGAGCCAGAATGTCCAGTTCTGAAAACACATATATTAGAACTCTGAAGGACCTCCCCAATGGATTAAATTGGCTGTTGAAAGACAGCGTGATAAAACTTTAACCCTTAATAGGTATGTGCATTGTACACATTCAGAAACATATTGCGTTTAAGTGTGTTCTGCTATAGGGCCTCTCTTGTCAAACCTTAGCTCAAATTTAGCTCTAAGGTTTAAGTCTATCTAAGAATCAAACATTTATCTCAGTTTTCATAGTTTAGGACTGATTTAATGATTCTATTTGAAACTCACATTTGAGCATCTCTAGTTCTGATGAGGACACAGCCTTACGTGCACATAGAGTTATACAAAAAGATGTTTTTCTTGATAAGGAATAATGCCTAGTAAATATATATGTTACTCATACATTCCTATGTTTATTACCTTATCTTGCGGGCAATAAATGCTGCTCACAATACCGTAATGATATTGTAGAATTTACTGTATGACTTCTGCACATGTCATATACCAATTTTTTCTAATTGACATTTAGGTAATTGTATTTATACTTACGCACATTTTAAACAACATTGTTTATATGTTTGCTAGCAGCACAAAAATAGCACAGGATTTGCTATTCTTGGATTTGACGAGTCTAAAATAAATATGTGCAAGGTTCCTAAGAACAGAATTAGAGTGGCGAGAAAATGTTTTTGTCATAAATCTATTTTACATACTGTAGTGTGTAGTCTCATTTTGGGGAAAAAAGTGATGGGTGGAGGTCCAGTAAACTAGGCATGGTACAGTAAGGGCATTGTGAAGCAGATGAGCCCGAATGAAGTCTTGTCTTTTCCATAAGTACACTTGTTTTCAGCCATATCTTGGGCACACGCTATAGGGCAGGTATAAATGCCTACTGGTAGTGATGACTGACACAGCATAGTTTAGGATTTAAAACTTACATGCATGCATGCCGGTAACTGTCACAGAACAACTGTATGCAATTAAATATAAATCTGTCCCCTCAATTTAAATTTACCTCCCCCACCAATGCAACATGGTTTTGTCGAGGTGCAAAGTTGCTCCTTCTCTATTCTTTACTCTCCATAATGACTGAGGTCCATTGCGTTTAAGTGCGTTCTGCTATAGGGCCTCTCTTGTCAAATCATTGCTTAAATTTAGCTCAAAGGTTTTAGTCTATCTAAGAATCGGACATTTATCTCAGTTTTCGTAGTTTAGGACTAATTCGATGGATCTAGTTGAAAATCACATTTTGAGCTTCTCGAGCTCTGATGGGGGCACAGCCTTACGTGCACATAGAGTTATACAAGAAGATTTTTTCTTGTTAAGGAAACATGTCTGGTAAATACTTATGTTACTCATACATTCCTTTGTTTATAACCATCTCTTGTGAGCAGTAAATGCCGCTCACAATAGCGTAATGATATTGTAGAATTCACTGTGTGACCTACAAGTGTCATATCGCATTGTTTTCGAATTGACATTTAAGTAACTGCATTTATACGCACGCACATTTTAAACAACATTGTTTATATGTTTGCTAGTAACACAAAAATAGCACAGGATTTGCTATTCTTGGATTTGACGAGTCTAAAATAAATATGTGCAAGGTTCCTAAGAACTGGATTAGAGTGGCGAGAAACTATATTTGACATAAATCTATCTTAAATAGTGCGTAGTTTAATTTTGGGGAAAAAACAAATAGTAGAAGATTGCATTTTATGTACACGTATATTAAAACAGTGCAATAAACTCTAAATAGACTCTAGCACACAGGTATATGTAGTATCCACAAGATATTCAAAATATGCAAAATTACAGTGGTCAAACATTTACACTATGGAACCAAGGGCCTCTTTTATTTCAAAACCTGAGGTTATGTGAGGCACCAAATACTTTGAGATACGCTATTTTAATACACATTGAAATCAGCAGCCATAAACATTTGAATGCTCTGAATCTGTATATACCCTCACTCTGGACCTAATTCGTATTCGGACTTACATCTGTTTGCGCAGCTTATCTTGCATTATTCCACACTGCGCAGGCCTAGAAATGGACATTACACCAAAGAGTGCAATCGCATGTAAGTCATGTCCAAATGCAAACAACACTTCGGACAGCCTACAACTTAAGAAGTGGAACAGGAGTGGGGGGAGGGGGGAGAACTAATGTAGGCCACTTGCAGAATGGGTACTCCAATGCAGATTCAGCCGAATCAAGTCTTGTGCTTTCTATAAGTACGCTTGTTTTAAGCCATATCTTGTTCACCCACTAAAGGATAGGTGTAAATGCAGACTGATAGTGATGACTAACACAGCATAGTTTTTGATTTAAAAACGACATGCATGAGTGCTGGTAACTATCACAGAACAACTGTACGCAACTAAGATATATAAAAAAAACACATTCTGGGCCTCATTAAGGGACATAAATTTTGATATTTGTCGAATCAGAGCCGAGCTAGGCATTCTAGTGCCCAAGGCTAGCGATAATGCTGGTGACTCCCCCAAGCAATGATGCACTGCCTGAGGAGGCATGGCCGACCACTGTGGGAACATGTCTAGCCCTTTACAAAAATTAGACTGTCCTCCAACATTGTGTGGCTGTCTTCAACCTGTTCTTGAAGATTTGACTACCTGGAGCTGCTGGTGTCTTAAGCTAGGTTTTTGCTTGGATGGATCCTGGAATGTTGGGGTCCTGTTTGGAATACAGATATTTCCTATTCACCTCTTATAAAGTCGAGTAATTGACTAACACTGTACCTACATTTACACCTCCTAAATTACACCTCCTCCCAACCTAACCATAAATACATTAAATTAATAATTTTTGGGGGGTTTAAAAATGACCTGCATCCCCTATGACACCCAAAATTAAATGAATTGTTTTAACATCTAGTAAATGTGTACATTTCCCCCTAAGCAGCCCCAAACATTAAACTAATAGCATTGCCTTTTAATAAACAGACAAATTTCCCCACACAGCCCCTCAATAAATAAACTGTATAATCACTTATTAGATACATTCCGTATATATGTTTATTTTATTTATGCCCAATCCAATAATTAGTTTATAAAAAATAAAAATAAATAAACAGACATGTTCACCCAGCCATCCTTCAAATTAAATGCATAGACCTATTTTATTATTACAAGTACCCAACATTAAATTAATAGTGTTCTCTTTTCCCCAACCTGCTCCCATCACAAGTTAATGCTATTCAAATTTCCCCCACTAAGCCCTGACAATAATTTGTAGCACCATATTTAAAATAGACCCCACATTGCGTTAATAGACCCCCCAAACCTATTATACATTAACACCCCCGCCAGCCCCAATATAATAATATTACCCCACAATCCTTCATTTTAATACTCCCTTGAATACAAATGTGAATACTTGAATATAGATGTGTGTATGACCGAATTACGTGCATTTTTTTTTTTTAAAAACGCTCAATACGTTCCTTTTATGTGCCTTAATGCGTCAAGTCCTGTATGTACAGTAATGATTGAAATTCTCTTTATTCTCTTTATTTATGTAGTGATAAAAAAAATAGTATGTGAAAAAATATTGATATAAATGATTATACTGAGGTGAGGTTGAAACAAAAGAGGTTGTGGTCAGAGAGTGGGAAGGTTAAATTGTAGAAACTAGTGATGGAGCAGTTGCGGGAGAAGACACCCATAACAGTGGGTGAAAGATGAGGTCCATTGGGAGAGACCAAAGCAGGAAGTAAGAAAAAGAAGTTTATTGGCAGAAGAGACAGTGGGATTATCAATGGTAATGTTGAAATTGCCTAGTATGAGTGTAGGTAGGTCAAAAGGATAGAAAATAAGTGAGCCAGGCCTCAAAGATGTCAAGGGATTGGGAAACTACTCCAGGGGGGTGATAAAAAACAGCAACAGTGGAGAAGATACTAGTTATACATATGGCAGCTTGGAGCCTAAAATCGCAGGTGATCTTGATTTTCTGCAATTTAAAATTGATACAAAAATCACAGCTTGATACATTTAACCTAGATGTTGTTGTATTGGACTGGAAAAAGTGCTTTATCTCCCTCTTACTATATATTAGACATGATGGCCCCGATTCATCAGGAAGCGTGAAATGAACGCAATCAGTGTTTTTTTTAAAAGAAAGGTAAGTATATCTGGCATACAGGCATCCATATTCAAGGTAGAGTGAATGCAGGTGATACGTTCCTTGATGAATACGGGAGTAACTCACTTACGTGGCACAAATTTAAACACACGTGGTAGTGTGTTTTCTTTGCTCTGTCATCTGATTCACCAGCAGATGTACCTTTGTGCATAACATGCATGTGTATTAACAATTGACAGGCATGCAATTCCTCCTTATCCTCAATCACCTTATTATACACTCATGTTTCATGAGAAAATTGCCTGTTAGGACTCACGGTTATGGGGATAAACTTTTAGAACTGATAGCTTAGAGGTCTTCACCTTTAGCATCCACTTTTCCCATAAAGGTTTATGTGCTCGCAGGTACTCAGATGCCCCCAGGTCTTATGCTCCAGCGTAGTAGAAGTTTATCCTTGGTGGTCGTAGTGTCACTGAAAATAGGAGGCAGAAGATATGATGATAACTGATAGTCAGAGGTACCCAAGGTCAGGGGTCCATAGCAGGCAGCGTTGTGAGAAACATATATGGTCCAGGCTGGCAACGAACAAGAGTTTGCGAGAACCATGCCAAAGGGCAGGGTAACAGGCAAACAATCAGAGTGAGGAAAGCCAAAGGTCAGTAACAGTGCGACAAATAGAAATCAGGAGCAAAATGCAGTAGTTCAGCAAACAGTAACTGAAAGCTATAACCAGCAGGGAGGCTAGGCCCTCCCTGCCTTATTTACCTATGGGAGCCAATCAACTTGCAGGGAATCTGGCATGATAATCAGTCTCTGGGGCTGTTTAACTAATAATAGAAGTTGTGCATGTTCCCATTGTCTCTAATGCTGTTTAATGTACAGAGCGTCCCGACTGTTTTTCTTACAACGGCCGGGACATAGAGGAAGTGACATCCTGGTCATCATGGAGACGACTGGGACACGGACCTAAAGGCAGAAGTGAGTTGTGGAGGCTTCGGGCACCGCCGAGGCTCATAACATTGTCCTACTTACCCTGCATATTAATCCTTTATAATATGCAATATTACATCAATGTATACACATTAAGGTGTTATTGCATTATATGCAAAACCTATATAGAACATATCACCCTATATCACATTAATATACATTTACTTATAAGAAATAAAACAAACAAAGTTTTTTCTAATGTATTTTTTTTTATAATTAACAGAATTAAAAATAGCTTGCATATAAACAACATACCAAATAATAAATGTACAATAATTGTTTAAACTTTTCTATATATTTGATGGTTTTTTTTAAAAAAAGAAAATGATAATACATGACATTTTGTAAACATATTTTAGTTTTAACAATGTACTTCTGAGCTCACGTATTGGAGTCCACAGGGGCATTCCAACAGGTATATAACTCCTATTGTGTCACATAAGATTTTGTCTTTAATCTCACATTCTTTCCTGGTAGCGCAGGATAGGAATGTTTTAACTGGTTTTGTCGATCCACAATGTGTGATTCTACATGTTGTGCAACGGTTACAGTAAAAGAAACCCGTGGTTTTTTCACTAAGCCAAGTTTCTTTGAAACTGGTATTGTCTTTTGGTATACAGCTTGTCACTAGTTTTTTCCTCAAATTGGGTGCTTTTTTGAAGGTAAAGGTAGGTTGGTCAGGTATGAATTGTGAATGCTTGTCATCTTTCAAAAGGATGGGCCAATGTTTCCGTATAATTCTTCGAACTGTTTGGAGTTGCTGGTATATTGGGTTATAATGGAGATTCTGTCGTATTCCAGGGACTTGGTTTTAGGATGAAACAGAGAGAGTTCCTATTCATTAATTCACTTTCTGTGTAGGCTGAATTAACGATATCATGGTCATAGTTCCTGTCCAGAAACTGTTCTTTTAGTGTAGTAGCTTGTTCTTTATACACATCAAGGTCCGAGCAATTGTGCCTTAAGAGCATAAATTGGTCCTTGGGAATGTTTTTTAACCAAGGTTGGTTGTATCCACCGGAGGCTGGGATAAAGGTATTGCAATCTACCTGTATTAAAAATGTTTTTGTTTTCAGCTTTTTTTGTGTACATTTCTAGATCTAGGAATTCCACCCTCAACCTACTTCTGCCGTGAAGTGTAGGTTCAGATTGTTGTTGTTGAGGTGTGAGATGAATGCGTCTAGATGTTCATCAGTACCTTTCCAGATACATAGAATATCGTCAATGTAGCGACGCCATAGACAAATGTCCTGAATGTGTGGGTTGTTATTCCAGACAGAGGTATCCTCCCAATGGGCCATACATAAATTTGCATAGCTTGGTGCGAATTTACAGCCTATTGCAGTGCCACTCACCTGCTGGTAGTATTGTCCATTGAACCAGAAGTAGTTGTGGTTCAAAATAAATTTAATTGATTTAATAGCGAACTGGATCTGAAGTGGGGGGATATCTGATTCATGGGTAAATTTATGTTCCATGTGTTTACTGCCTGCTGCGTGATCAATCACTGTATACAGTGATGAGACATCACATGTGAGTAACATGTATTCATCTTTCCAAGGAAACTCTTCCAGACTACAAAAGACATCAGAGGTATCCTTGAGGTAGTTCAATTGATGGGTAACTAGAGGTTGTAGAAAAAAATCAATGTATTGGGATAGGTTGGTGGTAAGGGAGCCAATTCCTGACACTATAGGTCAACATAGAGGGTTCTGAAGATATTTGTAAATTTTGGGAAGACAATATAGAACAGGAATTTTGGGATGTTTGCGATAGAGATATTCAAATTCTTGCTTTTTAATAATCCCCTTTGTGTATGCTTGGCTCAAGAGGGTTCCTAGGCTATTGGAGAATGAGGTGGTAGGATCAGATGGGAGTAAGTTGTATGTAGATTTGTCACTGAAATGGACACTGAGTTCTCTTTCGGAATTATTCTTGTTAAGGATAGTGATTCCGCCTCCTTTATCTGCTGGTTTTATAATGAGTCATTTATTTCCTTTAAATTCCGTGGCTTCTGCTTTCTTAAGATTGTGTTGATGGTGTTTGGAGGTATGAGGGACCAGTTTGTCCTGGTCATCCTTCATCATCTTTTGAAATGTGTCGATGAATGCACCTCTTCAGCGGCTTGGATAGAAAGTGGACTGTTTTTTAAATTCTGTGTGTATATATGGAGTCTAATCGGGAGTGAGAGTGGGTGTGGCCTTCTTCTTGGTCAGGAAATACTTCTTTAAGGTGAGTTTCTGGAGGAATTAATGGATGTCAATGTAGGTACTGAATTTGTTAATGGTATTTGTAGGTGTAAATTGTAAACCCTTGCTTAGCAAACTGATTTGACATTCTGTCAGGGTGGTATCACTAAGGTTGAAAATGCCCTTCCCATTTATTTCCTTATTTTTGGTTTTACAATTAGCTCTACTTCCTCCTCTAGTTCCTCTATGGAGATGGGTCTCAATTGCTTTTTAAGCCTATTGGGCTGTTGGAAACTAGACTGGAGCAGGGTCTAGAGGGAGGATTGCGCTGGTGCAAATTTCCCAAAATTGGGTGGGGGTTGCTCACTCATTGAAGTGCGTAACAGCCATTACATTAGATCACGTTACATCGGTTTCCCGAGTCTTATTCCCTTTGGGACATTGCCTTGTATTTTATAAGGAGCGATCTATGGTATATTCGTGCACCGGATTCACAGCTATAACCCAGAATCCACATTTGTACTTGTTGTTTTTTTTGCATGATATATCAGCACATTAAAGTTACCTATTTTCATATCCCATTGTACATCTAGCGCCAAGGAATTCTTTCCTGTCTGTTTATCTCTATAGGGACTGGGGTCACCTATAATCCTCTCCTTTCGGCAGCCTTATATATACTCTAGGGAGCACTGTTTTCCACCCATTGATATAAAGGTAAGCTTACATAAATGATGAAGTGAACAAATTATTATAGTAATGTGGGATCTTTATCCCATAATATAATAAAGATATCATATGTTCATGGCATAACAGTTTGTTTCCAAGATTAGAATAAGGAACATATATAGACATATATTAACATATATTAATAAACTAGGATTGTTATTTTATTTAAACTTTTTTGTAGGCTAGGGAATGTGGGAAAAAGGAATGTGGGGGAGGAAATGTGGAGGAAGGATGGATAAGAACCGGAACCAGTGCGTGTTAAGTGAGGATATTGATATAATATTTGGACAATGTCTTATAGAAGGAAACAGGTTTCAATTGTTCCAAAGGGTATATATATGTGTTTCTTTCAATTCTAGCCATAGTAGATTATACTCTTGGAACTTGTCTTTTGATGAATATCGAATATTGAATATTGGCAGACGTATCAAAAGTTAAAAGGAGATCCTACTGGGAAAGTCATGAAAGATCTAACAGCATTTATAGGAAAATATCAAATGCAGGCAACTATTGAGGAAGAAGTGGCAAATTTTCTGATCCCTGACAATCCAACAATACCATCTATATATGTTCTCCCTAAAATACATAAGAGTACTGTCGCCCCGCCCGGGAGACCTATTGTGGCGGGCGTTAACTCTGTAACATCGAAGTTATCTATGTATGTTGACTATATACTACAGCTACATATGATTGCGATTCGCTCACATCTTAAGATGCGATTCGCTCACATCTTAAGGATACTCGTGATATCCTCAACAAACTTAGAGACATCGAATGGCAAGCCATTGGTTATTGGTCACAGCCGATGTATCCTCATTATATACCATCATTAGGCATGATCAAGGATTGGCAGCTATTTGGAAGAAGTGAGAGGAGAGGAATGTTAATGAGGAAATACGTGATTTAGTCTGTGAAAGTATCCAGTTGATTCTCGATAATAATTACTTTTATTTTGAGGGTCATTTCTACTTGCAGAAGATAGGAACTGCCATGGGCACCAGGTTTGCCCCCTGTTACGCTAACCTCTTTATGAATGTATGGGAGGACCTACACATTTGGAATGATGAGGGATGGAGGGCAGACCTGGGGTAAATGTATCATACTCCGATTTTTTCAACTCGCCGGAAATTGGCGACTTTACATTGAAAATTTAAAGCGGCGAAGGGTTGTAAAGGCAAACTTGCCTTTACAAGCCATTGCCGCTTTAAATTTTACCTGCAAAGTCGCCGATTTCCGGCGAGTTGAAAAAATCGGAGTATGATACATTTACCCCCTGGTTTCATGGTTTAGATACATCGATGACATTTTTTTTATCTGGAAGGGGGATAAAACATCCTTGGATTCCATCTGCAAGTATTTAAATTTTAATTCATTCAATATTGTATTGACCTATGACATTAGTGCAAATTCAGTTAATTTTCTAGATTTAACTATCTATATAAAGGATAATAAGATACATACTAAAACTTTCACCAAGCCTACGGACAGTAATTCATATAATAACGTATCTAGCCATCATCACAAAAACTGGTGATGAAAGGTGATAAAAGAGATATAATATTTATTACACAATACAATAGGAAACATAAAAACTATGAAAATTTTATAAAAAAATGCTGGACGATACTCACTAGTGATCCAATCTTGGGAGACCAGTTACCTAAGAGAACGAAGTTCATTTATAAAAAGGCCCCTAACATCAAGGATCATGTAGTTCGTAGTACGTTACCTAGAAAACTCAATCAACAACGGATTACTAGCACTGGTTTTCACAGATGTGGCATGTGTCTACCGTGTAGGACCATTCAGAGCACTCTGTCTAAGATCATTGAATGTAGATCTACAGTTAATGACCTGAATTACAAAATTATGGACTTTATCACCTGCCATACAAGAAATGTGGTTTACCTGGTTCAATGCAAGTGTAAGGCACAATATACAAGAAAGACTAGTCGACTGTCACTCACCGGACCGTGAGTGCCTCTTCCCGGACATTTAGGAACCGTGGCCGTCCTCCATCCTGAGGGTCTGCGCATGCGCAGCCCTTTCCTACCCTTCAGTGTATGTCCCTTTAACTTAATTGGCAGATCAGGCAACACTCCCTATATTAAGCACCTGTGGTCAACACCACGTTGCCTGATCTTGGAGTCTCATTCCCCATGAGTCTCTGAAGGTGTTTCCTCGTTTGTTCAGCGCTGCTGATTCCTGTGGTTTCCAAACCACTTCTACCTCTGTGGTTTCCAAACCACTTCTACTACTGTGGTTCCCATACCACTTCTACCATCAATTGTATCATCGTGACTGTTAGCTGATTCCTATCCGCTGCCTCCGTGCACTACAGTCTTCTAAGCCACTTCAACTCTATCTCATATCATTGTGACTGTTTGCTGATTCCTATCCGCTGCCTCCGTGCACTTCAGCCACTCTCCACATCTACTCACCTGTTCATCATCAAGTCTGTGAGCTGATTCCTATCCTCTGCCTCCGTGCACTTCAGCCACTCTCCACATCTACTCACCTGTTCATCATCAAGACTGTGAGCTGATTCCTATCCGCTGCCTCCGTGCACTACTGCCTCCAGCTTGCAACTCGTCTGTGTTCCAACATCGTGACTGTTAGCTGATTTCTATCCGCTGCCTCTGTGCACTACAGTCTCCAGCGTACAACTCGTCTGTGTTTCAACATCGTGACTGTTAGCTGAGTCCTACCCGCTGCCTCCGTGCACTACAGACTCCAGCTTGCAACTCGTCTGTGTTTCAACATCGTGACTGTGAGCTGATTCCTATCCGCTACCTCTGTGCGCTACAGTCTTCATCTCATCTCTTCCGTGTTTCCTCGAGACTGCTGCTATTATTGCCATCTGCTACTCTCCGTGATCAACAGCTCCTGGTCTACTCTGCTCACCCGTGTTCCATCGCTATTTGCACCTGCTGGTTGCTACTGGTTACCTCCGGGGATCTGCAGAGTCCTGCTGCTGCTGCCAGCGCTAATCGTCCATCTACTGCTGATCCGCTCTCCACGCCTTCCTGTGTTCCGCTGGTCTCTACCCGCCTGTCAGCATTGGATTCCTGTCTCATCCGCTATCCTGCTGCTAGATCATCACCATTCTCCTGGGTCCTCCAAGAGTCCAGTCCGCTACCGATTTCTGTGGATTCGTGTCCCTGTTGGTTTACTTACCTGTGCGCTGCACCTACTAGACCTCTGCTTCATCTATCCAGGGACTTCTCATCCTGCCGGCCTCCTGCCGCTCAGGTATCGCTGCACTCCTGTCTGACTGCCTGCTTCTGAACCACGGTATGCATACTTCTCATTGACTGTGCTGGTGTATTGCATACCTTGCTGGACTGAGTTTGTTCTCCTCTGGAGTTTACTATCCGCTGAGACTATTACCATCATTGACTGTACTATCTTGTGCCGGATTACTTCAAGAGACTTTCCATATTTGCAGTGCTGTTCAGTCATTCATATATATATATCTATATTGTGCATATTACTGTGGATCGTGTTAAGGTGCCGTGTTTACCCTGTGTTGCAGTCTCTCCCCGTGCACCTCCTCACATATATATTCTGTGGTACAACTTGCTATCGCAGACCACTGACTCCCCGGATACCTCCACTTGGATTCCATTCCTTCACCCAGACAGCGGTACAACTTGCTATCCGCAGACCGCTGACTCTCATCACTTCCTCGTTTCTGTTGGACATTCCTCCTCACTATAGCAGTGGTACAACTTGCTATCGCAGACCACTGACTACCTTCACGTGTCCTTGTCCATACAGTTCCTCGTGTACTATTACCTCCATATTACCAGTGTTGCTAGTCATAGACTTTCCTGAGCATCTCATCATCTGCTATTTACTGTTCCGTGATCACCCTGCTACCAGAGTACCCTATTACCACCTACATTGCTCTGGTAAGCCTACCACCTGGTGATCCCTGGGTAAAGACTCCTAGTGCCCGTGACAGTAAGATCAGGCCATGACAGACCCAGATACGGAACCTACCGCCAAAGAGATGCTGCAGCATCTGGTCAGCCGTGTGGAGCAACAGGATGCCCGCCAACAGCTGTTACTTCAGTGTTATCAATCATTAACCTCCCAAGGAACATCTGGACAGACTG
Organism: Mixophyes fleayi; assembly: GCF_038048845.1. Classification (NCBI taxonomy): domain Eukaryota; kingdom Metazoa; phylum Chordata; class Amphibia; order Anura; family Limnodynastidae; genus Mixophyes; species Mixophyes fleayi. The sequence goes on along the minus strand of NC_134405.1, from coordinate 31,479,261 downwards.
TGACAGCCACTACTGAGGCTCCTGTGCTTTCCTCCGTTTCCCCAGTGCCATCCCAGGTGTCTACAGCTTCCACGCTTCACCTGCCTACTCCGTCAAAGTACGATGGGGACCCCAAAACTTGTAGGGGTTTCCTTAACCAATGTTCAGTCCATTTTGAGCTCCAACCTCAAAATTTTTCTACCCATCGTTCCAGAGTGGCCTATCTTATCTCTTTGTTTTCTGGACAAGCCCTGGCTTGGGCCTCCCCTCTGTGGGAGAGAAACGACCCAATATTGCAAGATAGTGCCAAATTCATTTCTACATTCCGAAGTGTGTTCGATGAACCAGTTCGTGTGACCTCCGCTGCTTCCAGCATCCTCCGTTTGCGACAAGGATCTCATACAGTAGGCCAGTACGTCATTCAATTTAGGATCTTAGCCTCTGAACTTCAGTGGAACACTGAAGCCCTAGTTGCCGCCTTCTGGCAGGGGCTCTCCGATAAAATTAAAGATGCACTGACTACCCAGGAGCTTCCTTCGTCACTTGAAGATCTGATCTCTCTTTGCCATCGTGTTGAAATGAGATTTCGTGAAAGAGAGGCTGAGAAAACAACTTCTGCTAAAGCACCTCTTTATTCAAACCCTCAATTTCGTCCTGTTTCACCCTCTGTGATTCCCATGGAGATAGGACGGTCCAAATTATCTTCAGAGGAGAGGAAACGAAGAGTCAAGAATAGACTCTGTATCTATTGTGCTGATTCCACTCATATGCTCAGCTCTTGCCCTAAGAGATCGGGAAATGCCAGGCCCTAACTAGTTCTGGAGAGGTGAAGTTAGGGTCCCTGGAGTCCTCTCCATCTTCTATGAAATCTAAAGTCTGCGCTTTTGATGTTACGATTTCCTTTGCTACCAAAACCTTTGAGTCACAGGCATTGATTGATTCCGGAGCAGCAGGAAATTTTATTTCCAAATCATTAGTGCATCAATGGTCTCTACCAGTAATTACGTTAAGAACACCCATTACTGTGACGGCTATAGATGGATCACGTCTCATCAACGGTCTCATCACCCAGAGTACGTCTCCAGTAACACTTCAGATTGGTGCCCTGCACCATGAAGAAATATCGTTTTTAATCCTTCCAGTTACGACAAGTCCGGTTGTCTTAGGCCTTCCATGGCTTCAGTGTCACTCTCCCCAGATTGACTGGCGCACTCCTCAAGTTACGTCTTGGGGGTCTGAATGTTACCATCGTTGCCTTTCCCAAGTTATTCCTCTCAAAGTACAGCAATCTTCTATTTCATCTTCCTCACCGGGACTTCCTCCTCAGTATGCTTCATTTACTGATGTGTTTGATAAAGCTCAGTCTGAACGTCTTCCTCCTCATCGTTCTTGGGATTGTCCGATCGACCTTCTACCTGGCAAGACTCCTCCCAGGGGTCGGGTCTATCCTCTCTCCTTACCTGAAACTCAAGCCACATCTGAGTACATACAGGAGAACCTCCAGCGTGGGTTTATTCGACCTTCCACCTCTCCCGCTGGAGCTGGTTTCTTCTTCGTCAAAAAGAAGGATGGATCATTACGCCCTTGCATAGATTTTCGTGGACTCAATGCCATTACTATCAAGAATCGGTATCCCATTCCGTTGATCACTGAGTTATTCGATCGCATCAAGGGAGCCCGTATCTTCACTAAGTTGGATCTTCGTGGTGCCTACAATTTAATTAGAATTCGTTCCGGTGACGAATGGAAGACAGCGTTCAACACCAGAGACGGGCATTACGAATATCTGGTAATGCCTTTCGGGCTGTGTAATGCCCCCGCTGTTTTCCAAGGCTTCATCAATGAGATCTTCCGGGACTTATTATATGTATGTGTCGTCGTCTACCTGGACGACATATTGATCTTCTCACAGGACCTGCCTTCTCATCACCAACATGTGGCAGAAGTCCTCTCCAGGCTACGGAAAAACTCATTGTTCTGTAAATTAGAAAAATGTTCATTCGAATTGCCCCAGATTCCATTCTTGGGGTATATAGTTTCCGGAGTTGGCCTGAAGATGGATCCAGACAAGGTGAATGCTGTACTACATTGGCCCCAGCCAACTACTCTTCGTGCTATCCAGCGTTTTTTAGGTTTTGCCAATTACTATAGACGCTTCATTCAAGACTTCTCTTCCATTGCATCCCCTATTGTGGCCCTGACTCGGAAAGGGGCTAATCCTAAGCAATGGTCATCTGAGGCTCTCCAAGCCTTTCAAATTCTCAAAGAGTCCTTCTCCTCGGCTCCAATTCTTCGACAGCCTGATGTGACACTTCCCTTCTTCCTAGAAGTAGATGCCTCTAATGTGTGCCTGGGAGCCATTCTCTCCCAACGCTCGGAACAGCAAAAATTCCATCCTTGTGCCTTCTATTCTCGGGGTCTTCTGCCCGCAGAGAAGAATTATACTATCGGGGACAAGGAGTTACTGGCTATTAAAGCTGCATTAGAGGAATGGAGATACTTATTGGAAGGAGCTCGCCATCCGGTGACGATCTTCACGGATCATAAGAACTTGTCATATCTCCAGTCTGCCCAATGCTTGAACCCTCGTCAAGCAAGATGGTCTCTTTTCTTTTCCCGTTTTGAATTAATTATAACCTTCAAACCAGCTGCCAAGAACAAAAAAGCTGACGCTCTGTCTAGAGCTTTTGTGACGTCCTCTGATGTAGAAGAGGTTTCCAACCATACTATTCTAGATCCCAAATGTATCTCACTGGCTGCTTCATCCACCAAAATGCTACCATTTGGGAAGACCCTTGTACCTCCTACTCTAAGGAGGAAAATCCTTTCGTGGTTCCATGCCTCCCGTTTTTCTGGACACGCCGGTGAACACAAGACCTTTGAGATTCTCTCTCGAACTTACTGGTGGCCTTCAATGAGGAGAGACGTCAAAGAGTTCATTGCTTCCTGTGAGTTATGTTCCCAGTTCAAATCCTCCCGCAGAACTCCAGCAGGGTTGCTGCGACCACTACCCATTCCGTCCAAACCATGGACCCATATTAGTATGGATTTCGTTACTGATTTACCACCTAGTAAGAATCATAATACTATTTGGGTGGTGGTGGACAGATTTTCGAAGATGGCTCATTTCGTCCCTCTGTCTGGTTTGCCTTCCTCGTCTATTCTGGCTGAACATTTCATTAAAGAGATCTTCCGTATCCATGGATGTCCGTCGGAGATTGTGTCTGATAGAGGAGTACAATTCGTTTCCAGATTCTGGCGAGCCCTTTGTAAAACCTTGGGCATACGATTAGCACTCTCATCTTCTTACCATCCGCAATCTAACGGACAAACTGAACGAGTCAATCAAGATCTTGAGACTTTTATAAGGATGTTCTCTTCAGCCAATCAAGACAACTGGGTAGAATTGCTTCCCTGGGCTGAATTCGCCCATAACAACATGTACCATGAGTCATCATCCAAAACTCCATTTTTTGTGGTCTACGGTCACCATCCGTCTTTTCCGGAATTTCCTGCCCTCCCGCCCACCCAAGTTCCTGCTGTGGTGACTGTTTGTCAGACCTTCAAAAATATCTGGTCTCAGGTCAAAACCTGTTTAAAGAAGACATCTAACAAATATAAGTCGTTTGCAGATAAAAAGAGGCGGGCTATTCCACCACTAAAAATTGGAGATCGTGTCTGGTTATCTACCAAAAATATTCGTTTGAAGGTCCCATCTATGAAATTCGCCCCTCGTTTTATTGGTCCATATAGGATCATCCAAATAATCAATCCAGTATGTGTTAAACTTCTTCTTCCTAAGAATCTTCGGATTTCCAATGCTTTCCATGTGTCCTTGCTCAAACCTCTTATCATCAACCGTTTCTCAACTCCTCCCTCAGCTCCGCAGCCAGTTCAAGTTCATCAGGAGGAGGATTTCGAGATTACTGAGGTATTGGATGCAAAAATTTCGCGAGGAGTCCTAAGTTTCCTCGTTCATTGGAAGGGCTTTGGTCCTGAGGAGCGCTCTTGGATCAAAGCTGAAGATCTTAATGCTCCTGCCCTTTTGAAGAAGTTTTATTCCAAAAATCCGGACAAACCCGGTTCCAGGCGTTCTGTGCCCACCTTTAAAAGGGGGGGTACTGTCACTCACCGGACCGTGAGTGCCTCTTCCCGGACATTTAGGAACCGTGGCCGTCCTCCATCCTGAGGGTCTGCGCATGCACAGCCCTTTCCTACCCTTCAGTGTATGTCCCTTTAACTTAATTGGCAGATCAGGCAACACTCCCTATATTAAGCACCTGTGGTCAACACCACGTTGCCTGATCTTGGAGTCTCATTCCCCATGAGTCTCTGAAGGTGTTTCCTCGTTTGTTCAGCGCTGCTGATTCCTGTGGTTTCCAAACCACTTCTACCTCTGTGGTTTCCAAACCACTTCTACTACTGTGGTTCCCATACCACTTCTACCATCAATTGTATCATCGTGACTGTTAGCTGATTCCTATCCGCTGCCTCCGTGCACTACAGTCTTCTAAGCCACTTCAACTCTATCTCATATCATTGTGACTGTTTGCTGATTCCTATCCGCTGCCTCCGTGCACTTCAGCCACTCTCCACATCTACTCACCTGTTCATCATCAAGTCTGTGAGCTGATTCCTATCCTCTGCCTCCATGCACTTCAGCCACTCTCCACATCTACTCACCTGTTCATCGTCAAGACTGTGAGCTGATTCCTATCCGCTGCCTCCGTGCACTACTGCCTCCAGCTTGCAACTCGTCTGTGTTCCAACATCGTGACTGTTAGCTGATTTCTATCCGCTGCCTCTGTGCACTACAGTCTCCAGCGTACAACTCGTCTGTGTTTCAACATCGTGACTGTTAGCTGAGTCCTACCCGCTGCCTCCGTGCACTACAGACTCCAGCTTGCAACTCGTCTGTGTTTCAACATCGTGACTGTGAGCTGATTCCTATCCGCTACCTCTGTGCGCTACAGTCTTCATCTCATCTCTTCCGTGTTTCCTCGAGACTGCTGCTATTATTGCCATCCGCTACTCTCCGTGATCAACAGCTCCTGGTCTACTCTGCTCACCCGTGTTCCATCGCTATTTGCACCTGCTGGTTGCTACTGGTTACCTCCGGGGATCCGCAGAGTCCTGCTGCTGCTGCCAGCGCTAATCGTCCATCTACTGCTGATCCGCTCTCCACGCCTTCCTGTGTTCCGCTGGTCTCTACCCGCCTGTCAGCATTGGATTCCTGTCTCATCCGCTATCCTGCTGCTAGATCATCACCATTCTCCTGGGTCCTCCAAGAGTCCAGTCCGCGTTCTACCGATTCCTGTGGATTCGTGTCCCTGTTGGTTTACTTACCTGTGCGCTGCACCTACTAGACCTCTGCTTCATCTATCCAGGGACTTCTCATCCTGCCGGCCTCCTGCCGCTCAGGTATCGCTGCACTCCTGTCTGACTGCCTGCTTCTGAACCACGGTATGCATACTTCTCATTGACTGTGCTGGTGTATTGCATACCTTGCTGGACTGAGTTTGTTCTCCTCTGGAGTTTACTATCCGCTGAGACTATTACCATCATTGACTGTACTATCTTGTGCCGGATTACTTCAAGAGACTTTCCACATTTGCAGTGCTGTTCAGTCATTCATATATATATATATCTATATTGTGCATATTACTGTGGATCGTGTTAAGGTGCCGTGTTTACCCTGTGTTGCAGTCTCTCCCCGTGCACCTCCTCACATATATATATTCTGTGGTACAACTTGCTATCGCAGACCACTGACTCCCCGGATACCTCCACTTGGATTCCATTCCTTCACCCAGACAGCGGTACAACTTGCTATCCGCAGACCGCTGACTCTCATCACTTCCTCGTTTCTGTTGGACATTCCTCCTCACTATAGCAGTGGTACAACTTGCTATCGCAGACCACTGACTACCTTCACGTGTCCTTGTCCATACAGTTCCTCGTGTACTATTACCTCCATATTACCAGTGTTGCTAGTCATAGACTTTCCTGAGCATCTCATCATCTGCTATTTACTGTTCCGTGATCACCCTGCTACCAGAGTACCCTATTACCACCTACATTGCTCTGGTAAGCCTACCACCTGGTGATCCCTGGGTAAAGACTCCTAGTGCCCGTGACATCGACCTTTAAAAGTGCGCATAACAGAACATCTGAGAAATGTAAAGAAGGGTAATATCAACCACTCACTATCGGCTTCTGTGGCATCAAAAGGTCACCAACAATTGGAGATGTAATAACCTAGAGATTAAATTAGCAAAGGCTGAAATGGAGAATATTTATAGATTCAAGACATTAGTTCCAGACGGTTTGAATGCCGAACTTGAACTTGAACTTAAATGGTTCCTAGATTTACATTTTCTGAGAGCATAATCCTTGTGGTATTGAGGTCCTAAGGGGATTATTATATCTTTTTACGTAACCAGATATGTATACATTGAACCATGTGCTCCTTATATTGAATACCAGAGGCACATTTTAGAACTTGAGCATTTGTATTATTCTCTCTATCTATCTAGATCTTTTGATTCTTAGTAATAACATGCTCTCCGCATGTAGGTCAGTATTTTCACCAAAACTTCTATTTATGAGAGAGGTTATTTATACATGGTTATGTAGTAAATATATTCAGTGAATTTCTATATTCACTCATCAAGAAGATTATAAGGATTATAGGTACTACATAAAGAAGGATGTTGATTTACAATGCTATAAATGTATGTGTATTCCTTTAAGTGGAATTATGAGGTCTGACTATTTGATGATATGATGTCATCCACATAGATGAAATTTTACACTTAGACAGTAGAACTAAATGTTTATTCATTTATAGTCCTAATGATGGTATATGGATATATTGATTTGCTTGGCACAGTACATGATTGAGATGAGAATAACTATATGTGTCCTTTGATAGTATATCACGCTAATTTACAAATAGTTAATGATATACCCTAGTGAAGTCATTAGCATCTTCATGTATATATGTAATATAGTGAATTTATGGTCATTGTATACATTTCAGTATAGATAGTGGAAGTGGGTCACAGCCGCCAGACACATTGAGAAATCACCTTACTTGATGTACTATGTCAATTTGCAAACAGATGATTGTTCATTCTATTTTTTGAAATATTTAGGTATTTGAATGGTATTGCATCTTCACCTATGTATTATTACAGTGAATTTAAGATTATCACATAAATTTTAGTTTAGATTGTGGAAGCGGGTCACAGTCGTTACATGCAATGGGGAATCAGAGTCTGAATAAATATTCCGCTTCACTGCTATCTTTTTTATTTTATTTTGATTGGTGATGACTCTTAATGTTTGAAGTAGTGATTATTATGCTTAAAGAAGTGTTTGATCTATAATTGTAATTTACGGAATATCTGTCTATTGATTGGCTACTCCGTGCATAAATGAGGACTGATTGGATTTTGTGCACACCTTGAGAAAGACCCCAGAGGCGGGGTCGAAACGTGTTGACTAGCATGAACCTTCTGACTCTACAACAGCGCTACATGATCCGGTTGAAAGTACATTGCCCAGCTGATATTTGCCCGGGACTTTGATACATCTACACGCTGGTTATCTACTTATGTCCGGTACGAGTGCAATAGTTGTTTATGTCAGGATTCTATATGAAAGCACAATTTTATTTAATGTTTTTAACAGTATATTTTATGCACAATAAATCTCAGAGGTATTACGCTAGATTCTCCTTTACCATTCTTTTATTATGATCGGGTAATAAATCTACGGGAGAATCCTCTATAGAATCAACCTCTACGAATGAATTGCTCTATTTATGTAAGTGATTCAGTGATTTACATATTATTAACACGTGTGGTGGTGTTTAGATTAACCATTAACAAACACCCGGTCCTTTGTAGTATTCCATGGGTCTAGAACTTATGATTGGGAGTTCAATCATTAACCCAGTGTTTATATATGTTTTTGTCTCTTTACTACTTTGTACCATCGTTTGGAGAACGTCGTAAGAAATAAACAAAGTCTTTCGATGGTGTATTTGTCTTGATAAGAAGCATTAAGGAATCCCATTGCATGATAGACAATTACAAAGATTGTGTAATGGACATTGTGGACTTTATTTGTTTTTCTTTTTTTTTTTCTATTGTTATTGCAATATGCGCCTTATGTACTTTTTGGATTTTACAAGGATCACACCTAGGCAATGATATTGTGGGGTGGGATTTTTTGTCATTTTGTCAACAGAAATAGAAATGTCAGGTAGGTAACTTCTGTTGGAGGATGAGAATATTATTAACTTTGTTTTCGAAAGATTGAGTTTGAATTTGCAAGTGGACTTGTAAGGAATACACACTAATCTATTAAAAATGCAGGTTTGTCCCAGAATCACCTTGTAAAGAGGAAATATGTTTGTTTACCAGGATATAGGTTAATGATTAATAGTATACACCTCATGTGTACATGAAATATGTAAAGTATTGCCTTATACTCTGTACATTAAATAAAATCTCACTGCACATGCAAAAAACACTTAATTATAAAAGACATTTCACTGCAATATCTGACCTATCTATCTATTGTTGTGAGCCGCTGCGCTAATCTGAAAAGCTCATTTTGACACTCTGTTCTGGCTGTTGCCAAGCAGCTGGGGCACTATGGCCGCTTCCATGCCTATGAGCCGTGCACTAGTAGTCGGGACACTGTTCTACCATCCCAGCTGGTTGCCAGGCAGCTGGGACCTTCTGATCAGTGATTGTAGTCACATGACTGCAAACACCAATTACTAAGTAATGCATTCTGATTGGCCCTCGTTAGTTTAAATGGCAGGGAGGGCTTAGCCTCAAATGTTGCACAATTGTGTTTATTTGGATTGAGGCTTTTGTGTAATATCAATAAGAGACTTTGTAGGAGATTACATTTGCCTTTTCAAGACTTTTCTTAGACCCTTCTTTCCATACATTTGCATGGCCTAGAGTTGCAGCCCAGTGGTACAATTACCCACTCTGAATTGTTGAAATAATGTTTTGCATTAGTCTGATTATAACAGGAGCCACATAGTATTGCACAGAGGAAAAAAGATTTACTATACTCCTTCAAAACCAAATACTGTTTAATACAATAACTGATACCTTGGGTGTATCATTGTAGTAAAATATGACTACTCTGAATGTTGTTCCATTTTACATCAGACTGAGATTGCAAGTAAACACACAAACTAGCTCATTAACATACATATTTACTTTGTAGCACTTTTACATATTTATCATTGGGTACTATACCTCATACTTGCCTACTCTTGTGCAATTTCCCAGAGGCTCACAAATTTCAGAAAGTCCTCCCAGACTTCCGGAAGAATAGGCAACCTTCCGCAAACTTGTGGAGCCGAGGCTTAATGATGCAATTGCACCATAAACTCCACCCCCCATTACTCAATATTGTGGCTTTTGGCTTTTTAAATAGCAGTGGGTGGGGCTACCATGCCCTCCTACACTTTGTCACATGACCTGTCCTCCTGTATAGCAGGTATGCTATATGCCAAGGTTTGCCAATCCCAGTCCTCAGGGCTCCCCAACAGTGCAGGATTTCCATATCTCCTTGCTGGAGCACAGGTGTATTCATTACTGACTGACACATTGTATCAGATCCACAGGTGGTCCTAATTATGTCACATGTGATCCGGAAAACCTGCACTGTTGGGGAGCCCTGAGGACTCGGTTTGGGAAACCCAGCTATATGCTATACCTGCTTCCCTAATATTCATCTCTGACCTTGTTGCTCTGTCTATGTTTTCTCTAGAGTGGAACATCTCACCCCACTGAGCCACAAATGCATCAGCACCACAATGATCTGATTCCTGTGAACCAGAGAAGTGGAAAAATACTTCCTGAGGTTCCCTGACCCCACTGGTCCACAAAGGTGAGATAAAATCTATTAACTACTTTAAAACAATATTTAAACAATTTATCTATCTATCTATCTATCTATCTACTGCATACTTGCCAGAAGTTGGTTGGTGGCCTCCGGGAGATCCCAGGGAGCATGTGGCAATGTGGGGCAGGACTCGACTAATCGTGACATTTTGCCCAATATGATGTAAGAATCGCATGTCTAAACCCCACCCCCACCCACTTAACTAACGAAGTAGGCTGCATGCTGGAGGTTGACCTGCTCTCCCGGGAGTTCAGAAGGACTCCCAGAAATTCAGGAGAATAACGCACATTTTGGGAGAGTAGGCAACTGTGATCTACTCTATATGTCTAAGGCTGAGCCCTCTCCATGGGGTGGGGATTGTTGGTGATAGGATTGGAGGATTTAAAAAGGCCCCTGTCTAATCCTAGGAGTTTTCATGCAGTGAGTGGCAGATAGTGGGTGATATTACACTACAATTACATAAGATAATGACCACCTGACCACCCTGGCATGTTATAGCTAGGAGACTAGTCATTACTAGCCATACCCCTGTGCATGACCCCTGCACACAGTGATAGTAACATCACTAGATTATTGTGCTCCCTTCTGTATTTACAGTTGTAAAATGTGTGGCTTGTAAACAAAAACTGATAATAGCACAGACTTTACCATAGTTCTGTGTTAATGAGTGTACAGTTACAGAAATAGATGTATTAAACTTAATTCACAAACAAAGTGATTCAAAGTACTGGGTTAGAACAACTGAGATAATACTCATATTTATTTTATAAGCCATATGACAGTGCCTTGTGTGAACATTGGACTAAACAGAGTTCAATGTACAGGTGTATTAAAGTAATTTCATTGTTTTCCAATCAGCATTGTCTAAGCGATTTATGTGTTCCAAAGCACAAGCAATTTATTTAGCAAAAAGCAAGAAAAGGTTTAGCAGTTCCATAAACAAGTAAAATACAGTAAAATATAGCTGATACATGATACATATTAAAGATGTTACATTAAAGCAGGAAAGTATACAACACAAAATACATTACAACTTCCTTATAGGGTTCACCCAGTTTCAATGAATGCAGCCATGCTCTCACATTGCCAGAATCAAAGAGAGCTGGAACAAAAGCCAGCATGCTTTTATATACTGTACAGATAACACTTAGTGAGGTCTTCATTGGTCCAGGGTTAATGATATTCCAGTTCCTTGCAAGTTATTGGTCAGTTCTTTTGATCCTTACAAAGGGTGAGGGGAAACTTCCCCCAACCCCATTGCTCACATGATTTAACTCTGAATGACCAGTTCAAACGGACCCACACAAAAGTATTTTTGAGCATTAATCTCATATTGCATGTATCATGCGATCGCTAGATGCGATCGCTATTCCGTCCACACCGGGTTAATGCTGGGGAAATAAGCTTTAATATGAGACCAAACTCTTTACCTTTTAGAACACCTAAACCATAAATACCTTTACTACAGTATTATATATGCATAAATAAACAATCTAATACATTTTACTAATAAATGAATGTGGATTGGAACCTTAATAACTATGAACTATATATAAGTGAATGTGTAAGTGCGAGTGTATGCGTGCGTTATTTATCGTGCGATTGCGTCATGACATGTGGTGTACTGAATGCATTTGCACTGTAAAACAATATTAATCAATATACTTTCAGCCAATTATTCGACTTTAACAGTACCACTCTTTGATAGTACACAAAACTATCACCTTAAAGATTTTATTGCAGGATCTCAGTAGTACGGTTCATTGTTCTGTAATGTATGTCCCCCTTGGTGTATAACAGCACTGTCTGTAGATATCAGTTGGGTTACCATGAAAGAGTGTCACAATCCTAGAAAAAATTATTTTTCTTTTACTATAGAACATATACCTCTGGAGCTTGGAGATAACCTTTTGTATGCCCTTCAAGGGTGCAATAAAACATGTAATGCATTATTTGGAAGGGTACAGGGTACGATAGAACATGTATTAACAATATAGAATATTCTACTATAGTTCTTCATGTCTAACAGGTTCATCCGTCCAAAGCATGTCTTTAAGCTCAGACAACATTTAAACACTGCATGTTCTCCAATAACATCATCAACCTGAGTTAAAAATATACATTCCAAAATTATCAACATTTCCTTTCTTCAACACTTGTGGGGCGGGCTATTGTCTGTTCGTTCTTCCCAGTCTCCCAATATTCAAGATTCTTTGTATGGTGATCGGCTTACCAAATATTGGGAGACTCCAGACTAAGGGACCTAGCAGTCTTACTTTTCCCCTAGTGACCTCCCATGCCATAATTCGGGTACCTCAGGAATATTTAGTGGAAAGAGAACTAGTCCTATTCCATATAATCTCTGAGGCACGTGAGAGCACACCCAGCACTTAGTTTGATCTAAAACCTTACCCACCCAAGAATGATAATCATTCTCAAGGATGCCTGCTCAAGTCTGAATATTATTTGACTGGCATCGCTGGATGTACCTTTCTTCAACTATGGGGTCAACGTACTTACGGATGTAATATTCCTCAGACAATAGTCCCTCGCACTTTCTCCAAGCTCCAAGGTTTCCACCTTTTTCTTTTACCCCTGAATTGAATAGAGTGATTGGCTGGACCGATTGTGCTACCAGCTTCTCCTTCATACCCAACTTCTCAATATCACGACCTGAACCAGCCTCTGTCACCTGTTCACAATTAAAAGAATTGACTGTCCTGAAAAGAGAATTAGATGAGAGAAACACAGAGCAAGAAAAACTACAACTTCATGCTGGACAACTGTCTTTGCAAAGTCTTTGGCTCAGGTGTTGTTAACTGCAATTGGGGCTGCCCAGGACAGATCCACGAGTGTAATTGGAAAACTTCTCTGGGTGTTGACTACTCTGCAGTGGATGGAATGGGTACCGGTGTCTCTCTGCTACTCTTAAGGACGTGATGCTGGTCGTCAACATTTGGGTTCTTCAACACCCGCGTGTTCAGCGTGTTCGGCGATTAAATTTCAAGCGGCGCTGCATTGTAAAGGGAAGTTTCCCTTTACAATGCAGCGCCGCTTGAAATTTAATCGCCGAACACGCGGGTGTTGAAGAACCCGCATGTTCATACATTTACCCCCTGGTATCTGTCTGTCAAATAACCTGATCATAGGAAATTACAGTTCCACAACTTACTCTCCCAGTCCAACATCCTGACAGTTAGTGTAACTTTTCAGGAGACAGTGTTTTGAACGTTCTCGGTTGCTGTCTCACTATTTAACTTTCCTGTCAAGGTCTAGACTAGTCTCTCAGTTACAAACTCATCACAAGAAAAGTCAAAAACATTTCAAAAGACAACAATTTAGGAGGCAGCCCAGGTGTAATCTTAATAGTGGGGAGAACTAGTGGCCAAAGCTACTAGCCATTTCAATCAAGTTTCAACCCTTATTTTATTCAATTCGTTCTAGCTAGTACCATTACTTAATTTTCACACTGGTTTGTGGCTAATCAAAAATATGTAACTCATTATCACTGAAGCTACATTATACAGTTATTACCAATAACATGAATACCCCTATCATCTATTATAACTCTTGGGATACCACATTGAATAACAAAAGCCCTGAGTATGACACAGCAATACATTAGAAACATTTCAATACACCTTTACCCAGATATATTTCATCTGTACCCCAGTACATACTTGAGGATCCTGCAAGGTGGTAATTGGATGAAGTGGATTTGTTTTACCTGTAGAAAGTCCATCTGTAGGAGGGGTATGGGATGGCTCTATCGGTATTGCCTTCCTGACACTCTCTCAATCAAGACAGGACATTGCCTTCCTAATAGCTTGAGAAGAAACGTCTGGTGCACCCCAAAATACTCTTACCCGCTTGCACATACCTTCTGTACCCAGCTGAGCCAGACCATCTCCGCTAGGTCTGGAAGATACACTCTGGGAGCTACTGTTCTGCCTTGTCCATATCTTCAGGGTCTAGAAGACTCCTGACCACATTCCTTCTTCTTCCAGATTGTATATTCTTCAGGTAACACAAATCTTCTATATTAACTATTTTGTGTGTGTGTGTGTGTGTGTGTGTGTACACAGTTTAAAACAATACAACGAAAAAACAAAACAAAACATCGATTTGTCAGCTGTCACATAAAACCCTGCTGTCTATTTGACAGTCATGTTCGCCCTGGTGTGACAGCCATGTACAGTCGTGTGTGCAAGTGTGGACTTTACTAGCAGCTACTTCAGTTGGTAACTGTGTTACTGTCTCAAGACCTCTATGTAATTCTCTACTTATGTACTACTATTGCTATAAAAAGTTCTTCAGTCACCTTAACGTCGCCCCCTAGGCTAGAAAAATATTGAAGACCAATGTATATAAATTTATTTTCCCTCTGCCAATTCACATGCCATTCTCAGTCCCACACATTCAGCTACTTGTCTAAGTGAGAAGGGCAAAGGGGTCTATCTCTATAACACTTTCTTCAAATATAACAGTATCCAGTACATGTCTGTCTAACAGTGAAAAAATATAAAACATGAAAATTTTACATTTTCTAGGGTTTCACAGTATGTCATGTCTTGTGGAAAAAATTCTACTCCAATGTTCTACACAGAGATGCATATCTGTATGTCTAACCTCCAGCAATCTTCTGTCCACCCTTTGTGCATATATATAAAGGCACACTTTGCACAGGAAACAAAAAGGCAGATATGCAATCAATAAATCATGAATCATATTTAAACAACAAAAACATTTCTTCTTAAAATCAGCAGCTTCTATACACATAAAAACAAACCCCTAGCTGCTTTTGTGACTTTTGTCAATCTAGTGTGTGTATCCCTGACTCCGTCTGATGTCACAATTGTCTTGGCCCTTTGAATGAGACCATGTGTACGTGTTTTCGTATCTTCTTTACAAGAAAAGAGTGAGATACTGACAGATGTAAGGACTGAGAAATAGGAAAGTAACGAATACTAAGAATACAAGGATTGGAAAACAAACAGAAAGGCAGAAAGGGAGATTTTACAGCAAACATGACAGCTGGATTGGACACTATGGGAAAATGGCTGTATTTATTCCACTAATCCCCTTAGCTATTTGCTAAACTATGACCCCTCCTCCTCTTACGTCAACCGTGCAATCCAGTGTCGTCCGTCATTAGCTCATATGGAACTCAGTATCTCTTGACTATAATGGAGAAGTGCAAAGTTTACCCATTGTGACACATACTTTATATCTCTCATGTGTGTCCTCCTGAAATACATAAAACAACATTAGAGCGAAGTATGTGCACACTTGATTTTAAAAAATGAATCTCAGCCAAATAAATTATTGCTAATTTGTCTTTCAAGGGAAAGCTTTGTACTTCTTCCGTAATCCCCATACTAACTAAGTATATATACTTCTTTGTTTGTCCTTACCTACAAAAAGAGAAACAAAAAAATATCAGTTTCAAATAACAAAAAAACAAACATGATATTTCTTTTTTGCTTTCAATCCTTATCATCGACCAGTGACAGGAACCTAAACACAAGACAACATAAAACAAACAAACAAAAAAAAAACAACGCAAATACAAAACAAAAAACAAACAAACATAACTCTCTGTCTACTTTCATTCATTTAAAAAAAAACTCCATAGCAACTCCAGTCTTTTGTGTATTGTTCTAAGACTATATAGCCTCATTACAGTCAGGGTCAATTAACTAAGACCATTTGTCTGGACAGAATGGATATCTTTCACCTATATGTGAAACCTGATTTTTTTTTTTTTTTAGGATTCCTGAATCTAAGCCATCACATAGACACAACAAATTTCTTTTGTTACACTTTTTTCCCTGGCTGTACTTTATGCATGGAATAAAAACAAAAGTTTCTTCAGACTGTTTTAAAAACCTGGTCTTTTTTTTTCTCTATTGCATGGTTATTTTTCTAAATTCAATCACATCCACCATACAGAAACACACAAAAATGTAAAAAAAAATATATATATTCATTAAAGCCTCTCAGCTTTTAAACTTGAATAGTTACAC
Source organism: Mixophyes fleayi (assembly GCF_038048845.1). NCBI lineage: Eukaryota > Metazoa > Chordata > Amphibia > Anura > Limnodynastidae > Mixophyes > Mixophyes fleayi. Next base: position 31,463,314 of record NC_134405.1, on the reverse strand, counting down.
AGATGAGTTACATTTGCTATTTTTTTATAAGTTTTTTTAAAACCATATTGTTTTATACTTTCCTGCTTTGCGCTCGCTTCTCTTCGCTTGGCAACGCTTACTTCCGCTATGCACGCGCTTTTTACCACGCCTACTTCTGCTGTGTGCTCGCTGCCTTGCCTTGTGTTCGTCTAGTTGCCACAATTTCAAACAGACAGCGGGGTAAATGTATCAAACTGCGAGTTTGCCAGCGTGTTGAAATCGCGGCAAATCGCAGGTGTTTAACCAAGATTTTTTTTTTAGAACTGGAAATGTATCAAGCTGCGATTTTGACACTGATGTTCAAAATCGCTGGTCATCTCTGGCGATTTTGAGCGATGTAAACACTCCCGAGTTTAGCTAACTCTCCTGTGTTTGGCAAACTCTCCTGTGTTGTAACAGTGAGTTGTAAACACATCACTGTTACACTGACCTGTCATACAGCTGCCAGAGCTCCGGCAGCTGTTAAAATGTTAAAGAACAGATAAAAGTTTAAAAAAAAAAAAGCGTGAGGTTCCCCCGCTATTTATGCTGAAGCCTAGTGCTGCCTGACTAGTGCTGGTCCCGTGAAAATCGGGGAAAAATTTTGCGTGGGGTCCCCCCGATTTTCACGGGACCAGCACTAGGCAAACCAGCCAGGGTTGGCGGCACTATAGCAGGGGGACACGCGGCAGGGGTCCCCCTGCCATAATGACTAACCAACCCTAGACTGTTCAGCGCTGGGCTGGATTCCCTAGGGAGTGGGGTCCGCTGAAAAAAATGAGCGGGCCCCCCCCCTAGAAAGAACCAGCCCAGTGCTGATAGCACTAGGGCTCTTCCTACTACCTCTGGGCTGTGGGTAGTAGGGTAATACGGCGCTAAATGGTTAAAAAAAAAAACTGACACCAATTTTGTTTGTGGAACTACAAGTCCCAGCCAGCCAGGTTGCCAAAAACAGTGTGGCCATGCTGGTGCTTGTATAACTACAAGCACCAGCGTACCCACGGCAGCCAGGGCATGTTGGCACTTGGAGAACCACAAGTGCCAACATATTACAGTATTTAGCGCTTACGCAATTAACGTAGCGCATTGCGCATGCGCTACGCTACTTGCGTAACCTGTAATACAGTAAATACAGGTTACGCAAGTAGCGTAGCGCATGCGCAATGCGCTACGTTAATTGCGTAAGCGCTAAATACTGTAATATGTGATTTCCCCACTAGCGTGGGAAAATACCATAATACAGTACTTAGCTCTTACGCAAACAGCGTAAGAGCATTGCGAAACAGACCTCCTACTAGGTAGGAGGTGTTTGCGGCGGCTCCTGGCTTTTTATTTTTTTTTACTTCAATCAAGACTAAAGAATCGGGAAATTACAAATATGGGCCCCTTCTGGGTGAAATGTTCCAGTTGGCACAGATTCGTTTATGGAGGTACAAATGGCTGGGACTGGGGCAAGCCGGCAAGATGGATGTACAAATAATAAGGGACATTGGATCAAGAAAGAAGACAACATCGGTAAGTATTTGTTTTTTTTTATTTTTAATAAATAGTTGTGGTTTAAAAGAGGGTGGTTAGTGTCTTTATTGTGGGTTTTATTATTTTTAATAAATATGTGTGGTTTGTATGAGGGTGTTGTTGTTTTGTTAACTTTTTTCCTTGTGGAACTACAGGGCCCAGCAAGCCAGGAATGTCAGGGCATGTTGGCACTTGTGGTTCTCCAAGTGCCAACATGCCCTGGCTGCCATGGGTATGCTGGTGCTTGTAGTTATACAAGCACCAGCATGGCCACACTGTTTTTGGCAACCTGGCTGGCTGGGACCTGTAGTTCCACAAACAAAATTGGTGTCAGTTTTTTTTTTTTAACCATTTAGCGCCGTATTACCCTACTACCCACAGCCCAGGGGTAGTAGGAAGAGCCCTAGTGCTATCAGCACTGGGCTTATTCTTTCTAGGGGGGGGCCCACTCGTTTTTTTTCAGCGGACCCCACTCCCTAGGGAATTCAGCCCAGCACTGAACAGTCTAGGGTTGGTTAGTCATTATGGCAGGGGGACCCCTGCCGCGCATCCCCCTGCTATAGTGCCGCCAACCCTGGCTGGTTTGCCTAGTGCTGGTAAAGTGAAAATCGGGGGGACCCCACGCAAAATTTTTCCCCGATTTTCACAGGACCAGCACTAGTCAGGCAGCACTAGGGTTAAGCATAAATAGCGGGGGGACCTCACGCTTTTTTTTTTAAACATTTATCTGTTCTTTAACCTTTTTAACACTGCCAGGGCAGTGTAACAGTGATGTGTTGATACAAGAGAAAATCGCTGGAGTTGCAAACTCGCAGCTTGATACATTTACCCCATCATGTTCAACTCTTACTTTTGTTGATTTAATCAACCGCACTTTATCTCTAACATAATTTAACACCTCTCACTCGAAACTACCGATGTTTGGGAAAGGTTTCACACACTCCCGAGTCATCTTGACCCATTTGTCTCAGTAGGCCGTTGCGTAAGCACCATATTTATTATGCATAACATACTTTACCGAACCAACTGCCCATTCCTTAGGCAGCACACAATTGGCCACCTCTTCTTGGCCGTGGACGATTTCAACAGGTACTTCCCCTCAACTCCACGTCACAGAGTACCAGTGAACAATAACACGCGATTCTCAACGTGCTAAACGGAGAAACAACCTAACACAACTGGGATCATTCAAGTACTAACTTTGCAATACCCTGCCTTTCCTAGTTTGAGTACTTTACAACTGTTAGCACCCAATACTTATTATGAATATCAGTGGTTGCAGCGTATTTTCTCCCACATTTCCCAAGTTACAATCACGGCTGCACAATCAACCATGCGTTCCTATCACACTGCTTACAGATACTAACTATCAGTAAACTTTGCGATTACTATTGGGAATGCTGCGAAAACCTGTTATTTTCGCTTCGAGTATACCTGCCATGTATACTCTGTGGCGTCTCTTTATCCCCTGTTCTTTGTTAGAACAGAACACCACTCACACAAAGGTTTCTTTATATCCTGTTCGCCCTTCGAACAGAACCTTTGTTTTCAGGTCACCTTTTTACCGTGCCTCGTCAGACACACCTGAACAACAGCCCTGTCTCTTTTCAACAGTATACAAACTCTTCTCTTATCTGTCTCTTTTTAACAGTAAATAAACAATTGTCTTTTTGCATACCATTCACATACACATACAACCTTTTGTTTTCGGTGCAGAAAATTAATTTCCCAAACAATAGTAATATCTATTAAGAGGCTTTAGCAAGTCATTATACTATGCATATATAATAGACTATCAAAACAACTGTTCAAACATGTGGCAACAGAGAAACACATATGCGTTTGCTAAGCAAACAAACCACGTTTAAATCGCAAAATGACATGAAAAAGAATCCGCTTTTTTTTTTGTTTTTGTTTTTTTCTTTCTTGTCCCTAGATTCTCACTAGCACCCCATAGATTGCACAAAGCGGATATTCGATTTAGCAACACTAGATGATATAAAGGCATAGCAATATATGCATTCTCATCCCACCCTTTGTTGGTAAACCGAATTCCGTCAGTTTTGTGAATCATTGAGAAATGTAGTGCCTTTTAGAGCCCCCAAATTACTAAAGTAATTTCATCGTTTTCCAATCAGCATTTTCCAAGCGATTTATGTGTTTCAAAGCACAAGCAATTGTCACGGGCACTAGGAGTCTTTGCCCAGGATATCACCAGATGATGATCTTACCAGAGTAGTGTGGGTTACACAGTGGTCCTCTGGTAGCAGGGTGACTAGCGGAACATATGACTCAGCAGATGGTGAGAGGATGCAAATAGAAAAGTCAATGACTAGCAGTAATCTGGTTAATGATTAGGTAGATATGAACACGAGGATCTTGATGGACGTGAAGAAGTGCAGGAAGGTAACAGGGAAGTCAGTGGTCTGCGTACAACAAGTTGTACCACTGCTTATGGTGAAGATACTTGTCCAGGTGCAGGTAGGTAGCGGGGAAGTCAGTGGACTGCGTATAGCAAGTTGTACCACTGCTTATGGTGAGAGGACTTGTCCAGGTGCAGGTAGGTAGCGGGGAAGTCAGTGGTCTGCGTATAGCAAGTTGTACCACTGCTTATGGTGAGAGGACTTGTCCAGGTGCAGGTAGGTAGCGGGGAAGTCAGTGGTCTGCGTATAGCAAGTTGTACCACTGCTTATGGTGAGAGGACTTGTCCAGGTGCAGGTAGGTAGCGGGGAAGTCAGTGGTCTGCGTATAGCAAGTTGTACCACTGCTTAATAGGTGAGGAGGTGTACAAGTGTTGATGAGTGGAAACATAGAATGTAGGCACTGAGAGTACAAGGAACTTGATCCCAAACAATATGCACAAGTCTATGTTGGTGTGGCAGGCGCTGCTTGACAGAGACGAATTCACTACTGGAATCCAGGCTAATAGTAGAAGGTCAATTAGCATATGTATCTCACGACTGAACAAAGAGGTAATCTTCCCAGCAGAAATGCGGAGTAATAACACAGTTTCAGGGAGATAGAGGATTCCGTGGGTAAGTGGAGAACAGTCCAAGCGGATGTGCAGTAAATGAATACAGTCAATAGAAAGTAAGCATACCGCGGTTCAGTTGAGCAGGCTGTCCACAAGAGGATACAGGAACAGCTGAGCGGCTGCACGCCAGCACGAGTAAAGAAACCACAGGTGAGTGGTAACGGTAATCAGGGTCCAGGTCAGCACACGGGCAGAGAACTTGACACGGGTAGAACAACGTTGAGCAATGCAGGAATCACTGGAGATAGCGAACACGAGTAGAACACTGGAGGTAATAGCGGACTGGAAGTCGCAGATGATTAGAGCAGGAATCAGCAGGGAACTGAAGACATAGTAGAACACAGGAGACTTGAAGCGGTCTGGAAACCGGCAATGAGTTGAGCAGGAATCAGCAGGAAGCTGAAGACACGGAGAAGTACACAGGAACACCTTCAGAGACTCACAGGGAATGAGACTCCAAGATCAGGCAACGAGGTAATGAACACAGGTGCTTTAAATAGGGAGCGTTGCCTGATCAACCAATTAACTAAAAGCAAAGGTCAGAAAAGTTCTTAGGAACTGCGCATGCACAGACCATCAGGATGGCGGGCGGCCACGGTTCAGGAGAGGTGCTGGCAGGAATACTGGAGAGCCACGCACCAGTGAAGAGGCACTCACGGTCCGGTGAGTGACAGCAATTTATTTAGCAAAAAGCAAGAAAAGGTTTAGCAGTTCCGTAAACAAGCAAAATACAGTACAATATAGCCGATACATGATACATATTAAAGATGTTACATTAAAGCAGGAAAGTATACAACACAAAATACATTACATCTTCCTTATAGGGTTCACCCAGGTTCAATGAATGCTCTCACATTGCCAGAATCAAAGAGAGCTAGAACAAAAGCCAGCATGCTTTTATATACTGTACAGATAACTCTTAGTGAGGTGTCATTGGTCCAGGGTTAATGATATTCCAGTTCCTTGCAAGTTATTGGTCAGTTCTTTTGATCCTTACAAAGGGTGAGGGAAAATTTCCTCCAACCCCTTTGTTCACATGATTTGACTCTGAATGACCAGTTCAAACTGACCCACACAAAAGTATTTTTGAGCATTATTCTTATATTGCTTGTATCTTGTGATCGCTATTCCGTCCACACCGGGTTAATGCTGGGGAAATAAGCTTTAATATGAGACCAAACTCTTTACCCTTTAGAACACCTGAACCATAAATACCTTTGCTACAATATTATATATGCATAAATAAACAATCAAATACATCTTACTAATAAATGAATGTGGATTGGAACTGTCGAAGTAACTTTTAACTTTTATATCTAAGATTAGGGTCTGTACTTTTAAGAGAACGTGGTGCACAATATACATATTGCATAACAAGAGACACATTTTTAGTAAAGTTCCATTATTGCACAAGTCATGAACAAAACAGATTAGATATTTGTCATGTGATTGTATTTCACAATCATCGCCTGATATGGCCAAAGAAATGACCGTCCAATAGAACATGTTACTTTAATGATAGAGTGCCAGCAGTGATGTAAGCTGGGAAGGTGTGTTTTAAAGTAATAAAGAATATCATCTCTATAAATGTCGGAGTGAATCAAATATTGGGTGTCAATTGACATTTGAGACCCTGGGTGTATGTCTGCTTCGTACAGTATGGCTGTATCTATGTATAAAATCTTTTTAATAAATTGTAGAAATATTATATTTTGGAAACCTGCTCATCTCATTTAATATTTAAAGAAACGGAAAGAGAATAACTTATACAGAACCTTAATAATTATGAACTATATATAAGTGAATGTGTAAGTGCGAGTGTATGCGTGCGTTATTTATAGTGCGATTGCATCATGACATGTGGTGTACTGAATGCAATCACACGGTAAAACAATATTAATCAATATACTTTCATCCAATTATTCGACTTTGACAGGTGTAATACATTATTGTGTTTATTATATCTTATAGCTGCTGTGCACCACAATCCCAAGGAGGAGACGTGTTGGGTGTGTATACGACTGATTTATGGCACTGGAGACACACTCCAAAACATCTTGGGTTTGTACTGGTGCACTGAGATGGCGCTTCCAGGACACCTCTAACTTTAATGAGATCCCTTTGCAAATTAGAAGTGTGCTTAGGTTTGCTGTTGGGAAAAAAAATCTGAGGCGGCTGTGACTGGATCACTTATGGTATAAATTTAAATGAAATAGTGCAGGGCGCGTATTTATATAATTGAAAATGTACTTATTTTTGATATTTTGGGTATATTGGTAAAAGAGATATCTTTATTTCTGAGACCAGGGGAAGAAATTCGTTTTTTTAAACAATTCTTTTTTTTAAACTTGCTAGAGGAAATGCATGATTTCTTAGGTAAATATCTGATACAATAAGCCTTTGTGGAGTAAGTCTTTTGTGTATCATGATGTGGGGAAATGACTTGTTTGGGATTTTGTGACTTTTTTGGGAATGTGTATTCTGCAGCTGCCTGAAGAAAGGACCCATGTTAATCTCATGTTAATTAGACCTTTTGATGTGTGGGGGTCCAGCACCTGAAGGCACAGGAAGGTTGGGTTGAGACTTGCTGCTAGATTTCCTGCATCTAAAAAAATGATGCAGGAAATCACAGCAAATTTTAGAATATCACAGATAAGTGTAAATATTGTTAGTTTTGCATTGCATGTAAATCCATATTTGTGTAAACAAATTGCATCCTGATTCTAAAATAGCTCAGACCTCAAAGGGGCTGGCTTACCCTTTGAGGCTGTGTCCAAATCTGTATAAAAACACTGACTTGTAGGGAAAAATGGTTCTTCTGGATCCATCTGACCTGATCACTGGTACCTTCAATCAGTGGGATTGCAATCAAACATCACTTGCTTCAAAGTCCTGCTTGAAAACGTTTTCTATGCTGAAAATCCTGTGACCTACAGCTTAGACCCAAAATCTTATCCGTTTCTGGTTGTTTCTGAGGTTTGGACCCAGCATCCAGTACCACCACTCTGCCTGCTATCCAGCAGCTCTGACCAGTGTGATAGTCCAGGGGGGATCCATCCACAGCAACCTTGATTCATAGGAAGAGGTCAGGAGTACCAGCCAAGGTACATTTGCAGCGTCAGTTATCCAGAAGAATCCCGGTTCTGGATGCCGGTAAAGGAGTCCAGTGGTGGCAGCATTCCTACTGTGATTAGAGGGCGCAATTGGTATAACGACAGGGAACGGCGGAAAAGTAAGCCCATTCGGTTCCCAGCAACAACAGACAGGGTGGCATAGCTGGTCCACCCTGTCACAGAAGCGTACTGTGCAAAAAATGTCGTAGCAAAGTCTAACCTGCTTCCATATTAGAACACACCACTGTATATTAAATAACATTTTTAATTTTTTGGACTAACATTCTGCCCAGTTTAGCCTTATTTGTGGCTTGTTTCATATTACTTTTGTATGTGTGAATATTTTGTAAAGTTCTAAGAAATTTGCTTAAAATACTGCAAAAAGTATTTTGGGAAAAAACAACAAGTGCAATTAAAGGTAATGCATTAGGACTGTGCTTTCTATTCCAAGAACATTCTAGGTGTTGGAAAACTTGGATTTCAGCAACAAAAAAAACAAAAGAGCAATCTTCAGACTGAAGGAAGTGTATGAGCAGCGCAACGGTAAGGGTAGGATAGCAGAACTCCTGCATACACACTTTCACTGTTGCACCTCTTAAAAAATGACAGCAGAAGGTGTTAGGGTCACTTTCTGACCAATCATTGTCTGCTATTTCTGGTTAGTTTCTAAGGAGTGGTGTTGACTTGCAATTGGTGGTGTATTTGTAGGGAGGTTGGGTGTGGCAGAGAAGAAAGTTCCCCATGCTGTCCCTTAGATTCGGCTAAAATAGAGAAGGAGGTCAGCTCTTTTCATGGCAAGAACACTATTAAACAAATACAGAGGTAGCAGTGAACTTACAACAACTATATGCATTCATAGACAATATCAGGCATCGGTGCTCTTGATTTAAGAAGGAATTCAGCTTAGACTTGAAGTTTGATCAGAATCATAAATGTTCATCTGGATCACTAGAGTGCAGTTTTGGTATAGACAAGTAGATTACATTATATTATTACCATAGTATTTTGAGAAAGGATGGTAGAAAGGAAGAACCAGAAACACATTGAAAGAACTAAGATGAGAGTACATGGACTCTTGGGTCTGATTCACCAAGGTACACATTCTGAGTGCAATGTGTGTTTGTTCAGAAACACGCGTATATCGGCTCTACGTATGCCCAAATTCAACAGAACAGATCTGAAGATACGTGCGTTGATGACAATAACACTGCAGGATATGTCCAATACCTATGTGGATTATAAATTTGCAAAGGAATGCCCAGAAAAAAAAAAAATTAATTAATGTCACCTGTTACAATAATAATAATATAAGCATTAGTAATAAATCAGCAAAAAAAATTGTTTTTATAAAAAAAATGTTTTACCATCAAATATATTTATTAGGATGTTCTTTAAGTCTAATGCACATAAAATATTTTTTTACAGTTGCTCCTGTTTGCAAACACATGTTCTAGCATGCATATGTGACTGTTATCACTAATACTCAGGACTTAGACTAGCCCTGTAGCTGGAGCAAGAGATATGGCAGAAAGTAACTTTGAAATGCCCAAAGCTTGATTCGGTTGTGGCTGTTTGCCACTTACTGTACATTGACTACGCCAAAACGCCCCTTCCCCACACTGTTCAGTCCCCAAAATCATAGGCTGTAGTAAGTGTCCTTTGCATTCGATGATGGAGTGGACAGGGCTGCGTTTACTGGTGTTTGTTCCTGTTTTGGGCATGCGCAGAGTGATTTTGCCCACGATGCGCTCAAAACCGACAGAGACGTGTTTTGATGACTCAGGCCCTTTAAGTTTAGGTCCTGTACCCCTTTCGTACTGTGATATAAAACGGAAAAACAATACAGTGTTATGAGTCAGTAAATAGAAGCCAAATAAACATTGATAGAGCTGAAAGGGACGATCGAGGCTTGTATAAGTTTAAATTCTCTACCTCTTATATTAAATAAATGAATAGTGGTAAAATCTGATCTTACTCCACAGTAGTAATAGAGATATATAGAAAGCTGATGATGGAGCACAACAAACTGTTCTCTGTTCTACCTTAACAGCCTCTGGTACTAGTATGCGACTAGTGTGATAGAAGTCCAGCCAGTGACCCAGAAAGGTTTAGGAGTATATTTGCTAAGCTGCAGGATGGAAAAAGTGGAGAATCAGATTCTAGTTATCATTTACTTAGTACATTCTACAAAATGACAGCTAGAATCTAATTGATTGCTATATGCAACATCTCCACTTTTTCAAAACCCGCAGCTTAGTAAATAATCCCCTTAGTGAGAGTGTGAGTGTGTGAATTAAAGTTGAGAGGTAAAAGCAGAAGGACAGCTTTGATATCCAAAATATTGCAAGTCTGACTAATATAAATATAACTTACTGATAATAGAGTAAAACTGGAGAGTATTATAGATTATCTTGCAACCATCAATGAAGGAAGTAAAAGTAATGAAACCCAGAGCCGGATTTAGACCTCATAGGGCCCTAGGCAGGATACTGTTTTTGGGGCCCCTCCCTGCAACAATCCATAGCACTATATTTTTGCAGCCTACCATATACCCCTATAGTTACGTAGAAGTGAAAGCATGTGCCGCCGCATGCCTACCATATACCCCTATAGTTAAGTAGATATGAAAGTATGAAAGCATGTGCTGCCGCGCAGCGGCGGCACGCCGCCAAAGGAGGTGAAGGCGTGGCTTGCATATTTGGGGGCGTACCTAACATGTGAAAAGAGCAAGGCCACCCTGCTGCAGAAAAAGGCACCCCTAAATAATTACCAAGCAGTCCCGTTTTTTTAAGTAGTTGGGTCAAAACAACATAATAAATATTGAAGTCAGGGCAAAAATACTTACTTAAGTTGTTTGCAAAAATAATACGCATAAATCCAAGTATGTGCTCTTGTCACTTTTGTCCCTCTATCATCACACTGTGCCCCTTCATTGTCACTTTTGCCCCTTCACAATATCACATGTGCCCTTTCACCATCACCTCTGTGCCCATCACCATCACCACCTCTGTGCCAATCACCATCACCACCACTGTGCCAATCACCATTACCACCTCTGTGCCCATTACCACCTCTGTGCCCTTCACCATCACCACTTCTGTGCCAATCACCATCACCACCTCTGTGCCTCTTCACCATCACCACCTCTGTGCCCTTCACCATCACCACCTCTGTGCCAATCACCATCACCAATTCTGTGCCCCTTCACCATCACCACCTCTGTGCCCTTCACCATCACCACCTCTGTGCCCATCATCACTTCTGTGCCAATCACCATCACCACTTCTGTGCCAATCACCATCTCTGTGCCCTTCACCATCACCACCTCTGTGCCCTTCACCATCACCACTTCTGTGCCAATCACCATCACCACTTCTGTGCCAATCACCATCTCTGTGCCCTTCACCACCTCTGTGCCCATCACCATCACCACTTCTGTGCCCCTTCACCATCACCACTTCTGTGCCCCTTCACCACCTCTGTGCCCATCACCATCACCACTTCTGTGCCCCTTCACCATCACCACTTCTGTGCCCCTTCACCATCACCACTTCTGTCCCTTGTTTTACTTACCTTTCTATTGCGCGCTGCTCCTCCTCCGTCAGTCCAGATGTAAAAAAAAAAAAAAAAAGAGAAAGAGTCACGTGATCGCTCGTCGGGTCCCGGCAGCCTCTCCTCCTCTCTCTATCACTGAGAGGAGAAGAGGCTGCCGGGGCCCGATTCGCGGCACCCGACCCCCCCTCCTCCGATTCGCGGCACCCCCCCCCCCTTCCCCCACTCGCGGCACCCCCCCCGCCTCCCGCACGAGTCGCGGGGGGGGTGCCGCGAGTCGGGGGAGGGGCCGAATTTTTTTTTTCCATTTTTTTTAAAATTACTCCTGTCCCCCCCCAGCTGTGCCCCCCCCAGAGCCGCTAGGCCCTAGGCAGGTGCCTAGGTTGCCTAGCGGTAAATCCGGCCCTGATGAAACCACAATTGTTTTAATAGTTGTGAAGTGCCACAAATTGTCATAGAGAATGCGAGTAGGCTTTAAGCAAGTATTAGTCAACCTGATACACTTCAGGAGCCGAATGGGGCAGCCCTCTCACCTTTAATAGAGCTGCACATTACCCTTAATCTCAGTACTAATTTATAACAATACATTTAATCAAAGAAAGAAACACATTTCCGCAATAACATATCAGCAGACATTTTAATGTAAGAATAACAAGTGTTTCATGCTGTCACAAGCAAATCCAACATCAAAACAGAAAGGAACCAGGTGCTGCAAGGTGAAGGTCATTACTGCTTAAAACATAGTAATATAGTATGCTACCGATTGGCATCAAGGTTTAGCTTGGTACAAAATAATCAACTGGGGGCCTACAGATGGGGTTTTAAAAACAACTGGGTCCTTAAAAATGGTATACGTCCACTAGTAGTATAGTTGACTAGTTCACTAGAAGATTGTACACAAGCAAGGTGTGTGCTGTTTTTTATTTTGGTGCTTACATAGTGCAAACCATGTATTGGTACCATGTGGTATAGCATTCCAAGCATTTTCTATAATTATCACAGTGGTGCTATTCATTGCCACATTCAAGGTCCTACCTGCCCCCCCTTAAGTGATAAAATATTGCAAACATGAATATAATTTAGCTCTCTAGCTGTTGCAGATGAGATAGTGTTTAGAGGTCAAGGGGTCACCATGGCCCCTAACAACTAAGAAACCACTTAATTCATTAAAACAGGGAGTAAGGGACTTCCAGAATCCTCATGATATTTGCGTAGTACAGAGAAAGGTAACTTGTGACTCTATGGTTGTTGTTGAACTACTAAGTAGTAATTTGCCCCATCCATAGCATAGGGTCAACTGGAAAGGCAATTGGCACTAGCCTGGGAGCTATCTTTATTACCCCTCAATGGAAGTTTATTTTATTAATCCCCAGCACCTCACTGTAGAAAGTGGTTAAACCTACTTCGTGATAAAAAGCAATGTCAGCACTTGATGAACTAATAAAGCATTTCAGAAAGAGTTGCGAATAGTTTTTCACTACAATAAAATGGCAATCTACAGTATCACAGCATAGTAAGAAGACTACACAGCCTGTATTGAGCAATGTGTTTATTGGGAGGATGTCAAAACTGATATGGACTGTAAAACATTTGACCCCACTGTCTTACCACATCACACCCTGTGCATTGTATTACATCTACATACTGGTTTATAACTTGTGCTGGTGGACAATATATTAAAATAAGTTTCAAGAGATGACAAGTTTACATGTAGGGGGTCTTTTTCCACTTGCAAAAGTATCTGATTTTTGCAGTTCTGGAGGTTCTCCCAGATTCATTTCATGTAGGAAAGAGATTTGTTTTTCTATTTGCAAACATGTAGATAAATTCCTTGGTCCAATGACTTATGTAGGACATGGATGGGTTTCAAACAAGCAGCACTTTAGGAGAAAAAGGAAAGGTTATAATAAATTAAAGAGGTGGTCCTATGGTGATAATAGACAGGACTTATAATACCATTATTCTACCATTGCCATCTGGACCCACGATCCCACAAAAGGATGCCCACAGCTAAAGCAGAATGTGGGATGGGGGGTCTTCTGTGCTGGGTAAGCAAATAGGTTAGTAAACAGCCCTTAGCAGCTTTATATGTCAACATATCTAAAACATTCCTCATTGCTACTTCTGTAATTTAATTCACACAGCATCCTTTCATTTTGATAATGTTATCTTCTATAACTTTATAGAAACTAGTTGTATTTTCCAAGTCATATACCATTAAACAAAGATTATTATTTAGTATATTTCGACAATCTGTATTTGGACATCTTAACTTTAAGTAAATGGAACAGGGAACTTAGTAGATGTTGCTCAATCTGCTGAATTTCAGCCCTAGCTAAGCCTCTTATAAGTCTGTCACAGAGGCTACTAAACCTGAAAACTTCAGTCAATTATCCCTAAGCATCAATCGGGTTGGAGATTAGTTTAAAAGAAGGAAACGAAAACTATAAAAATATGCTCGTGCAGCTTTCTCATAAAATGTTTAAAACAATAACAAGTGAAGGCTTGTTTTAGCTGTTGCTATGGAATTTTCAATGTTACATTCAAGCATTCCATGAAGTGAGGTGGACATATTAAAATAAGTCTTGATCCATCTGCGTTACTTATAAACTAAGACAGCTAGCTTATTAAGGAAGGCACATAACTAGGGGAGCCTGTAGTGAGAAATGTAAGGTTCCATTCAACGTCAGTGCCCAATATGAGTACTAATTGCATTAGATGTACTCTGGCACATCAGTTTGAATTATATAAAGTGTTATATTATCCTCATTTTCCAAATCATATAACTGTCTGAATAATTTTGACAATAGGTTTATATTTGTTATTATTATTATTATTAATATCGTAGATTTGTAAGGCGCCACAGTGTTCCACAGCGCCGTACAGTAGGAAAAACAGGACATACATAAACAGGCACATAAAAGGTAGACAAAATAAATGCAGACATGAAAACAAAGGGTATGAAGGAACCTGCTCATTAGAGAGCTTGCATTCCAAGGGGAAGAGGGCACAGCTGAAATAAAAGGAGCAAATGGGGTTAAGGCACATATTATTCTCACGACCCCCTTTTACTGACGGGCCTAACAGTAGTCTTATGGCTGGTGTGACAGGATGGACCGCCTATGCCACCTTGTCCATTGTGTTTCTGGGGACCAGCTGGGTTTGCCTAGCCACCATCCCTTTTCTTTCTCCCAAATAAGCCCTCTAGCCGCAGTAGGAGCGGCTTTTGCTACTGCCACCACTAAGCTCCTTAGAGGCATCTAGAACTGTGTCCTTCTAGGTAAATGCAACTTCTAGTGTACCCCCTTGCTGATACACCTGGGCTGGTACCCCTGACCTTTTGCCTTCAGATCAGGTTTGTTGTGGATGGTTCCCCCTGGCCTATCCCACAGGCCAGAGCTGCAGGGTAGCAGGCAGAACATTGGTACTGGAATGCTAGGTCCCAACCGCAAAACAGCCAGATAATGGATTAGATTGAGTCTAATCTGTAGATTACAGGATTTATAGCAGGAAAGTAGGTGTCAAAGCAGGTTCCTTTAGCAGTGATGTTTATTAGCTCAGAAAGTCCTAAAAAGGTCATATGGTATAATACTGATTCATGGTCAATCAGTGCACTTTTTTAGCGAGATTTAAACAGATACCCTGGCAGGAGGTAATCCAGCCTCCTGCCCCTCTAACCAATCCAGGTGCTTCATGCAGTCTGCACATAACTCAGCCTGGAGAGGTTTAACACCTTTATACATTGCTGCTATTGGATTCACTACGTCTGAGGTTTTCTATTGAATGCTTACCATCATAATATAACATTTATCTAATCTTGTATTTGAACGCAATTTAGCTTACAAAATTCACATTCATCTGTGACCACTTGCATAGGAAGTCTACCAGCAAGTATAATTGCCTCCTCCCGTCTTTCAGGCACAACAGACATTTTAGTCACACAGCGATGAAAAGGTCTAATTAACATGAGATTACCTGTCTCCAGACAGTTGCAACCCCCAAACATGATATACTGTCGCAGAAGTCAATACATTTCAATACATTAGAAATGAATGCATTTTCTATACAGAAATACAACACAATATAATAAAATCAGTACATTTCCAATGATATATATAGGTGCCTGCATCACTAATTGAAATACATTTCTACAATAAATTATTCCTACGTGATCCAGTCACAAATAAGTTATTTATAAGTAATCATGCTACACATGGAATGGCGCAATCACGCTGTTAAATACGCACGCACACTCTCACACTATTATTTATTTATTTATATATTTTATATTTATATTGGCTCTATTCCACAGTGATTTATGAGCAGATACTATTTAAATTATTATTAGTTTATATATTATGATTGTATGTACACTTTAGTGTAATTTGAGGTACAGGTTATAGGAAACATGTCATGTTTAGTATCATTTTAATCCCCTATTTATCATCAGTTGTCCGGTTCATTCACCGAAAAGATCGTACATTACATACTCTAGTTAGCAATGTTAGGGAAATAAATGTCTAAAGTGATACTGACTGTAATGTGTAAATCGACTAGCTTAAACTGTTTTCTGGGCAGGAGAATCATCTGGAATGTTGACCCTCACCCTTGGACGGAGTTGTTTAAACTAGCCTATGACCTGTTTACACTTGCCTCTCCTGAACCTGGAACCTATAGAAGCAAGCCACGTCATTTGCATTGTTCTCTCTGTAACATTGAGTGTATATAAATCAGCTCTAACTGGTACCAAGTCAGTATTTTCTGACCACAGTATACTGGAGTGAAGTACTGTATGCTGGTACCAGTGGGAGCGCAGCTTAGCGAGCGTATGCGGGCGCGGTATGTATGTATCTTTTTGGTATTGGCTGGACTGTATTATAATTATGTATTGAACTGCAGAGCTTTTGTCCACTCTCCGAGACATGCACAAATTTTGCATCTGCTAAAATAAATTACTTTGTGCTTTGGAAACACAGATCGCTTAGACAATGCTTATTTGAAAACGATAGAATTACTTTAATAGGACATGAAATGAATACTTAAATATGGTCTTTAATATGTGTTAAATAGTGATTTTGCAAAGGAAATGTATGTTAAAATATTTTTAGAGGGATTGCCCCCCTTTACATTGTTGGCATGTAGTGTGAACCGAATCTCCGATAATAGTACACAATGTGTGCGTGTTTAAATTTGGAGAATTCTTTGCTGTTTTGAATTAGAATAATTTTTATTTAAAATACGCAAAAACAAAACCTGTGTTATGTTAGCTTCATCAGAAAAATAGTTGCATTGAAAGATAGTAGTTGTTTTGCTTTGAAAATACTGTGCAGTTTTACACAGTGATATTTGTAACTGTGTCAGTTTTCGTTTGTTTGAAGTTTCCCCATTTTGAAAAAAACATGTCTCTCCTCCCATCTCCCTCGTCCTATGCAATAAGGTGGATGTTTTATTCCCATGCCAAGAGGAGGAGCCCAGTATAGGGAAATTTCCTGTGTTCTGAACCTGAACACAATTTGTACCATAGAATGACTGAACCCCACCCTGCATTCTAATGCAGATCTCTGTTGAAATTATTACAGTCATAGATTGTGCAGTGTTGATTTTTAATACTAATAAGAACTATTTAGAATATTTTCTTTTGCTGTTACCTACAAGGGGGTTCAATCTTTATAAAGTTTCATAGAAAGTTCAAATTATTTTCTATAATGTTTGCAATCTTTTGTACCCACAGGAGACCAGAAACCAGAATATGTGAATGATGTTCTGCTGTGACGATACAAAACAATTATTGTGTTTTCTTTCAGAAGTATCCAAGAAGGAGAAATTGAATTTATGCACTAACAAGGTTAAATTGTTTGACACCTCCTAAAGGGTAGCCCTGATATTTGAACCCCCTACCTCAGAATAATGAAAAAAAAGAAAGAAAGAAAAAAAAAGAAATAAAAGCAGTACATTTATTTCCTGATATGTCATAAGTCTGCAGCCAGTGTGTACTAGGATTTTCAGCCACAGCTGTATGCTAGATGCAGTTGAACACACTCCTGAATCCATTGAGGCATTTGTAGAGATTAAAAGACTCTAGCCTTTACCCCAGCATTGGGCATACGCAATTATAAGAAATGTTTTCTATTGTACTGATGATAACACTGTTTTAGGATATTTAAAAGATAATTAGTGTAAAATTAGATAGGTAGCAACAGCATTAACTTCATGTTTAAGGTCTTTAGCCATAGTAGCTATTCTTGTGGAAAAGACACAGGGTATTGTGTTGCAGCGTGGGTTACATTTGTTTGTCCCTCATGTTGTCACACTACTCCTGAATAATGCACAGATTAAACATGTGTCTGTAGCAATGTTTATACAATGGGAAATTAAAATTAAGTTAAATTGCATTAATTCTTCAAACATTACAATACGCAAATGTCAGAATCTCAATCCTGCTACATCATTGCCCTCAGAAACCTCACGAGACAAGGAAGACAATGAGCATGATTGAATTAAGTAAATGTGTAAGTTTTTTTGTATGACCAGACATATCTGAGACTACATTGAAGAATTTAGATTAAAGTTTCATTACTGATGAAAATGTTTTATAGATAAACGCATGATAGCTCACTAGTGACAGTGACAGGATGTGCAATCACATATTGAGATAATTGAAGAAAAGTCATTAGGCTTAAACTCAGTTCAGGTCGCCGAACTTACAGCACTCATCAAAGCATGTCAGCTAGTTAAAGGAAAATGAGAAAACATTTACACAGATTCACGTTACGCATTGTAACTACACGCCATAGTTCTTGGTTTTGGAGCTATTTGAAAACATAGCGGTTACCTAACATCAACAGGAACACCTGTATCACATGCACAAACAGTCAAACAACTGATAGAGGCTATATAGTTGTCAAAGAGGTTGCAGTTATTAAGTGCCAGGCACATACCAAACAGTCAGATGAAGTCTAACTAGGAAACTAACTAGTAGACTCACCAACACGAGAAGCAGTTTTAGAACGGCAGCCACATACCCAATTGATGATTTTTCATGATATCACATTTGAGAACTTACGACAATGTCAGGAAAAGGCTACATTGAATGAAATTCATACACGGAAATTGAAACAATGTTATAAAACAATGGATGAAATTTGGGTAGATATAGAAAATAAACCAGTAGCATTAAAAATGTTGTTGATAGCTTTTGCAGAAAGTGCTTATGGGTTAGTAAACATGGGAGCAGATAATAGGATTAGAATTGGTATATCTTGTTGGTATGCCCAGAAATTACTACAGTTGCTAAGTTTAAATGTGAAATATGTATGTTTGTCTTAAGAATAATGAAGGAAAGATAGTACCTACTAAGGTCAGACAGGTGCCTAATATAACCTTTTCAGAGTTTACATATTAATTTATTGATTTTATTTAATTAAGAGAAAAGAAAGTTAAGAGGGTTACAGTACGTGTTAGTTGGTATTGATATGTGTTGGTGGGTTGAGGCCTAGTTAACTGCCTCAGACATAGTGCAAATTACTTCTAAGAAGATTTTGCCAGAATTTGTATGTAGATGTAGTTTACCCAGAGAGTGGACTCATTTCACAGAAAAAAGTATTTCAAAGAATGTGTAATATGATCGGAATAGATTCAAAACTTTATACACTATATCATTCTCAAGCTTCAGTCAAAGTTGAAATAATAAATGGAGATATTAAAAATTAACTAAGCTTACTAAAGAAACAGGAATGGCACTTCTTTAGTTTATCATAGTATTAGAATCACTTTGAAACCTTTTCTCAATCTCTCTCCATATGAACTGTTATTTGGACTTCAGCCAAGATACGTTATTAATCCACAGACTGACTTGAAGCTGCTTGTTAAAGAACCACACAATCGCACCAGGATAATCCTAAATACTCCAGATGAAGGGATATAGTATAATACTGAGTTGATATCCTACTTCATATAATGTTCAACACCTAGAGGTAGGTGCACCCACACAAATTACAAAGTCTAAGAGAAAACCTGGAAAACACCTTATGTGTTATGGGGCACTCAAAGGATGATGGAATTATATTAAAACATATCCAAATTTTTATTAGTCTCAATAAAAAAATAATAGCACTTAATATTAGATTAACTATCTGAAGGCGCTGTTTCTCCAATACATAAACTATATAATGGATGCTGAATAGAATAGGGAGCTATCATAGGTTCTCTACCTCAGTACATAACAGATAAGGTTAAGTTGAGAGTCTAATAATCACATGACCGCACTCCTTCCAAAATTGGCTGTTTCATTATATATCATATAAACAGAAGAGACCTTCAGTCGAGATTCTTATTATATTGTAAGATTAGGTAAAGTGTCCCTACTGTGTAAGAAAAATATTTTCTACAACATTCACATGTGAGAAAACACTTGTTGGATCCTCAGAGTGTCCTGGGCTGCTAATCTTTCAAAAGGAAACCGTAATAAGCTCGATATGACAGCAGCTATTACATTTATATAGTATCACCGAGGAATCTAGTTCTAAATGAACAGCCAGTATAAAGGACAAGTATCTATTCCTATAAGACCCTAAAACATCCGGATATGATAAGTGTATAGTATAATATAAGCAGAGGAGAAACAGCGCGTGTAACGCCGACGCGCGTTTCACTCTGCTAAGCTTTATCAAAGTTGCCTTGATTTGAAAAATGGAGTTATTACCTATAGCAACCAATCAGATTCTAGCTGTCATTTTGTAGAATGCACTAAATAAATGATAACTAGAATCTGAACATCTCTAACTATATCATAACTAGAATAGAACATCTCCACTTTTCAAAGCCTCCAGAAATTTGCAGCTTGGTAAATGTATCCTAAAGTGTCAATTCTCACGATTGTATTCTATATGTATTAAAAAGGGGATCAATCGAGATGGCCTGGCAGCCATCTAACGAGGATGTGTCCCATCAGAGCTCCTCAAATACTCCCATAAAAAGCACCAAAAAAGGGTGTTATTCTGCTGCCACAGCAAGCTACAGGGACCACAGCGATTAATAAACACCTGCACTGTTGGATTGGGCTTCTTGTGGGTCCTCCTGAGCCCGGGGGTGACAACCAGGTACCGGATCTAAGATCGCGGAAATCTGTGAGTCGGTTGTGACTGACTTCCCTGACAAGCTGACACAGAGCGGAGACTGCCAGAGTCAGATCTGTGCCTGCGGGTTTCGGAGCTGAGGTCTGCTGGCTCTATCCTTCCCCCGAGTGAGAGAGGTACCGCTTGTCAGAAGTTCCCCTCATCTCTGTGGATCAGTGCTGACTTAGACCGGAAGCTGCGGGCACCATTACCAGTGTCTTTTCCGGATATACAGCCGGAGCAGTGCATGCTGGGAGTCATCGGGCAGCAAATATTACAGGTGGGAGGAAAGGAATTTGCAAGACACTAAACACACTCTGCAGCTTCAAATAAAATTGAAAGATCCCCCCTTTTGCATGGTGGCCCAGTGAACAGGGAGTTAAACACCTTCTCCCTGCAAAAAGTATGAAGCACATAACATGCACATAACATGGATCTTACCAAAGCACTGGTATACTGCACCACCTAGTGGCGACTCTGTAAATACCAGCATATCTGGTGCTTTTAATTATATGATTCAAAACTTTCATCAAGGTTCTTTGATAGAAGCTAAAATCTATTAAGGGAAAAGCCTCTGAGCCATGTAAGAGACCAGGAGGAGGGGTCTCTGTCCATATAACACATCAATATTCAACTGTGCTGCATTATACTTGTTAACCAGTGATAACGATGGAAAAATATATGAATACTTCTTCATAAGCGGCCAAACCACAGCGATATAAGCCTGAAAAAGAAAAGAGGTGAGAACAACACCACTGGGTCAGGTCGAGGGATGAATGTAACCAACAATGAGATTAGCCCTGAAGCAATCACACCAGAGGAGAACACGCAGCAAACCGAAGTAACTGCCTCAAACCCAGAAGGGTCACCTGTGTCTTATGGGGAAGTGGTGATAGCTATACACAAGACCATGAAACTATTGCTGCAATGGCAAGCGAATAAATTTGCGGAAGCCATAAAGGAACTGTCAGAACAGCTTGCGGCTACAAATAAACAAGTGGTAGCGAATGAACATAGGAGAAAACATGCAGGATGTGACTACCTTGCAACAAGAGTTTACCATGTTACGCAAGAAATAGAGTCAAATGTTTAACAAGATCGACGATCTAGAAAACAGATCACGTTGCAACAACCTCCATCTGGTTGGTCTTCCGGAGTCCATTAAAGGTCAAGCCTTGACCCAATTTCATATATCTGATTTACCATCCTTGCTGGACATCTCAGAAGACCTTAAAGGTATGGAAATTGAAAGAGCGCATAGATTAGGCCAGACTAGAGAGAATCTGGATAAAAGACCTCGGACAGTTATCTTTAAATGTCTGAATTTCCATCACAAGGTCAAGATTTGGTCGGCAGCAAAACAAAAAGGGAAAATCCTGTAGCAAGGCAGACAACTGCTGTTATTTCAGGACTATTCCACGGAGGTGTATAGAGCAAGAAAGGAAATGGCACCGATGTGTACACGTCTTATCAAGGAAGGACGGAAATTTGCGCTTTTGTACCCAGCCAAACTCCCTCTGTTTCAAGGCACGGATATACGGACTTTAACAAAGCTGACAACGCGCAAGCCTATCTAGATGAAGAGAACTCTGAGAGACTTGCCCAGACAACGGATAAGTAAAATATACTTGGGATTGAATTTGACAATCTTGGAAAGTTGCATATATTCTGATTATTCTGATTAGATGATTCTGTTGAATGAGATAGTAGATAAATGGGAATGGCATTGTTAAGGCTTGTTGAAGGCAAAGATAGTAAGATACATAATGGTTGAAAATATAATCTTTAATAAGTAAAACACAAACACAACTGGTTACGATATTTCATGTAGATCTTTGTCCTTTTATATAAACATCTGACAAGTGACATAGAGTCTAGTGAAACAATCGGGACAAATAGCCCTGGATAAAAGGCCCAGAAAATCATGATGCCTATACTTTTAGGTAAAGTCAGAAGGTGCAAGTTTAAAAGTATTAGAATTTATAGTTGGATACCTGGCACAGGCAGGAAGTTATAAGTCGTTATACACTGTTGAAATATATAAGCTAAGCACACACAATAATGGGTGGTTATCATTTAAAAGTTGTGGGGTGGCCGAGACCATCACCTGGTTTTATGACTAGTTTGCTACTTTTGTTAAAATTGAGGAAGAGGGTGTCCTCAGGTTATGGTAAAATGCGGTGGTGTGGATTGCACTTTCTACTCCTATGCATCCACCATACGAAAATGCTTATTGTACTTTATTCTTCTATGGGCTAGATTTACTAAGCTGCGGGTTTGAAAAAGTGGGGATGTTGCCTATAGCAACCAATCAGATTCTAGCTTTCATTTGTTTAGTACTTTCTACAAAATGACAGCTAGAATCTGATTGGTTGCTATAGGCAACATCCCCACTTTTTCAAACCCGCAGCTTAGTAAATCTAGCCCTATGTCTTTTTCTTCTCTTCTTTTTTTTCCTTCCTCCCTATCTATACCCCCCTCTTTTCTATCCTAATTGCTGAGGCAGGAAAGTCAACGGAAAAGGACCAAGGGGTGAAATATACTGGTCAGTACACACCTTTTACAAATGGTATGCATAAGAGTTTGAAATGTATATGTGATTATATGTTGAGATGCAGAACATGATAAAGAATGTTCGTGGAATGTTCACGGGATAAACTCTCCAATTAAACGGAGAAAAATATTGACATATGTTAACAAATTGAGGTCAGATATTAGTTTTTTACAAGAAACGCACCTTACAGACTCTGAGCATGAAAAGTTAAACATGTTAAGTCAACAGGTGGTGGCATATTCCTCATAAACTTCTAAGTCAAGGGCAGTGGTCATTTTGATGCGTAAAAATTTACCTATTATAATACACAATAGACAAGTAGTTGAGGAAGGCCAATTTGTATGTGTAGAAGTCTCAATAGCAGGTAGTAAATATCTTCTCTGTAATGTATATGCACCAACAATTTACCACAAATCATTTTATTTAAAAATAATTAATAAACTTTACACCCATATAGATTCATGGATAATTTTAGGGGGGGGGGTTAATATAGTATTATCAGACACATTAGATAGACAGAGAGGGCCCCAACAACAGACACGCAAGTACAAAGTGGGAATTAAATATATAGAGCAACAATTGCAGCTTTTAGATATATGGCGTCAGCGCCAGTCAGGATTATACCTTCCATTCTGCAGTGTATAATACATTTTCTAAGGTAGACTATTTCTTGGTATCAAAAAATATCACTCAATGGGTAAGTGAAACAGAAATAGAGCCTATAGGCTTATCAGATCATGCACCTATCTGGTTTAACATGGAGATCAGTGGAAACACGGGTACACATAGACAGTGGCGATTCCCATCAGGCATGGTCTCATCACAACAATTTACACATAGGTTAGATGCAGCCTGGGCCATGTACGAGCAACATAACATAGAGCATATCTCTAATCCTGCCCTTTATTGGCAAGCTGTGAAAGCGGTAATGAGAGGGGAAATAATGTCTTATATTAAGAAGGTCAAGAAAGATCAATCTGAGTTGTATTTGCAATCTCAGAAGGACCTTGAAAGGGCTTTTAAAAAATGGAAACATGTGCCTAATCCAGTGAATAGGGCACTCTATCAGGAGAACAGATACAATTTGATAATGTAGTCACGCAAATAGAAATCAAACATATTAAGAGAGGCAGGTACCAATTTTATAGGTATGGGAATAAAATGAGCCACCTACTCTCTAACCTGCTTCAAGGTACTAAATCCCCTACAAATATTACTTAATTATGTGACAGTTCTGGAGTAGAAAAGCATACAGGGAAAGACATAGTGAAGATACTGCATACATTTTACCAGTCACTTTATGCGCAGGAGGTTCCGAATCTGGAGCATAAGCAAAATTTTTGGTCTCAGATTAATTTACCCCAACTAATGAACATACAAATCTCCTCTTTGACTGCCCCGATCTCTGAAGAAGAGGTGATAGCATCTATCAAACATCTAAAAAATAATAAAACGCCGGGTCCAGATGGTCTCTCTGGAGAATTCTATAAATTGCTTCTCCCTAGGATCTCGAAAATCTTAGAAAATTTATATAATACGATATTAATAGAGAAACAATTCCCTGCTTATTTAAACATGGCCAAATTTTTGATCCAGGGGGTACTTTATACTCTTTTCAGCAATTGCAGGAAAAGCATGCCTTCCCACATAGTCATTTCCATATCTACTTGCAGATTCGACATTATGCTTTGAGCAAGCGAGGGACATTGGTACTATTTGATGTAGAGGGCACAGGTGATTTAGAAGCAATACTAGCTTTCTCCAGAATTAATACATTTAGAATTAAGTACCTGTATGCTGATCTGATTGATGCTGACCTTGAGAATGTATAGTTCAAAACTTGGGAGTCTTGGAAACAAGATCTCCCGGATCTCCGCCCACATGGAGAGATCCTACGTTATACAAAACATACATTGAAAGCTCTCAGCTCTGCTAGACTTCAGGAAGTCCATATTAGAACAATTAATAGGGCTTATCTATCGCAAATACAGAGGAGGTATATAGTAGCATCAGATTCCGGTATATGCCCTAAATGCCAGATATCTCGAGCTTCATTGGTGCACAATATGTGGTCATGTCCAAAGATTACTAGATTTTCGAATAAACTGGTGGCGTTTATAAACTTCACTTTTGATATACAAGTATTTGCCCATTATGAGGTATTGTTGTTTGCAGTTTTTAATACCTGGAAAAATCAGATAAAAGATGTACAAATTATGCCGCTACTTACAGTTATAGTTACCCTGGCAATGAAAGCCATCTTAAGTAATTGGATCTCTCATAAAACTCCATCGATAATGGAGATAAAATCGGAGCTGATCGAAACTGTATATTTTGATAGACGAGCTACCTTCCACGACTTGGCGAAAGGAGTCAAACACTTCCATGCTAAGTGGGGTGTTTATATAGACATTCTTGAAAATCAATGCGGCTCCATATCATGCAGGCCTTTGAAGGTACTAGATGGTCCTTGTTAATAAATCTATAAAGATGGAGGTTGAATGTAATTCTATCCAGAATAAGGATTTAATGATGGCTGACTAAAAGTAGATAGTGATAGTATATCCGCTGGTACCAGTTCTAAACAAGATGAGGAGTTTTGAAAACTAGATTATATAGCAGGATGTTATAGAGAGCACCCTACGGTAAAAGTGTGTTGCTGTTTTCTATATATAGCTAAGTAAATATATATATGTTTTATAACAAATTCTTCAGTGTCACTTTTGCCTGGACGTCATTATGTGCTTGTGATCAGTTTATAGGTTTTCATGCTTTGCAGTTTATAATTTCACAAGAATACAACTTGTATCCTGATTGCTCAGTGCTGGATTTTAGGGGCTGTGTTCACTAACAGTATGAAGAACTTCGTACCCAATAAAGTATGTCTTCCATGGCTACAATTATGACCTATATGTTGGTGTTGTGTCAACTTCACCTTATCCTTCTGTCAACGTCATAGCCTCTGTGATAAATAAGTCTTGCTGCAGAGTCTGGGTTCATTGGAGAGTTTGGGAAGGAGAAAACAACAGGGGGACACAGAGGATATTACCAAGAAGAGGAGAACGTGTGTTCAGTGTCATTGAAAGGTCCTGTAAGATGGGAATCCTGCAAGGTCCTGTTGTGATGTTGTTGGTGGTCTTCTGTTTATTAATTGGTGAGTTTTCACTTAAATCCTTCATATCTAGGAGTAATTTACCCCTTAAAGACCAAACTAATTTTTAATCTTCATCCACATGACGCTTTGGTTACATGTGAAAAATATTTTATTACTTATTTTACCAAAGTGATTTTTTTTTTCAGAACACAGAGGCTTAATTTTGAGAGTGAATTATTTTTTTTTGGGACATATATACAGCTCTGAAAATGTCTATACACTTGAAAGTGCTTGATAGACTTATCTGAAATATTTGGGCACAAAGGTCTGAATGGTGGTCACATTTACATCTCAGACATTGTTGTTAGAAATTAACCAATAACGACCTCATGGTGTAGGCCAAGAAATAGATTTAATGGAACAAATGTTAAAACCTCATTATTTATAATTCTTTCTGGAAAAGATTAAAAGCTTGTTTGCTTGTAATAACTGTAAGTATAGGAAGCTCCTTTAACAACTGATGGCGTTTGCTGTGACTTGTGAGCACTGGGTCCCAGAAGTAAATCCATGGCCGGCTTGTGCGCCTTCCTCCGGGACTGAGAATCACAGAAACAGCAATTCGGAAGCCAACCTAAGCAATTTGTATTTCAACTTCATAAGGGATATTGCTTCCACAACGTAACAATAGTATATGTAAGCATCCTCAGTGCCTATCAACAAGGTCTAATTAACCCCTTATTGCTTGGTTGGGGTAATCACCAGTGTACGGTCAATTTAGTGTAATAGCGATGGACTCTGTTTAACAATAATATTAATAACTCACCCAGTGATGGGTTTTTGCTAATAAAACAGTGGTGTTGCTACAAAGAATTAATCATATTCATAAGTAATTCAACTGTCCAACTGTGTATTAACAATATGTGTAGAGATAGAGAGAGAAGGAGAGAGATTAAAGGTTATATACAGTGGCATTATTAATGGTAAAAATATATTTTGTGCAGTAGAGTAGAATCTCCCCTAGTAATTTTAGCACTTGCACAAAATACACACTTAGATCAAATGTGTGAAACCAATATATGGCAAGAATGCAGCAAAAAATGTTGCTAAATAAATGTTTTAAAGAGTCTCACTGTTTCAAAGTGAGCATAAAGGATAACATAGAAATTGATGTGTAAGGTCATGAGTTTGATATCATACACACAATGTATTGCGCTCAACTACCAATAAATGCAAGTATACACTGATCCAATGTTAGTGGATGATGAGTGTAAGTACATGTAAACCAGCCCTAATAAATATTTATCAGAAAACAGTGAAGGCTAATTGTATTGCAGTAGGTGATTAAATGTATGGCTCATAGATAAGCGAATATTAACTGAGGGACAACTAGAATATGAGCCCATAACCAGATAGAATAAAATGAGGTGTAGTAGAACCAATCTAAATGGTGATGACCAGGGTTTAATCAACAGATGGTCATACAATAGGGTGGAATAAAATAAAAACAATGAAACAGCAAGATTCCACAGAATAAAAAAAGTAGTGCATTAAAATAAAGAAGGTCAATAAAAAAGTCAATAAAAAAGTCAATCTTTGAGTCCAAGAGGATTCTAATATGAACCCTTATGCTGAAAATCCCAATTGAATGGATTAATAAACTTGCTATCCAAATACCGCAATGAGAAAGTCCGGTGAAAGAGCAAGCCTCTGGTGAAGACTGAGCAAAAAGACGATACTCACAAGATTCCGGGTCACAGGATATATATATAACAGGGTACCTGACCGGAGATATAGGGATCCGGGGACCGCGGTCCAGATGTTATGCAGGCGGTGAATTACCGGTGAGGCTCACAGGATATATGAATGATGAGACGGACAGCGGGGAAATCGGAGTGTGCGTTCCAGGGTGGAACGCAAAAACCGGATATCCTGTTGTGTCAGCGGATGTGGGTGTGACCAACGCGTTTCATCTGCTCCGCAGATTTCTTCAGGGAATGTTGATAATGGGTGGAGATTTAGTGAGGTCATTTATATAGTACATCCGATAATTAGATAAATGAGTTCAATGGAGTGGTCATCTATTAATAAGCCTCAATATTGCTAATACCAACAGATACTTATATGTTTAAACTAGCAGATACAATATTACATGGTAAGCATATACATAATACATACAGGATACATACAGGGGTACCAGCGCTAATAGTCATAGTAAGAGTGCACAATTATCCAGGTGAGAGGATGGAATTACCTATAAGTATATTTGTAAATTCTCTAGATTGTATAAAATTAATGAATGGAGGGTATATCTGACCTGACAAGTAATGGATCTATACAAAGAGAATATTGTATGACTGACATATACTTGAGTTTAAAATACATGTGTATTAGAAATTTCAACAATCAATTGCAACAATAAATTGCATGATAGTTTGACAATTAGTCTCAAGGAGGAGGTGTATATATCATCCATTTTCCAAATGGTTGTGGAAACAGTGATTTAAACATTCATTTTCCAAATGGTTGTGGAAACAGTGATTTAAACATTCATAGGTGTATATTGTGTGTTGGTACATAAGAGGTGACGTGCCTTGACACTCAATATCACCGTATTGGGATGGATCTACTACATGTATTCTACTGTACCGGATGTTCCCGGGAGGTCACCCATCCCGGTACTAGACCAACTCCACTCTGCTTGGCTTCCAAGTTCGGTGGGGATTGGGCATTTCCAAGGTGGTATGACCGTAGTCTACATGGAGATCCTATACCCAAAGGGACAAAGGCGGCATGGGCACTGGAGAGTCAACAACCTATAACCAATAAAACACAATATCCTGAGTGTATGAAAATAACACCATATTATAATGAGACATCGTATTCCACATTAAGTCCTTGTGGTGTTAATGAGTTGAAATAAAGGATTAATTTAGTTTCTTCCCTGTTGATATTTCTAATCGGGTCTCCCCCTCTCCAGTTATTGTGTACACACTTGATGCCAAAAAATGTCAACCCTTTTGGGTCACAGTTGTGAAAAATTTTAAAGTGGCTAGAGAGACGATGTTTCTCAAAACCATTGCGTATGTTCCTATCTGGTTTTGGGCTCATATTCTAGTGGTCCCTCAGTTAATATTCGCTTATCTATGAGCCATACATTTAATCACCTACTGCAATACAATTAGCCTTCACTGTTTTCTGATAAATATTTATTAGGGCTGGTGCTCCGGTTTCCTCCCACACTCCAAATACATATCTCATAGATTAATTGGACCCAGACTAAAAAAGACCCTAGTGTGTGTAAAGACTGATGTGAATGGCAAATATTCTCTATATAACTCTGTGTAATATGATGGTGCTATATAAATTAGAGATGCTCACTGATCCCCGTGAAGTGGTTTTGGCTTTGGTTTTGGATATGGATTAGCTTCATGTTTTGGTTTTGGTTTTGGCAAAACCACCATCATGTGTTTTGGTTTTGGATCTGTATTTTCTAGAAAAATTGCTAAAATATGCTAAAATCTCATAATTTAGATCTTTTTTGTTCCTACATTATTATTAACCCCAATAACACTAATTTTAAGTCATTTGCAGTTAATTTTGACCACCTCACAGGTCACAATATTATTTTCATACACTTTCGGGCAAATACTGCAGCGACCGGGCTGGATACTAAGCGACAGAGCAATGACTCAAACACACGGCAGTTCCTAGCACATCTAGGAAACATTGGCACACAGCAGTGTCAGTAAAGACAAGTGGTACAATTAGCAATGGAGCAGTGGAGCTCTCCTCTTTGTGTGTAACCCGGCGGTTCCCAAACTGTGTGCCGCGGCTCCCAGGGGTGCCGCGGCGCTGTCACTGGGGTGCCGCGGGCCAAGCATTGAAAATAAGAGAGAACACAGAAACTTACCAATCCGCCGGGTGCCGGGACCCAGCAGCCTCCTCTCTCCCGCAGCTGTCACTGAATATCGACGTCAGTAACAAGCTGCTGCAGGGGAGAGGAGGCTGCTGGGTCCCGGCGCCCGGCGGATTGGTAAGTTTCTGTGTTTTCTTTTTTATCTATTGCTGGCGCGCAGCTGAGGAGTGAGAGGGAGGGTGACAGCGGGGCACAACGGGACAGAGGAGTGTAACAGGGGCAGATGAGTGTAACAGGGGGGCACAACGGGGCAGGTGAGTGTAACGGGGGGCAGATGAGTGTAACAGGGGGGCACAGCGGGGCAGATGAGTGTAACAGGGGGGCACAACAGGGCAGATGAGTGTAACAGGGGCAGATGAGTGTAACAGGGGGGCACAACAGGGCAGATGAGTGTAACAGGGGGGCACAAAACGGGGCAGATGAGTGTAACAGGGGCAGATGAGTGTAACAGGGGGGCACAATGGGGCAGATGAGTGTAACAGGGGCAGAGGAGGGTAACAGCGGGGCACAACGGGACAGAGGAGGGTGATAGCGGGGCAGAGGAGGGTGACAGAGGGCAGAGGATGGGGGACATCGTGAGAGAGGGCAGAGGAGGGGGGACATCGTGAGAGAGGGCAGAGGAGGGGGACAGCGTGACAGAGGGCAGAGGGGGCAGTGTGAGAGAGGGCAGTGTGTCTGGATGCAGAGGGGACAGAGTGCCTGAGGGCAGTTTCTGGATGCAGAGGGGGCATTTTTGTATACAACTAAATAAGTATTTCTGTCCTGACCTAAATACTTATTACAATTTTTTGACCCAACTACTTCTAAAACAGGACTGCTCAATAATTATTTTGGAGGGGTGCCTTGAAAAAATTTGGAGACTCTAAGGGTGCTGCGAACTGCAAAAGTTTGGGAACCACTGGTGTAACCTATATAACACTGTGCAATTTGACTACAAATTCTGAAGAAAAGCCTGCCAGCCCTAGTATTTGTATTTAAGCAATGACATTTAACAATGGAGCACTCCTCTTTGTGTGTAACCTATATAACAACATACAATTTGACTGCAACTTCAGAAGAAAAGCCTGCCAGCCCTAGTATTTGTATCTCAGCAATGACACTTAGCAATGGAGCTCTACTCTTTGTGTGTAACCTATATAACACTGTACAATTTGACTGCAAATTTAGTAGAAAAGCCTGACAGGCCTAGTATTTGTATCTCAGCAATGACAACTAGCAATGGAGCAATGGAGCTCTCCTCTTTGTGTGTAACCTATATGACACAGTAGAATGTGACTGCAGATTTACAACAAACCTGCAAGCCCAAGTATTTGTATTTCATCAATGATAATTAGCAATGGAGCAATGGAGCTCTCCTCTTTGTGTGTTACCTATATAACACAGTAGAATGTGACTGCAGATTTACACTAAGCCAGTCAGCCAAAGTATTTGTATTTCAGCAATGATAATTAGCAATGGAGCAATGTAGCTCTCCTGAATGTCACTGTAGATTTTGTTGAACAATGCACAACAATTCACAGGCTCCCTTACTCTTTCTATTCTATCTAGCTTGCTGCACAACTGCTCTACAGACTGTGCTACTCCTTCTGTCTCCCTCTGTGAAATGGCGCTAGATCGCCGTGGAGGGCGGTTCTTATAGAATTCAAAATCCGAGATCTGACGACGTAACGATAACGTCCGAAAAAGCGCAAAAGTACCAAGCCGGCTCGGCTCGGTACTCGGATATGCTAAGTTCGGTTGTGTTCGGTTCTCGGGGAACCGAGCCTGAGCATCTCTAATATAAATAAACGATAACAATACAATACAATAAAAAAAATATATTTATACAATACTGTCAGAGCTCACATAACCATTACAACTTGTTAATAATAACAGTGTAGATAGCCCGACATTGCTAGAACTGTGTTAGTAATATAGTGGTGTGCTATAAAGAGTCAATCAAATTCAGAAATGTACTGTAACAAATTAAAGCTAGTGAAGAACAGTTATAGTGTCTGGAATTGGATGATTCAATCAGTGTACTTAAACAATCATGCCAGCTATTACCAAAGGAAGAAGATTTGATGCATTAAGATTATTAATCGTTAAATTTATTGAGTCTAAATGGAATTCACAAATTAACTATATCCAGAGATTATAGCTGTTGTATCCTTATATGGTTTATGCTTCCACGATCATGTTTTATATTACCAAAACACATTGCATCTGCGTAATTGCTTTATAAACTCAAGATCAACGATGGAACGTAGTCGGACCAATTGGAAGTGCGTATGCACTGACGACTAACAGCACAGGCAGATATATGCTGCTGAAAGTCACAATGTTTTCAGCAGATGGTTATGGGAGATGAAGATCACAGATCTGAAGGTACATTGTGTCGGTGTGTATGGATGAATTGACTTACTCATTGGGACTTTCAATTGTTCAATTGTTGGTAAAACCGTTAGAGACATTACATCTAAAGTATGATTGCATAGGTGTGTACCTAGATTTAGACATAGCTATATAATGTTGGCAAAACTCATTTATGTTATCTAGACAACAGTTTAAAACAATGTTAATATATTTATAATTGAATGATTGAAAAAAGGACAAATATAATTAAAATAATCTATTTTATATTAACTTCACAAAAATTATACTATGTAAATGTCCTTCTTCTCTATTCCCACCTCAAACTTCCAATAGATGTTCAATCCTCGGAAATTTAAAAGTTCCAAACAATTATTGCTTTTACTAGTAGCAAGTTATAATAAACTGAGTACTAATTCCATTTTTTATGTTTCTGATATATTCCTGAATGTGGAGTTTAGCTAGATTGTTGCCCACATAAAGGTGATTACATCTTGGCTCAAAATGTCGGCCTTTGTTTGCTATATAACGAATTAGTTGTTCAGGATACCCTTTATCAATTAATTTTTGTGTTAAATATATTGACATATGTTTAAAAAGTTCTTGGTTATTATAATCCCATTTTAGCTTTACAAACTGATAATATAAAAATTGTTTTAAAAATATTTTTTCATTAGCTGAAATCCCCAGCGTTTTTAAGTTATCAATGAGTTAAATGCAAGGGTCAACATTTTAAAAATAATTAGCAGCTTAGCAGCTCTTCCAACACAACCATGAGGTGGCCGCCCAGTATGATTTTTATTTTTATGTTAAATGTCATTTAAATCCATCCAGTGGGAGGCCCAGAATAGGCTTGCCGGGTCAAAGTTCTGTCCAGCGTACACCAATGGGAGGTCCAACTGGGACCTCAACCCCCTAGTATATCTTCTTGGATCCAATGTTATCAGTCTGTAAAATTTTTGTCCAAATCCATTTAGTAGAAAGCTCAGATCAGGCTCCCGACTCAAAGTTCTGCCCAGCATGCACAAAAAGGAAGTCCAACTTGGACCTTAACCACCCCAAAACCAGGCTAAGATCCAACTGGACCACCTCGTGTTGGTTTCATCCCAATCGGTGCAGGAGTGTCCGAATGCATAACCGGACAGACAAACAAACAAACAGACCAATGAATTTTATATATAAGATGTCATACAAATCCATCCGGTGGAAGACCCAGAACAGGCTCCCCGGGTCAAATATCTGGCCAGTGTACACCAATGAGAGGTCCCCCTAGTATGTCTTCTGGGATCCAATGTTACCAATCTGTGACATTTCGTCCAAATCCATCCAGTGGAAGGCTCAGAACAGACACCCCGGGTCAAAATTCTGCCCAGCATACACCAACTGGACACTATCCCCCCTAAAATCTGGCCTGGATCCAACTGGACCACCTTGCGTTGGTTTCATCCCAATCGGTGCAGTAGTGTCTGAATGCATAACTGGACAGACAAACAAACCAAATCCATCCAGTGGAAGGCCAAGAGCAGGCTCCCTAGGTCAACATTCTGGCCAGCGTACACTAACAGGATGTCGGACCGGGTCCCTAGCACCCCCAAAAACCTGGCCAAGATCCAACTGGACCACCTCTGGACCACCATTGGTTTCATTGCAATCGGTGTAGAGGTGTCGAAGATATTCGCCTACAAACTTCTTCTTTTATATATATATGTATAGATAAAAAATAAATAAGCTTTGACAAAATTATTTATTAAAGCGATTGCATCCGCATAAATCAAAACAGTTGTTGAGCCAGCATTATGATTTTTAATGGTATGCTCAACCAAATCTCAAAATGAGAACATGGGAAGCAGCCGTTACCTGAAGACTGTTGCAGAAAGGTAATGATAGTGTTGGTTTCTCTATGGCTTTTTATCATACTAGGGTCAGATATAGACTTAAG
Source organism: Mixophyes fleayi (assembly GCF_038048845.1). NCBI lineage: Eukaryota > Metazoa > Chordata > Amphibia > Anura > Limnodynastidae > Mixophyes > Mixophyes fleayi. The sequence continues at coordinate 31,429,132 of NC_134405.1, read as the reverse complement.
ATGTGTGGCTTTTCTTTAAAATATTGTAGGTCTGCGAAGAAAAGAATATTAGGTTTTTTAATATCCACCAATGTTTTTGTTTCTTTTACAGGACACAAATTCAGATCTTTCTGAATTATATGGTTTTTTTTTTTTTTACTGTAATATGAATCAGTTGTTCTGGTCACCCTATACCCATTAATTTGTATGTTAATGGCATTTACAATTGTTTAAAGATTTCCTGGCTACTATAATTTTGTCTTAGCTTAACAAACTGAGAGAATGGCAGAGAACTATTTTTTCTCGGAACATGACAACTGGTTAAAGGAATACAACTGTTGGCATCAACAGATTTAAATAGAAAACACTTACTACAAATGAGTGTGCCATATATTTTTATGTCATGGGGTGTATAAGTGTAATGTGCTTCAATATCAATAGTTACCAAAATCAAGGGTTCATTTCATCTAAGGTCACTTAATAACCATAAAATGACCAATAAGTATTTTTCTAGGATGGAAATGTAGTTACTGTAAAGTATAGTTGACTCTCAGTGTAATGTGATACATTTGATATCAGGTAGTCTAAACTGCGTCTTCCTGGAGAGTGATTTAAGTGAGCTATAGATTTTTTTGATACATAGTAGAAGATAGGAGGGGAATTATAGTGGGAACTGTACTGAACAAATAATCATTTTTGGAAAACATGCTGAGCAAATAAGCTTTGTTAAATAATACATTCAGCTCTTGACTAAGTTGTCCAATATGGCTGAAAAAGCAGCAAATGAAGTCATTTTTTTCACTAAATCATTAACAACATGTTTACAGCTCCCTCTAGACTCCACTGGATAGAATTTATAAGAGAACTTACAAAGTGCTTTCATTTGTGACAAACGTCAAATGGTTTGGTTTGGAGGTTTCATGACTTGGAGCAAAAGATTGACCCTTACCTAGATTCATTATGTTGTGTGAGTAAATTCTAATAAACCTGTTGTGGGCTGGTGGAGGAGATCCAGGCAGCAAGCAGTTAATTAGAATTTGCAAAATGACAAGGATGGCCATATAAAGCATTGATGAGATGCAGGAAATCATACCAGGGGGTAAATGTATCAAGCTGAGAGTTTTCCGGCGGGTTTGAAAAGTGGAGATGTTGCCTATAGCAACCAATCAGATTCTATCTATCATTTTGGAGAATGTACTAAATAAATGATAGCTAGAATCTGATTGGTTTTTCAAACCCGCCAGAAAACTCTCAGCTTGACACGTTTACCCCCTGGTGTATGATGTGTGAATGAACTTGAATGATTAAACATGCAGGGTGCCTCCTGCACTATTTCTTTCATTAGGTTCCGCATGGTTTAGGTCTTCCTAAATAGACCCCTACGTCTTATCTGTATCATGATTGTACAGTGCTACAAAATTTTGGTGTCCTATAAATAAATAAATAATAGGAATAGAAATTCTGGGCTTTGCATGATCCTATCTTTTATTAAACTACCATCCTACTATCCATTTGGTGCTGATATTTCCACCTGTTTAATTTATGACCAATGTCATCTCCTAGTAGCATCAACTAACACATAATACTGTCTTAAGTTTAGATATGTAATCTATTAAACAAGCAAAAACAAAAAGCAAAAACAAAAACACTAGGTAAATGCATGTAATGGATTGAGCAATTTTATTTTCGACCTATTACAAATCCATTTCAGCTCACTTTAGGCTTTGACTAATGAGGCTGTTATAGGTTCAGCTAATGTTGCTGCTGTGTCTCTTTCAGAAACTGCTATCCTACTACCGTTTAGGAGCTGATCATCTGCTAGCTGCATCAGCGTCTCCCAGTACTTGGAAATGCTGGCCTTTGCCCACCTGTATCATTTTTGTAAACTGTAATAGTACTATATGGGGCTGCTCTCCCCACCTATTTTATTTGCATGCAATGCCATGTGAGACCATAGGAAAGATAGGAGAGGGGTCTTCACAGGGACAGCAGTTTTTTGTGCCTGCTATTACTGTCAAAGTTGTTTAATATATGCACACGATATTTTAATCCTTATCTTTGCTCATCTTGCATGTTTCATTTGTGTCTAATGCAACACCTAAGTAGCGGAAAGATATAACACTGCTTTGAGATTAGATATTTGGGAGTAAATGTATCAAGGTTCGATTTTTTTAAGCGATTTAAAATCGTTGCAAATCGCAAGAGATAACCAGCGATTTTGATTCCTCAAGTCGCTATATGTATTAAGTAGAGATGGGCGGGTCCGGTTCCCCGAGAACCAAACCCACCCGAACTTTGGGTATCCGAGTACCGAGCTGAGTAGCTTGGTACTCTCCCGCCCGCTCGCTCCGAATACAAATTGAGGCCGAACGTCAGCAATCCATCGCCATTTGACAGAGGGAGAGAGCAGGGTGTAGTCACAGGCTGATTAGAGCAGGGACAGAGAATCCAATATTCTGATTCCAATTGTTGTAACAAAAATCGCTAGAGAAGAGAGGAGGATAGAGGTTTTTTTCAATATTTGGCACTCCCCAGTGCTTTTGGGGTGTCCCCCATAATTGTGCATAAATATTTCTAGTTGTCAAAATTACTATCTTTCAGCAGTATCTACCAAATAATTTTTAGCACTCCCCAGTGCTTTTGGGGTGTCCCCCATAATTGTGCATAAATATTGCTGGCTGTCAAAATTACTATCTGTCAGCAGTATCTACCAAATAATTTTTAGCACTCCCCAGTGCTTTTGGGGTGTCCCCCATAATTGTGCATAAATATTTCTGGCTGTCAAAATTACTATCTATCAGCAGTATCTACCAAATAATTTTTAGCACTCCCCAGTGCTTTTGGGGTGTCCCCCATAATTGTGCATAAGTATTGCTGGCTGTCAAAATTACTATCTGTCAGCAGTATCTACCAAATAATTTTTAGCACTCCCCAGTGCTTTTGGGGTGTCCCCCATAATTGTGCATAAATATTTCTGGCTGTCAAAATTACTATCTATCAGCAGTATTTACCAAATAATTTTTAGCACTCCCCAGTGCTTTTGGGGTGTCCCCCATAATTTTGCATAAATATTTCTGGCTGTCAAAATTACTATCTGTCAGCAGTATCTACCAAATAATTTTTACTACTACAAGTGCTTTGCGCTCAGAATAGATTCAAAGCAGTCCTCATATGATCAGAATGAGCAACCAGGTTCTGTCACCGGTCCTGATGTTAGTGTTCCCAGTATGTCATCTGAGCAAGGCGATGTCAAACTACATAGTGTTTCTAAATCAGTCCAAAAAACAAAAACCCCAAAAAAATTTACTGTGTTGAAGCGAAAAAGAAGTGTTACTGAGCAAAAGTTAAGTGCCGATAAAAAAAAAATTGCCAACATGCCATTCTACACACGCAGTGGCAAAGAGAGAATGAGGCCTTCACCTTTGGCTATTAGTGGCAGATCCCAAAAAGTTACCGAGCCTACAAATGGTGCACAACTACTGTTACGCGTCAAAGCCGAGCTGCAAGATAACAGTGAGGCATTAGAGAATAATGTTTGCTCTGATTCACAAATGACACCAATCCCTGTGGAGAGTCCATCCAACAGTGGGATGTCTAATCGTGAGCATTCTGCTGATGTGTGCCTTAATAGCCCGAGTGTAGCCAGTGATACCCAAATTGAGGATGCCACTTTGGAATTAGAAGAGGATGAGGGCGAGATTTGTGTAGGCGACGAGGGCGCTATTGAGGATGTTGATGAGGATGAGGTTGTTTGTGTAAGTCCTGCACCAGTGGCAGCAGTTCTGGCACGTGACAAGAAAAAGGCCATTGATATGCCTGGGCATAAAACAAAAAAATCCACTTCTTATGTGTGGAATTATTTCTACCCAAATCCAGACAACAATTGTATAGCTATTTGTAGTGTATGTCAAGCCACAGTTAATCGAGGGAGGGACCTTAACCATCTTGGAACCTCGTCTATGTTATGCCATTTGACGAAAGTTCATGGCAAAGTGTTGGGAAAAGCTGAAAGTTCTTCCAAAAAAATTACAAGCACTCCATCATCAGCTAAGGCCCTCCAGTCACCGATATCCCGATGGCTACAAAATACACCGACCACACCATCCTCATCAATATCCTCAGTAGCGCTCAGAGATAGCCCGGCATCCCACTTATTAAGGCTGGATGACTCCTGCACTATTATTGATTCCTTTAAAGAAAGCGCTAGTCCCACTGCTGCTGCTGCTGTTGATGCTGCTTGGGGTGAATCGTCAGCCCAGAGGCAGGTCAAGAAAAAGAGCAGTCCTACATTTCAGCAATTAACTGTGAAACAATCATTTGCTAGAGGAAGCAAATATGACAGCAGTCACCCAGTCGCCCAGCGAATCACAGACGCCATGGCTGCAATGTTAGTGTTAGATCTGCGTCCCATCTCCACAATAAACGCAGCTGGTTTTTCACAGTTAATTGAGGTTTTGTGTCCACGTTACAGAATTCCATCGTGACACCATTTCTCCCGTAATGCAATTCCACAACTATACCAAAAAGTGTGTAAAAATGTAGAGATTGCGCTGAAAAATGCCATTCTGCCCACTATCCACATAACCACAGATATGTGGACAAGTGGAAGTGGCCAAACCAAAGACTATATGACTGTGACAGCCCACTCGGTTGGTCATTTACCTTCACCAGCAGGAACAGCAGCAGCATTTATACCACTACGTAACATTTGTTACAGGCAGGCCACTCTTTGTATCACCGGCTATACTAACAGGCATACAGCTGACAATTTGTTACGCAAACTAAGAGATGTGATTGATACATGGCTTATACCACTTGGATTCTCCCCAGGATATGTAATTTCTGATAACGCCAACAATATAGTACGAGCATTACAGCTGGGTGATTTCCAACATATTCCCTGTTATGCTCACACCATCAACTTGGTGGTGCAGAGCTTCCTACGAAATAACCGTGAGGTGCAGGAGATGCTTTCTGTGGCACGTAAAATTTCAGGCCATTTGCGACATTCAGCCACAGCATGTAGGAGATTACAGCAGCTCCAAGAGCAGTTTAACTTGCCCTGCCACCAACTTAAGCAAGAGGTGGTAACTAGGTGGAATTCCACCCTGTACATGCTTCAGAGGATGGAGGAACAGCGCAAAGCCATCCAAGCATATTGCACAAGCCATGACATTGGGAAAGGAGGGGGGATGTATTTCACTCTTGCACAGTGGGGAATCCTTTCAGTGCTGTGCGAGGTGCTGAAACCATTTGAAGTTGTGACGTGTGAGGTGAGTGCAGACTCTGCTAGTTTGAGCCAAGTCATTCCTTTAATTAGACTATTGGAAAAGCAGCTTGAGAAACTGAAGGAGGAGCTGAAAGCAAGCAATTCAGCAAAGTATGTTGGCCTTGTCGATCAAGTACTTCATTTGCTTCACAATGATCCTCGCGTTATTAAGATCTTGAACTTGGATCAGTACATTTTGGCCACTGTGCTTGATCCAAGGTTTAAGACCTACATAGAGTCTTTACTTGTAAATAAGCAAGATGTGAACTTTTTCCATGCAGCTATTGCTCAGCAAGTTGGCCGCTGAACTGGGCCTCAGCTTGACGACGTGTCCTCCTTCACTTTCTCAAGCTGCTGCTGCTCGTAAAAAAATACATTTCCCAAAAAGAAGCAGGGAAAACGCAGGGGGCAGACCAGAACAATTTAACTTCTGGGGGTAAATGTATAAAGCTCCGGGTTCTTCAACACCCGCGAGTTCGGCGTATTCAGCGCTTAAATTTAAAGTGGCGCTGCCTTGTAAAGGTAAACTTCCCTTTACAAGGCAGCCCCGCTTTAAATTTAAGCGCTGAAGACGCCAAACTCACGGGTGTTGAAGAACCCGGAGCTTCATACATTTACCCCTTGGGCTGGTTTGAAGGATTTTTCAAAAAAATGTGTCACCTTGCCCATAACTCCATCCAATACGAGGATAAACATGCAAAGGAAATGTCAGACATTCCCTTTCCTTACTGGGAGGAAAAGCAGGCCATTTGGAAACAAATGTACAAACTTGCTTTGCAATACCTAAGCTGCCCACCCTCCCGCGTGTACTCTGAACGAGTATTCAGTACAGCCTGAATACTCGGGAATACTGACTAAGGGAACTTAGTCAGTGATCGCCGTCAAAGGTTACTTCCAAAAAATGTGGAGAAAATGATGTTTATAAAAATGAGCTACATCTTCCACGAGGAAGGCCTTCACCATCAAGGACATTCAAGCACTGACTGTTCTCTAATGGCGGATTTAAGCGGCGATGAATTGATAGCCTGTGATGATGACGTACACACTGATGAGGGTGAGGATGAAGATCCAGATGATGACGATAACATCTTTTTTTAAAACTTTCTATTTAAGTCTAGGGTGCAATCTACCCCCAAAGAGGAAAGGGATTTGAGGCATTTCCATATCACGTACCGTCTTGAAAGGCTGCTGTTTGGCCAATTTATCCTTAAGGGTAGGGTGTCATACACACAGTGACCCCAAAATGGCTTTCTCTATTTCAATTAATATTGTACAGTCTAAACGGCTGAATTTTTTTGTATTTTCCAGAAGTGGGGGGGGGCTATAGAGACAGAAACCAAACTGGCTTTCTCCATTTCAATTAATATTGTACAGTCTATAACGGCTGATTTTTTGGGTATTTTCGACAAGTGGAGGGGGGCCTATAGAGACAGAAAGCAAACTGCCTTTTTCCATTTCTTTACATATTTAACTATAAGTGTAGGGTGTAATATACATCCAAAGACGATGGCTGCATAAATGGAGAGGAAGACAATCTGTTTTGTGTGTAGAATTAATGAAGGCCTACCAGGAATTAAACTGTTTTTTTTGATAAATTATTACCTTTACAATTTGATTACTTATCCAAGAAACAGGTGGAGCACTAAATTTGGTTATTTTAGGCCCAAAAACATTGATTTTGCAACATAATAGCAAAACAAAACCAAACAAAACCAAAACACGCAATGGCGGTTTTGCAAAACCAAAACCAAAACACGACGGTAATCCAGATCCAAAACCGAATACAAAACCAAAACACGGGGGTCAGTGACCATCTCTAGTATTAAGTAACAATTTTTTATCTGAACTTCAAATTCGCTGTTCATCTCTCGTGATTTGCGGTGCATTAAATTTGTCCGTGTTTAACTGAAAATTGCATTTTGCAAGCAAATAATCATTTGTGATTGGTTGAATGTTTCACTTACGCGATTTTGGCATCTCTAAAATATGGATGTTGAAAAAAAAAAAAGGTGGGGTCCCCCTTCTAAGCAATATTAACCATAGTGCTGCCAGCCTACTGCTGGTTGCGTGAAAATCTGGAAAATATTTGTGTGGGGTCACCCCGATTTTCATGCAACCAGTACTAGGCAAACCATCCGGGGTGGGTGGCACTATAGCAGAGGGATACGCGGCAGGGGTCCCCCTGCCATAATAACAAACCAACCCCAGGCTGCTCAGTGCTGGGCTGGACTCCCCAGGAAGTGAGGTCCACAAAAAAAATGTGCGGCCCTCCTCCAGGAACACCGAGGCCAGTGCTGAAAGCACTAGAGCTCTTCCTACACCCCTGGGCAATGGGTGTAGGGTAATAACGACGAACTACTGAAAAAGAAACAAACAGGTTTCATTTTTGTTTATGGAACTACAAGTCCCAGCCAGGCTGGGCTGCAATAAACAGTCTGGGCATGCTGGTACTTGTAGAACTATAAGCACCAGCATACCCATGGCAGTTAGGGCATGCACTTGGAGAACCACAAGTGAAAACATGCCCTGACACCCATGCCTTGTGTAGTTCCACACAAAAAACGTTAAAACACACTCTTAAAAGCAGATAATTTTATTAAAAATAATAAAACCCCAATAAATACACAAAACACCCTCTTTAGTACCACATTTGTTAATTAAACAGAATACATACCCATATACTCACCAATCTGGTGTTTTCATGTAACCAGTACTAGACAAACAAGCCGGTGTGGTTGGCACTATAGCAGGGGGACACACAGCAGGGGGTCCTCACAATTTTTTACCTATTTTCGCTCAACCAGCAGTAGGCTGGCAGCACTAGGGTTAATAATGCTTAGACGGGGGGACCCCACGCATTTTTCTTTTACACATTATTTTGATTATTTACAGCCATCGTTGATGTGTTTGATCAACCAGCATCTCCCCATGCAAACCAGGGAGAATTTGCAAAATCTCAGCTTAATACAGTTGCCAACTTGTATAGCTAGAGTAGGAAAAAGTCAGGACCGCAATTTGAAGCGATTTTAAGAATGGCGATTTTCAAACACAACTCGGGCGATATATTACATGTAAGACAAAGGTGCATAGATGAGCTCAAACATTTCTTTAATAATATAACGTTATCCTTCTAAGATAATTTAAATACAAATTGATATTGAAAATTCTAACTGTTTGAATAAAATTCATGTTTTTTTTTCACAGTGGCCACTACTGACATTAAAGCTACTGATCTTCCTACCATCTGCTCTACTGACATCTCTGCCGCCACAAGTGACCCTGCATGGGAATGCCATTGTGATGATTTTAGCTCTTCAACCCACATTCCTGCCACTACCTGTCATGAATCAACAACTGAGATTTCTAGCTCATCATCTGACATCACTACTGAGCCCACAGAATCCACTATTAGTTCCAGCACTGATGACAAATCAGATTCTCCTTCCAGCAATACTGACTATTCTGCAACTGAGATTTCTAGCTCATCATCTGACATCACTACAGACACCACAGAATACCCTAGTACCAGCACTGACAACATATCAGATTCTCCTTCCAGCAATGCTGACTATTCTGCAACTGAGATTTCTAGCTCATCATCTGACATCACTACTGACACCACAGAATACCCTAGTACCAGCACTGACAACATATCAGATTCTCCTTCCAGCAATGCTGACTATTCTGCAACTGAGATTTCTATCTCATCACCTGACATCACTACTGAGACCACAGAATCCCCTAGTAGTTCCACCACTGATGACAAATCAGATTCTACTTCCAGCAATACTGAATATTCTGCAACTGAGATTTCTAGCTCATCATATGACATCAATACTGACACCACAGAATACCCTAGTACCAGCACTGACGACATATCAGATTCTCCTTCCAGCAATGCTGACTATTCTGCAACTGAGATTTCTAGCTCATCATCTGACATCACTACTGAGCCCACAGAATCCCCTATTAGTTCCAGCACTGATGACAATAAAGTTACTGATCTTCCTACTATCTGCTCTACTGACATCTCTGCCGCCACAAGTGACCCTGCATGGGAATGCCATTGTGATGATTTTAGCTCTTCAACCCACATTCCTGCCACTACCTGTCATGAATCAACAACTGAGATTTCTAGCTCATCATCTGACATCACTACTGAGCCCACAGAATCCACTATTAGTTCCAGCACTGATGATAAATCAGATTCTCCTTCCAGCAATACTGACTATTCTGCAACTGAGATTTCTAGCTCATCATCTGACATCACTACTGACACCACAGAATCCCCTAGTACCAGCACTGACAACATATCAGATTCTCCTTCCAGCAATGCTGACTATTCTGCAACTGAGATTTCTAGCTCATCATCTGACATCACTAATGACACCACAGAATCCCCTAGTACCAGCACTGACAACATATCAGATTCTCCTTCCAGCAATGCTGACTATTCTGCAACTGAGATTTCTAGCTCATCATCTGACGTCACTACTGAGACCACAGAATCCACTAGTAGATCCACCACTGATGACAAAACAGATTCTCCTTCTACCAAGAGTGACTATTCTACAACTGAGATTTCTATCTCATCACCTGACATCACTACTGAGACCACAGAATCCACTAGTAGATCCAGCACTGATGACAAATCAGATTCTCCTTCTACCAGGAGTGATTATTCTACAACTGAGATTTCTATCTCATCATGTGACATATGCACTGACACCACAGAATCCACTAGTAGTTCCACCACTGATGACAAAACAGATTCTCCTTCTACCAAGAGTGACTATTCTACAACTGAGATTTCTATCTCATCACCTGACATCACTACTGAGACCACAGAATCCACTAGTAGATCCAGCACTGATGACAAAACAGATTCTCCTTCTACTAAGAGTGACTATTCTACAACTGAGATTTTTATCTCATTACCTGACATTACTACTGAGACCACAGAATCCACTAGTAGATCCAGCACTGATGACAAAACAGATTCTCCTTTTACCAAGAGTGACTATTCTACAACTGAGATTTCTATCTCATCACCTGACATCACTACTGAGAGCACAGAATCCACTAGTAGATCCAGCACTGATGACAAAACAGATTCTCCTTCTACCAGGAGTGATTATTCTACAACTGAGATTTCTATCTCATCATGTGACATATGCACTGACACCACAGAATCCACTAGTAGTTCCACCACTGATGACAAAACAGATTCTCCTTCTACCAAGAGTGACTATTCTACAACTGAGATTTCTATCTCATCACCTGACATCACTACTGAGACCACAGAATCCACTAGTAGATCCAGCACTGATGACAAAACAGATTCTCCTTCTACCAGGAGTGATTATTCTACAACTGAGATTTCTATCTCATCATGTGACATATGCACTGACACCACAGAATCCACTAGTAGTTCCAGCACTGATGACAAAACAGATTCTCCTTCTACTAAGAGTGACTATTCTACAACTGAGATTTTTATCTCATTACCTGACATTACTACTGAGACCACAGAATCCACTAGTAGATCCAGCACTGATGACAAAACAGATTCTCCTTTTACCAAGAGTGACTATTCTACAACTGAGATTTCTATCTCATCACCTGACATCACAACTGAGACCACAGAATCCACTAGTAGATCCAGCACTGATGACAAAACAGATTCTCCTTTTACCAAGAGTGACTACTCTACAACTGAGATTTCTAGCTCATCATGTGACATCTGCACTGACACCACAGAATCCACTATTAGTTCCAGCACTGATGACAAAACAGAATCTCCTTCTACCAAGAGTGAATATTCTACAACTGAGATTTCTATCTCATCACCTGACATCACAACTGAGACCACAGAATCCACTAGTAGATCCAGCACTGATGACAAAACAGATTCTCCTTCTACCAGGAGTGATTATTCTACAACTGAGATTTCTATCTCATCATGTGACATATGCACTGACACCACAGAATCCACTATTAGTTCCAGCACTGATGACAAATCAGATTCTCCTTCTACCAAGAGTGACTATTCTACAACTGAGATTTCTATCTTATCACCTGACATCACTACTGAGACCACAGAATCCACTAGTAGATCCAGCACTGATGACAAAACAGATTCTCCTTCTACCAGGAGTGATTATTCTACAACTGAGATTTCTATCTCATCATGTGACATATGCACTGACACCACAGAATCCACTATTAGTTCCAGCACTGATGACAAAACAGATTCTCCTTCTACCAAGAGTGACTATTCTACAACTGAGATTTCTATCTTATCACCTGACATCACTACTGAGACCACAGAATCCACTAGTAGATCCAGCACTGATGACAAAACAGATTCTCCTTTTACCAAGAGTGACTATTCTACAACTGAGATTTCTATCTCATTACCTGACATCACTACTGACACCACAGAATCCACTATTAGTTCCAGCACTGATGACAAAACAGATTCTCCTTCTACCAAGAGTGACTATTCTACAACTGAGATTTCTATCTCATCACCTGACATCACTACTGAGACCACAGAATCCACTAGTAGATCCAGCACTGATGACAAAACAGATTCTCCTTTTACCAAGAGTGACTACTCTACAACTGAGATTTCTATCTCATTACCTGACATCACTACTGAGACCACAGAATCCACTAGTAGATCCAGCACTGATGACAAAACAGATTCTCCTTCTACTAAGAGTGACTATTCTACAACTGAGATTTCTATCTCATCACCTGACATCACTACTGAGAGCACAGAATCCACTAGTAGATCCAGCACTGATGACAAAACAGATTCTCCTTTTACCAAGAGTGACTACTCTACAACTGAGATTTCCAGCTCATTACCTGACATCACTACTGAGAACACAGAATCCACTAGTAGATCCAGCACTGATGACAAAACAGATTCTCCTTCTACCAAGAGTGACTACTCTACAACTGATATTTCTATCTCATTACCTGACATCACTACTGAGACCACAGAATCTACTAGTAGATCCAGCACTGATGACAAAACAGATTCTCCTTCTACCAAGAGTGACTACTCTACAACTGATATTTCTATCTCATTACCTGACATCACTACTGAGACCACAGAATCTACTAGTAGATCCAGCACTGATGACAAAACAGATTCTCCTTTTACCAAGAGTGACTACTCTACAACTGAGATTTCCAGCTCATTACCTGACATCACTACTGAGAACACAGAATCTACTAGTAGATCCAGCACTGATGACAAAACAGATTCTCCTTCTACCAAGAGTGACTACTCTACAACTGAGATTTCTATCTCATTACCTGACATCACTACTGAGACCACAGAATCTACTAGTAGATCCAGCACTGATGACAAAACAGATTCTCCTTCTACCAAGAGTGACCACTCTACAACTGAGATTTCTATCTCATTACCTGACATCACTACTGAGACCGCAGAATCTACTAGTAGATCCACCACTGATGACAAAACAGATTCTCCTTCTACCAAGAGTGACTACTCTACAACTGAGATTTCTATCTCATTACCTGACATCACTACTGAGACCACAGAATCTACTAGTAGATCCAGCACTGATGACAAAACAGATTCTCCTTCTACCAAGAGTGACCACTCTACAACTGAGATTTCTATCTCATTACCTGACATCACTACTGAGACCACAGAATCCACTAGTAGCTCCAGCCCTGATGACATAACAGATTCTCCTTCTAGCAATAGTAGTTATCCTACAACTGAGGATTCTACCTCATCACCTGATGTATTTACTGACATGACATGGAACCCTTTCACTGATACAACAATAGACAAAAAAACTGGGTCAACAACAGAGTCACCCACAATATCAACAACAGAAACATCAATAAACACTGAATCAATCATCACAAAAACCGCAGTCACAACAATAGAGCCACCTACAATATCAACACCAAACACATTGGCAACTACACCTACAGCCACTGAATCAGCCACTACAAAAAATACTGGGTCAACAACAGAGTCACCCACAATATCAACAACAAAAAAATCAACAGACACTGAGTCAACCACCACAAAAACCGCTAGGACCACTGAGCCACCTACAAGTACAGCACCAAACACATTGGCAAGTACACCTACAGGCACTGAGTCAACCACTACAAAAAATACTGGATCAACAAAGGAGCCAGTCACAATATTAACAACAGAAAAATCAACAGACACTGAGTCAACCACCACAAAAACCACTAGGACAACAACAGAGCCACCTACAAGTACAACAATAGAGCCACCTTCAATATCAAGCATAAAACCAACTGACTCCACCACCAGAAATGCAACAATACTAGAAACAGTACCACCCACTAACCCAACCATGAAACCACCTACAAGCACAAAGCCAAGCACTACTATTTTAAACATACCAGGGAAAACCACTACTCCACCAGGTAAGCCATGTGTTACATTGCTCTTTATCTATATAGATGAGTGATTTCACAAATGAATTATAGAAAATGGCAATAACTGTTACATATAGAAGAGAACATTATACTAATGCACTGTGAATGCTTGGATATAAGTGAAATTTTTTTAGTATTAGTAGGAAGTGCTATTTCTATAAAAGGTAACTTTATAGATAAGCTAAAAGGAGCCACTGTATATAGCTGAATATAATTGAGCATTTTCATCAGGTGACCTTGGAACTATTGGGTTTCAGTCTATAGATCCTACATAGCATTTTTTAGAAAAGTACATTAGGACTCCAAACATGCAATTTTTGAAGGCTTGACATCTTCTAAATTTTTTTTTATTGAAGGACCAGTGCAGGGCCGTCTTTCCCATTGGGCACAATGGGCAGGTGCCCGGGGGCCCTGCAGCCCAGGGGGGCCCGTCGGAGGAAGCAAAAAAAAAAAAAAACTGAAAAAAAAAAAAAGACAATACTTACCTTGCGGTCAGCTGGCGATCCGGCTCCCTCCATGGTCTTCTCCTCCGTACGGTGCTCGCAGTGCATGTCGGGCGTGACGTCATCACGCCCGCCCGACATCCATTGCGGAGCGCGATGGAGGCTCTATATGTGACACTACAGAATAGGAGTGCTATGATCTGTAGAAATAGATATATTTTTCTATTTATGGTATTTTTATTTCTTAATTCCAGGAAAAATTGAAGCAAAAGCCATCTGTAGGATATATCAGTATTTATGATATTTCTATAATATTTATATATGCACTCATATGTAATATTCATGTATTGATTTATTTTATGATGTTTTTGTCTTTTTATTCAAAAGTCCCCTGTGAAAATGGTGGCTTTTATGATGGAATAAAGTGTGTGTGCCTAGAATTATTCTACGGGATCAAGTGTGAATTTTCTCTTGATGAACTTATAAAAGGTATGTTTGGAGTTGTCTTTATTTTCATCTTTAATATTTATAAAGAAAGACATTTCTCATCTTCTATGACCTTATGTTGGATTTCTAATAAATGTCAGAATTTTAAAGGAGTATTTTACCAGCATTATAATCATTCCAATATATAAATAAAGAGCTACCACAGTCGTACTCTAGAGGTAAATATTTTGGGTATTCATTTTCTGTTTGCACACTAGACTTCCTGTATGTTTGTAAGAAAGGAGCAAATACCTGTCAGAGTGGATAACCTGTTAATATTAGGGTAAATGTGCACTAAAAACACAGATACCAATCAATAATTATATTTTATGTGTCTAGTGCAAGTTAGACAATGAAAGCAAGGGTTTTAATGAAGATTTCCAGATTTGAGCAATGTTAGTTAATAAGTGTAATGGGTGCTAGGGGAGACAAAGTCACACAAGCCACAATCTCCTACCCAACTACCCAGGTTCTCACCCGATCCCGAGTGATAGCTAGGAGGCGCACCATATCCTCCCGGACCGCAATCCGAAACGTCCACCCTTCTGGACACTCTTACAAGCACCTCACGATAAGTCTCCCGCTCCACAGGCCTCTGCCTATGCACTGAATCCCAGCTATTAAGCCTGTCTCTGGGGGTTCAGGACTTTGAGATGCCCTTCCGAAGCAGATAGGGGACCTCGAATGCCACCTCTCAACAACTTAAAGCGATCCAATATCAGGGATTAACCATCACTCTAGAATATGGGCTAGCGCTCTTCCTAACAACTGTGGGGTCTGGTGCCCCTTCTAAACACTATGGAGCCTGGTGCCCCCCTCTAACAATTAACATCATCATCATCATATATTTATATAGCGCCACTAATTCCGCAGCGTTGTACAGAGAACTCACTCACATCAGTCCCTGCTCCATGGAACTTACAGTCTAAATTACCTAACATACACATACACACACACACACACACACACACACACACAGACACACAGACAGAGCAAGGAATTTTGATTGCAGCCAATTAACCTACCAGTATGTTTTTGAAGTGTGTGAGGAAACTGGAGTACCCGGAGGAAACCTATGCAAACACTGGGACAGCATGCAAACTCCACACAGATAAGGCCATGGTCGGGAATCGAACTCATGACCCCAGTGCTGAGAGACTGAAGCGCTAACCACTATGCCACCGTGGTGCCATAATTATAGGGGCTTGGTGTCCCCCTCTATCAATTATAGGGGCCTTTTGCCCCCCCACTAACAATTATTGGGGCCTGGTGCCCCCCTGTAACATTTGTAGGGGCCTGGCGCCCCCTATCAATTATAGGGGCCTGGTGCCCCCTTCTAACAATTATAGGGGTCTGGTGCCCAATTTCCATACTGTTACAACCCTAACTGAGGCTCAGTCCTAGTGCACAGAATGTGGATCCAGCCTAATGCCCGGTATGAAGAAAGAAATTGCTTTATTGCAAGAAAGAGCACAGAGAGGGGCAGGTGAAGGCCCTGTAGAGGGGGTGCCCAGAAGGGCCCTACCTGAGCCCAGGCCTCTGCCGCCATCCTCTTCATCCACCCAGCCGGGCTTTTCTCCGCTTGCCCCTGACGTCTTCTGGCAGGATAACTCTTGGCCCTTACAAGGACTTATTGCTGCTGCTCTCCGCCATTCTCCGTTGTCTTCCTTCTTTTGCTCTTGAACGTGGCTGTTACTCCTCTCTGTCCAGAATCTTCTGTCTTCTGCAAGGCTTCTTCTTTCTTTCGTCCGGCGCTGCTTCCTCCCAACCTCTTCTGTCTTCAATCACCTCCGTCGAACTGATATGGCGCCGACCACAGAGCGTATAAGCAGTGAAGGAATGATTTGCAAGGAAAATCGATCTAGCTCTTGCGTGCAAAATAGTTTGTAGAGATGAGTGTTTGATTCAGGGAAGACCACTAAGGATGGTATGCAGACAATGATCAGTGCATGAATTAGAGCTTTTGCAATTTCTTGTGTGAGATATGTGCACATTCTTAAAATTTCTATTTAGATCTATGTAACAGGATTTAGATATAGATTAGATGTGGAGAGCAAAGGAAAGTTCTGAGTCAAGAATCACATCTAGGCACCAAGCTTGTGGGGTAGGATTTCTTGTCATGTTTTTAACAGAAATTGAAATGACAGGTAGGTGACTTATGCTGGCTGGTGGGAATATTATTAGCTCTGTACTTGAAAAATTAAATGTTAGTTAACGAGAGTACATCAAAGATGGCTTGGTAGAAAGACAGTAACATGGGTCAACAGAGATGATAAGAGATCTATAGAGGAAATATAAATTTGGGTATCATCTGCATCAAGATTTTAGTGAAATCCAAATGAGCTTATTCATTTAGCAAGAGAAGTGGTATAGTGACTGAGACTTGTGGTAGTCTAATTGATAGAGGAAGCAGAGAGGAAGTGGATGAGAATCAGGATAGAACAGTGACCTGTAGAACAAGGGATTGTAGCGTTTGTATCAGAAGAGAGTCAAATGCAGCAGAACGATACAGGAGAATTAGAAGCAAGTTATGGTCTTTAGATTTAGTAGTAATCAAATCATTGACAACCTTAGTCTGTGCCATCTCTGTGGACTGTTAGGAACAAAACCCTGACTGAAGAGGGTCCAATAGGTTGTGTGAGAAAAGACAGCACGCGCAGCAAGTGTAGGAAATTCTCTCAATAAGCTTGGAGGGGCATGGGAGCTGAGAGATTAGATGGTAATGTGTGAGAGAATTTGGATCCGAATTTTGACTTTTCAGAATAGGAGCAATCAGTACTTGAATGATGATGAAAAGATACCAGAAGATAGAGAGAGTGATAGAGTGTGTGTGTGAGAGAGTGTGAGAGAGAGAGAGAGAGAGAGAGAGAGAGAGAGAGAGATAAAAGCTACAGTTGGGTTGAGCACAGGTGACAGAGATCTACTGATTAATGAAGGTATAGGATCAAGAGGACAGGTAGTGCAGTATGAAGATAAAAAGAGAATAGATACTTCATCTTAATTTGTGGGATCAAATGAAGATATGGTGCCAGAGGCAGGCACGGCGCTCCCATTAGGCAAGGTTAGGCACTTGCCTAGGGCGCCGGGCTCTGGAGGGCGCCACAGAATAAAAATTTCTTTAAAACTGTGCGGCGACCGCTGACCATACCTTTCACAGCCACCGCACAGCTTCACATAGATCCACAGGGAGGGGGGGAGGGACTATTGATCATCACCACCGCCGCCTCTCTGCTCCGTCTCCTCCCCTCCACTCACTGACTGTCGGGCCGTGACATCATCATCACGGTCTGACAGTGTCAGTGAGTGGAGAGGAGCAGACGGAGCAGAGAGGAGGTAAGTTGGGGTAAGAAAAGACGGAGGGGGCGCTGATTTTGAAAATGGGGCGGACGGCGCGGGGCGGGGGGCGCCGATTTTGAAAATGTGCCTAGGGTGCCAAGGACCCTAGCACCGGCCCTGGCCAGAGGGTGCTGGGAAGAAATTGAAGGAAGAAGATACCAATAAAATTCAGATTTTATCAATCTTGTCCTTGAAGCAGAAAGCAAGATCTTGGGCACTTATAGTAGTCAGAAGGTTTGGAGTGGGAGGGTGGAGAAGAGATTTAAGTATGTTGAAAAGGCATTTGTGGTTAGAAGCCTGAGCATAGATGATAGATTAGAACAATGTTTGTTTTGCTGTGTCCAGAGCATTTCAATAGGACTGGTAGATTGCAATATACTATAGATGAGGAAATCATTAGAAGTTCAAGATTTACACCAATGACCTTCTGCTTTGCAAGGGGATTTGAAGATGTTGTGTTTCTTTATTATTTCATGGCTGACAAAGAAGTCGACACGGACTATGAAAAGTTGCTGAAGCCACTTGATCAAGGGATGTTGCCAGGGTTTGGAGAAAATTTAGTACTAGCATATCAGGATAGGAGAATGCAGAAATTGGGAAGAAAAGGTGTTGGAAAGAGGTGGAAAACTGTTGCAAATTAGAAAAGTAAGGATTTCTACGGGTATGAGAAGGCTTGGTAGAGTTTGACAGGAGAGAGGTTAAAGCACTGGGGGAGAGTAAGGTGATGATCCAAGAAAGGGAAGGAGTGTTAAGGAAATCAGAAATTGAGCATAGTCTAGAGAAAACCAGATTAAGGCAGTGGTCCTACTTTAATGGACAGGGGTCCCTAGGACTCATGCCCATTATAGCAGAAGAGCACAAATAAATACATAACACAAGTACGCATGATTTTAAAGTTAAACTTATATTGAATTGAACAAAAAAAATTCCACTGGCATCAGTGAATGATATTTCACTTTATTTCACTGGGGGAGCAGTACAGTGTCTCTGATTCACTAATATGCAGATCCACATGATGTGTTTGCAGAATAACTAAAGCCCATTTATGTTGCTATCTATAGAGAATATACTAAGATTAAATGAAAATAAACTCTACTTATAAATGATATAAATATCTTGAATATTTGAAGTTATTACTGTGCTGCATTTAGCAGTAACAGTGTATGTGTTGTACATATTACAGGCATGTATTGATGTGTCTGTCTCTTACAGATAAGATCATTGTCAAAGTGGAAGTCAACATTACGATCATTGAAACTTTCACTGAAGATCATAAAAATGAAAGCTCAGCTGTCTATAAGGAATTTGAAAAGAGATTTACGCAAAAGGTATGTGTGAAATAACTTAAGAAATGAAAATAGCTTGACTAATTTCTGAAATACCATTCACTTATGTTGATTGAATAAGATCAGTGATTACTTTACTTGGATGTCTAAAAAAAAAATAATATATATTGTCAGTAAGGGTCATTTACAAAGCAACAGAAATGTGGGTATTCATTACAAATGCTGTTTTGTAACATCACGTGCTTATTGTGTGTGCTTAGATTTAGATTGTAAGCTGCCTTTTAAGCAGAGCCCTCCCTAGACATTTCTGCATTTATTTTGTTTACCTTGTATGTTCTTGTTTTATGTATGCCTTCTTTACAAAATCAATGGTAACAACAATATTATATGGGAAAGAAAGACTTAGTGCATCAGGATTGTGTTTATTCCAGTTTGTAAAATTTGTCTCCTTTCTATTGGAAAAACTACTTGGATTCCTTAGCGGGTGCAGACCAGGCACAGGCATTCAAATTGTGTTGCATTCAAAAGAAAAAAATGAAACATGGAGGAACAAAGTGTAAGAAAGTCAAAACACTGTTGCTCAATCTTAAAGAAAATATCAGCTCTTGATGAAAAGATTAAGAGAGACGTTTCTGATGAATGTGGTGATTTGTCCAAAAAAATAAAATAGCTAACATTCCATGCACCACCGGCAGTGACAAGAACAGACTTAGAACATACCCTCTTTTTGCTTGTAGGGGTCATATTACTGCTGATAACACACTAGAATGCCCATCGCAAAACAGAAAGCCCAATACGGTCATGCATCTTCCTAAATCTCCCATGCACCATCTTCAGTACAGTACAAAGTAACTCAGATTTTTGCTCGTACCTCTATGGGGTGTGAGACGAAATCAGAGTTACTTCTGTCAGAAAATATCTGCACAAGATGTCAAGCGGCCATTCTGGAGGCACCTTGTGCAGATATTGCTCCAGAGTGTAGGTCTGTCACTGTCAACTCCAAAACAGTCACATCAGTGCATGAAAAAAACACTGAGGCTGAAGAACAACTTGGGCACTCACAGTATCCTGAGGAGAGGCTAAGGAGGGTATCATAATTGCTATATGACAGTCTGACGCCTTTCTGACTAATTATAGAGCAGCCTCCTTCCCAAGTTTCTAAACATTTTGAGAATGTGAGAATGAGTAGTAATGATGGTGATTTAGACATAAAAATTGAAGATGCTGCCTTGGAACTTGCAAATGTGCAAGAGGATGAAGGGGATAATTGTGGATATGAAAATAAATGTGTTGTTCATGAACAAGATAATTAGGAGGAGGATGATGATTGTGTTGAAATAAGGCAGCTACCAGTGGTACCACCTCATGCCCATGATAAGCACATTGTCATTCCAGGGCATAAGACCATAATAAGCACCTCTTGTGTTTGGAAATATTTTTATCCCAACCCAGACAACATTTGTCAAGGCATTTGTAGCCTTTATGATGCCACAATAAGTAGAGGTAGTGACGTTAATCATCTAGGCATCTCCTCCCTGTTACATAATTTGGAGCGAGTTCATTCAAGCAGTTTTTCAAGGTGGATATTTGTGTATAGTAGCTAGCAGCCCAGTATCAGCTAGTAGCTGAATGGATAGACATCTTATTTAAGCTTCATCGTTAACCTCCTCATTATTAGTATGTAGTCCAGCATGCAATTGTCTAATTCCAACTGACTCCCCTAATGCAATCCATGATTCACAGGAGACATGCTTGCACGCTCTAGCTGCTGCTGCTGGGGGTGATACATTATACAGAAGGGGACCAAGAAGTGTAAGCATAGTTTTACCGAAGTGTCTATGAAGCAAGCATTTGAAAGAGGAACTAATAATGACAACCAGGCTCCTGTTGCACAGTGGATCACTAAAGCCATTACAGCTATGTTAGTATTGATTGTGCATTGATTTTTGGCATCAATGCATCAGGTTTTAGTCGATTAGTTGAGGTCATGTGTCCACAGTGCTAAATTCCATCTCAATTTTATTTCTCCAAAACAGCAGTTCCTCAGCTGTGCCAAGAGGTTAAACAATAAGCAATCCAGTCCCTAGAAAATGCCATTGTACTGACTGTCTACTTAACAACGGATATGTGGACAATCGGTACTGGTCAAACAAAAGACTTAGGGCTAGATTTACTAAGCTGCGGGTTTGAAAAAGCGGGGAAGTTGCCTATGGCAACCAATCAGATTCTAGCTGTCATTTTTTAGAAAGCACTAAATAAATGATAGCTAGAATCTGATTGGTTGCTATAGGCAACATCCCCACTTTTTCAAACCCGCAGCTTAGTAAATCTAGCCCTTAATGCCTGTGACAGCTCCCTGGGTAAGTGTATTATCATCAGCAGCAGCATCTGTTGCATCCTCCTCCTAATCCATTAGCAAAGTAGTGCTAGCACACAATGCCAGGTCATTCACAGGCAAGCTACTCTTTGTATCACAGGGTTCACAAAGAAACATACCAGTGTTGGAAAAATCATATATCATAGCAAAATGAATCACCCTGCTAAGACTCTCCTCAGGATTTCTGATAGCTGATAACGGATCGAAAACGGTGTGTGCATTACAACTGGGTGAAATTCAACACTTACCATGCTTTGCACACTCAATAAACTTGGTGGTTCAGAATTTCTTCAAAAATGAGAGGTCGGTATAGGAGATGCTGTCTGTAGTTTTAGCCAGCCAGCTCGCTGCAGCCTTTGGCCAAAATTGGTGAAAATGTTTACAGTTGTGAAGAGATCATTAGAAAATAGACTGTAAATGACTGTAAATGAAAGTTAATGCTATAAATAGTAATGTAGAAAAAGAACAGCTTTTACACAAGTTTTTATAATTTCCAGATCCAAAACCAAAACTAAAGTCCATTAGAATTTTTGGCCAAACCAAAACCAAAACACGAAGATGGGCTTAGAACCAAACCTCAAAACATAGGGTTTTGCACACATCTCTGGTAACAATGTACATAAAAACTTTCTGAAACAGATAGAGAAAACTGTATGGAACAACAGAAAAACAAAAGTAAAAGACAGATAAATAAAGAGAATGGTATGGAGGAAAGAGAAGGAGGGAGCATAAAAAAGGGAGAAGAGACTCAGGGTATCCCGCTAGCATCCCGCTATCTCTAGTACAGTTAGAACATCTAGCTGTTACTCGCCTACCATTAAGGGAGCCGGCCCAGGTTGCCTAGATAAAACAAAGAGAGACTAGTCACTTTCCATGCAGTACGAAGAAGAGTCTTTACACTCGATCCATCTTAGCCACATCGCTCTTGGCTGGACATGGCTAGACATGGAAATATCATCCATGGTTATATAAAGGTCTTTCCTATTAAATCACTCCTTCAGGCTCAGGGGAACAGGAGACCTCCAGTGTATTGGGATCACCGCCTTTGCAGCAGATGGTACTCATAAAAAATAAAAAGCGTACCCACCCCCCTCATTCATATTAACACTAGTGCTGCCAGACTAGTGCTGATCGGAGGAAAATCGGGGGGCTAAACAGGGCTTCCCCGTGATTATAATCCAACCAGTACTAAGTCTAGCCAGCCAGGGATGTTGGCACCTTTGCAGGGGAACCCACAGCAGGAGGTCCCCCTGCCACGATGCCAACCAGTCCCAGTCTGGACAGCACAGGATTGAATTCCCTAAGGAGTTGGGGTCTGCAAAAAAAAGCAGACCCCCTCCCTAGGGATACCCAGCCCTCATGCTGACAACTCTAGGGCTCTTCCCACACCCCTGGGTGGTGGATATGGGGTAATAAATATATAAAAAAAAGATAAAAATGAATTAAACACTTTTACATTGGTGAACTATAGATCTCAGCAAGCCCGGGCTGCCACGAACAGTCTCAGCATGCTGATGCTTGTAGTGCTACAAACAGCAGCATGCCCATAGCTACCAAGGCATGCTGGCACTTGGGGAACCACAAGTCCAAGCATGTCCTGACACCCAGGTCCCACTGTGTCCTAAAGTGCACCAATGTAAAACGTAAATAAAAGACACCCCTCGTTAAAACCACAACATTTTATTTAAAATGAAAAAACCCTTTCTTACTTACCGGCTTTGTACTTATTTCTTCTGTACGATCTAGTCTTCTACTCTTTTAATTCAAAGTGAGCAATAAAATAAAAAAGAACACCAAAAAATATTCCAAGTGATGAAATAGAAAAGAACCCCATAAAATTTCAAGTGATAATATAAAAAAATAAATTAATTAAAATATTCCAAGTGATGAAATGAAAAAAAGAACTAAAAAAATATTTAAAGTGATGAAATGAAAAAAAGAACTAAAAAAATATTTAAAGTGATGAAGGTAAAATTACCACCAAAATAAAATTTCAAGTGATTAAAATAAAAAAAATTCCATCTTCCGTCAGGGTCAGAGACGCTGTCGTCAGTGATGCTTTTCCCACTCTGCAAGAGACACAGCCCCAGATTATAAATAGACCTAGCGGCTATTAGAATTTCATTCTGCAGCAGGTTGCATGCAGAAGTTGTTGCGATGTTTCCTGAAGACTTTTTTTGCTTTGCCAAGCATATTCTGGCAGGATTATTTTGGGAATCAAGCTGCCAGATGGAAAAAAAAAATTCTTCCATTACTTGAAATTTTGTTTTTGGTTCTTTTTTTCTTTCATCACTTGGGATATTTTTTGGGTTCTTTTTTGTATCACTTGGAATATTTTTTTATTTCATCACTCACTTTGGTTTAAAAGCTTAGAAGACTGGATCGTAAAGATATTTTTTAAATTTTTTTATTATAATGTTGTGTTTTTAACGAGGTGTGTCTTTAATTTACATTGGTGCACTACAGATCACAGCAGGCCCTGGGTGTCAGGGCATATGAGAATTAGCATGCCCAGGCTGTTCATGACAGTCTGGGCTTGCTGGGACATGTAATTCACCAATGTGAAATAGTGCCAAAGAGCCATAGAGCTGTCAGCACAGGGCTTGGTACCCCTAAAGAGGGGGCTCACATTTTTTTTGAGGACCCCAACTGCCTAGGGAATCCAGTCCTGTGCTGACCAGCCTGAGGCTGGTTGGCATCATGGCAGGGAGACCTCCAGCTATGGTGCCATCAGCCCCCTTTGGCATTGCCATTTTAATGCCAACATTGTGACTGTTGGCATTTACACTGTTGGCAACCATACTGTCGATATTTTATCCGAGTAGTTATTTAGACTGTAGGGTTATTCTTGTCAGTTTTATTTCCGTCTGTATTTTCACCGTCGGAAATTCATACCTAACCCCTCTCTCCCCTCGATGCTCTGGCTAGGGGAGAGAGGTGGTTAGTAAAATATAATGTGTAGGAATCCCAAGAGGTGTAAGTGATACTGCAGATCTAAGATATAATCGAGGCCTCAATTTCCACTATTTTAGGTAAACTAAAGTTGAGATTAAATAGAGGGTCGATTCCTTTAAAATAATAGTAGACAAGTATATGAGATTAGTGATTAAATAGACACATTTTCTTAAAATTAATTATGCTGCATGAACACATATTTTGTGGCTAGTAAATGACCTTAATTGTGAAATAAAATTATTGTAAATAAATCAGCTGTACCATATGTTTAGTCTTGCAGATGTGTGCCTATAGAAATTGGTTTTAGAATAAATATTTCCTCTTGATTTATTCGTGGCAGCCTTCACTATGTGTTTGCTTTAGGAATGTGCACCGGCCACTTTTGGTGTCTCGTGTTTTGTGTTTTGGATTCGGATTTGCTTGAGGTTTTGGGTTCGGATTTGTTTCGCAAAACACCTGACAAAAGGTTTTGGTTCAGATTTAAGGTTTTGGATTCGGATTTATTTTGAAAAAAGCATAAAAAGTGATAAAAAAACAGTTTTGTGGGGTTTTTTTTCACTCCTATTAACCTCAATAACATTCAATAACAATCATTTCCACTAATTTCCAGTCTATTCTGAACACCTCACAATATTGTTTTTAGGCCAAAAGGTTGCACCGAGGTAGCTTGAGCACATAATGCCAAAAAAAGAGGTACAAGATGGAATTGTTCTGGACCCTCCCTCCCACCCCTCGCGAGATTCGACGTGAGACATTTTTTTGCCCGCCAAAAATATCTGAACAGTGCTCGGATCCCGTTCGGATCCGCACTCTTCGGGTGGGCTCGAATTAGCGGATTCCGAGCCCGCTCATCTCTAGTTTGCTTCTGGTTTTTTTTAGCTAAAGACAGGTAATACAAAAATGCTCCCCTCACTGAGTATATAAGTCAGCTCCTTCCCTTCCTCCATGTCTCTTTCTGTGATTGCAAGCTAAACAGATGAGCTAGAGAGAAGTTTGCTGCTTTTCTGCAGTGCAGGACGTACATGGCTTTCTTCCCAGTGATGCACAGCTGTAGGCTGAGGTACACTTGGCAACCCTGGAACGGCTGCGCTGCTTCCTCAGAGGTTAATGTACAAGACATGTACTGTACAAATAATGTACAGTAATATACAGTAATGTAATGTACAAATGCTATTTAGTTAGTTAGTAATAGTGTTCTCATTTCCAGCACTGGTGTAGGGCCTGGTGGAAGCAAGGAAGAAAATAAAACACAGACAATTTGTGCACATTGTGATAAATCATTTATAACAGAATATGAAGCAGTGTTTTGTGCTATATGCAATTCTCAAAACAAAGGGAAAGTTCAGTCACCTGAGCAATTTAAAGAACTTATTGCTAAAATGAAAGGATGAAAGAATTTGTAACTAAGGAAGATTTGCATACAATGTAGGTTAAAAGAACCAGATCTCTAGCAAGTAGACATATAGATGACAGATATTCCCAGTTAGAGTGGGATTCCCCAAGTCTATGGCAATTCGTAATACAGCTTATGGGTCTCTCTTTGAATAATGTTTAAGGAGAAAGAAGGAGTTTCCTGTATCAAGTGGTGAAAAAGTTAATTTATAAAGAAGGAACTCTGGTGAAGAAATTTCTGTCTAATTTAAATAAATTACAATATATGCATCCATTTGGAGATGAGGAAGCTTAAAAGTGGAGTTTAACTCCAAAGGTAGATGCAGCTTTAGCTAGTACGTCTACTAGAACAACTATTCCACTAGACCATGGTGGTTCTTTATGGGATATTTTGAAAAGGAAAGCAAAAAGTGCTTTGAAAAAGATTCACATTTTGTGTGGGACTACATCGAAGTCTGTAGTGTCTATTGTATCAGAAGTCAGGACATTAAAGTTATGGGGTGAAAACTTCAATGCAGACATCCAGGTAAAAGGCATTGGATTCCTCTGTGAGGCATCCCTGGACAATATTGTTTTTTTTCTGCAAGAACCATGGCATCAGCAGCAGTAGCAAGGAGAGTGCTCTGTCTACAGCCTTGGGCATTTGACACCCAGTCAAAAAATAGTCTGGCTAATGTTGAAGCAAAGGAGTTCTTCTTTTTGGAGATAAATTAGATACCAAGATACATAAATGATCTTGTGATAAATCAAACAGATTTCCACAAGTTCATAGAGCCAGGAATTTTCTACCTTCATCGTCTCGCCAACAGTTTATGGAGGCAATGACTTACATAGGGCAGGAAGGCAATATAGCAGACAAAATTCAGACCTAAGGGTAGCAAAGCAAAGCAAAGTTCACAACAATGATGTCACACTTCTGTGCTAATGGCTGAAAGTGACAGCTCTGGAACCCGGAGTATGATGAAAACCTAACAGTTTATTGAGCAAACATAGAATAGCGCAGGAAAGGTACAAACCAGATATAACTGAGACTGAACAAAGAATCTCTGGGTGAGGCTGAAAGCAGGTAAATAACAGAGAATATGGCAGGTACAGTTAAAATAGCTGGGCTAGATGGAACCAGGAACAGGGTTGACAGATAGCAGCCTGCCGTAGTCCAAGAAAAAGGAGTAGTAACAACAGCAACAATGACAACAACAACATCAACTACCAGCAAAGGTAAACTGTGGGAAGCAGGCACAAATAGGCAAAGAACAGGTGCAGAAGTTATCAGAAGCAGAAGTTAACCCCTGCTAGTGAGGGAAGAGGCAAGGGTACAATAGCATCACCCATGGTGAATCAAAGGTACTGCAAGGCAAATACAAATAATACAGAGACCAATATAGTCCAGCAGACAGGAGCTGTCAAGACAAAGCAGCATCTAAGGACGATGCTGCAGTGCAGGTAGGGGCAGATCCTGAAATTAACCCCCCCCTCCTTAGGGCGGATTCTGAGCCGTACTAAGTGGCAACTCAGAGCTGGAGACAGCGGCTGGCACCTGGTAGCTGGAGACTGAGGCTGGCTCCTCGGAGGTGGAAACTGAGGCTAGCACCTCAGAACAGGCTGGGGACAGGCGACCGGAACTGGCACCTCGGGACAGGTGGCGGAAACTGGCACCTCAGGACAAGCGGCTGGAACTGGCACCTTGGGACAGGTGGCAGAAACTGGCAACTCAGGACAGGCGGCTGAAACTGGCACCTCAGGACAGGCAACTGGAGCTGGCACCTCAGGGCAGGCAACTGGAACTGATGGATTAGGCCACATTCCTGGAAGCAGAACAGGTTGTAATGTAGAAACTGGAAGTGATGTGCAAACAAATCCAGAATGATAAGGGGAACAAACTGAAGGCAGTTCACTAGGCTGTCGTGGCCTGCGGAGTGGACAGTCTTGTAAGAAGTGTACATTACTGGCACAGTATAGACATAATTTGCTGATTCTTCTGCGCCACCACTCAGCTTCATTTAGGTGGGGGCGTGAACCACCTGCGAACCTGGATTTTGCTACTCAGTAGTATTTGGTTAAGTGCAATTTTGTAATAGCATTATTAAGAGGTGCTGCTTGCACTGATACAGAAGCAGACAAAGTTGATTGAGGCAAATCATCAGCATTTGAACAAGGATAACTGGGAGAAACAAAACAGTTTCTTGAGTGGATCCATAAGTAAAACAGTAAACTGAGATAGCTCAGAGCGCTACAAAATTATATCTGCTTGTAAAGTCTGTAGCAAAGGCAGTTCAGTGATTTGTAAGGCAGACATATTGCAGGAAAAAACAAATGGAAAAAATTGGCAGTTTGATTCCAGGAAATAATATCTGAAGCAGAAATCTTTCACACGGCTCCAATGCTGTTCTTTGGGCTGGTCATACATTAAAACTTCTGTGCTAAAGTCTGGAAATGACAGCTATGGAGCCTAGAATATGATTAAAAAATAACAGTTGATTGAGCAAACATAGTCCAGTATAGCACAGGAAAAGTATAAACCAGATAGAGCTGACACTGAAAAATGGAGCTCTGGATGTGACTGACAGCAGGTAAAATAACAGAGAATACAGAGGGTACAGGTAAACTGGCTGAGTGAGATGGAACCATGAACATAGATGACAGCTAGCAGCCTGCGGTAGTTCAAGGAAACAGGAGTAGTAACAACAGCAAAATGACAATGACCAGCAAAGATGAACTGTGGGAAGCACGAATAAATAGGCAGAGAACAGGTGCAGCAATTAACAGAAGCAGAAGGTTAACCCCTGCTAGTGAGGAAAGAGGCAAGGGTACAATAGCATCACCTCATGTGAATCAGAGGTACTGCAAGGCATATACAAATAATACAGAGACCAATATAGTCCAGCAGACAGGAGATGTCAAGACAAAGCAGCATCCTAGGATGATGCTGCAGTGCAGGCGGAGGCAGATCCTGGCAAATGACTATTTTCAGGAGCATCCCAATAACATATATAGAGGGCATAATTTTGTAGAAGTGTTGTCTTATACTATTTCAGAACAGTGGGTGTTGGACATTACACACAGAGGATACAGCATATAGTTCAGTCATTATCCTAGAATAAATTTCTTTGCCCAGTCCAAAACTCCATCAATCAAGATTGAGATCTAATGACCATTAAGGCAATCTCGCAAATTTTCCAGAGGAAGAAGGCAATGGCTTTTATTCCAGATTATTCCTTGTCAGGAAAGCTTAGAAGACTCAGCAAATTAGTACATGTTAAGCATATTTAAATGGAATCAGTGAATTCTATTGTAAGAGGCATCAGCAAAGGGGACTTTATGACATCCATGAATCTCCAGGACGCCTATTTTCATGTTCCTGTAGCAGTGCAGCACAGGAATTATCTCAGATTCTTCAAAATAGGGTGCAATTTTCAATTTACCTGTCTGCCATTCAGGCTGGCAACATCTCTGAGCACTTTTGCCAAAGTATTAGTGACATTTGTCGCAGAATTAAGGACGAGGAAGTAAAGATATGGCTATATCTGGGCAATATCCTAATGGTGGGCGAGTCAGTAGAAAAAGTCAGCCACAGAGCAGTCCAATTGATATATTTATTGCAGCAACATGGATGGGTTATGACCAAGATAAAGAGCCATCTTGCTCCAACACAACATATGAAGTTTTTGGAGTCTATATAGATACCCAGAGTAACACGATATATCTGTCAGAAGAATGATGTGTCAAGATCCTATCTCTTGCACTGCAATTGCAGGTTCATCATCTGACAACGATAATAAAAGGGCTGCAGCTATTGGGAATGTTTTAATGAGTAGTAGAAATAATTCCATGGGCAAATCGGTACATGCGAGATCTCCAAATGGAGCTCTTAAAAAAATTAGATCACAAACAAGTTTTGTTTGATTAGACAATACATTTTTCACAGACCAACAAAATATCTTTCAACTGGTGGAGAAAAACAAAATTAGTGACAGTAAGAATGTCCCTTTTAGAACTGGAGTTAATACTCAAAACAAACTCCATTTTGAGTACATCATCAGAAAAAGAAAGCACAAGGTATATGGTAGCAGAGAGAAAGAAAATGTGATATAAATATCAAGAGTAGTTTGGAAAGCAGCTCCAGTATCAATTGCATTGAAAACATCTGAGAGAATATTTGGCATTTACATCATGTACCATTGGAGCTTACAATCTAAATTCTGTAGCATCTGCCTGCAGTTTGCTGCTTTGTATTGGCAGCTCTTGCCTCCAGGACTATTGGACTTTATATTTGTGTACTTCTAACTCATCAGAGGTACTGCTATTGTGCTTTATCCTTCTCACTAATAGGGGTTAACCTGTTGGACTAATTATCTCTTGCACCTGGGTGTTCCTTACTTATAATTGCCTCTCTCCTGTGCTGGTCATTGTTATTTTGTTTCCTTTCCTATGAGTTTGTTCTCCTGCTGCTCCTGTGCCCTTGGACCCTCACATTTTGCTGCTAACACTACTCTCCGGATCTCTCTCCACTTACCTTGCTAACCGTCTCTGCAGTATTCATTGCAACCAGTATTCAGCCTTCAGCGATCCCTGTGCAGTTTCAACTCTATTTGGTTTGTATTATTTATTTGTATTTCCTAGCAATAAACACCTTATGCTTCTTAACATCCCGAACTCCATAGCTGTGATTTACTTTGACGAGTGACTACATATTGTATAGTAGCTACATATTGGACAAAGAAGGCTCAAGTTTCAGTTACAAAGTTGTGCAAAGCAGTAGGACGGATATCCTTCCATACCTTTTCTAGTCATGATAAACTTGTTCTTATATCATCGGGGGGTTCCCAATTTGGCAAACATGCTCTTCAGTCAAAAATAAATTATTTGTGCTGCATATACTGGCTAATTGGTTCTATATTGCCCCTATGTGAATTACTTGGGTACATCTCATAGTAAAGATAGCCCAATATATACCCACCCAGCTTTGGAAGTACTCAAAAGCAGGGAAGAAGGGGAGGAGCTAACTTATATACTCAGGGTTACATACTGAGGGGTTTTTTTTGTTTCACCTGCCTCGAGCAAACCAAAAAAGAATAAAACTCATAATAAAGGCTGCCATGGAGTACATGGATGGAAAGGGATTAATGGTGACATAATTAAAATTGTTCTGCTGTATATTTTCACAGTTATGTGTACAAGATGGAATTATAACTTGATGGGATATCATTTCACATATCATATCTTCTTTGTTGCAGATGACAAAGTTTTATAATGATATCCAAAAATTTAAATGCAAAGGAGTCAAGATCATCTCTATATGGTAAGGTCCAGACATATGTGTTTGTATGTATAGCTATATATTGTGTTTCTTCATTATACAAAACTCATCCCCATGGGTTAGGGGCACTCAAGCTGACATGACAATGGATAAAGAGCAACCAGAGCGTTGTAAGTATACTTATTACTCTATGTTCCTCAGCATTCTGTTAAGGATATGGTTGATTTGAATGTTAGTTCACCAAGGTTATTTTAAGAACACTCCCCCCTCATCTAGTTCACTGCATATGGCTGGAAGAACCCCCTTCAACTCCACTAAATCAATATAGTAAAAGTAATAGGGTGACTGCCAAGGAACGCTTCTTGGAAACAAGCCAGTTTCAATTACATTTTCCAGAAGTCCATTCTCCTCTTGGAGAAGCTTGCTTAAATACTGCAGTGACTCCATGTGGTGTTTTATTCATTTGCATCCAGCAATAGACCCTCTTTTTTATGTGGGGCTATAGCTTTTAGAATTTAGATTGTTATGATTTATTTATTTGTCAAGGTATTGTTGGGTAGAAAAGTAGTAGATATACATAAAGTATTTGTAATGTTTCATGCATGGGAAAATTTCATGATTGTCAAATAAAATCTTTTTGTGTTCTCTTAAGACATGAAAATAGGTGTCTGGCACTGTCACTAGGCTAGGCTGTACAATACTTGTTTTCTATTTAAATTAACTATGTAAAAGGGGAGTAGCAGGCACAAATTTAAAGCTAGAAAATAATGAAAATGGGGTAATTTAATCTGACAGATCTGGAAGGGAAACTGGCTGTGATGCTCCATATAGTTGTCTTGCATGTCATACAGAGATGTGCAAAAAATTAATGTATAGTTTATGTGTGTCTGACACTTGAATGTAGTAGATCAACTTTCCAGCATATAAGTCTTGATTAGAGAGCGGTGTAACTTTTATATTACGATAATAAGGTTCATTTTATTTGATGTAGCGGGTGGGAATATGGGACATAGGAAAGCTGCATGTAGGTATAATACTGTTCCATTACAACTGTGCTAAATTCAGGGCCCATTGCTAAGTCAAATTAGTGTGACAGTGGCGGAGGCCATGTCTATATAATCATAGGTTGCCAGTGGCAGAAGGCATAGCTATTTCATCCTAGGGAGTCAAATGCAGAGCTCATGGCTATGTTGCCTTTGGTTGCCAGTGGCAGAGGTCATACATATTCCATCTTAGACATAATAGTTTCAGATGGGCAATAATGTGTTTACATAATGTGTGCACATGAATGGATGCAGATGCTCTTGAACACACAGGGACACATTCTGTTCTCTACTGCGTTTTGTAAATCATCTAGATTCCTATCTCTCTTGTAACCTGTACCTTCTATCTCTAGGAAGGGCAGTATTCGTGTAAACCATGATGTAATATTGGAGGTTGATTTTAACAATGCCGCAGAACAACAGAAAGAAGCTGCAATAAACATAGAAGAGACTTTAAATAAAAGAGAATCCACATCAAATGATACCGGTAAGTACAGTAAGTAGCATGTAATTTGTAGTAAGTTCAAAAATTCTATAATAATTGAACAGCGGCACATAAATAAACAGCAATTATAAGCTTTCTTTACTGTTTGCAAGAGATGAGTGCATGGTCTGTAATCAATTTCTATTACAAGATGATAAAATTGAAGTGTTCTGGAACATACTAGAACTTAATTTCCCAACCCTGAAAAGAACATTGGATGATGTAAAGGTTCACTGAGGAGTGGAAAAAAATATAAGTGACAATCCTCTTCTTTTGTTGTGTCCACATTTGGATGGACACTTAAGGGTTCTTTCAAGTGTTTGGCTCCTCCCTTCCCCAAGGACCAGAGAGCTTGCTTTAAATGTCCCTAAAGGGATCAGCATGCCATGACAGGCTCAGTAGCCTGTCAGTCCTGGGCAGGATGTGTAAGATGACAGATAGGGTACACAACACTCCACAACCTTTTCCTTTTGCTCCTCCCCTTCTCTCTCTGCCTCCACCAATTCTCACTCCTCTCTCCTCTCACTTCTTCTCACCCCTCTGAGTGGGCTTGCACTTTATCCATCCTTCAGCTCCCCAAGTGTGTAAAGACCATGCAGGAGTCAGATAGCGAAGACTGCTTCCCAAAGCATTATAGCCTTGCAGAGCAATTAAGTGTGGTGGTAATATATATATATATATATATATATATATATATATATATATATATATATATATATATATATATATCTTTATATACTGTTTTAATATATTAAAATGTACTTATAATTATAATGTACTTATAATTTTCTATACTGTCATACATTGTTCTCTGAAACCTTATAGTGATTACTCATCTTCTGACATGACGAGATAAGTGCATAACTCCTATGGTTTAATTTATTGTAGGATTCAGAATTTTTTGCAGTAACTGATTTTAGATGAATTGACTCTGACATATTTTTTTACTTTTATTAGAGTATTTATGCAACTTTCTAATATATTATTGGCCTGTTTTTTGTTTGCAGATGCATTGTACTTTGTAGCAAACTCAACCAGTACTTCATTATTAGAGATCGATTTACAAGGTAATTATGTCTCCATGACTGAGATGTGTATGTATATATGGAATAAATGATCATATCTCAGAAAGAAAGTCTAACAAAGTTTAAGTATAAATCATGCAACTAAATTTAATGGACAGATGTTGAATGTCAATGAGAATGTAACATACCCCCTGTGATATAATTAGAGATGAGCGGTTTGGATTTGGGCAGATTCCAAATATCCGAGTTTTTGCGCTTTCTGAGTAGAGTCAAAACATGACTTGGTTTCTCTCACCAAAATTGGATCTGAAAAAATAACAAAACGTGATTTCCAGGAAAAGATGTATCTCGTGATTTAAGGATTGACATTTTTTTAGATATATAACTCTCTCGTTTTCTCATCTGCCATTTTAGAACAGACAGCATGAGTGGAGGTAGCCAGCTAGCTAGCTCTGAAAATCACATGTAGACTAGACTAGAGCGTTAGACAGGGTAAAAAAAGGAATTTACATAGAAAAATACAATAGCTGTACTTACTTTAATGCAGTCCATTTCTGTACAGATCAAGCAGCTGTAATAGTTGTCAGTCTGTCAGAGAGTTTAGAGTAGTAGTAGTGGCTATTGGCTGTTCCTATTACAGTGTGTGTGTGTAAATATGTGTATAAAAGTGTGTGTATGTGTGTATATGTAGATATATATATATATATATATATATATATATAGATATACAAGTTAACCCGTGCATGATACTCATGCCTTCTAGTCAAATCAAGCTACTTAAGGTGTTAAAAACTCCCCACTGTCACCCCCGGCAACCACCAACCACTCCCAACTGTCACTTCTCCTTCAAGAAATATATAGGTCAGTGTATAACTCTGCCCAGCAGGTGGCGCTGCAGCTTGTTTTTTTTTTTTCACACACGCCACTAGCCATTTATATAGTAGATATGTATCAAAGCACTTTTTGTGAGGGGTGGTCAGTGACATCTTTATTAAGCGGGCAAAAGCCATGGTGTTGGTGGAGCATGAGAAGCAGCATCTCCCAAAAACCACATATATTTCTTTAACAATCCAAGTGTTTTTCTACTAGTCAAAGCAATTTTGGTGAAGGGCAGTGAGTGATATCTTCTTTATTAAGCGGCAAAATCCAGGGTGCTGGTGGAGTGTGAGCAGCAGCATCTCTCAAAAATATATATATTTTTTTCATTAGAACCAATTGTCTTAATTTTGAATTTTATAATGTCACGAACACGCTCCCAGCTGCCGTGATTTTGGGGTGTTCGCTGTATGAGGTCACACACGATTACAGCCAGCCGTCTCTCTCTACCTATCACACAGGTTATAAACCTACGGAATCGCCCCCAAACACAGCACTCTCACACTCCCAGACACTTCAGGTTTGCCGCCATCTATTGAATACGGGCTATAGGACCCCAATATACTGTCCCACACTGGCACGCAGGCTTCTAGCTATTCACTAGCAAGACCCACACCAGCACACACAGGGTTAACTCTTCACACCTCCAGACTGTTGCACAAAGGTAAATGCAAGCACACACAGCTTGTTAATCAAATGTATCAACAAATCATACACTGGCATTCCAAGGGTTAACTTGGTCGAGCTCTCTTCTAACAGGCTAATGGATTCGTTAGAGTATCAAGGACGCGACTTATTAAATTATAGACTTAATATACAAAAATACAGGGCATACAGATACAAAAATAATGAATAACAATTAATAGATTGACATAAAAAGCAAAGTAGTTTAAAAAAAAAAGGGTTACATTCAGAATAGCACTTACTTGAGTTGCATAATCTGTGCCCTGGGGAATAGGCTAGTAAGATGGACAGCTTATTAATGTTACTTGATTTCCCCAAAAAGTCTGACCACTTGCCCCTTCAAATCACAGGTTTCTAAGCAAACTCAAATGGGATGGTCTTTACAGGGGCAGTGTTTAATGCTAATAGGGAGGCCGGGATATCTCCTGGGTGTCACTGTAGTTAGCTCCAAAATTTCAAATATTCCCAAAGTTTTGACCTGTGGGTAATTCTTCACAGATACTTCCCAGAGAAATAACTCCCCCTTCAATAAACCAGTCATAATCTCCCGCACATTTAAATACCAAACATGATGGGACTATGACAATGTGACATACCTTTTCCAAAGATATGTGATTATAGCTGTTCACGGATACCACCCGTACCTGTCATTCACAACCCTGGTGTGATTTCTGCTCCTCAGTATGGAGAGCCACCCGGATTTCACAAAATATGAACTGTAAAGGCATTTTCCTTCATATTTCTATATACCTGTATAAGCATGCACAATGCTGCCTTGGGCTGCAAGGATGTCCAGCTGTGACCGGCCACGTCTATTCAGGAGTCCAAGAGATCTTTGAAGCTGCTACAAGTGGCCTGGTTATCTTCTCACACTGGGATGTGCAAAGCCATTAAGTATATTTGCAATTTGCATCAGACTCAATGTCTTCAAACTTTACACTTTGACTACACTTATCTATGGACTCATTTAATATAACATATTTACACTGCAGTTAGGATTTATCCCTTATAAATAACTGCAAGCTCTTTATATTCACGACATATAATGTGCCAAAATAATTCTAAGGTAATGCCCTATTTTCCTTATCTAATTGATAAGGAAAGGATGGAATTACCTATTGTGGTGGCAGCTAGAATTAACTCCAAATTCAATAGTATTGTTCCTCTTGTCAATGTCAACCATAAATCATTCTAAAGATCAGGAGCATCCTAGTACCAGTACTGGCAATAGTAGTACATTTTCAACCTCTACTAGTTTTCTATCTCTGCTAGTATAAAAGATCATGCCAGATAAAAGAGTAAAGAAATCGTCCTCAAAATCCAAACATGATTTGTCCATCTCAAACAAAACATCAGCTGTTGATGTAAGGAGGAGGATTAAGAGAGAATTTTCTGAAGATGGAAAATAGCTAACATTTCCCAAACAACGCACAGTGGAGAGACATGACTCAGAACATGCCCAAGTTTTTTCTACTGCTGGTACTGGTACACATACTAGAATAAAATATGCCTAGGCATAAAAATATGCCTCTTATACCAAGGCTATGCACAAAGCCTATGGAAAGGGGGGGACCCAGGTAGCTGCCATACCTGGGCCCAAAATTACTCCCGGTGTCTGTGGATATACTGTAGAGCTATTGTTTTATGATGGATATCTATTGCTATGGTATTTTTTTTTCTTCCCTAGACACATGTTCACAGCAATTGCCTGAAGAAGATTGGAAAAATTATTTAGCTGTAAATGAAACTAACAGTGTCCTCTGTGTGCACAAATGCAGTCGTAATAGCGCATATACCATAAAATGTATCAATGGCAACTGTTATGTGCTGGATAATGATGCCAAATGCTCGTAAGTACCTTCCTTGCCACCTCTCAGTCTCCTATATTATACCTTCTCAGGTACCATTGTTACATCAGCAATTCCAACTACATGTTAACTTTTCAGACTACCACATGTTTACTTACCTACACTATTCATCTCCTGCTTCCTTCCTTCATATCACATCTCCAAAGCTTCCCAAATCTCTTTTTCACAGGCTTATATATTGCTTTAATTAGTCTCACACATATTTTCAGTGCATGGTATATCTCTGAAGCATTGCAAGATAAGCATGGTTCAAAGAAGTAGGTTAAAAAAAGGGCATACACATCCTCATCCAGCCTTCTGCATCATATGTTCAGTTTCCAGTGTCTCCTCTTCTCATCTTCTTGCTCAGCACTCTCCAGTCTTTCAATATTCCTTTTAAACCTCCATATATTTCCCATCCATCAATATCACTTTTTCACAACCTTTCATATTTCATTTACTCAGTCTTACATATCTTCTCTTCGGACCCTTTTTAGATATTCTCTTACTGTCTTCATCTCCTTCTTGGATTTTACTTAATCTCCTCTTCCTAGTTACACCTGGCTTCAATCTTATCACAAATTTGCAATTGTTTACAATTTCTCTTCCATCAATTTGGACATAGTGAATTTTAAAAAGGGGTGAGGTTTCTATGAGAAGACACTCTTTAATGATCACGTTTTACTATATTTCTCCTCTATTATTATATATTTCCTTTCCACTCTCCCGGAATGTCACGAGACTCTAGACTTCAGAGCAGGTCTCCAGGACCCCCAGGGGAGCAGGCATTTCTCCCCCATGCTGGGGGATGGAGGGCTTGATGACGCGATTCACATAATTTTGACCTTGACCCCAGCAAGGAAATGACATGCCATTTCTTCATGAAGGCAGGGCCAAAACAATGGGATTTGCAGCACCCTGTCCCCTGAGCTCTTCTAATTCACCTGAAAAATCCCATATTGGATAAACCTTAAGGGCCTGAGTAAGTAAGGAAAGTAAAAAAGTAAAGCAAAAAAGGAGTAAATGTTCTCTGGGACAAACCATGTTAGAATGCAAGGGCTGCAAATTAGTTTATTATTTTGCACATAAGTTAAATACTGGCTGTTTTTTCATGTAGCACACAAATACTTGATAGCTTTATTTTTACACTGAAATTGTTCTAGGACATGCTCTACCCCAACTATAAATCTGTCCCCACATTTACCTCCCCCTCCAATGCAACATGGTTTTGCCCAAGTGCAAAGTTAATCCTTTTTATGCTTTTCTATTCTTAATGACTCAGGCCCAAAATTGGCAAGTATGATTGTTTCTCCTTAATATTCCTATCCTTTTATCTCCTCAGTTGTTATGCTTCAGACCAGTACTGGTACAGCGGAGACCGGTGTCAGACAGCTATCAGTAAACCCGGAGTCATTGCTGGAGTGACTATTAGCCTGGCTGTCCTTCTTATTATTATTTTAACAATGGTTTATTTACGCAGAAAAAAAAAGCACTCAGACAAAGTAAAGTAAGTGTCTATGTTTTATATGAACAGATAAACAGTGTGATTAGGGCTATGTGGTCAAGGATTTTTATGGGCATTATTTAACACTTAATAATTGGTTCACTCTCTGGCTAAACACCTGAAAGACCTTCTTTTATTTGATAACCTGCTCAGGGACATTAAATATATAACTCCTTGTTTGCAGAGAGAATTCTCAGAGTCTTCCCTATTGCCAGCTGCGATGCAGAAAACCACCATTGCTGGGCACACGGCACATTACATAGATCATAGTTGCTAATCTCCTGGAATGTCCAGGAGACTGCCGAATTTCTTGGAGTCCTCCTGGATTTCCTGGAGAGCAGGCAATTATCCCAAATCCTGGGCAGCGCTGTCAATTAAGCTGAGGGGGCGGGGCTTGGTGACGTTGTGCGCCCATTGTGGCCCCACCCCCTGATTTTATTGCCACAATTGGGGGCGGGGTTAAGACGTGATTCTTCGAGCCCCCACACAACCACCTGCCCCCTAGACCTCCTGGGAGAACACTTGCCAATGTTGGCAAGTATTACATAGATTACATAGATAAATTGTGAGTTTGAGTTGAGCAAATAAGATGTAGATTCTTAAGGAACATGCTGGCAAAGTCTGCAGGGGTCTGATTCCTCACGTGTTAACTATTGTACTTATACTAACCACCGATTTATATTTTCCTTTAAAATGCTGCAGTTTTTTTTTGTAGTGTTAAATAAATACATTTCTTACGTACAGTATCTGACAGCCTCATGGAATTAATGCATGTGGCTAGGAACAGATTACAGCTACACCTCAGAAACAATATGGAAATAAGCCAATGCTTTGTCTATCCAGCATGTAAAGCAAAGACTTAAGGGGTTGCCATATAAATGTCATTTCCCAGCTGCCTGTTCTCCTGAATGGTACTGGCTTATTTGCACACATGCATGTTATTTACATGGTGTTTGTACTTTCTCCCTATGCTTCTGACTAAACTGATCTTAGCATGTTTGCATGTCTGTGCCTGTGTGGTACGGAAATTAGATTGTAAGCTCCACAGGGGCAGGGGTACATATGAATGAAAAAGCATTCTCTGTACAACGTGTTTTGTCTACAGCATATAAAATTATTTGAACTAATTCTCTAATATGTTTCGTCTTTCCCACACAGTTTGTTGGTGCAAGAACAGCAATGGCATGAGGACGGATGGGAGCAAGAGGGCTATTGTAAGGGCAGCTTGCAGCCATCAGGTGAGACTTTTTCTCTAAAGTGGCCAAACAGGCACGTATAATATATTATGCCTAAAACTTCCACAGCATCTTCCACAGAATCTCTTTATTCACATTAAAACCAGTTCTTAGTTCACCTCTGTGTCACAAGCATAGAGTGGCTTGGTGGTTACGTGAAACTAACTGGGATCAGTTCCTGAGATTGCAGATGTGATCTCAGTTAGGTAAATGAATCTTGATACTGTGCTACAGAAACTAGAAACAGCTTTGTTGTAAAAATCCTATGTCTGTTCTAGGGTCTCTGAGTTCCGGAACATCCAGTAATTTTAAACCAGCCTTGGAAAAAGTTGACTCAACTGTAAAGGTGAGTGCTAGGAGAATTTGAAATGAGTGGATCCGCACAGAGAAAGAAAACACATATTACAGGCAAATTCCAACATTTTTTTAAAATATTTGCTAAAAAATAATGAACCCTCCTTCTAGTTTAATGGTGCGGAGGCACCCAGTTTACAATGTATGTGGCAGTAGACTTCTGTGTGAGCCCAACCTTCTTCCAAATCATCATTTTGCTTTAAGTCATTGAAGTATTTTTTTTTACAAAGTTCCAGCACCAACAGTTACATTGGGGTTTTGAAAGGTAATTTGTGCACCCTGAAGTAGCGCAACAATGCGTAAGGAGATGGAACTCCACTGTGGTTTGCCAGGCCTACTTTATTAAGGATTATTTAATCATGTAATCTCAACAATACAGATGAAAGGGGGATAGGGGGCAAGAATCCCAGATTTCAGGTAAAAGATTATTTTTTACAAATATTTTGAAAAAGGTGTTTTTTGCCTTTAACCAAGTATTTGCGGGGTGGAAGCAAGATATGCTACAGTCACTCAATCTAAATGATAAGCTTCAATAAAAGATAATTGTCTAAATTCTCATCCACAGATGGTCACCCCTAGACCCAAATTAATAATTCTTGAATCCACGCAGTAAATCTTCTGCTGATGCCACCATCTAGGAGATCCAGTGCCTACCATCTGTGGTGAAAATGAAGGTTGTGATCTAGAGAAGACAATGATGTATTAATGAAAAATGACCTAAAATTCATACTTTTGAACTTATCCATGTCAATGAAATTATTACATATTAGACAATGACTCTGATACCTCTATATTAATTGTTCTACAGTTATAACAAAATATATTTTGAGGTTCAGCTTGTTAAAGACATTCCAAGGCCTCAACACCGATACTGAGGAAAATTTAACCAAGCCAAGACATTTATTTTATTTCAAATAGTTTTGGCAATATAAAATTCACAAGTATAGTACACTAAATACTATATAAAAATAATAAAATACTTAGTTAGATTTATTGTAACACGTACCAACTTGGAGTCACAACAGTACCTTTGTACCAAACAATTTACCAAACAGATTTTATTATGACTTTTATTTCTATATCGCTGGAAATAATTTAATGTTTAAGGCTATACTGTCAAAACAGTACTTTATTTTTGTATTAAAAACAAATAAAATACTTGCTGTGTTCAAACTGCTTCCATTTGTGCACAGCATGGCATGTTCTGTGACTAATGATGTACATGAAACTGTCATACGATACTTTCAAACACACATCGCAGAAACCCTTCATGTTAGAAAAAATTTAAAAGTGTTACGAGCCGCGGCTCCTCGATGGGCCGCCGCAGCTCACTTCCGGTTTCCTCAGGTGTCCCGAACGTCTCCATGACGACTGGGACGTCACTTCCGCCCTCCGCGT
Source organism: Mixophyes fleayi (assembly GCF_038048845.1). Classification (NCBI taxonomy): domain Eukaryota; kingdom Metazoa; phylum Chordata; class Amphibia; order Anura; family Limnodynastidae; genus Mixophyes; species Mixophyes fleayi. The sequence continues at coordinate 31,387,430 of NC_134405.1, read as the reverse complement.
CCCGGTTGCTTGGGCAACAATCGGGACACTCTGCATCGTCTGCCACAGCACCCGGCCAGCGGTCCCACAGCCGGGCGCATGCATGCAGAGGTATTTAGACTCTTTTTATTGTTACCTTTCTTTATTATCTGCATATGCATTTGTAACAACCCACACTTGCTAACAACTTAACACTGGCTAATTTCTAACAGGATATAGGTATTATTGGGATTTAGGGAGGAGTCTCGCTGGCACTCTGCTCCTATTGGTGTTCCTCACTATTTAAGGCAGTGAGGCTCTGTCCTCACTGCCAGTTATAGCTCCCAGTGTAGCTAGGCTCCCTGCTCCTGTTTCTGCTCCTTGATTGTTTTTTGCTAGACCTGATCTCCCGTGTATGACCCCTGGCTTGTTTCTGGACCCTGTTGTATTGCCTGTGACCTCTGACCTCAGCTCGTTCTTGGATTCGTTGTCTGCTGCCGGCCCTCGACCCTTGCCTGGATTTCACTGCCGTTGGATTCTACACTCTTCTGCTGGGTTCTCCCCAGTCAGTGCTTATCTCACGACCCTCTGTTGTCTGCGGCCAAGTCTGTCCCCACCACTATGGGCTCAAGTGAACACCTGACTTCAGAGCAGACTCCGGGTTTTGATGCACTGGCTGGAGGGGTTCCTAACAAAAAGTGAAGAATGCAGAAAAATGAAGAATGCACAAAACAAACTAAATACCAGCGTTCTGCATAATGTGATTTGTGATTACTACCCTTGCACTGTATGTTACAATGACATCTGTTATTGATTTACCATCAACCAACATGTAAGATTTACCCACTAGATTTAATTTTTGCATTGGTCCCGCCACAGTGACATATTTCGGGAACATGTTAAACTGTTGTGTACAACACATGTAGCTGCAATTTATTTCTAATAAATACAATGAATTGTCTCAGAGGAAGAATACTCATCAACATACAGTTATTGGCAAATAATAAATAATGTATTAAATAAAGTGGAAAAACCCTTCAAAAACATTAAAAAATAATTATTGTTATTACTCACATAAGGCATTACTAACCAATCTCTAAAGAGGTAATTTTCAAAGCACTAAATGGTTAAGTATGAGAGGACATTACCTTTGGTAACACCAGGAGGTATGTTTACTTAATTGCGGGTTTGAAAAAGTGGAGATGTTACCTATAGCAATCAATAAGATTCCAGTTGTCATTTATTTAGTACTTTCTACAAAATTACAGCTTTTACAGATTTTGATTGGTTGCTATAGGCAACATCTCCACTTTTTCAATCCCGCAGTTTAGTAAATATACCCCCATGTGTCTCATTTTCTGTCAGGGACCCTAGATTTACATGAAGGGCATAGGATTCTGCTGTGTTTCAGTAGAACAGAAGTTTGCACAGGCTGAGGGAAATATTTGGGTTGAGGTGCGCCAATACACCTACCTGTGCGGAGCAGTACAAAAATGAGACTTCGCTTTTACGGATGTGTCCTCGGCTATATTTACTCCATAAAGACACTTATTGTGCACTCCATGGAATATAGAGTAATAAACTTCTAAATAGTTTAAACCAAACAGTATTTTAGGAGAAACATTAAAAGTTGAATTGAATGACAGAGGTGGCACTAAAGTGGAAAGAGGTTGGAGTGTGATATCATATTTTAAATTTTGCACAGTGTACCATTTCAGATTTGTCATCTTCCCTGTACAACTATGTGTACTTCTAGTTTCAGTAGGTGTCACCAGAGACTGAAGTGTATCCATGCACCTTCTTGTGTGCTCGAGGACAATCTAAGTGCACCTGTGCACAACAAACGTGATGAGCAACAAGTGGGCTTTGTAAATTACCGCTTATGTGTTGTTGAATTATTATTTCTATAGATCTCAAACATAAATGATAACTACATATCTTCAAAATTGTCCCTGCTGGTGTCTTTTATACTTTGGATTATTTGGAATGATGCATTTGCAGCTATACCTTTTAATGTTTTTGAAAATAAAATGCAGGATAATTGATACACCAGGTTAGTCATAGTATAAAGCTTCCATATGCTTTAATTTTTGTTTTAATTTTCCAGGATGTCTTATTTTTTCTTTTCAAAAATATTAGATTGTATTCTTGTATAAATACAAAATGTTAACTTTGCCTTAAGGTATGCTCTAAATTTAAAATATATATGGTAATTTTGATGGCATAACAAAATATTGAATGGTACATCAGACAGAATAGAATAAAGTTATAAAAATGTTTCATATGATTAGTTTTGATTCGTTTTGATTTGTGGCTTTAGTTCACAATTATCATTTTTTACCTAGAAAATATTAAATTGTTTTCCAAATGATATAAATGTGATATTTTTGTGTGAAATTGATGCTGGAACATATTCAATTAAAATAATCATTGGAAATAATAATGACTTACTGTACCATATTCATGAATCTACAGCTTGACAATTAAATGATTCTGTTGTCACAAAAAGGCCAAATGTATATTGGAAAAATTGGGCTCCCTGATAGTCCCCATAGCAGTGCTGCAGTTACAGATACATAAATACCGTTAACACAGAATATAATTTTTCAGCAGACATACAGTCAAGAGGTAGTCCCCTTAATAAAACCTGACTTGCAATATCTGACCAATGACAAAAAATTGGACAACACAAATTAAAAAATGTAATATTAATTCCTACTAATGTAGTATCAGTGAAACAAACAAAGAAAAACATATATTCATACTTTTACCCTTAAGCTGTGACAAAAGCTTAGAGATCACAGACCAATGAACACTTCACCTCTCTTGACACTATACTAATTTTATAACTCTGTGAAGACATCTATTTAGACATATTGAAGTAATAACTGTGTCCAATATACTGACATCCATTGAACAATCTTAGCATTTGTTTTTTGCAAGCTACAGTGATGTGGTCTCTTAAGAGAAACTAAATAATGTTATTATTATTATTATTATTATTATTATAGGGCACCACAAAAGGTCTGCAGCAACATACAGAAAAGTTATAGTAGTTTACAGGACACAGACAGCAATGATTCATAATACATTACATAATACATACCAATAATAATACAAGCCAAATAATTACATATAGTTCAGACATGTACTAATTAACAAATTGCACACAGATGACCTGGCAATGCAGAATAAGTTATTTACGAGGACAGTAAATAAGAGTGATGGTAATGTAAAATAAATCAGAGCTGTTCAATTACTGAACTAAACAAAGAATGCCTCACTTCAGTTTTCTGTACAACATACCATTTTTTTTCTTCTGTCGGTGGTGGTTAGTTTAATTTCAATTTATGTTGCTGGTTACACTACTACTATAACTAATAATAATGATCATCATAAATTGTAACTATGACATTAATAAAGAGGAAACAGTCCAATATTATTGGCAAAGCAACATATCCACCCACACCTCTTTTTAACTAGTTACCCTGAGTAACATAATTGAATCTAGTGGTTCTATGACCTGAAAAGGACTTCAAATCTGTAATTGCAAAAGTCACAGTGCTAAATTGTAGTAAATGTGATAACAAGTCTGTGGTTACAAGAAACAAAAAGCAATCATTCTCAAAGTAGGAGACTGTAGACATATTCTGTATGTATTAACACTACTGCATTCTGAGTCATGAAAGTTTCTTGGGAATGCAGAAAGATCATGTGGCTTTCCACATTCTATTTAGCCATCCTGCACATTCAGGTCCAATGATGGATGTCAGACACAACTTTAACGAGAGTCCAGTTAACAAATAACCCCCCTACACCAATATAGCCACTGCATTGGCCAATTTGACCCAATGTTTTGTCCCTGATTATCAATGTTGGACTGTAAATTAGATTTTACTATTAGAGGTTTGCAATGTTTATGATTTTGTTATGTCATTAAATTGACTAGTGCAGCGTACTGTAGATTTGTAGAGAAACAGGTCTAGATGGATATTATAAAGATGTCAAGCAGCCACATGATTTATAGGCTGTCTACCAATTATGTTACATAAACTCAAAGTTACATGCTGATTACTTTCGCTCATTTAAATCGAACACAATTAGGCTTATTGGCAAAAGAAAAATGTAAATGTTTTCTTTGTCAAAAACTACTACTTACGTAGTTCTCTGCTACTTCTATTTCACAGCAGAGAGTGCTGTATCATTTATATACAGACGTCTGGGAGTTGAACGGGCACAGAGATTGTACCAGTTTATGCATTTGCACACATGCACATGGTTGAAAAGATACATCTTTTAGAATCCCTCTTTAAGCCATATTTATTTTATTATAACTTCATTAGACATAACCTTTTTTTTAATTTGGAGTGGGGAACAGTGAATCTTGTCGCCCTTCTGCTGAATCTTGAATATTGATTAGCTGAATTCCAAAACATTACCAATTGAAATAACTGTTACCTTGGCAATGTGTTTCTCGGAACTTCCGATAGATAAGGCATAAAAGTTGGCCACTTCTTAGTGCATCTCTATTCCCAGCTCAACAATCTAAATCATCCAGCTCAATGCTGCCGATGGTTGCAGGATTGCCAACAAACATACCAAAATTGCGAGTGTGGAACTGTTTTTTTGTAACCCAGAGTCAAGCACCACTACTAGAACCTGAAAAGAGTGTTTTCTCGCCATAACCATCACAGTGTTAAACCATTTAAAGTATTGGGTCCAAACTACCCAACGTGAAATAAGCATCACAATATGCTCATAGGTGGGATATAAGTGACAGGTTGCATTTGAATTTATGAACAACTGGTCATGGCAGATGATGCAGCCAGAGTGAGACAACGAGTTGTGGCGGGTAGAGGCACTGCCGCGGCATGTAACAGTAAAACTTATATGAAAATATTTTAACATAGTAGGTAACTCTTTGATTGACAAATCCCCACTTCCAAAACACAGAACCAGAACTATGGAATCATACAGACTAAAAACAGCTCATGGTTTGACATATCTGGAGAGATTATTGAATACCACAGATAAATCCTTCACATTTTGCTCAGGAGGCCACAAATCATTCTCAAGAATTAATTATATCCTAGTGGATGATTCGTTAATGTTTGAGGTAGTAGAGGAGGACATTTGGGGCATCACTGTATCAGAGCATACATTGGTGTCCCATGCTATCAGGATGACTTTGTGGTGTCCCATGCTATCGGGATGACTTTGTGGTGTCCCTTGCTATCGGGATGACTTTGGTGGGATCTAATAGCAAATTTTGAAGATTCCAATCCTACTTATATAACTTGGAATGCTTCCAATAACATATGAAACATAATTGGATGGACTTTATTGACAACAACAAATGTTATTGGAACAATCTAGTCTTTTGTGGGAGTATGGCTGTTATGAGTAAGAGCATTATAACGTATGTGGAACACAGAAAGATAGAAGATGACAAATAATTTCCATAGCTTATCGCAAATCCTACAAGATAACTATAATGTGTATCTCTGACCTAGATGAGACCTCCCTGCTATAATATAAGCAGGGTAAACAAACAGCTTTGTGATATGCCAGAGAGTGGATACTGACCGCGCACAATAGGTCTGCAGCCAATAACTGTATCAATGGGCATACTACCTATTTCCCTGAATAACATAAAATAAAAACAAATCTGATACATTATTACGGCGCTGGCTTCTTACACACCGAGATTTATAATTAGATACGGACTGTTCAAATACTTTCTATGTTCAAAAATAAAAGCTTTTGGAAAGGCAATTCTGTTTTATTCCTTGGAATTTCTTGATAAGCCTTAAATAAAGGCCGACATAGTTAATATATGCATTCATCATCATCATCATCATCAACATTTATTTATATAGCGCCAGCAAATTCCGTAGCGCTTTACAATTGGTACAGACGCAGGATTTACACAGGTGTATTGAACTTATTGTCTTGTCATTATCTTTTATACTTGCCATGATAGGTTATATAATTAAACTTTACATATAATTAGCTTGTAGCACAGGCAAATTAACTATACAAAACAAAATAAAAGAGCTCATAACACTTAAACCAAATAAAAATACATCCATAAATATTAAAATTAAAAAAATATTTTATCAAAAACATATACTGGAAAAACTAAATATTACCATATAAATCTCATATATTAACCGAAGTCCCAAGTGGATTGACAAAAATGATTCAATAGGAAATCTCTGTTGTTGTATATTAACCCTATAGTGCACTTATAGGGGAATCCATCTGTAAATGTTTCCTCAATTTGGATGCCAATAATTTTCAAGGAAAGTCTTAAAAGGTGAAGAAAATATCAAATATTAAAATTGATATTAGGATTAGAGATGTTCAGGCTCGGTTCCCGAGAACCGAACCCACCCGGACTTAGCAGATACGAGTGCAGAGCCGAGCCGGTTCGCTACTTTCGCACGGAATTGAAAACGAGACAAAACATCATTGTTACATTGTCGGCTATTGCGAGTTTTGGATTCTATAAGTACTGCCCTTCACGACAATCCAGCTCCATTTCACAGAGAGACACAGAAGGAGTAGTACGCTTCTTGGCAGTCTCAAGTGCAGTTGTGCAGCGTCATAGGTGTAATAGAAAGAGGAGGGGAAGCAGTGTTCTTCAAAGTTATAGCTCACACAGAAACAGGACAGCTCCATTGCTAATTGTCATTGCTGAAATAGAAATAATAGGGCTGGCAGTCTTGCTCAAAATATGCAGTCGCATTGTACTGTCCTTGTCACTCTCCAGTCTTTAGTCACATTGTTCTTGTCACTCTCCTGTCTCAGTCATGATGATACTAATCCCTCTAACTCACACGCTAAAGCCTATGTTCAAGTGCATAGTGGTTTTAAGTCAGGAAAACAAAAATATAAAAAATAGCTTGTACCTTTTTAAAGAAAACAACAGCTCTCTAATACAGGTGAAAGTTTACTGTAGAAAAATATAAAATTGCCAACATGCCATTCTACCCAAAATATTACCAAGCATACCAGCATCAACTAGCTCCATTCTCTCAGCTACATCTCAGCACCTGCAATCTACACTGTCATCATTTTCACCCTCATCAGTGTGAACATCATCCTTAAGCAATACTAATTTATCCCTGCTGGAATCCACCATCACAGAGTCTATGTACTGGCCTTCCTCATGGAGTTAATTTTACGGCAGAGCTTTCATGATTTTTGGGCAATTCTTTTACACCAGACCAAATGTCAAAATGTTGAACAGACTCATCTGCATCACCACTGGGTGTCTTGGGAAAGCTAAGTTTTTTCCTAGCAGCAATTTCCAGAGAAAATGAAGGAAGAGATGTCATTGTGTCATGTACCACTTGAACTGTCAGCTTGCTGACCAGGAGCTCCTTGCATCTCTTGAGATCTGGGTCAGTTAGGAGCAAAGAGAAGCCATAGCTCTTAAACCTAGGATTAAGCACAGTTACCAAAATGTAATGATCCGATTTCAAGATGTTGATAAGTCTTGGATCCTAGCGAAGCGAATAAAGCACTTAATCTACAAGTCCAACATAATTAGAGGAATTGACATGTTTCATTTCCTCCTTCAATTTCTCTAGCTGCTTTTCAAAAGTCTAATTACGGGAATCACTTGACTCAAGCTAACAGTGTCTGCACTCACTTCATAGGTGACTACTTTGGGGGATTTCAGCACCTTGCACAACACCGAAAGTATTCTCTACTGAGCTGGACTAAAGTACATTCCTCCTAAATTCTATTCTTCTTGCAGCTGCTGCATTCTCTTACATGCTGCTGCAGAATGCTGAAAATGACCCTAAATATTTCGGGACACAGACAGCATATTCTGCATATCTACATATCATTGTCATTTTTTAAAAAGTTCTGTACCACCAAGTTGATTGTGTGAGCAAAACAAGGAATATGAAGGAATTCCCCCCTCTGTAATGCCCTAGCAATATTGGTGGCGTTATCAGAAATCACATATCTTCAGGAGAGTCCAAGCAGGAATATCCATGTTGCAAGGACATCCCTTAGTTTTTCAAACAGGTTGTCAGTGGTATTACCTCTGACCTGCGCCTTGTCTCGTCTCTGATGACCACCTCTCACTCCCGCCTACAAGACTTTCCATAGACTTCAAATCTTTAAATGCTCTTTGAAAACCCATCTCTTTTTTAGAGGTGACCTTATCCTCGATAACACTATTCACACTAATGCACCCTCACAACTATCCCAATCTGCACTCTGAGCCACACTCGCTCCTCTTATTTCAGCGGTGCCCTCTTTCTTTTAGAATGTAAGCTCTCTAATGAGCAAGGTCCTCTATACCCTTTGGTTTCATGTCTCCATTCATTTTGTCTGCCTTGTCTGTTCTTGTTGTGCGTATGTCCTGTTTTGTGTATGTCCTTGTCTTACCTACTATACGGCGCTGTGGAGCACTGTGGCGCCTTACAAATATACAATAATAATAATAATATTAATAAAATGCCTCTTAGTGAAGCAGATGATACACAGAGTAGCCTGACTATGAAAGATCTGGCGTTGTTTGTTAGATGATGTTGCTGTTCCTGCTGCTGAAGGCGATTTACCAACCCAGTGGGCTGACACAGTCATATAACCTTTAGTTTTCTCAGCTCCGCTTGTCCCCATATCTGTGGTTAAGTGTACAGTGGGTAGAATGGCATTTTATAGCACAATAATGTTTTTTTGTAACCTCCTGGTACAGGTGAGAAATTGCTTGTCTAGTAAAAGGGTGTTGAGATGGAATATGGTAACGTGGCACAACCTTATAATGAAAGAAGTCAGTGCCTGACATAACATAGAAAAAGACAGGACAGAATGCATAACAAGCAATGCTGAATCAGTAAAAACTTGATATTCATTGTATTTGTCTTTTGTTTAAATTATAGTAAGTTTCGCTCTCACTGCATAGCCCATGATGCCAGTGACTGTCAGCACAGCAGAATCCATTACAGTCCTGAAATACCGACACGTGGACTAGTCCAGAGACGTTTCCCGTTCCAGCAGAAACTAAGCATTTCCATTAACCCTCTCATCACTGCAATCATGCAATATGATTGTCTTTGTGAAGATACTTCCGAAACATATACATGTACACATTCATTTCAGTGTACATCTCATTACTTCAATTACACATTGTTTTGTTTGTACATATACCTTTGACATTTTGCCTGTACACATTTGCCTTGTGTACAATGTTAATTCATCACAATGTACCTTGTAAATATTTTATTTTGTAATACAAAATAGGGTATTAATGCTTCCTTCATAAAGGTTTCAGACAGAAGGAAATATTTGATAAAGATGATATACCCCCTATAACAAATTGGGACAAAAATATTATTTGGAATAAATTACTCTCTTAATATACACTGCATCAAGTCTTAGAGAATTATGTTTAACAAAAAATGGGTCTTAGAAATTATATGCAAGTTTCTGCATATAGCATAATGCTGAATGGGGTTATACAATTCCTGAAATATATTTAGTGTCCGTATGGAGCATAAACATATTCATTTATTATATTGATAGTATGTTGATATAAATAAATTAATCCATATAGGATTAGTAGTTACATTGTAAATTACATAGATAACCCTATTAGATATAGTTAAGTTACTGCAGAATTATTTTTGTGCTTATTGATATAAAATAGTATATAGGAAGATGGTAAATACAAGAATGAGACCTTACTGTATGTTACTGTGTTCAGTCATTTAGGATACGTGAGGAAAATGCCATAAAGATAAATATTGGATATTTTTCATAACCCCAGTTTTTTGAGATTCTATTTTCCAGAGACAATTAAGATTTCTGCAAGCAAGAAAAAAAAAGGGACTATTTGTTCTAGATAAACATACTCTATATTTTACATCACAACCTGTTTTGAAGCTAAAGCAACAAAGATGGATTTAAAGATATGGACTTGTCGCCACTTCCGATTTGGATAAATGTAAAAGATGCAGAACCGTGTCTAAGGGTCGCACTACAAGTACCAAATGTTGCAGCATTGCAGTGAAAAAATAGAAATAGACCACAGCATACATTAAGGTACACAGGCATCCGTACAATGAGCAGAATGACAGTTTCTACAAGAAGTGAATTGCCTCCACACTGCAAATGCCATGCATCTCCAAGGCACACAGATGACAGTCCTTTCTCCCAGTAAATCGTTCCTGGTACAGTACAGAAGATAGAGAAATGGACACAGACAGATAACTATATAACTACAAACAGACAGAGAACTATCTAACTACAATCAGACAGAGAACTATATAGCTACAATCAGATAGAGAACTATATAACTACAATCAGACAGAGACCTATATAGCTACAATCAGATAGAGAACTATATAACTACAATCAGACAGAGAACTATATAACTACAATCAGGCAGAGAACTATATAACTACAATCAAGATAGGATATGGTATTTCATATGTCTGTAGTAAACAAACTACATTCCTTACGAATACTGCACCATAAGGTAATGGTCGTTTTACATTAGAATAAAGTAGATTAGAGTTAGATAAGCTAAATAGATTTAAAAATGTTGAATCAGTATCATTACCACATGGTTTAAATGATGGTTAGGAAAAAAAAAAAAGTGTTTTCAATTTTATTGGAAACAATTACATTAGTTATGTGTGATCAATAAAAAGAATCTTGCATGGTCACAAGGGGGTGACCGTTACCACATAGGTAATTGTTTAAATAAATAAAATAACGAAGTGTGTAGAACTATTAGGGAAACTGTTTAAAATGAAATAGTATAGATATTAGTATGTATATGAATATTTATATATATATATATATATATATATATATATATATATATATACAGAGAGAGAGAGAGAGAGAGAAAGAGAGATGTTATAAGAAGTAGATGTGTTGAGATATAGTTTTATGCATGAATGTATCATATAGAAACTTGTTTTGGATGATAAAATCTGACATCTGATTTCCAGTAAACAAATTATTGTTTGAACCAAGGAGAAGCGTGTTATCCTTGCATACAGGAGTAACTATTGAGATTAGGCCATAAGATGCAACTTACATTTAATTAGAGACACTGAACAACTATATAAATAGAGCAGTGCTTTGTCTATAGTACTCAGATGTCAACAAATGTCTAAATAAAGATGTTATCACAGTCAATTTAGTGCTGAAAAGGCATTGTACACTTTACGACATCCTGCTTCCTTATCACCTACAGGTGACATTCTAGGATATCAATTTACATCAAAGACATCCTTCCTTGTCTGTCACTGGAATTCTATGGCTCTTGAAAATCAGTCAGGCAATTTTATATGGTACTTATCTACATCAAAAATAGCCTTTATGACTCCTTTGTATCTAATGGTATCTGGAAGATAACTTAGATTGTATCATGTCAAAATACTAGGTTATAGGAACACATGGTGGGAAAATTAAATCCCATGTTTGGAGTGGGGGGAAGTTTGAATATATATATATGATAGGCCAGGACATTGTTAGTTAGTTCAAAAAAGACACTAAGGGCTAGATTTACTAAGCTGCGGGTTTGAAAAAGTGGGGATGTTGCCTATAGCAACCAATCAGATTCTAGCTTTCATTTATTTAGTACCTTCTACAAAATGATAGCTAGAATCTGATTGGTTGCTATAGGCAACATCCCCACTTTTTCAAACCCGCAGCTTAGTAAATTTGGCCCTAAGTGAAGTGCAGGAGGAGATAAGAGTCAGTTGGAGTTAAGACAAGAAAGAAGGATCCTATTATGATATTAACTAACAGGTAGTTATACTTTTTTATTTTCTGACAAGGATACAATATACATTTTAATTATTAAGTGTTTTGTCAAATAGTCATGTATTTTGGGTTTTGTTACGTAGTTAAGGAAGCATAAGCAATTAGAAGACTTATTATCATTGTGTTTTTATACCTTGTAATCTGTATAACCGTAAATAAATATTAGTAAAATAAAGTTGAGTTTCCATGTCAAATTACTTTTTGGCATCATTAAAACTATAGATATATAGCAAACCGGCATACAAATATATTTATGTCAGGCTGCAAAGGTTTGGACAAAATTACGTATAGTCAATGAGCTAAGATTATATATCTGTGTATTTAGTATATTTATTATTGCATAGATATATTTCTTGGACCGTAGTGAAATAGATCCCCTTTTAAAAAACACATGAGCCAGTCATATGCACGTACGTGATAAATGTATTTATATAATATATGATTGTACTAGAATTAATTTTGGCCTTTTAGTTTAATGAGCTGACCAATTGCAAGCCTGATATAATATATTTACAGACATATAGAAGAGACATATAAGCTAAATCTATATAGATAAATAATAATATTTATATGTTAAATAGATATATCATTTAGCTGCAGAGTGGAAATCTATAGTGTGCATATATCTATCTAACTATACAATGAAGAAATGGCAAAATAAGTATACATACAGGTAGATAATACAGAATTTAAGAAATGGACAAATAGCACATGAGCAAAAAAAAATTACTTTATTGAGAATATGTATTTGTAAGTGTAATTATAAATCATGCTGTATACACTTCGATACAGGAACAAACATATGACATAAAGAGCATGTAAAGAACATTTATTATTGATTCGTAATGAAAAGATCACTGTATTTCCATGTGTTTAAGTTGTGCGTTCAGACAACACAGCACATAGGATACAAAGTTATAGATTTAAATATGCACGCCCACAAAGACGTCGCTGTTTGGGATCTATTGGCAGAGTATATAAAACACTTGTGAATCTGCACACCATTGTTCCATAGTTGATGGCGATTTTTAGGAAGTCAAACAATAGAATGTGATTTGGTACGATAAAACATGATCGTGGGAGCGTACACTGATGAGATATCTTACCAAACGAATGTTTATAGTGTGATCAGCATGATAATTGGATGGATTTATTGTAGTGTGTATCCAGCTTTACTTATATACATATGGCTTTATATTAGTTTATTAGTAAGTGTGCACAAATGTTTTTATAACTCTAATGCCCAATTATCCCTTCTGCATGACAGACAAAATAACAACATGCAGTCCCCTTATGCTCTACAGAGCATACAGGGTAAGAGAAGCGGCATCCTGCATTTGTTGAACAGAATAAGAGCATATTCAGAATAACCTACAGAAATTGCATATTGGGAATATTGGCTAATTGTAACAGGTGCAAGGCTGACGTGAACAGATAATTAAAATAGAATAAAAAAAAAATAACATCATGAATATACTGAGACCACTGATATTCTCTAAAAGACAAAATGTGTTGGGGACCATTGACAGGGATTGCCAACCCTGGAATCTGTAAAGAACACTCTGCCAAAGATTTGGGAGAGGGAGGCTCAGCACCAAGGATTTCAATGTCTTTTTCAGACATTATTATTTTATTATTATTATTATTATTATTATTAATTTAAGTATCTACTTGTTATATTTTTTTTATTTGTAAAAGGCTATTAAATATATACTACACTATGTGGTCCCTCTTTGTTTATATACACCTTTGAGATTCAGACACCAATGAGACAAACATAAGGAGATACAGTGAGGACATCCTGTTTTGGCAATTACAGAGTAGCCTGACTATCTTTGCATACTTGGTTGTAATTTTCATATAATTTATCATTACATTGGGCACCTATACCATTGCTATTTTCTACAGATTATGAATATACTGGTTAATTGTAATTGGTGCACAGTTAGTATAAACAAACACTGACCATATGACCATAGAAACAATAGCAATAGCACATCTTGAAAATTATATATATATATATATATATATATATATATATATATACACATTTTATGGCATTGGGTGTTTATTGGAAATTTGTGCCAGAGATCCATTCCCCTTGATACATTTATTTGCATTGAATCATATATATATATATATACACTATTTTTATAAATACTTAAAACATAGTTAAGCATATTACTTTATCAAAGCTCAACTATTTAATTATCTACAAAACAATGTGTTTAAGGATGATGGAAATTTCTAAAGAAACCCAACTGTACACCAATACCAATCACTATATAATGCCATCACACACTGAGGATTCACCTGTGCCTATATGTTCAGTGTGTCAATAAGAATGTATTCATGCGGTTTACTAGTATATACTAGTTAAAAAATTATGGTGATGTATAATAAATGAGTCCACTTCTCCAGCAGCAAACGCCATTTAATACATTTAGCTCAAGGTGTTATTCTAAATTTTGGTATAAACAGATCAATACCATAGAATCAATTAAAATTGCACACCTTGTATACTGCTAATTATAACTACTGCAGAGTGTGTAGAAACATATTATTACTATAGAATTAATTTAAAATGCACATCTTATATACTGGCTAATTGTTATAGGTGCAGATAGAATTACCTGTGAATGAAAGATAGGATGACGAGAGGATGCAGAGACGACTCCACTTCTCCTACTCTCTTGCCTTGTGTACAGATAACTAGCAGGAATTCCAGTATAACTTAGAAGAGACACACCCTACAGTCTATACTAGGGCTATTCCTTACACAGACAGGAGATGGCACTAATGCTGAACCTGATAGTCTGGCCAGGTCTGAGTAACCAACACAGAATTGGATGCTGCCAAGACCGCTCTTCTTGTCCTTCTGGAAATGTCAGCTGTAAACAGTTGGCGTTGGATCCCAATCTGAAGTATTAAAGAAGAATAGTGCTAATGATAGATAATGAGTTGTCCAAAAGTGTTGGCCAAAAATGTTCAATATAACAGTGCAGCCTGAGAGAAGTCTTCAGTATAGTGTTGTTGTTGAACACCAAAGGTGATGCAGGAATGTAGTGAGAGATCAGAGGAGCAGAGCGTTGGATAACTGTGTAGTCAGGGGCAGGCTGGGCAGGGGAGAAGGAGGCATCTGCCGCCAGGACCAGTCCTTTGGCTGGGTCATTTGGCCACCTGAATTTTTTCCCTTTAAAATGCTAATAGGCAACCGAGTCAAGCTTTGCCCCCTCGGCTAAAATTTGCCAGCCCTCCCCTGAGTGTAAGTATCAACTAGAGATCAACAAATAACTGCTTGTTCAATTTGATGGATGATTGGCAATATTAGATGAAGAGCATTGCTTCTAATATAAATGTGTTTAATTTGCCTTATAAAAATACATATTGCTGTAAAAAGCAACATTTTAAAAATGTAGTTTTTTACTCGTCTGCAAATTGCATAGGCATTACTACAATATCTTCTGCACTTACATTTTCTGCCAAAACTTATTTGGCAAAGAATAATATTATAGTGTAATAACCAGAGACACATAATGCCATGTAATGCCTTACACTGAAAACAATACGAATATGTATTTAGATATGTATCCTTGCAAAACAGCATATATATATACATATATATATATATATATATATATATATATATATATATATATATATATATATATAAAAAGATAGACAGATAGTTAGATATAGACAGACGTACATATATATATATATATATATATATATATATATATAAATCGCTGTATTTATAGTTTGTTCTGACGTATGAAAGACTATCATGAAAACATTACAAGGCATATTCACAGGCAAAGGTTTATCTTTATAGTATAATTTGTTGGTAAAAGTACGTATGTTTTTACAACCTTATTATGTCAGACGAAGAGATTATTTTTTCATATTCACAAAGAATGACAGTACAGTTCAATATTGCAAAAAAAATGTAATGCCATTTTTATGTATTTGGTATTATAATTATTGATAAGTGTTTTTGAATTACGTGGAGTGAAAAAATAATAAAATATTTTTATGGAGATAATTCTTTACTGAATACTTTCCGTCTGTTACTTCTATAAATGTGGCTTTATATTAGTAAATGTACAAAACATTTTTAATTATCCAGTGCACAATTTTCCCTCCTGCATGACAGATTTACAAGGGTCCTAGATGGTTAAGGTCCCTACCTCTACTGACTGTGGCTTTACAATGCTATAAATGCTATAAATGGCATAGACAACTATTGTCAGAATTTGTATAAAAATAATTCCACACATAAGAGGTGGATTTTTTGGTCTTATGCCCAGGCATGACAATGGCCTTCTTCTTTTCACTGGCAAGAACTGCTTCCACTGGTGCATAACTAGCCACAGTAAAGGTTAATAACAGCACTGTTGGCTTAGGTGCAATAAGCCTATTGTTAGCTTGTTTTGTGGGTGCCCAAAACCAAGCACGTCAGCCACAAAAGTGGCACTGCTTGTCGCTGGAGTGCTTGCTTTGTTAAACTTTATATGTCTTTATTAAGATCCAACTTAAGGCTGGGTGGGAGGGCCCAAGGACAATTCCATCTTGCACAACTTTTTCTTTTCTGCCACTGCTGTGTGCCAATGTGTCTTAGATGTGCTATGAACTGCTATGTGTTTGTGTCATTGCTCTGTCGCTTGGCATCCAGCCAGGTCGTTGCAGTCTTTGTTTGAAAGTGTATGGAAATAATATTGTGACCGGTGAGGTGGTCAGAATCGACTGCAAATGATTTGAAATTAGTGTTATTGAGGTTAATAATAATGTAGGGGAAAAAAAGCAAAATTATGTGATTTTAGCAAAAAAAAAATAGGGATTTTAGAAAAAAAATAGGGATCCAAAAGCAAAACCAAAAAACACAAGGCTGGTTTTGCCAAAACCAAAACACGAAGTTAATACAGATCCAAAACCAAAACCAGAACACGGGGGTCAGTGAACATCTCTAGTTCACATACTGCAGAAGTCCCGGATGGTTAATGTTTATAGAAGGTGCAGGGATCCATGATGGAGTCTGTGCCTAGTTATTGTCATACCTTCCAACATGACTGTCCCTGTCAGTTGGACAAGGGGCATTCAGAACCGTGTCCTTCTGTGTAACTCTCGCTGCTAGTGTACCCCCTTGTTGGTTCACCTGGGCTGGTACCCCTGACCTCTTGCCTTCAGGTCAGGGCTTTTTTGGATGGTTCCTCCGGGCCTATCACACTGGCTGGAGCTGCAGATTGCATGCAAAGCATTGGTACTGAAATGCTTGGTCCCAACCTCAGAACAGCCAGATAATGAATTAGATTTTGGTCTAATCTGCAGGTCACAGGAATGTCAGCAGGAAAGAAGTCATCAAAGCAGGTTCTTGAGGTAAGGATGTTTTATTAGCTCAAGTAGCAGTTATAATGACAGTTAAACACCAGTTTGTGGTACTAGCAATCTTCCAAGAGTTACAGATGGAATAATACATTACATGGTCAAACAGTCTATTTTGTATACAGATTTACACAGATACCCTGGCAGGAGGTAATCCAGCCTCCTGCTGCTCTAATCAATCTAGGTGCTTCATTCAGCCTGCACACAAATTAGCCTGGATGGGTTTAACACCTTTTTACATTGCTACCAGTGGTGCCACGATGTCTGCGGTTTTCTATTGAATGTTTACCATCAAGATATAACATTTATATAATCTTTGCTTTTAACACAATTGAACTTGTAAAATTCACATTCATCTTTGATTACTATCCTGAGTCTTAGAAACCTAGGGAGTTTACCAGCAAGTCAAATGATCCACTCCTGTTCTTTCAGGCTAGACAGACGTATTTGGTCATTTCACATGAAAATAGTTAATTAACATGAGATTACCTATCTCAAGTCAGTTGCACAACCCAAACATGATACCTGTCTGCGAAGTCAATACATTTCCATACCAAGCACATACCAATATAGAAAGATAAGTACATTTGCAATGATATACATTGGTGCACCATGCTAATAATTTTAATATATTTATACAATAAGTTATTTATAAGTGATTCAGCCACAGGCAACATCTCTACCTTTTTCAAACCCGCAGTTTGGTAAATATACCCCTTAGTGTAGAAAAACCCAACATGTCTCCTCTTACAGTGAATGTCAAGATATAACTGGTATGAATACAAACTAGCTACATTTGTTCGAATTGGTCAACTAATCAAACACAAAAAAATGATCTAGGCTAGATGAGAGCCAGACCATGGTGAAATAGATTATATTTCACTGATCAGCAGCCTAACACAGGTTATACCAATACATAACAAATTTCTGTTGCATACTTTTAAAAATAACAGTGGCACAGATGTGGAGTGCAAGTTACCATGAGATGAGGTTTAGATTAGGAGCAACTGTTCACATGAGTCTTTCTTATATATATATATATTTCTCTTTTTATGCTGCTGTTCGTGACATTTAATCTCCCTTTTTAATCTAGTTGACAATAAAAAAAATCATAGCTTAATTGTAATATAAATACGCCTTAACGAGATTCTAACTATAGATATGACTTTTATGATACATAAACTAAGCTTATCACACCGAGGGTTTATGTCATACTTCTACTTCTTATGTTTAACCAAACAAAAAAAATATGATACATACAGAGTACAATGATTACATTTCTCAGGTTAATTTTTGAATATATACCCTTTCATCCAAGTTACTTTACTAAAATATTTAAATATCAATCTTTTAAAGACCCATTGTTCTTGGTTGTTCTCTACCTATGATTTATAAATAAATTCAAACAGTGTCTATATTTCTACTGATCAGTTATACATCTCCATATGCTTGACAGAACAGAATATTGGGAAGTGGGAGCCATGTTCAAGACCTCTTTAAAATCTAGGAACAGTCTGATACCCAATGAAATCAATCATTTGAATATTTTTCAAGTCCCCAAAATCAAATAAATTTCTTTTAGCATTTATATCAATTTTAATCTATTCATGCAGAATCCCTGACTACATTATGATGACTTCTCTTTAAACAGAGAATCTTACACTATTGTACCGCGACACTAGATTCGAGGCTTAAACTACTCTACCTGGATATTGTGACACATAGCCTACATTGCCACAATGACAGCGATATATACTCAAATCAAAGTGCCATACGTAGAACTTGTAATGTTGTACAAAGGGTTAGGATAAGCAAAATTGCTCACCAGCAATGAAGGGTGATTTGAAACTATTACATAGCGTAACAATTATGTAACGTGTACAACAATGCAGTAATGTAGGTATTAAATATGGAGTACTTGCCTTACTCTAGATCAACGCTGGCCGGCTGGTGGTGCGAAGTCTAACGAACCCCCTGGTGTAAGAACCGCCGCAAGGTGGGATGGGCTTTGCTGCAGAGGATCGCAGGTAGCGGCCCACTGGTCTGCCTCTAGAGGTAAGGATGTAGGCGGTAGCTCACGATCACACTGGAAATGGAAGGTAGTATTAACCACTCCATGGTCAGGATAGCTGAGGTCTGGTACACTGGATACAGATAATGCGTGGTACAACAAGCCTGGGTCTGGTACACTGGAGTGGAGATATATACATAGTCAGCAAGCCTGGGTCTGGTACACTTGGAGAGGAGATAATACGTTGTCAGCAAGCCTGGATCTGGTACACTTGGAGAGAGAAGCCTGGGAAGTCAGCAAAGCATAAATGGTACACAGAGAATCCACACAGAAATCATCAAGTCAGGGAACAGAGAAAGTTGCTCTGATGCTGCCCAGGCGTCAGAGCAGGTCTTTCATAGTTTGCAGATTTGAATTGCCCGCCCTGTGCTGTCATGTGACAGCGCCGCCGTGACCCGGAAGAGAGAGATGATTGCGGCGCTGGAGCGAGGACAGGTGAGTTGTAACACATAGATGCATACATGATTGTATGCAGGGAACCTTGCCGGTGGTAAGGGAAATTAGATGATGGTGTAGATGTATAAATTCACAAATAGAGAATAAAACCTATCTGTAGAAAAAAAAGTGATTCCATGAACTCTAATGCTTAATTGATGCCAGCTGGTTGTAAATACCTAAGTCACACCTAAGCTAGACCCGGCGCTCCCATTAGGCAAGGTTAGGCACTTGCCTAGGGCGCCAGGCTCTGGAGGGCGCCACAGAACTGGAAATTAATTTTAAAACTGTGCGGCGACCGCTGACCTTACCTGTCACGGCCGCCGCACAGCATTCAGATGCATGGGGAGGGGGGGAAGAGGCTATTGCTCACCACCGCCGCCTCTCTGCTCCGTCTCCTCCCCTCCACTCACTAGTGTCAGTGAGTGGAGGGGAGAAGACGGAGCAGAGAGGCGGCGGTGGTGAGACAAGGTAAGAAAAGACGGGGTGAGGGGGGAGGAGGGAGGAGGGCGCCGATTTTTGCGGGGGGGGGGGAGAGGGCGCCGATTTTGCCTAGGGCGCCATGGACCCTAGCACCGGCCCTGACCTAAGCATACACATCCATGTACATATAGAAAATGACATCCTGTACGTCATGGAGAGAGGATACAGGGCAATGTATGTGGCATTAAGCAGCCAGCCCCTGTGACCTTTAACCTACATGGTGTGCACTTTATGTCTAAGCCCCCTGGTATTGCTTAACGAGCACCCTTTACCTCCTTTCTGGGGACTGCGAAGATTGAATATTTTAATGATCCCTACACATTACTTCATAATGAGCCCCATGAGGGTTGATCATAGTTTAATGGAGGTATACAATCTCAAAATCAAACCAAGATGCAGAGAAAATACTGGGGAAATACTTTTGAAACTGTGGATAGCTGTGAAATCCATTCTCCAGAAAACAAAACCCTTTCTGTCTTTTTTCTTTTTGAAGCCTTACTCCTATGTAACCCTTTTTGATAAGGCGTAAAAAGGGGATTAATATTTCCCTGTAGCAACCCCATCCTGTGACCTGTTATGCACGTCTAGTTGCTATCCAATAACGATTTTCCGATTGCCGTAATGTGTTTACAAAGCACAATGTGATTTAAAAGCCAAAAGTAGCAGAATAACAAGTCAGAATAAAATAAGTACAGCCGTTACTTTTAGCAGGCACTCTGGATCCAGTGTACAGTCATTCAGGTCTGAAGGCTGTGGTCAAGTAGACTGAACACTGGACCCAGAGCCCCCACTTATATACAGTTAGTGATACAGTGAAAACAATAGAGATGATGTGGCTTGCTTCCATAGGTTCAGGCTTCAGGAAGGTCCAGTGTAATGAAGGTCATTGATCATTTGAAATGATGCCATCCAGGGGTGGGCTTGACTTCTCCAGAAGATGCATACTTAATTTTCCCACCAAGAACTGGTTCAAACTGATATATTAGCATTACACAGACAATATCATTCGAATCATTTATTCCTTATGATCCATAACTAACATGCGCAATGTGCGATCCTTTCGGAGAATGAAACAGACATCTGCGGATAAATAGGGGATTAGAATGATACCAATCATGACATGTTTTCTGTGACATGAACCTTAGAGCTCACTAACGTGTATATAACATTATAATATTTCACCGTAAACTGCTACATTTCAGTACAAATAACTATGTGTTAAAACTACTTTTAGTATGAGCTATTTACATGTGTATGTGTCCGTGTAAATGCGTGTAAAAGTGTCTGCCACGTGCTGCGGTTCATTACTCTCTTCCACGCCGTAGCGTGCTATACGCATAATTTTGCACAAGGAAAAACCAAGTTGTTAGACATTAATTGAAATGACCATATCCAATTATCTGACTTCGACAGACCTTACTTTTAGGGCGGTGAGTGGTCAATAATAAAGAGAACTTTCTAGGTGGTAAAGTAAAAATGTTGAAGAGGAGGCCACCACAGTGCTCCAGCTTTGGTACAGCAACAAGTTTCTACATGCCAAATAAGCTGGAAAGGCCTGCTGGGACTTATTGTTCAACAGCTAAAGAGTCACAGGTTGAATGAAGGTTTGATAAAATTTTAATGTGAGGTTAGGGATATACTTTATTTACAGGCCTTATGCAGAAATACCGGTGGGGACAATACAGGTCTGGTTCATGTTTACACATCACTCCTTCTAATAAGAAACTTTGGGAATCATATAATTTGAACTTTGTGAGACAATTATTAAAAGGTACAAAACTGTGAGAATTATAGTTTATTTGCGACAGGAAAGGACATAGGCTGCGTATCGCCAAGCGTCCTGTAATTAAAGGATACTATGGTGTTCAGTCTATCAAACTATCAAACTATCAATGATAAAAAATGCTTCCTGTTACTGTCATGTGACAGATACAGAATGGTATAATCTCCAATATTATATGAGCTATAATGTTATACCAGGGGTTATTACCAGCTGCTGTAAAACTCCAAGTGCCATCATGCCCTGCCCCAGCTGGGGAGACAGAGAATGCCTGAGCTTGTACAGTATACAATATACAGCGTTATTTATTATTGTACAGGAAAACTCACCGCTTCATCATCACAAGCTCCCTTGTAATTTCAATATCACCTAAATCGGCTACATCTTTAGAAAGGTGAGCACTCAAACTAGATAAAGGGAATCAGCTTAGATGTATGTATTAGAGATGTTCGCGGACACACGTGTTTTGGATTTAGTTCGAAAACTTATTCAAGTTTTGTGTTGCCCAAGAATCCTGAAATGTTTTGGGTTTGGATCTGGATTTAATTAAAAATAGGTAAAATGATGTGATTTTGAGTTGTTTTTTGCTGCTACATTACTATTTATTGCATTAATGTACAGTCATTTATAGTCTATTTTCTAATGATCTCTGCACAACTGTTCAAATTTTCAACAGCTTGGCCAAAGACTGCAGTAAGCTGGCTGGCTAAAAATAGTGACAGAGCAACAACACAAATACATTACAGTTTAAAAAAAGATACAAAATCATTTCCTGATAAGTAAATTACTGTTATAAAATTTTCATTATGTGTGTGTAGACACTCAGTCGTGTTAGCTAATTTACATGATTGCAAAACATCCATTGAATATATAAACCTAAACTGTTTTCTGCTTGTATCTTAGAAAAGGGATCTGTTTCCTGGCACTACTATTTTTAGGAGAAGCTGAAGAGGAGACATGTCATGTGTGACTTGAGCTGACAGCTTGCTCACAAGAACATGTTTGCATCTGTGAAGATTTGTGTCAGTTGGAAAGAAGACTTTTTGTCCACATGTAGTTAAGTGGACAATTGATACAATGGCATTTTCTAGGGACTGAATGATTAGTTGTTTAACCTCCCTATACAGCTTAGAAATTGCTGTTCTGGAGAAATGGAATCGAGATTGAATTTTACTGCATTGGCACATCACCTCAACTAATCCCAATGCACTGATGTCAGAAATTGGACACGCATCCAATGATAACATAGCTGTCATAGTTTTAGTGATCTGCTTTGCAACCGGATGCTGGCTGTCATACACTTGCTTCACAGACAACTGTTGTTTAAAACCATGCTTACTCTTTTTGGTCCCCTTCTGCATTACTCCCAGTTGTAGCAGCTGTAGTGCTCAAGGATACCTCTTGGAAACATGAATTTGAAAATTTGAGGCTGAACTACATACTAATATTGAGGAGGTTGATAATGAAAGTGTTGATGGTGAAGATTGCATGAGGTGTCTATCCATTTGGCTGCTTGCTGATGCTAGTCTGCTTATCACTATAAACAATTCTGAACATTTTGTGTGCAAATCATTCTTCAATCACTATGATACAAAGTGGCAGAGCACTGGCTTATAGGATGGTCATTTTACACAAATAGACAGCTAAAGGTGGGCAGCAGGAGAGTAAAAAGAAGACGCAAATTTATATTGAAGGCTTTTTCCTTTATTTTATCTCACAATTATTTTTTAAGTTCCATCTACAAATCCTTGGAACAGCAATGGGAACCAGGTTTGCGCCGAGTTTTGTGAACCTATATATGAGGGAGTTTAAGAGTGAATATATATGATATTACCTTCTCCATTTGTGGAAATAAGGTATTAACCTTCAATTATAATAAACCAGTGGATGACTGTAATTTCTTACATTTCAAAAGTGGTCACTATAATCCTTGGATTAATAATATTACAAGGAGTCAGATGGGTAGATTAAGGCAAAATTGTTCTAATGATGGGGATTTTATAAGACAAACAAATTTAAAGGATAAAGGCTATCCAAGTTCATTATTAGAAGCACGTACTCTTGATAGAGACCTTATTTTTTTTCTGAGGAGTGAGAAAATAAAAAAAACGAGAGATGGGAAATATGCCTACTTTTGTCTCCATCATCAATACTAAGTCACATCAGATTCAAAAGATTATTAACACCAATTTTGGTATTTTTAATTAAGACAATATATTGAATAACTGTTTCTAAGATAACCCCCTAATGATATTTAAGAAGAATTTAGATTTAAAAAGAATTTTAGCCCCGAGTGTGTTAAAACCCAAGAGGTAGATCTGGATGAATCTTGGATTCCGAGGAAGCTAAGTGGTTGCTTCCGATGCAACAAATCTAATTGTCTTACATGTAAATTTCTTCAGAATAAAACAAAGAATATTACATCTAACTATTTAGGTACCGAGTTCCCTATAAAGGGTTTTATTAATTGTGAGACAGAATATGTAGTGTATGTATTAGAATGTAGCTGCAAGCTACAGTATGTGGGTAGGCCCAACAGATCCCTTAAATCCTGCTTTTGGGAACATAGGAGAAATATGCTGAACAAAATACAGGTACATAGTGTATCAAGACATTTTTCCACTACCCATGACGGTGATCCTAGTGGTCTGGGAGTTTAATATGTAGATACCACAATCAGTAGGGGGAACATGCTAAGCTATGTTTAAGTGAATCAGCGTGGATTCTCAAATTGGCTACCCTACACCCAATGGGGTTGAATGAAGCCTTAGATCATAATTGCCTCAACTAACTAGTGGATGGGTTTAGCTTTTCTATTACAATTTGTTTTTATGTTCATTACACGTAATATTTGGTATATTTATGATTTATGTTTTTATTAATTGTTATGTTATTGATTACTAATAAGAATAATGAATTTATTAATTATTATTGGTATATATTTTTTAATATTACTATAAATACCAATTTATTTTGAGTACTTCTACTACTACTATTATTATTATTATTATTATTATTATTATTATTAGTAGTAGTAGTAGTAGTAGCAGTAGTAGTAGTAGTAGTAGTAGTAGTAGTAGTAGTAGTAGTAGTAGTAGTAGTGGTAGTGGTAGTAGTAGTAATATGATCAATAATAGTATCAATGTTTTAATATTATTGAAATATGTTTGTATTATGGTAAATAGATTATTGTTATTATTGTTATAATTATAATGTGGTTATTTATGTTATTATTATTGGGTTATTATTAGAAATTGTCAGGCTCGGTTCCCCGAGAACTGAACACACCCGATCTTAGAAGATCCGAGTACGGCTCTATACTTTCACACACTTTCGGAATTGAAAACAAGGCAAAATGTCATCGTTATGTCGTCGGATCTCGCGTGTTTTGGATTCTATAAGTGCCGCCCTCCACGGTGATCCAGCGCCAATTCACAAAGGGACACCAAAGGGATAGCACAGTCTGTAGAGCAGTTGAGCAGCGTCATAGGTAGAATAGAAAGAGGAGGGGGTAGCAGTGTTCTTCAAAGTCTACAGTGACATTCAGGAGAGCTCCATTGCTCCATTGCTAAATGTCATTGCTGAAATACAAATACTAGGGCTGGCAGGCTTGGTCTTCTGAATTTGCAGTCAAATTGTACGATGTTATATAGGTTACACACAAAGAGGAGAACTCCATTGCTAATTGTCATTGCTGAAATACAAATATTAGGGCTGGCAGGCTTGGTGTAAATCAGCAGTCACCTTGTACTCTGTTATCAAAATGGATTCACAGCAGTATGCAGAATACGGTGTAAAGCCACTGTCAGTAGAGGTAGGGACCTTAACTATCCAGAAACCTCATCCATGTTACGCCATTTTAAGTGAGTTCATGGCAAGCTGTTGGCAAAATCACAAACTTATGCTAAAAAAATAACAACAAGCAGTCCATCATCAGATAGGTCCCTTCTCTCACCTACATCCTGACGCCTGCAATCTACATCCACAACACCGTCCTTATCAATATCCTCAGTAGAGATCGGTGTTAGTCCTGCATCCAGGTTGGTAAGGCTAGATGACTCCTCCACTATCCTGGATTCCTCAGAAGAATTTTTGAGAGTTAGTCCCACTGCTGCTACTGCTGGGGGTGAATCTTCATCCCAGAAGCAGACCAATAAAAAGACTACTAGTAGTTTACAACAATTGACTGTTAAACAATCCTTTGCAAGAGGAAGCAAGTATGTAAGCTGTCACCCAGTTGCAAAGCGGATCACAGACGCCATGGCAACTATGCTAGTATTAGATCTGCATCCAATATCCACTATTAATGCAGCTGGGTTCAGACAATTACTTGAGGTCTTGTGTTCCTGTTACCAAATTCCATCACAACACCATTTCACTAGAAAACCTATTCCTCACCTCTACTAGAAGGTTGGTAAAAATGTAATTATTGGGCTACAAAATGCCCCTCTAGCCACTGTACACTTAACCACAGATATGTGGACAAGCGGAACTGGGCAAACTAACTGACCCAGATCTGAAAAGATGCAAGGAGCTCCTGGTGAGCAAGATGACAGCTCAAGTGTTACATAACAGGACGGCATCTCTTCCTTCAGTTTCTCTCTCATCTGCTGCTAGGAAAAGACTTAGCTTTCCCAAGAGACCCAGGGATAATGCAGATGACTCAGCACAAAATTTTGACATCTGGTCTGGTCTTAAATAATTGACCAAAAACCGTAACACCTAATATTATAAATACACCTAGCGCAATGAGCTTAGCTCATTGTGCTAGGTCTAATTATAGTATTAGGGATTTTACATGACAGCATAGGAAAATTCCCTAATACTATAATTAGACCTAGCTAAGCTCATTGCGCATTGGAGCATTGCGCATTCTACTGTGAAGAAGCTGTTTGCGGCGGTTCTCCTCTTTTTTTTCCTTCAATCAAGAAAGAAGATTTGTGGATGTTATAAATCTGGGGCCCTACTGGCTGCAGACAAGAAGAGTGCATGCAACAAGGGGGCGCCCCTGGCCAGGAAGATCAGAAGACTCCAAGCAACAAAAGGGGGCTTTTGCCCAAGAAGAAAAGAAGACATTACAAGCAGGGACTTTGGATCTACAAATACTTTTTGGACATTTCAAGCCGCTCTTTGGAAATTACGAATTTATTTTGGACTTTTACAAGCTGGACTTTGGATACAAAATTATTGGGGACATAGTTGACAGGAATTTTTGGATTAAAAGCTGCTGACGACAGATGAAAACATCTGTGGTGAGTATAGGTCATTTATTATTTTTAATAAAAATATGTGGTATCAATGAGGGTGTTTACTGTCTTTAATGTGGGTTTATTATTTTTGTTAAATGGGTGTGGATTTAATGAGGGTGTTGTGATTTTGTAAACATTTTATTTTGTGGAAATACAGGTCCCAGCCAGCCCTGTGTGTGTCAGGGCATGTTGGCACTTGTGGTTCACCAAGTGCCAACATGTACTGGCTGCCATGGGTATGCTGGTGCCTGTAGTTAGTAGCAGCATGCCCACACTATTTATGGCACTCTGGCTGGCTGGGACTTTTAGTTCCACAAAACAAAATGGCGTCTGTTTTTATTTTTTTATACTTTATTCGGCGTTTTTACCCTGCACCCACCGCCCAGAGGTCTAGGAAGAGTCCTAGACTGGGCTGGGTGTCCATAGAGGGGGGCACGCTTGTTTTTTTGGGCGGACCCCAATCCCTAGCGAATCCAGCCCAGCGCTGAACAGCCTCGGGTTGGTTTGTCATTATGGCAAGGGGACCCCTGTTGCATGTCCCCCTGCTAGAGTGCCACCCACCCCAGGCTGGTTTGCCTAGTGCTGGTCGAGGGGACCCCACGCAAATCGAGGGGACCCCACGCAAATTTTTTCCCCGATTTTCACGTAACCAGCAGTAGTCTGGCAGGGTTAATAGTGAATAGAGGGGGGACCCCACTCTTTTTTTTTCACTTTGATCTATTTTTAACAGTTTTTACAGCTGCGGCTGTATAGCATGGACAGTGTGTAACAGTGATGTGTTTATACAACACGCTGCTAGCAAGCAGCATGTTGTATCTGGTGTAGATTCATACATTTGAGACTTGTAAAGCTGGAGTGGAAAACAGTCGGGAGTTTGATCTCTATCGATTTTGGAAAAAGCGATTTTGACAGAAGCACAAACCTGGCGATTTTACATGAAATCTCAGCTTCATACATCTGCGGGTTTCAACTCTCCCGAGAAAATCGCTGGATTTGCAAAATCGGACCTTACTTGTCATGTGAGAATAGAGCTGATAGATTGCTGACAAGGCGCTGTTTGCATCTGTGAAGATTTGTTTCAGTATAAAATAAAGACATTACATATGACTTAAACCTAGGATTGAGAACGATTGCAAATATGTAGTGATCCAATTTCAAGATGCTGCGAATCCTTGGGTCCTACCAATGTGCATAAAAGACTTGATCTACAAGGCTGACATACTTTCCAAAATTGCAAAGTTTCATCTCCTCCTTCAGCTTCTCCTTCTGCTTTTCCAGTTGTTTGATAAGGAGTATGTCTTGACTGGCAGTGCTTGAACTCACTTCATTTGCTACAATTTTTAAATGGTTTGAGGAGCTTGCATGAAACAGTAAGGTCTCTCTAATGTGCTGGAGTCCTATAACATGCCCCCTTTCCCTATCTCATAGTTTGATATGTAGCTCTTGATGGCTTGTTGCTGCTCCTCTAGTCGCTGGAGCATATAAAGTGAGGAATTCCACCTTGTTATTACCTCTTGCTTTATTTCGCTCCATTATCAATAATGAAGAAACCTGAGGAGAATCTTGGCAGGGTGAGCCAATTTGCTATCACATTCCTGAGTTTTTCCAAAAGATTTAAAACATTATGTTTTGAGAAAATCCAGCGATAGAAAGAGTAGCTTGCCTGTGCATGACCTGAAATTGAGTGCTAGCACTTTCATGCTGAAAGGATGAGGAGGAGGATGATGAAGTTACCAGTGCAGATGCTACTGCAGATTGGGACGCACTGACTCAGTGGGCTGTCAGGGTCATATAGTCTTTTGTTTGACCATTGCCACTTGTTCACATACCTGTAGTTTATTGGACAGTTGGTACAATGGAATTTTCCAAGGACTGAATTAATTTTTGCTTAACCTCCACATACAGCTGAATTAGAGAAATTTAATCAAGAAGGAATTTGGTAGCATGGACACATGACCTCAACTAATTGGCTAAAACCTGATGCATTAATGGCGGAAATTGAACGCACATCCAATGCTAGCATAGCTGTTATGACTTTAGTCATCTGCTGTGCAACAGGATGCTGACAAACATACTTGTTTATCCTTTCAAATGCTTACTTCACAAACAATTGTGCAAAATCATTATTTTTTTGTTCACTTTTTTCTGTATAGTTGTGTCACCCCTAGCAGCAGCGTGCAAGGATGTCTCTTGGGAATCATGGATTGCATTATGAGAGTTAGTTTCAATTTAAAGAACTGGATGCTGGACTACGTTCTAATAATGAGGAGGTTGTTGATGAAGATGTTAACACTGGTGAGAATTGCATGAGGTGTCTATCTGATTGGCTGCTAACTGATGTTGGGCTCCTTACTACTATACAATGTTCCACATTTTGACAAACGACTTGAATGCACTTGCTGCAAATTATGTAAGAGGGAGGAGGTGGCTGACAAATGCTACAGATGCTTTTACAAATGTTGCCTGATTTGGGATAAAAGTATTAAAAACAGAAGAGGTGCTTTTTTTCACCTTATGACCTGGCATGATAAGACGCTTATCATGCGCATGAGGTGGTACCACTGGAGATTGCTTTAGTTTAACACAATCATCACCATCCTCCTCATTATCTTGTTCAAGTACAACACATTCATTTTCAGTTCCCCAATTATCTTCTTCATGCTCTTGCACAAATGCAAGTTCCAAGTGTGAAACTTCAGACTCATATAGAGCACTCATGATACCCTCCTTAGAGTCTCCTCAGTATTCTGTGAGTGCCCATGTTGTTGTTCAGCCTCGGTGTTCTTTGCAAACTCTGATTTGGCTTTTTTGGTGGTGACAGTGACAGACCTACACTCTGAGTGAAAAGGTGGTGCATGGGACGTTAAGGAAGTTGTATGACTGTGTTGTGCAGTCTGTTTTACAATGGGCATTCTAGAACGTGTGCCAGTGCCAGCAATAGCAGGACCCTAGCAAAATGTGGGCATTCTCTGAGCCTTGTCTTGCCATTGAGTGTTGTATATGGAATGTTAGCTATTTTCCTTTTTCTGAACAAATCACTACATTCATCAAAGGCATGTGACAAGGCATTTTAAGGGTTGAAGTTTAAGGATTACTGTCTTAATAATAGTATGCAGTAGTTGTGGAATCTGCTATTCTGTTGTCTGTGTGTAATGTAACCTCTAAGAGAAAGACATCTATTTTTAGGACTGCATCAACTATTTTAACATTTGTAAGTGAATTGTGTGTTCTTTATATGGTACATGAACACATGGTACGTCTGTCTCATACTTCTGTCATTCTGTAGCTGTGCTATCTATACTGATGGCCAGCACTATTGCAAGAAATGAACAATGCTTCATCAATATCTGGATATTAAATTTCTTCATCACGTGTCAAGCCAGGGATGTGGCAAGCCCCAAGTAAATGTTGGTTGTGGGGGGAATGGGGATGGTGGCTGGCGCTGTTGAAAGGGGACTGGGGGAAGGATAACTCCCCCATGTGTCTTGTGGAAATGGGGGACATGGAGGACGTCCAAGTATAGGAGGCAGGAGGAGCAGTGGCGCACGCAGGGGGGGTTTCTGTGTCTCTAGAAACCCCCCTGCGCTAACTAAGTGGCCACTGTCCTATACAGCAGCCACGATGCTGTCAAAGAAGCGTCCGTAGTGTATACAGCACCGCCGCGGACGCTTCTTAGACAGCGCCGCGGCTGCTGTATATGACAGACCTGACGAAACGGAGCCCCCCACCCCCTGACAATCCTGCATGTGCCCCTGAGGGGGATGAGATGATTCCACCCTGCACAGGAGCTTATAGGCAGCAGGCAGGGCTGTGCTGCTTGTTAACGTGACATAACCATATGGCACTATCACTGGAGTAGGTTGGCACCTGCTGCGCTGCTTATTAACTTAAAGACACTCTGCTGTTGTGAAGCCTACTTCAACTCAGGTGTGACTAATTTGGTCCAGAGAGCTAAGGAGGGAACCTACTCATTCCGGGATGCAAGAATTTAGGCCACACAAGATGGTCGGCGGTTGAACTACTGAGGTGGTGAGAAAGCCAGACGACACAGAAGGATTTGTGGTGTGAAGTGCGAGTCTAGGGTTCAGGTTGGTGGGAGAATGGGAGGGTTGTGTGGAAGCGGAGGGGTTATGGTGGCAGAAAGTGCACTACAGAGGAGAGGGTAATGGTAGTGGAGGGGGTAGAGAGCATGGACAAGTCACTGAGCAGGGAGAATAGATTTAGGAAAAAAAGTGGTATGGGTTGAAGGGATAAAAGTTGAAGAAGGAGAGGGAAGAGAAAAGACAAAAGCAGGAAAAGAATGAAGACAAAGGTACATAAGAGTAAAGAGAAAGGTAAGATATACGACAAATTTAACAGTTAAGAAATAAAATTGCATATATTGATATTTGTGTTACAGGTCCGCAGGATTGTGTGCAGCAAAAGAGCCAGAATGTCCAGTTCTAAAAACCTATATAGGAAATCCGAAGGACCTCCCCAATGGATTAAATTGATGTAAGACAGCGTGATAAAACTTTAACCCTTAATAGGTATGTGTATTGTATACATACAGAAATATATTGCATTTAAGTGCGTTCTGCTATAGCGTCTCTCTTGTCAAACCTTTGCTCAAATTTAGCTTAAAGATTTTAGTCTAACTAAGAATCGAACATTTATCTCAGTTTCCGTAGTTTAGGAATGATTTGATAAATCTATTTGAAAATCACATTTAAACATCTCTAGTTCTGATGGGGGCACAGCCTTAGATGCACAGAGTTATACAAAAAGTTTTTTCGTGCTAAGGAATCATGCCTAGTAAATACATATGTTACTCATACATTCCTATGTTTATTACCTTATCTTGCGGGCAATAAATGCTGCTCACAATACCGTAATGATATTGTAGAATTTACTGTATGACTTCTGCACATGTCATATAACATTTTTTTCTAATTGACATTTAGGTAATTGTAGTTATACTTATGCACATTTTAAACAACATTGTTTATATGTTTGCTAGCAGTACAAAAATAGCACAAGATGTGCTATTCTTGGATTTGATGAGTCTAAAATAAATATGTGCAAGGTTCCTAAGAACAGGATTAGAGTGGCAAGAGACTATTTTTTGTCATAAATCTATTTTACATACTGTAGTGTGTAGTCTCATTTTGGGAAAAAGAAGTGAGGGTTGGGGGTGTAGTAAAGTAGGCCAGGTATAGTAAGGGCATTCTGAAGCAGATGAGCCCGAATCAAGTCTTGTGTTTTCCATAAGTACACTTGTTTTTAGCTGTATCTTGGGCACCCGCTATAGGGCAGGTGTAAATGCAGACTGATAGTGATGACTGACACTGCATAGCTTGCGATTTAAAAATTACATGCATCTACATGCAATTACTATGCAACTAAGATATACTATAAAAATGCATTGTGTGCCTGATTAATTAAGGAATGTAAATGGCAATATTTGCTGTAACAGAGCTGAACTAGGAATTGTTGTGCGAGAGAGGATGCTGGTGCCCCACTCAAACAATGGCACACTGCCTGAGGAGGCATGGCTATCCACTGTGGGACAATGCCCAGTCCTTTACAAACTTTAAACTATTCTCCAACATTGTGCTGCTTTATCTTACCTGTTCTTGAAGATTTGACTACCTGGTGCTGCTGTTGGTGTCTTAAGCTCAGTTGATGCTTACCTGGATCCTGGAATGTTGGGGTCCTGTTTTTGAATAGAAAGAGTTACTATTCACCTCCTAGAAATCCAAGCAATGAATAAACACTGCACCTACATGTAAAATTACACATCCTTCCACCTTAACCATCCAGACACTAAATTAATCATTTTTTGGGGGGTTTAAAAATGACCTCCTCCCCCTAGCAGCCACAAAATTAAATTAATAGTATTTACATCTAATAAATATGTATATTTACCTCAAGCAGCCACAACATTACATTAAAAGCATTTCCATTTAATAAACAGACAAATTCACCCACACAACCCTCGATAAATTAATAGTATTCTCGTTTACTAAACAGACACATTCCATATATGTTTATTTTATTCATGCAAGATCCAATAAAAATGTTTATTCAAAAATATAAACTAAACAGATATATTCTTCCCTCCGACCTTGACATTAAATTAGTAGCATTTTCAGTCAATAAATAGACTTATTTTATCCATACCAGCACTCAACATTAGTTAATAGTGTTTCTATTTAATAAATAGGCCTATTTTTCTCCAACCTGCTCTCATCCCAAGTAATAGTATTTACATTTCTCCCACTGAGCCCTGACATTAATTTGGTAGCCCCACATATAAAATAGACCACACATTGCATCAATAGACTTCCCAAATACTTTAACACCCTCACCAGCCACAATATAATAATAATACCCCCCAAGCTTCCAATTTAATACTCCCACCAGCTTCTGTAAGTTCGCCCAGCAGCTCACTGTGGTCTTTTAAGTGAGAGGAGAGGAGAGAGAGGGAAGGAAGGAAAGAGAGGAGAGGGGGATGAGTAATAGGAGGAGAGAGGGGGAGGAGAAACGGATCTCCCTGATTTGCACCATTTAGAACAAGGTGACTGGTCCTGGAGGAGGGGAGAGAAATCAGAAGTACAGAGATCAATGTCAAGATAAAAGTTAGATATGGGCTGTGGAAAAAGAGCTGTCAGTGGCTGTTCTTGCTTACCCTTACTGCTCAATCACATTCAGTCCTAGCAGCAATCTCATATCACTGCTCAGTGCATAGTAGGGGAGAAATAGAAAGGATGGTGATACAGCGCTCCCTACAAGTGTGGATTGTGGACACTGCAGTCTCATGGGACCAGAGGGGGAAAGGGGAAGGGGAAGGGGAAGGGGTGGGTAAAAGGGTGGCTCAACCCTTGGATACAGTAGTAATAATTGCTAGTCCCTGGGCGCATGAACAATGAAACCATGTAAAAAAGACAATTTAATAAATTGTAGAGTTGCAACTATAATATAAAGCTGTACATAAACACACATATAACAGTGGTGAAAAACCTTAATGCGGTATATTGCTAACAGCACATTGCATACAACAAGCATATATAGCAAGCATAGGTAGACAATAAAAGGAGCAATTAGCATAAATGATCCTGATGATGCTGGTATATCAACTGGTAGCCATTCTGGCTAGTCATATGTGCAACAAGTGCTGGGTTTCCAGCCCACAAGTCCAACACGCACCTTTAAATAAAAGCAAACAATGTCCAATTGTGGATTTCATACATCCATTCCTCCTGGGTGAGGATATGAAACAAATGGAATAATGCAGACAGTTGAATATCCCCAAATAGGTAGTGGATCAGTCCTGAAAGTGAATCCTGGTTCAAGAGTGGTAATAGATGGCAGACAGGTCCATCGGGTGAGCCCAATTGTGGAGACTGGTTAAAGGACTTACCCTTAGTGAAGCGGAATACAGTTCACATAGTTGTGGTTAATCCATAACCTGAAACGCTCCCTTGTGTTTTGGGCCCGTCGCCGTGGAGATGTTCTCACGTCCTGCTGCCTGCCGGAAGTGTCCGTCTCTGGATAGATGGTGTTGCGCATGCGCATGCGACTGTGGTGCCGCTGCCCGTAGCGGTGGGTTTGAATATGGTTGTTCGCAGAGAAACTGCAAAGAACTGTGCAGTGTATAGATGTGTGGATTCAAGACAACGCGTTTCACCTTGGGGCTTCCTCAGGGATTGTTAAACGGGGGGCCATTGGTTAGTTTTAAATAGGCGCCCATTTTCCGGGTAGGCTGCTGATAGGTCATTCCTTTCCATGTTGTCATATGTCCCATCTTTGACAGATGCCTCATCCAATGGGGGGGATCGTAGTAAACAAACTTGTTTCTCCTCTTATATTGAGCCAGCTGTTTGTAATTATATCTTCCACATTATGCATTGGTATTTGCTTTATTGAAGGGCTAAGGTTACATTTGGTAGGCTGGTAATAAACCATAAATAAAAACAAAGACAAAGTGCGTCCATGTTTGTTTTTCTCTTGCAGAATTGCAATCTTGTTAATATTGTCCCCAAAGAGGATGAATAGACTTGTAAAAACAAGAATCATGAATAGTTTGACTCCATTAGGGGAAGTCCAATGTCCTTATGCAGTAGTGCGATGTATAATAAACATCTCCAAATGCTGCGGGGAACAGTGGTCCTGTAGTAGCAAGTAATAATTACATTTGCAACAAATATCAGTTGCCATCTTGTTACATTAAACACCAGTAAATAGGCATATAGTCATAGATGTTGCCCTCACATTCTAGACTGGTGATGGTGGTTTAGGTGGTTATGTAACAGTGTGTGTATTTGTTACGGGTCGTACCAATAATATATAGCAATACAGTTGTATTGAACACTCGGGATTCCCACAATTAATGCAAGTTAAGAGGTATGTTGATAGTGGTACAGAATTGTCCATATGTAGTCAAAACATTAGTTGACAGGTGCTTGTATAGAAACAGGGTTGCAGATTACACAGAGGGGATCTCAGAGGAATTGGCCTAATTCAAAGTCAATATTGAGTCATTTTGGTGTAAGAGTTTTCATAAGATAGATATGTTTGGACTCTTCTCTCGATATGGATTTTATGTAATCTCCCCCTCTGCATGGTTTAATAACTTTTTTAATTCCCATAAATTGCAATTGCGATGGGTCCTTGGAATGGTGTTTGGGAAAGTGGTCAGAGACACTATGTTTTTCAAAGCCCTTTCTTATGTTTCTATGATGTTCAGAGATTCTGACGTGAAGTTTCCTAATAGTTCTCCCAATATACTGTAACCCACAGGGGCATTGTAGGAGGTAAATAACCCCTGTGGTGTCACGTGTAATTTTGTCCTTTATGGGGTATGTTTCTCCCGTAGTTGTTGAGGCGTAGAGAGTAGATGGTTTAGTGTGTCTATTGGTGCTAACCTTGCACGCTGCACATCTGGTTCAGTGAAAAAAGCCATTCGTTCTCTCTTTAAGCCAAGTCTCGCCTGTATTTGGTTTGCTTGGTGGTATGGTGCTATGTACAAGTTGGGTTCTAAGACTATTGGCTTTTGTATAAATAAACCTTGGTTTATTTGGGAGAATTCCTTTAAGCTTTTCATCTCCCAAAAGAACCTTCCAGTGCTTCTGGATGATGTGTTCGACTCTTTTTGAATCATTACTGTATTGGTTGATGAATGGGACATTAAACTCAGCAGCTGGGGCATTCTTTTTACAAAGGATACTGGTCCTGTCTATTTCCCTGACAGTTGCTAAGGCCTGCTCAACTGTTTCCTGATTGTAGTTCCTCTCAAGAAACCTGTTCTTAAGTAGTTCTGCCTGATTATCGAACTCCTCTATTTTGGAACAGTTGAGCCTAATTCTTGTGAATTGACCTTTAGGTATATTGCGCATCCAATTGTTGTGTTGACTACTTGTTGATGGAATAAATGAATTGGAGTCTACCTCTTTGAAAAATGTTTTGGTTTCAATTTGGTTTTGTTGGATGTAGATCTGCAGGTCCAGAAAGTTAATGACCTCTGTACTGGTGTTTGCAGTGAAGTGTAGGTTCAGATCGTTAGAATTGATATGGTTAAGGAAAAGAGTAAGTTGGTCTTGGGGTCCTGTCCAAATGAACAGGACATCGTCAATGTATCTATACCAAAGATGCAAAAATTGGATAAAACGGATTGTTGGTCCATATGTTGTTGTTCTCCCAGACAGCTACAAACAGGTTCGTGTTACTGGGCGCAAATTTTGCGCCCATTGCTGTCCCGCGAACCTGTCTGTAGAACTGTCATTCGCACCAAAAATAGTTGTGGCCTCAACAAGAAAGTTTACTTGTTGTGCTGGAATGTTTGATTGATGTGTGAGAATGTTTCGAACATGTGTGCATCCTGTTGTGTGATCAATGACAGTGTATAGTGAAATGACGTCGCATGTGGCCAATGTGAACCCTTCCTTCCAAATGGTTTTATTGAGAATTTCTAACACATGCCCTGTGTCCCTCAAATAGCTTTTTTGTTGAGACACTAGGGGTTGGAGAAATGAGTCTATGTAACTTGAAGGATTTGAGGTTAATGACCCAATCCCCGAAACAATCGGTCTTCCCGTGGGTTTTGCAGGTTTTTATGTATTTTCGGTATTTGGTAAATGACTGGGGTTCTTGGGGATTTGACATAGAGGAAGTCCAACTCTTTTTTATTTAGGATGCCTGTTTGGAAGGCTGGTTTAAGAAGTTCCAGCAGCTCATTCTGGTATTGTACAGTGGGGTCCGACTTTAGGGGTTCGTATGTAGTGGTGTCCCTTAATTGTCTATTTAGTTCCTCCAAGTATTTGTCTTTATCTTGGATGGTGATCCCCCCCCTTTATCTGCTGGTTTTATTATTAGGTCGGGATTCTGCTGAAAATCTTGGAGTGCTTGTTTCTCTTTTTTGGTGAGGTTGGAGTCCCTAATATCTTCCTTCTGAGTAGTCTGAAGTTTGTCTAGATCCGTTTCAACTAATTTTTGAAATGTTATGATAAAGGGTCCTTTGAGATGGTGTGGGTAGAAAGTGGATTGTGCTTTTAGCTGGGTGTGAACAAATTCTGAATTGGTGGTTGGGGCGGGTTCTGGGCTTTTGGTTTTATCTGTCCCTATAAAGTACTTTTTAAGGGTGAGTTTACGAATAAACTTATGTAAGTTTATGTATGTGTTAAATTTGTTGAGGGTTCTATCAGGAGCGAATTTTAAGCCTTTGTCCAAAAGTTTGGTTTGGGTCAAGAGGTACTTTACTGAGGTTGAAGATTCCTTTGCCAGTATTTGTTATTTTCTTATTTTTGGTCTTGCCCCTAGCAATTCTGCCTCCTCGTCTCCCTCTGATGGTTTTGATCTTTTCCTGCTTTTGGTAGTGGAGTATGTGGGTTCTTTTTGGTTGAAATTGGTTATTTTACATGGTGAAATGGGATCCAAGGGGTTCTGAGCTACTTGTGGTGGTAGAGCTTGCGCTAGTTCTAAAAAAAGGTTAAGGTTGGTTTCAACTTCAACATCTGTTTGAGAATGCATAGTGGGGGGAAGTTGATTCAGTTTATCAAGGAGAATAGATTGTGAGCTTTGGATTTCTTTGTGATAGACATCTCTACCTTTCCTGAAGCTGTCTAATACTTTTTTGTTTGGGGATATTCAACTGTCTGCATTATTCCATTTGTTTCATATCCTCACCCAGGAGGAATGGATGTATGAAATCCACAATTGGACATTATTTGTTATTATTTAAAGGTGCGTGTTGGACTTGTGGGCTGGAAAACCAGCACTTGTTGCACATATGACTAGCCAGAATGGCTACCAGTTGATATACCAGCATCATCAGGATCATTTATGCTAATTGCTCCTTTTATTGTCTACCTACGCTTGTTGTATGCAATGTGCTGTTAGCAACATACCGCATTAAGTTTTTTCACCACTGGTATATGTGTGTTTATGTACAGCTCTATATGAGAGTTGCAACTCTACAATTTATTAAATTGTCTTTTTTACATGGCTACATAGTAGGGGAGAAGCTAGGCACCAGAAGCTGAAATGAAAGAGAAAAATGATAGGTGACTGCAAAAATAGCGTCCCCAGAACCCTGAGCAGTCGCACATGCTGAACCACTCTAGCTATGGTCCTGTGCTGTATTTTACATTAAATTTCACTGTGCATGGCCAGAACTGGACAGAGAACGCAAGTCTATGTAATTTGACTGCAAAGGACAATTACGACAGCCTACGATTCATAAGGGGCGGAATTGGGAGAGAAGGGGCATACGCACGTGGGAAATGTACAATATGGGGGTGTGAAGCTCGCGCACACGCAGCAGCTTCCTATTCGAGGTTTTGGCATCTCTAAGATACGTGTTTTTTAGTCGTATCCTTTGCACCCGGTGGTGGTTATAATTCCTGCACAGGAAATGACGGCACTTAACCTGCCAACAAGAACATGTCGGCAGGCTGAATGGAGACAGTTCCATTG
The DNA here is from genome assembly GCF_038048845.1 of Mixophyes fleayi. Lineage (NCBI taxonomy): Eukaryota > Metazoa > Chordata > Amphibia > Anura > Limnodynastidae > Mixophyes > Mixophyes fleayi. The sequence goes on along the minus strand of NC_134405.1, from coordinate 31,348,315 downwards.
CTGATAGGTTCACAATGTCAAAAGTGTGATTGAAGACATTGACATTGTTGCTAATCACAAAGCTGACATTAAAAGAGTAATCGAGGCGCCTCCAGTAGTTCCAGTGCCGGAATTATGAACTGCTCCCTTTGCACCAGCTACAGAGCAGGTGTAAATGCCAATTGATGGTGATGACAGTCATGTATGCATGCTAGAACATGTGTTTGCAAAGAAATGCAACTGTAAAAGTGCATTTTATGTACAGTGGACATTAATACCATCCTGAAAAATGTATTTTTTATTTTTTTTTATGTTTTGTTATTAATTACTACGGCTGACAATAATTGAATACTTTTTGTTTTCTGTGCTTTCACCTGGGACTTTATATTCCACATATGTATTGGACGTATCCTGCAGGGTATTGCCTGTCAGAGCAGAGCCTACCTAAAACCATATTACAAAAAAAGACGTTTCTTCAGATTAGAGATGCTCACTGACCCCCGTGTTTTGGTTTTGGTTTCCGATCTTGATTAGCTTTGGGTTTTGGTTTTGCCAAAACCGTCCTTGCGTGTTTTGGTTTTGTTTTTTTTAGCTATTTTCTATAAAATTTAATTTTTTGGGGTAAAATCACATTATTTCGTTATTATTTTATACCTACATTATTATTAACCTCACTAACACTAAATTCCAGTGATTTTCATTCAATTTTTACCATCTCACAGGTCACAATATGTTTTTTATACACTTTCAGCCAAATACTGCAGCTATCTGGCTGCATGATAAGCGACAGAGCAATGACTTAAACACACAGCAGTTCCTACCACATCTAGGAAATATTGCAATGAGCGCTCTAACTGTTTCTTGGATAAGTGAGGTAATTCTACAGCTAATACATGGCAACGAGCTCTGACCTCCCCCGGGATGCGTGCTTTTATCAGACACACACCAATCCAGGGCGCCAGACAACGCACTAAAAAGAGCTATTGAAAGTCACAGTGAAAGCCAGTTCATCAGTGAGCTTAGAATCAGTCCCAATGAACTGCTTTAAGGATGCCATTAATCAAAATGACCAAAGCACCTTTTCTCTTTGGGTGTATATTACACCCTACACTTATTAGTGCAAATTCAGAAATATACTGTGCTGCTATATTAAAATTTCATCAGTCAGCAAATACAGCTTTTTTAGAAGGGGGGAATATGACACCCCAAACACTTTGTAGTGCAAATTCAGAAATATACTGTGCTGCTATATTAAAATTTCAGCAGTCAGCAAATACAGCTTTTTTAGAAGGGGGGAATATGACACCCCAAACACTTTGTAGTGCAAATTCAGAAATATACTGTGCTGCTATATTACAATTTCATCAGTCAGCAAATACAGCTTTTTTAGAAGGGGGGATATGACACCCCAAACACTTTTGTAGTGCAAATTCAGAAATGTACTGTGCTGCTATATTACAATTTCAGCACTCAACAAATACAGTTTTTTTTAGAAGGGGGTATGTGACACCCCAAACAGTAGTGCAAATTCGGAAAAATCCCTCCTCTATCCAGCTCTATTCCTGCAACCTAACCCTTCTCTGTCTCTCTCTCAAATGGTGCTAAATCGCCGTGGAGGAGGCTATTTATTCATTTAAACTCGCAATATCCGAGATCCGACGACGTCACAATGACGTTTTGCCTCGTTTTGGAAACAGAATAGGCAGGAGAGGCGGTGACGAGGAGGACTGAGAGGAAACACGCTGAGTCCCTGAGAGGAGAGGAATTCAAACCCAAGTGTTGGGAAGTATGCAGTGGTAACCAGCCGGCAACCCGATCTCTGGAGAAGGATATAAAGGTTTCCCTACATGCGCAAGATCATCCCACATGGGGTAAGAGTCCAACCGTATCAGGTTCACCAGCGATTTCACTCAGATCATACCTTTTACTTGTTTTTATATTGTGCTTAGAATAAATTCATTTTTATTATGGCAATGCACCATTTGGAGCACTTTTATTTTTCTTTTGAGCTTATACTCAAAGAATTACGTGGATGTAATTGAAGATCTACAAGTGTAATCCATTACCATCTTTGGAATCACAGATATCCTCCTGTGTAAGTGTATTTTTTCAGCGGGGAACTTCTGGTCACACATGGTGATAATTAAATACCTTTTATACTACATGGGCATTATAAGGTTTTTTTGATCGTAGTAGAATATAAGTGAACACAGAGTAACACAATCTTTTTCTGCTTATTTATATGTATGAACATTGGTGGAAAACAATATCCGGATATACAACACCCTCCCTTTGGGATAAAATTTTGTTGAGACCATATGAACATCGAAGAAATTTTTTTGGGACCCTAATAATACGTATACATTCTGGACTACTTTTTTTGTGTTCTTTTTGAGATCTAATAGAGTATAAGCGCCACATCTGTTTGCATATATTTTTAGGTGAGTACCGAGCCAACTACTCGGATCCCCGAAGTTCGGGTGGGTTCGGTTTCAAGGAAACCGAGCCCTCCCATCTCTACTTCAGATCCACCTGTAGTTCAATACAGATCTGTGTATGCCGACTTATGTGCGTTTAAAAAAAAATGCACAATACGTTCAATTTGCGTGCCTTAATGAGTCAGGTCCTGTATGTACAGTAATGATTGAAATCCTCTTTACGTAGTGTTGAAAAAAATGATATGTAAAAAACATATTGATATTAATGATTATACTGTTAACATTTGGCAAATCGCTGCAAAAATGCTGGTTATGCTTGGCTGGGTTGGGCATTTTGTGTAATGGTTGTTGGTTCAGCCTCCACATACTCCTCAATTTCAGGGAAGATAGATACACATCCAATCCTGACCTGACCTGATAGGTCTGGTGGCACTGTCTGTACGGTGTCCACACTGTTGCTCAAAATACTGGTGAAGTTCCATAGTCAATAAAATCAAACCAAAAATTAAGACACATTACCAGTAAAAAAGCATTTATAGGTGAAAATGTGTAAGTACAGTGTTATATTTTGTTTTGCATGTATGATACCACATGTATGCTACTCATACTTGCCAACTCTTGCCATTTTATTTCTGGGAGGCAGGTGGGCGTGTGGGGGGCAGGGCTCGGAGAATCATGTCATTGGCCCACCCACCTAAATGGTCCTAACCATTTTGACCTATAACAGTAGGGGGCGGGTCAACTGTGACGCGTTTCACGCATCGCAAAGCTCTACCCCTTGATTTTACCTTACCTAACTGACCAGGATGCGGAAGGTTGCCCTGCTCTACCGGGAGTCCAGGAGGACTCCCAGAAATTCGGGAGTCTTGTGGACATTCCTGGAGAGTAGACAACTATGATGTTATTACATAGGCATACATAGCAGATGATAGGCAACAGGGTCACAAGCTTTTAAAACACACAAATGCAATGCAAATGTATGTAACCATGTAGGAACTAGACAACATGCACATAACATTTTAAAACAGACAATAGCATTGCTAATGTGTGACATTACTACGTTGTAAATGTATGAAAATGATTTGAAAAGCTGAGACAATTTCAAATATTCCCACATGCTTAAAGTATGCACTGCTTGTAAAATGTAAACTAATTCAATTCTCTTTAGTATAAAGAAATGTGACAAATATAAAATCTAAATGTAACAGAAGAAACAGTATGAACTTGTCTCCTTTGATGAAATAGCACTATAGTGTTATATAGTGTTGTAGAATGGCATGAGTGGTGAGTGGTGTCAGGTGTGCAGGTGAATGGTCTATTAGATGATGAGGTTCTGAATGCTGTGTTTGGTCATCACTAACATCCCTCAGTTACACTGGAGCAGGTGCCAACCTTACATCTGGAAAGCAGCGTACTTCTGCATGCGCTTGAGCTTGAATCGCTCATATCTGCTTAGGAGTGCCTTTACTGTATATTGCCAAAGTGCATCTGCCCCTTCTCTCCCCCGTACCACCTGTGAAATTGCAGGCTGTCGTAAGCGCCCTATGTATTATAACATGAATTGGATGTTTTTGTGTTCACTGGCATATGGTCCAGTTCTGGGCATGCGAACAGCGATTTTAGGCAAATACGGCACTTATCGACATGGTGATGATGACTTATGGTCCTTGATGAATCAGGCCCAACTTTTACAGATTCTGACAATTCCACGTTTTAGCAATCTGAGACGAGATTTAGATTGACTCAAATCAGATCTGAAGGTGAAGAAAGGTATCAATTTCCTATGACATCGGAGTCATATGAGCTTTAGACTCTGCAATGTGTATATCTACCACTCTCTTCTTGTAAAAGCCATCATTTTGTATTGAGGAGCAGGTGAGAGAGGATCCAGAGTCTGGGGCACTCTGAATCTGCAGAAAACAACAATGTAAACTGGCTCAAATGGTTGAAGATTATTTTAATGACAAGTTAACCCGTGCATGATACTCATGCATTCTAGTCAAATCAAGCTACTTAAGGTGTTAAAAAGGTTCTTGTCATGCATTTGGGCCTAGCCCAGGCCTCCTCAGGGGAAGAGCGTTACTTCCTGACGCAAGCGCCCTTTTTTAATGTGGTTTTGTCCACATGTCACCACCTCATCATTTTTCTCCATCACCTCATCCTTCATCTTCATTGCCACATTCTTCATCAAGCTACTTAAGGTGTTAAAAACTCCCCACTGTCACCCCCGGCAACCACCAACCACTCCCAACTGTCACTTCTCCTTCAAGAAATATATAGGTCAGTGTATAACTCTGCTTAGCAGGTGGCGCTGCAGCTTGTTTTTTTTTTCCACACACGCCACTAGGCATTTATATAGTAGATAATAGAGATGTTGGCATCATAGACAGTCCAACAGTCAATTTGAACACCAAGAGGAAAATAAGTCTCTCTGAAGCCTCTTGTACAGACTGGCAAGGTTGTACCAAAGCTGTCTGTGCTCCTTTGTGTGAGTGCAAACAAATCCAGGATCAGGACTGTTCTAGAGAATGGACTGCGGAGTGGACCGTCTTGTAAGTAATGTTCATTACTGGCACCAGGGCCGGATTTACCGCTATGCAACCTAGGCACCTGCCTAGGGCCTAGTGGCTCTCGGGGGGCACAGCTGAGGGGGACAGGAGCAATTCCTTGTGCGGGGGGAGGGGGGGTGCCGTGAATCGGGGGAGGGGGGGTCGGGTGCCGCGAGTCGGGGGAGGGGCCACATGGGGCTATTGTGGTGGCTGGTCTCCTCCCTCCCTCCTCTGTGTGGCCTGCTGTGTGTCACATGGGACATGCACTACATCACAAGTGCCGTCCCATGTGTGAAGGGGATGAATACTCCACAGCTCCTACAAGGAAAAAGGTAAGTTGGGGAAGGGGTGGGGTAGTATATTAAGTGTGTGTATGTCCCCACTGCGTCCTGGTATTGTGCGTGTGTGTTCCCACTGCGTCCGTGTATTATGTGTGTGTGTGTCCACTGCGTCCGTGTATTATGTGTGTGTGTCCCCACTGCGTCCGTCTATTATGTGTGTGTGTCCCCACTGCATCCGTCTATTATGTGTGTGTGTCCCCACTGCGTCCTGGTATTGTGCGTGTGTGTCCCCACTGCGTCCGTGTATTATGTGTGTGTGTCCCCACTGCGTCCGTGTATTATGTGTGTGTGTGTCCCCACTGCATCCGTCTATTATGTGTGTGTGTCCCCACTGCGTCCGTCTATTATGTGTGTGTGTCCCCACTGCGTCTGTGTATTATGTGTGTGTGTGTCCACTGCGTCCGTGTATTATGTGTGTGTGTCCCCACTGCGTCCGTGTATTATGTGTGTGTGTGTCCCCACTGCGTCCGTCTATTATGTGTGTGTGTCCCCACTGCGTCCGTCTATTATGTGTGTGTGTCCCCACTGCGTCCGTCTATTATGTGTGTGTGTCCCCACTGCGTCCGTGTATTATGTGTGTGTGTGTCCCCACTGCGTGCGTGAGGGGCCACTGCGTGCGTGTATTATGTGTGTGTGAGGGGCCACTGTGTGTGTGAGGGGCCACTGTGTGTGTGTGAGGGGCCACTGTGTGTGTGAAGGGGGGCCCAAACCTATATCTTGCCTAGGGCCCCATGAGGTGTAAATCCGGCTCTGACTGGCACAGTAGAGGCATAGTTTGCTAATCTTTCTGCACCATAACTCCTCCTTTGTCAGATTTGGACATGGACCATCAGCATGCCTGGGTTTTGCTACACAGTAGTTCTTGGTTAACTGCAGTTTAGTAGTAGCATTATAGAGAGGTGCAGCCAGCATAGAATCAGTAGTGGATGAAGTGAAATAAAGCGAATCTACAACATTTGAACAAGGAGTACTGGGAGAAACACAATCTGAGAGTTTCTTGATTGGAATATTGCTGTGAGCTTAGACAGCTGAGAGTGAGGTAGGATAATATCTGCCTGTAAAGTCTGTAGTAAAGGCAGTTCAACTAATTGCAAGGCAGACATTTTGCAGAAAAAACAATGGATTCGGGTGGGAGCTTGAGTCCCAGGAAATAACATCTGAAGCAAAAAAATATTTCAAACACCTCCAATGCTGTTCTTTTGGTCATACTGTCACGTTTCTATTTTATTAAACTGAAATTTGTAATGACAGATATGAAGCCAGAAATAAGGAAGGTGCAAACATAAGGGGCAAAATTAATTTAGGAAATTAAAGCAAAAGAAAAATTTCTTCGAAACCATGCTACAATGCAAGGCATATCAGTTTATTATTTTGCACATAAGTTAAATACAGGCTGTTTTTTATGTAGCACACGAATAATTGAAAGTTTGATCTAGGACATGCCCTTTCCCAATTATAAATCTGTCAACACATTTTAAATTTAGCTCCCCCCCAATGAAACATGGTTTTGCCAAGGTGCAAAGTTACTCATTATATTTTTGTTTTACTTTCCTTAATGAATCAGACCTAAGGTGTTTTATTGAAGAAACAACTCAATATCGGTATGCAGCGAAGGCACAGGTCAGGTATAGAAGAGCATAAACAACAGATATCCGGGTGTGGCTGGAAACAGGTATTAGCAGTAAATACAAACAGCAGGCATAGGGGAACTTATTTAAGCAAGGTGAATAGCCAGGACCTGGGAGACAGGAAAACAGATAGCAGCTCGCAGGTATTCCAAGGAAGCAACAACACTAACAACATTGACCACCAAGGTGTACTGTGGGAAGCACGCATATTATGAAAGTAATTCTATCATTTTCCAAAAAGCATTGTATAATCGATTTCTTGTGTTTCCAAAGCACAAACAATTTATTTAGCAGATGCAAAAGTTTAGCAGTTCAATACATAATTATAATACAGTACAGCCGATACCAAAAGATACATACATACCGCCGTGCTCGCCTGCACTAACTGCGTTTCGTTAGTACCAGCAACAGTACTTCACTCCAGAATACTGTGGTCAGAGAATGACTGGGCTAGTACCATCAAAGCTGTATTATATACACTCAGTGTTACAGAGAAAACAATGCAGATGATGTGGCTTGCTTCTATTGGTCCAGGCTTCAGGAAGGTCCAGTGTACTGCAGGTCATAGGCCAGTTCAAACCAAAATATCCAAAGGTGGGGGTCATCTCTTCAAGGGATGTGCTCCGAATTTCCCACCAAGAATCCAGTTTCAACTAGTCTATTTGCATTTTACAGTCTGTGTCACCTTAAACTATTATTCTCTAACATCGCTAACTAGAGTATGCAATGTGCGATCTCTTCGGCGAATGAACCGGACAGCTGCTGATGAATAGAATATTAAAATGATACCAAACATGACACAGTTCCTGTAACCTAAACCTTGAATATCACTAGAGTGTACATATAACCTTAATATATAAATATATAACTATAACCTAAATACCATCTGCTCATAAATCACTGTGGAATGGAACCATTATAAATATGAAATATATAAATAAATGAATGTGAGAGTGCGATCTCGCCGTGCCACGTGTTACGTGCATACTGATCACGATAGCACGGTAAAACAATATTAACCAATATACTTTCGTTCATCCAATTATATGACTTTGATAATACATAGGCAGAAACACAGGTGCAGAGATTAACCAGGAGCAGAAGATTAACTCCTGCTGGTGAGGGGACAAAAGCAGCACCTCTGGTGTAACTAATGACAACATCCATACAAAGTTCAGCAGACAGGAGCTGCACAGGCAGAACTGAATCCCGATGGGCGATGCTGCAGATCCTGACAGTAATCCTACATCATTCTACTAAAACAAGGTGCATCAGATTGAGACATGGTAGAAGTGTCAATATATTTTTGGCATTTCTTTTATGCCTGACTAGATGTTATAACCTTTCAAATTGTGCTGTGTTAACACATCATTAGTTTGACTCTTAGAAAAGGGAAGTTCTTTCTGGCAGTACTATTTTTAGGAGAAGATGAAGCAGGGGACTAGTCATGTGAGAATTGAGCTGACAGCTTGCTCACAAGGTGCTGTTTGCATCTTTGAAGATTTATGTCAGTTGAAAAAAAAGACATCACATATGACTTAAACATAGGATTGAGATTGATTGCAAATATGTAGTGATGCAATTTCAAGATGCTGCGAATCCTTGGGTCCTGCTGAAGCAAATAAAGTACTTCAAGGCCAACATACTTTCCAGAATCACTAAGTTTCATCTCCTCCTTCACCTTCTCCAGCTGCTTTTCCAGTTGTTTGACAAGGGGTATGACTTGACTGGCAGTGTTTGAACTAACTTCATGTGTTACAATTTCAAATGGTTTGAGGAGTTTGCATAAACCAGTAAGAACTATCTAATGTGCTGGAATCTGATAACATGACCCCCCTTTCCCTATCTCATGGCTTGATGTATGGGTCTTGATGGTTTGTTGCTGCTCCTCTAGTCACTGGACCATATAAAGTGAGGAATTATACTTTGTTACTATCTCTTGCTTCAGTTCGCTCCATTATCAACAATGAGGAATCCTGAGGATAATCTTGACAGGATGAGCCATGATATTCCTGAGTTTTTCCAAAATATTGAAACCGTTATACTTTTAGAGAATCCAGCTATATCAAGAGTAGCTTGCCTGTGAATGATATGATATTGAGCGTTAGCACTATTATGCTGAAAGGATGAGAAGGAGGATGATGAAGCTACCGATGCAGCTGCTACTGCAGATCATAATGCACTAACTCAATGGGCTGTCATGGTTATGTAGTGTTATGTACTTGCCCTTAGATTATGCCCTCATTCAAGATAGCCGTGATTGTCTCATGAAGCTTCTATCTTGGATCTCATTTCCTGGTTGGGCCTAGAAAAGGCACTTCCTGTTATGAAGCCTTTGCTCGAGTATTGTGTTTGTGTCTGAACCAGATGCTTCCACAGAACCTTGCTCCCTTGTGATTTGGAATACAATTCTTGATATTTCTACAAGACCATTATCTTATTGATACTTTGGACATTTCTTGTTGGACTCTGGAGAATTACTTATATATCAAAATAAATCCTGTTTATTTTAGAACTACCTGGCTATTAGGTTCCGTTTGTGATACCAGAAGTGTGACATGTAGTCTTTTGTTTGACCATTACCACTTCTTCACATACCTTTAGTTTACTGCACAGCTGGCACAATGGAATTTTCTAGGGACTGAATTAATTTTCGCTTAACCTCCAGATACAGCTAAATTAGAGAAATGGAATTGAGAAGGAATTTGGTAGCATGGACACATGACCTCAACTAATTGGCTAAAACTCGATACATTAATGGAGGAAATTGAATGCACATCCAATGCTAGCATAGCTGTTATGGCTTTAGTGATCTGCTGTGCAACAGGATGCTGACAATCATACTTGCTTCCTCTTTCAAATGCTTGCTTCACAGATAATTGTGCAAAATGCTTATTTGTTTTGGTCTCCTTTATCATCATCATCATTTATTTATATAGCGCCAACATATTCTGTAGCGCTTTACAATTGGGGTTAAACACAGTTAACTATTAAACAAGCTGGGTAAAACAGACAGAGAGGTGAGAAGGTCCTGCTCCTTTATATATATAGTTGTGTCACCCCCAGCAACAGAAGCTGTATCGTGAAAGGATGTCTCTTGGGAATCATGTGTGGAAGTCGAATAATTGGATGGAGTCATTTCAATTAATAATCATCAATCTCATTTTTACTTTATGTGAAAATCTGCGAATAGCACGCTATGGCGTGGAATGGCGTATTTAGCAATAACACGTGCAAACACTTCTGCAAACACTTACACTCACACATTCATTTGTAAATAGTTCACCTTAATAAAGTTCCAACACACAGTCTTTTATAATCGAATGTAATAGATTTAATAGTTTAATATAATAATGTTAAAACCACTTTTTTGATATCTAAGGTTCAGGATATAGGAAACATATCATATTTAGTTTCATTTTAATCCACATTTTACCACCAGACATCAGCTACAATCGGCTAAGCGATCGCATCTTACCTATGCAAGTTATGGATGATAGAGGAATAATGATCAGAATGATATTGCGTGTGTAGTTCAAATAGACCAGTTTAAACTAGCTTTTTTGCGGGAAGTTACATATGCAGCTGTTGGAGAATTGACCCCCCACCCTTGGAGGGCATTGTATGAACCAACCTATGACCTGCATTACACTGGACTCTCCTGAATATTGAACCTATGGAAACACGCCAAGACATCACTACTGTATTTTTTTTATCACAAACTGTATATAAACCACGTTCTGGATCCCGTATGCAGGACCCAGAGCGCTTGTGTATGTATCAGCTGTACTTATTTTAATGAATTGTTATTTGTTGTACATTGTTGTTAAATCACTTTGTGCGTTGGAACCACACCAAATCGCAGCGGACAATTTTCATTGATGGCGACTAGGCGAACATAACACATGGATTGCATTAGGAGAGTTAGTTTGAATTTGAAGAACTGGATGCTGGATGACGTACTAATAATGAGGAGGTTGATGATGAAGATGTTAACCCCGGTGAGAAGTCTATCTGCTCGGCTGCTAAATGCTGCTGGACTGCTTGCTACTATACACAATGTGGTATGTTTTGACAAACGACTTGAAAGCACTTGCTGCAAATGACATAAGGAGGAGGAGGAGACTGACAAAGGCAACAGATGCTTATACAAACATTGTCTGATTTGGGATAAAAGTATTTCCAAACAGAAAAGGTGGTTTTTTTTTAGGTCTTATTACCTGGCATGATAAGACGCTCATCATGCGCATGAGGTGGTACCATTGGTGGTGGCCTTAGTTTTGCACAATCATCACCATCCTTCTCATTATTGTGTTCAAGTACAACACATTCATTTTCAGATCCACACTTATCTTCTTCAAGTTCCAAGTGTGAAACATTTGACTCATATAGAGCACGCATGATACCCTCCTCAGAGTCTCCTCAGTGCCCATGTTGTTGTTAAACCTCTGTGTTCTTTGCAGGCTCTGATTTCTTTTTCTTGGCAGTGACAGTGACAGTCAGAGCGAGAAGGTGGTGCATGGAAAGTTAAGGAAGATGCATGAATGTTTTGTGCACTCTATTTTGCAATGAGCATTCTAGAATGTGTACCAGTACCAGCAGTAGCAGGACCCCTAGTTGCAAAACGTGGGCATTGTCTGAGCCCTGTCTTACCACTGTGTGTTGTATATGGAATGTTAGCTATTTTCCTTTCTTTGGACAAATCAATTCATTTATCAGAGGCAGTTTAAGGATTACAGTTTAAGTATTACTACTCTTAATAATCGTATGCAGTAGCTGTGGAATCTGCTATTCTGTTGTCTGTGTGTAATGTAACCTCTAAGAGAAAGACATCTATTTTGAGGACTGCAAGTCAACCTTCAACTATGTTAACATTTGTAAGTGAATTGTGTGTTCCTCATATGGTACATAAGCACATGGTATATCTGTCTCATACTTCTTTCATTCTGTAGCTGTGCTATCTATACTGATGGCCAGTTCTATTTCAATAAATGAACAATGCTTCATCTATATCTGGACATTCAATTTCTTTATCACATGCCAAGCCACCTCTTAGTGGGCAATATAATCCCATTGCTAGTAGGTGCAGTGAATTTCCTTGGCCTCATAAAGGCCAACAAGTTTTCCACGTCTGTAAAACCCAGCGGTAGGCTGGGTTGGCCATTGAGCTTAACTCGAAAGCAGTTGTTATATAGACGCCATACTATTTCCTCCTCTATACTTCTCATATGGGGATAATGAAACATGGCCTTGCGTGTTAAGGGTTCGGTTTCTATGTAGGCAACTGCAATAACATAAAAAAACATGTCAGCCAAATGGGGTAGGACTTATAAGCTTCCACCCGATACCCTTCATTAGATATGTAATAGCCTACTTATGCATGTCCCTATCCTGTACCTACAGCTGTGAGACTGCGCACCTAGTTAGGTTTTGCTGCTAGATAAGTGTATAATAGCCCCCTCTCCATGTTTGAGTATCCTGGTAGAATTAGAGGAGTCATCACTGGCATTAACTGTGGTGTGTCATGTGTTGTGTATGAAAATGCAGTGATACATCATATTTATAGGAGGCAGTCTTCCAGGCCCCTCTGCTACTGTGCTGCTTGATCCGCTGTGTAGCTCTGGTGCATTGCCCAAAAGTCTTCAGGACCCAGTGGAATCTGCTGTACTAAAGTGGAAAACCTGTTAATACCCATCAACTCGTTCTCACTGAAGAAGTGAGAGTCTTATAGCAGGGTCCGGGCAACCTGGGGATACGCAGGGGCAGCCATTCTAGTGTAAAACCCAGGAGAGGAGGCCACAAAGTTACTGGGTGCAGGCTATATATAAGGACGCAGGGCTCAGGGTGGGTGCCTGATTGCCCCTGAAGCCTGAGAAGACAGGCAGATGGAAAAGAAACCCTGGCACATTAAAAGATGTTGAGGGAAGGGGGAAGGGGTAGAGGTGTAATGGGTAGCTGGTCTGGAAGTGTTGTGCTGTGGATTAGGTGGAAGGAGGAAACGTTGTAGAAGGTACTGGAAAACCCTTGCTGCAAAATGCTGCTGGGGAATAAGCCACTGAAAGTAGGCCTGGAGCACCAAAAGGATGGGTGGACTAGGACCCCTTGAAATGCCAGCAAAAAGGCAAGGAGGAAAGTACTGTGAAAAGGGGCCTACCACTGCAATGTTGGTTAAGGAGGGTTGGAACCATCATAGGCAAGATGAGAGAGAGGGAAGTGTGGGGCTGGTAGGCTGATGGGGGGTATGGAGGGGGCTGGTGGTAAGGGATTTGGGGGGGTGAGGCGTCATGCCAAAACTTCCAATGTGGTGCTAGTATTTGGAGACAAGGGTGAGGAAGGTTAAGTATAGAAGGCAGCGGGAAGGGGGGGCAGAGGGTGAGCAGATGCAGGAATGTGGCAAGGCACCGCGTTGAATGTTCATTATAGGGGGTGTGAGGATGGTGACTGGTGCTAATGAAAGGAGACTGGCGGGAGGACATTACCCCTATGTGTTCTGTGAAAATAGGGGACATGGAGGATGTCCAAGTAGGCAGAGGGAGAGATGACCCCACACCCCTACATGAGGGCTTATAGGCAGCAGGGGGGGGCTATGCTGCTTATTAACATGACATAACCACGTGCTGCTTATTATCTGAAAGATACTGTGTGGCACAACTGCTGTGAAGCCTACTACCACCCAGGTGACTAATTTGGTCCAGAGAGCAGAGCAGAGAACCTGCTCACTCCTGGGCGCAAGAATGGTCAGCGGCTGAACTACTGAGATGTTGAGACCAGTGGGCAGTAAAGCCAGCCAAGACAGGAGGACTTGTGGTGTGAAGTCCATGTCTGGGGGTTTGTTGGTGAGAGAGTGGAGGGGGAGTAGAGGGGGTAAGGTGGCAGAAAGTGCACTGCAGAAGAGAGGGGAATGGCAGTGGAGGGGGCACAACAGAGGAGGGGGTGGCAGTGGAGGGGGGTAGAGAACGTAGGCAAAGCACTGGACAGGAAGAATAGAGATAGGAAGAAAAAGGAGGGAGTGTTATGGGCTGAAGAGAGAAAAGTTGAAGAAGAAGAGGGAAGATAAAAGACAAAAATATAAGATAAATTTAACAATTAAGAAATAAAATTGCATATATTGATACTGAGCCTTTGTGTTGAAAGTCCTCAGGATTTTGTGCAGCAAAATAGCCAGAATATCAAGTTCTGAAAACCTATATATGTAATCTGAAGGACCTCTCATATGGATTCAATTGGCTGATGAATGCCTGATAAAACTTTAACACTTAATAGGTAAGTCCATTGTACATATACAAAAACATATTGCTTTTAAGTGCGTTCTGCTATAGGGCCCCTCTTGTCAAACCTTTGCTTAAATTTAGCTAAAACATTTTAGTCTATCTAAGAATAGGACATTTATCTCAGTTTTCGAAGTTTAGGACTGATTCGATGGATCCATTTGAAAATCACATTTTGAGCTTCTCGAGCTCTGATGAGGGCACAGCCTTACGTGCACATAGACTTATACAAACAGTTTTTTTCTTGTTAAGGAAACATGTCTGGTAAATACTTGTGTTACTCATACATTCCTTTGTTTAATACCTTATCTTGTGGGCAGTAAATGCCGCTCACAATGCCGTAATGATATTGTAGAATTCACTGTGTGACCTACAAGTGTCATATAGCATTGTTTTCAAATTGACAATTAGGTAGTTGCATTTATACGTGCGCACATTTTAAACAACATTGTTTATTTGTTTGCTAGCAGCACAAAAATAGAACAGGATTTGCTATTCTTGGATTTGATGAGTCTAAAATAAATATGTGCAAGGTTCCTAAGAACTGGATTAGAGTGGCGAGAAAATATATTTGACATAAATCTATCTTAAATAGTGCGTAGTCTCATTTTGGAAAAAAACAAAGAGTATAAGACTCCACACATATATTAAAAAAGTTCAATAAACTGTAAATAGACACTAGAACACAGGTATATGTTGTATCCACAAGATATTAAAAATATACAAAATTACAGTGGTCAAACATTTACACTATGGAGCCAAGGGTCTCTTTTTTCAAAACCTGAGGTTATGTGAGGCACCAAATACTTTGTGAGATACATTATCTTGATGCACCCTGAATCAGCAGCCATGAACATTTTTAACGCTCTCAATCTATATATACCCTCACTCTGGGCCTAATTCATGTTTGGACCTACATCTGTTTGCGCAGCGTATCTTGCGTGATTCCACACTGCACATGCCTACAAATGGACATTACACCAAAGAGTGCAATCACATGTAATTCATGTCTGAATGCAAATAAAACTATGGACAACCTACATCTTGAGAAGTGGTATGGGGGAGGGGAGAGGGAAGAGAACTAATGTAGGCCACCCACAGAAAAGGGGGTGGCCTACATTATGCAGCCGAATCAAGTCTTGCACTTTCTATAAGTACACATGTTTTTAGTAGTATATTGTACACCCACTACAGGATAGGTGTAAATGCAGACTGATAGTGATGACTGACACGGCATAGTTTTTGATTTAAAAATTGCATGCATGCGTGCCGGTAACTATCACTGAACAACTGTATGAAACTAAGATATATAAAAAAAACGCATTCTGGGACTGATTAATTAAGGAACGTAAATGCTGATATTTGTCGTGTCAGAGCCGAACTAGGCATTCTAGTGCCCTAGGCGAGCGATAATGCTGGTGACTCCCCCGAGCAATGATACACTGCCTGAGGAGGCATGGCCGACCACTGTGGGAACATGTCTAGCCCTTTACAAAAATTAGACTGTCCTCCAACATTGAGCTGCTGTCTTCTACCTGTTCTTGAAGATTTGACTACCTGGTGCTGCTGGTGTCTTAAGCTAGGTTGCTGCTTGGATGGATCCTGGAATGCTGGGGTCCTGGTTGGAATAGAGATATTTCCTATTCACCTCCTAGAAAGTTGAGCAATTAACTAACACTGCACCTACATTTAAAATTACACCTCCTTCCAACCTAACCATCCATGCATTAAGACCCAAAATTAAATTAATTGTTTTAACATCTAGTAAATGTGTATATTTCCCCTCAAGCAGCCCCAAACATTAAACTAATAGCATTGCCTTTTAATAAACAGACAAATTTCCCCACACAACCCCTCAATAAATTAACCGTATAATCACTTATTAGACACATTCCGTATATATGTTTATTTTATTTATGCACAATCCAATAATTAGGTTTATAAAAAAATAAAAAAAAATAAACAGACATATTCACCCAGCCATCCTTCACATTAAATTTGTAACATTAAATTAATAGTGTTCCCATTTCCCCAACCTGCTCCCATCACAAGTTGATGGTATTCAAAATTCCCCCACTAAGCCCTGACAATAATTTGTTAGCACCATATTTAAAAAAGACCCCACATTGCGTTAATAGACCCCCCAAACCTATTATACATTAACACCCCTGCCAGCCCCAATATAATATTAATACCCCGCAAGCCTCCATTTTAATACTCCCTTGAATACAGATGTGAATACTTGAATACAGATGTGTGTATGGCCGAATTGCGTGCATTTTGTTTTAAAAAAAAACGCTCAAAACTTTCTTTTTGTGTCCCTTAATGCGTCAAGTCCTATATGTACAGTAAGATATTAAAGCGCTATGGAATTTGCTGCCGCTATATAAATAAATGATGATGATGATGATTGATTGAAATCTTCTTTTTTTATGTAGTGATAAAAAAAATTAGTATGTGAAAAAATATTGATAGAAATGATTATACTGTTAACAGTTGTCAAATCGCTGCAAACATCACAGATGCTGGTTCTGCTTGGCTGTGTTGGGCATTTTGTGTAATGGTTGGTGGTGCGGCCTCCACACACTCCTCAACTTCAGGGAAGTTGGGTGTGGTGTGGCAGTGGGCACACCTTTTCATATCTGGTAGGAATGTCCTAAATAATGTGACTTTTGGAGCAGTGTTTTTACTCACACTAAAACTATTTTGGGAGGGGTAATCCCAGACTCTCCATCTTTATGGCACTTACAAAAGACCGCAAATGCCAATTTCCCAGTACAAAAAAATCTCTTCTATTTAAACTAAACTGTGCTGCCAAGGCTGTAATCCCAGTCCACTGGCGATAACCCCCACCTCTGACGATAAGGGAATGGTTCACCAGGATAGAATGCTATTGACTACTATTGAAGCATGGATGAAATCATTCTCTCCAAATTTGATGATTATTGTGCTACATGGTACAGTTGGCTGAACTTCACTAACTCTGAGCTGTATAAGTCCGCACAAATTTATTTATGTTAAATTGTTTGATTACTAAATGTGACCTGACTATGTTAGACCCTACGACTGGGCTGCTTTGGCCTCGGATCTGGAGCTATCCCTACCAATTTCATCCCTTCTCCCCTCTTTCTTTATAATTTACCCTCACTTATGTAAGACAAAATGTTCTTGATAGGCAGGAGTGAGAGGTGGTTACCAGAGACGAGACGAGACGAAGGTCAGAGGTAGATCTAAGAGGGTGGGAGGGAGAGTATTTTGATATGAGATTTGAGATGTATGCAGGGGTAGTGTTGTTGAGGGCTTTGTAGATAAGGGTGAGTAATTGGAATTTGATTCTGGAGAACACAGGAAGCCAGTGTAGGGATTTGCAAAGTGGTACTTCAGATGTGGAGTGGTGAGAGAGGAAATAAGTCTTGCAGCAGCATTTAGGATAAATTCAAGTGTAGATATATCGGTGCAAGGAATGCCCGGTAGCAGGAGGTTGAAATAGTCAAGATGGGAGATGATGAGAGAATGGATAAGAGTTTTGGTAGCATGTTGAGTATTTTGGCAATGTTTTTAAGGTGGAGTCGACAGGACTGGGAGAGAATCTGAATGTGAGGAATAAAGCAGAGGGTGGAGTCAAGTGTGACTCCAAGGCAGCGTGCTTGGGAGACTGAGAAAATTGTGGCGTTATTGACAATGAGAGAGATTTTAGGGCAGGTGGTGACCCTGGCAGGAGGGAAGATAACAAGCTCTGTTTTGGACTTGTTGAACTTTAGGTAGTGTTGGGACATCCGTGTGGAGATAGCAGAAAGGCAGTTGGTTACACAAAATAGTACAGAAGGGGAGAGGTCAGGGGAAGAGATATAGATTTGCGTGTCAACAGTGTAGAGGTTGTATTGGAGGCTGAATGGGTGAATTAGTTCTCCATGAGAAGAGGTGTTCAATAAAAAAAGTAAAGGGCCATGAACAGAGCCTTGTGGGACCGCAACAAATAGTGGGAGTGGAGGAGAGGATGTGCCGGAGGTACACTAAATGAGCGGTTCGATAGGTAGGAAGTGATCCAGGAAAGAACTGTGACACAAAGGCCAATGGAGTGAAGGGTGTGTAGGAGAAGAGGGTGATCAACGGTATCAAAAGCAACAGAGTAAATTACTCTTAGATTTTGCAGTAAGTAGATCATTGGTCACTTTTGTGAGAGCAGTTTCAGTGGAATATTCGGGCGGAAGCCTGATTGCAGAGAGTCGAGAATGGAATGAGAGGGGAGAACGTTAGACAGGCGTTTATACACTAATCACTCAAGTAGTTTGGAGGCAAAGAGGAGGAGAGAAATATGGCGGTAGCTGGAGAGAGAGGCTGGATTGAGAGATGGTTTCTTTAGAATAGATGAGATGAGCGCATGTTTAAAGGAGGATGAAAATGTGCCTTTGGAAAGAGACAGGTTGAATTGGTGAGTTAGAAGTGGGCATGCAATGGAGGAGAGGGAGGGGAGAAATTGGGAGGGAATAGGGTCGAGTGGACAGGATGTAGGGTGAGATAATACGATGAGTGCAGAGTCTTCCTCTTCAGTTACTGGAGAGAATGAATTAAGGGTGGATTGGGGAGTGTAGGTAAAGGTGGGTAGAGAGAGTGGACTGAGGGGAATTTGGCATGAGGATATATCTTGTTGAATGGGTCACTTTTTTCTTTGAAATAGGTGGAAAAATCATGGGCAGTGAGGGAGGAAGGAGGAGCAGGTGCAGGTGATCAGAGAAGTCAATTGAAGGTGGCAAAGAGTCGACGTGGGTTAGAAGACTTGCTGGATATTAGAGATTTCAAGAATGTTTGTTTGGCAATTGAAAGGTCCTTCAGTGGCATTCTGCAGTGTGGGAGCACTTTTGCATAAAGCGGGTATTTTTGTTCTGCCATGGCTGGGGTTTGGATCGTCAGAGACTATATGTAGTAGCTGGAGCTGCATTGTCTAGGGCTGAAGTGAGTGTTTTTGTATAGAAAGGGGCAGTCTGATTAGGACAGGACAATGCATTCATTGGAGAAAATAGCTGTTTTAGTGAAAATGAGAAGTGGATTGGGTTAAGAATACTTAGGTTTTGTTGTGTACTTGTGTATTTGGGTGCTGGGGAAGGGCATGAGGTAAGGTGAGGTTGAAACAAAGGAAGTTGTGGTCGGAGAGTGGGAAGGCTATATTGTATAAATTAGAGATGGAGCAGTTGCGGGAGAAGACACCCATGACAGTGGGTGAAAGATAAGGTCCATTGGGAGAGACCAAAGCAGGGAGTAAGTGAAAGAAGTTTATTGGCAGAAGAGACAGTGTGCTTATCAATGGGAATGTTGAAATTGCCTAGTATGAGTGTAGGCAGGTCAAAAGGATAGAAAATAAGTGAGCCAGGCCTCAAAGATGTCAAGGAATTGGGAAACTACTCCTGGGGGGCAATAAATGACAGTAACAGTGGAGAAGATAAAATAGACGGATAGTGAGGACTGCAAAGGAAGAGAATGAGAGGAAGGGTTCAGAGGGTATGACTTGAAAGGTGCTGCTTGGAGAAAGTAGAATGCTTACTCCACCACCTTGTTTGTTTCCGAGTCTGGGAGGGTGGATGAGGGAGAGTCCACAATTGGAGAGTGCTGCAGGGGATGAATTGTCAGAGGAGGTGAGCCAAGTTTCTGTAATGGCAAGGAGGTTGAGGGATTTAGAGATGAATTGATCATGGATAGATGTAAGATTGTTACAAACAGATCTGGCATTCCATAGTGCACAGGAGAGGGGAAGAGAGGGTAGTGGAGACATGTGTATAAGGCTTGTGGTATTGGAAGTACGGGATGAATGGAAAGGTTTGGGGCGAAGCGAGGAGCGTATGCAGATATTGGAGAATGTACCAGTTCCAGGGTTAGGCGAGATATCACCAGCAACCATGAGATGCAGCAGGGTGAGAAAGAGGACATGCGAGGAGGAGTTTTAGGTGTGAGGTCTATTTCTGTTTATTTAGGCTGCTGAGTGTGGTATGTGCAGGAGACAAAACAGTTCATGTGTATAGACTAGCGAGTAGTGAAGGGGAAATCATTATCAGGGGGGGGAATAGGATGATGGAGAAAGAAGAGGAGTTTGGAGAGTAGTATGGTGACAGTAAATATTAGAGACTGTAAATTGAGTAGGTGCAAGATGGAGAGATATGAATGAATGTGTATTAGCTAGGGTAGGTAATGACAGAGTAGAAAGGAACAATTGATTCAAATTGTGTGGGGCAATGAAAGAGGTGAAGGATACTTTACTACGTCCTGACTGGGGTTAATGGAGTAGGCAGTTTCTGCTGCTCTGACATGAGGAGGTCCAGAAGGATGCTGACAGTTGGGTGCAGAGGGTCTAACAGTCAAACAGATATGGTAACAGCAATCACAATTGAGCTCAGTGGGTTCCACAGCTGATCAGAGATGGTAGTTCTTTAGATCCTAAATCAGCCTTGTTTTTTGGTAAGAAGTCGATACTCAGCACTGTTGTGATATTTGGCAATAGTATTTATAAATATCCAAAGCGTTGTATTTGTGAGAATAAGGAAAAGTGGGAGCTTGGGCTAAGAGCTAAGCCAGTGTACTGCTTACTCCAGCTGCCGTCCGCCTGCCACAAACAAAACACAACGAAAATACAGAAAATAATAAATACACTCACTAAACAACACATAGGAAATACTGAAAACAACAAACAAATACATTCACAAGAAAATCTAAACACACAGACTATGGGGCAAACAAGGGCTGATAAACCAAATTAGACAACAAAACAACAATGATCACTTAAAACTATCCTTGTCAAACAATCAAAAATCTCCTGTAATTTCCATTACACTCTCTATACTCCTTAAACTTCTATCAACTCAAATAAGGAGGTAAATGTCCTTATTTGTCGCGATGACAGTAACAGTAGTGCCGGACACCTCTTCAATCAAAATCACTTGCGGTTAGCATTCGTGTCCATCGGTGATCTGCAGAGTCGCTTTAAACAATTTCGGATTTTTTTTGTAGGTGAAGTGGGTGTCGGATTTTTTGAAACCGAAAAACCGTACCCAACCCCTTCTATTCACTGGCATATGGTCCAGCTCTGGGCATGCACATAGCGATTTTAAGCAAAATACGTCACTTATCGACATTTACGTTCTATGATGAATCAGGCCTAATATTTCCAGATTCTGACAATTCCAAATTTTAAAATCTGAGTCAAGATTTGGATTGACTCAAATCAGATCTGAAGGTGAGTCAAAGCATCAATTTCCAATGACATTGGAGTCTTATGAGCTTTAGACTTGGCAGTGTGCATATATACCACTCTCTTCTCATAACAGTCATTATTTTTTATTGGGGAGCGAGTGAGAGAGGGTCCAGAACGTGGGGTGCTCTGAATCTGCAGCAAACAGCAGTGTAAAGCTTGCACAAATGGTTCATTCCCACCGTACCTTCCCTCTTTTTCTCCTCCTTTGAAGTTCACTCCATCCGTCTCTTCTCTCCCATCCACCTCCGTGTCTCCGTCATCTACCGCCCCCCAGGCCCTACCTCCCTTTTTTCTGGATAACTTCGCTGCCTGGCTGCCCCACTACCTTTTCTCTGACTTTCTCTCCATCATACTCGGCGACTTCAACATCCCTATTGACAACTTCTCAGACCATGCCACCATCAA
This sequence comes from Mixophyes fleayi, assembly GCF_038048845.1. Taxonomy (NCBI): domain Eukaryota; kingdom Metazoa; phylum Chordata; class Amphibia; order Anura; family Limnodynastidae; genus Mixophyes; species Mixophyes fleayi. The sequence continues at coordinate 31,326,467 of NC_134405.1, read as the reverse complement.
ACTTCTTACCCTCTCCACTTCCCTTGGCCTCACCCAGTGGACCTCCTCCCCCACCCACTGTCTTGGCCACTCCCTCAACTTAGTCTTCTCTCATCTCTGCGATCTCACTGATTTCTCCAACTCTCCCTTCCCACTCTCAGACTGTTACGGATTACTGGATACACTACTAATCTTGATTAACGCAGGTTTACCTGAGATGCGGAGTCTAACGATCTCCCCGGTATTCACCAAGAACCGCCGCAAGGTGGGATGGGCTTTGCTGCCAGGAGTCGCAGGTCGCGGCCTTCAGGTTTGCCCCAAGATGTAGTACAACGGGGTGGGAGCAAGATGAGAATGGTTGGACAGGCCGGGTAGGTACACAGGCAGGCAATGCAGACAGAATCGGAAGGCAATCGGGTCGGTACACGGGTCACCAGAACAGATGCGTGGTCAGCTAGCCGGGTCGGTACACAGGAATGGCAGATAAACGTATAGAGAGAGAAGCGTGAGACAATCCGGGTCAGGAGCACAGGCAATCAGGAAGGTCAGCAAGCCAGGTCGGTACACAGGAGAAACAGAATACAGAAGGGTCAGCAAGCCAGGTCGGTACACAGGAGGGCAAACACACAGGAAGCAGGAACAAGGAGGACACAGGCATCAGGAGCCAGGAACTGGTAAGTTGCTCTGACACTCACCAAGTGTCACAGCTATGCTTTTATACTGTGTTCACTTTTGACTTCCCCTCCCAGGTAACGATCATGTGACCGCCCTAGGTAGTGATCACGTGACCGGCGAAGCCGGAAGTGCGGCTTCCAGGTCCGACGGAGCGGCGGGGGAATGCGGAGGGGTAAGTATTCGTGACAAGGACCACCATCTCCTCTCCTTCACTCTGTCCTCCTCCCCTGCTCCCCCCCCACACCAAAAGTCACCCTCACCAGACGCAACCTTGAAGCGATCGACCCTACCTCTTTCTCCTCCTCTCGATTCTCTCCTCTCTCCCCTTCCTTCAAGATGCCACTGAAACTATCATCCACGCACTCATCATCTCCCGCCTCAACTACTGTAACCTTCTCCTCACTGGCCTGACTCATCTTTCTCTCACGCCGCTCCTCCTCCGCCTCCCCTCTCTGTCTTGCCTAACACTGGCTCCCCTTCCCCTACAGGATCCTTTTCAAACTCCTCACCACCACTTGCAAAGCTCTTTCCCAGTCTACTGCCCCCTATATCTCTAACCTCCTCACAATTCACACCCCTGCCCGCTCCCTGCCCTCTGCCAATGACCGTCGTCTCTCCTCCACTCTGATCACCTCTTCCCACTCCAGAATCCAAGACTTCTCCCAAGCTCTTCCCCTGCATTGGAACGACCTCCTTCGCTCCATTCGTCTCTCACCCAGTCTGTGCTCCTTCAAACGGGCACTTCAAACTCACCTGTTCCTCAAAGCCTACCAACCATCCACTTAACCCTAACCTTGTTGCTCCTTCGCTAACCTCCTTCTCTCGTTCTCCCCTCTCTCCCCTAGCCCCACCTTTCTCTCCCTTTCTTTAATGGCTCCCTCTTGTGCCTGTTTGTTCACCCTCCCTTAGAATGTGAGCTCATACGAGCAGGGCCCCTTTCCCCTCCAGTCTCCATACCTGTTCTTCTGCTCCGTCTTTACCCATATGTCTGCCCAGAGTTTCTAAAGTATTGGTACTTTGTGTTTATTGTTCTGTACTATGTCACCCTGTATGGTCTTCTGTTTGTACTATGTACGGTGCTGCAGAAACCTTGTGGAACCTAACAAATAAATGATAATAATAATAATATTAATAATAATAAATGGTTGAAGATTAATGAAAGTGATGTGGATAATAACGATGATTGAACAAAGGAAAATGCCCACTCCAAGTTTGAACCCTAATCCATAGTCCAAAATCTTCCTTTTTGCTAATTGAGAACCCGACACAGACACACACACGTCTTATTTCATTTGTGGGGGCCAAAACAAGCAAAGCCTTGGACTAATGTTTAAAGGTGCTTACTATAAAATAAAAGTTAAATGATTTTTACATATATATATATATATATATATATATATATATATATATATATATATATATATATATGTATATATATATATATATATATATATATATATATATATATACACATATACTACCAGCATGTACTTATTTGTTTTCTCTAAAGCAATGTTTGTGTAACATCTATTTTATGCGTCACGATTTTACAGGGCTGTTGCTGAAAGGAAATGAACTTTGTATCCAGTAAATATGTCTGACATCAATGGTTATGATCCACAGCCCCACCAGTCATGTGTCCCCTGTAACTTTTCTTCTTCAACATCACAGCCTCTGGGATAAAAATCCCCAGGTATACAGCTTTGCTCATTGGCCAGTTTCAGAGAATAACACGATTTGCAGAGGATATTGTGCTGAATGAGGAAGAAATTCTTTCAGTGAGTGCTGAGAATACCAGTGAGATGGGAACCCCATGGTGGTCTCTTTTGGTGGCCATACTGATAGCTTCCTCTTTAATGAAAGGTATGTTCATTCCCTTTTATATCATTTTATTATTAAGCACTGAAAATATAATAGTTTGGGCACGGCTGAACATATGACAGTTATTTCTCTGCTACTTAAAAGCCCATCAAAATGTTAGAAAAAAATAAGAGTAAGATCATGTTGGACCCTTTTTTGGCAACGGTTAAATTTCCCACATCATTTATCCCACAAATGTGGAGTCAGCTACCGGCTCCAAAAAACAAAAAGAACAATTCCTATTTCACAAATATTTCTTTATATACCACTTTTTTGTGTAAATCTTCTCAGGGTCTTTTACCAATTTTTCCTGTTCCATGCCACCAATAAATTTGATATTCAAGTCGGCAGATTGCCATACTCTATAGATATTTCCACTTTAAGTTGACCGTGACAAAAAATGTATTTGTATTTTTTATAAAATACCATTTTAAAACACTTGCAACACACAAAAGAGTAATTTGCAAACTTTTTACAAAATTTCTTTGTGTGTTTTGTGTGTGTATTTATAAAGATGAGGAGCGTCGTTAGCCTTTTATATATATAGATGTCATCTATCTACCTATCTATCTATCTATATTAAACCTGTCTTTCATAATAAGTTAAGATTTACCTTGGGGTTTCATTTATTTATTATTATTATTATTATTATTATTATTATTAATTATAATTTATTTATACAGTGCCAGCCAAACTTTCCATGAAAGCCATTGCCGTTTTAAATTTCCCCTGCAAAGGCGACTTGCAGAATCCGCTGGTTGATACATTTTCCCCTAAGTAGCTCACCCCCCCGCAAAAAATGCTTTTAAAATCAAAGTATTTCAATCTGAACTCCATTGTGTGAGAGGCAGAATCACAGATATCTCTATTACAATGCGGCCAAAAAAAAGGGTTATCTTTGACTCTGAGCAGTACTCACCCAAAAAATTACCAACAAATATATTTTTAAGAACAATTGTATAAATTTGAATGATATTGTGGAGCAGTGTCTGAAGAATTTCAAGGTAACAGTTCCTCATTTCCATATCTAATTGGGTGTTCACCTGGTGTGGTGACTGCTGCAACTTCAAGTAGGACCGAAACGCTGACTTATAATTATGAGATATGGAATTAAATTAAAAGAAAATTAAAGTAGAAACTGTGATTGCATCTTTTAGTAAAATTACATATATTTTTGCTGCTACTCTATCAATAATTTTAGCCAGCCAGCCAGCTTGCTGCAGACTTTGGCCAAACTTAGTAAAAATTTGGACAGTTGTGAAGAGATCATCAGAAAATAGACTGTAAATGAATGTTAATGCTATAAATAGTAATATAGGAGCAAAATACAGCCCAATATCACATAATTTTACCTCTTTTTTCACAATTTTAAATTCAATCCAGATCCAAAACCAAACCTTCCATGATTTTGGGGCAAAACCTGTAACAAAACCAAAACACGGGGGTCATAAAACAGTTGGTGGGGTTTCTTTATAAAAATTAAGCTGCGCACATATGTTTCTGGCCTTAAAACTTCAGCAGTACACATACATAGTACCCTTATACCAGGTAGGCGAGGTAGATTAAGATTGGGGTATTTTTCTAGTGCTGCACTAGTGTGCAATAGTACCAATGAGAAGAATAAAAATCAATTCTGGGTTTGGGTTACATTTCCATACACTTACGGTCGCCTAAGCCTGTAGAGGTGCATGTTAATTACAGTATGGATGTGCATTGTAGGCGTAACATGCTCCTTGGACGGTTTGGGTACCTTTTAACGATGACTGCAACCCTTCAGAATGTTCAAGTCGAGCATACTACTGTCGGGGTTGCAGTCATCCTGATAGTGAGTACCACTGCTTTTGAGATGTGCCCTATTTAGAAAAGGCTGCATCTCAAGATAGTAAAAACAATAAGGCTATAGTGCTACAACCATGTATATGATCCTATAGAAATAAATGTTAATAATAATATCAATGATAATATAACTAATCCTCTCGTCACATCTCCTGTTTGAGGTTGCCAATCTCATATCAATATTAAGTAAACAAACAAAAGTACAGGGTGCGTCCAAAGAGGAAAAATAAATTTATTAAAACTTAATAGGAATAATGGTAGGTCTCACATGTATACCAGATACAATACAATGATAAAATACATATAACATAAATACATAGCAAACATGACACTAAAAATAACTATGTATATAGTGGTGGATGATAAAATGTCTCTATGAAGTGTAGCAGGAATTGGTGTCTGGCCAGTACACCTTATAGCCACAAAATAAAGTATGTGATTCTATCAACATAACTATGTGCACAGATGATAAGGGGAGATCTCACCCGATAATGAAGTACTTTTGTATTGTATCTGGTACACATGTGAGACCTACCATTATTCCTATTGAGTTTTAATAAATTTATTTTTCCTCATTGGAAGCACCCTGTACTTTTGTTTGTTTACTGCATCTCAATATACTTGTTTTGAGTTGTATGCTGCTACTGAAGGCTTTGTGTAAATATATTTGCTGCTTCCAATTATCAGCATGTGCCTTTGCTGTCTATAAATATAAATTAATAAATACATTTTAAAAAAAAAACATGTGCCCCTCTGATAATTTATTAATGAACACCAATGCTCTAACCTGGGTTGGTTACTACAAGCTTGTTGCCCCCCTGCATGAAGTTCACCTGTTAGAATGTGAAACCAGCCAAAGATCAGTCAGTCAGGAAATTGAGTACATGAAAAACTTGCAAGCTCCCAACCACTAGGGGTAGCCAGATCACTACTGAATATCACTGGAGCTCTTCTGGCACTCCTTGGGTGATGGGTTCCAGAGCAATAGTGTTTAATTAATAATATTAAGAACTGCTGCAGAGTCCAAGGAAGACCTGGCAAGCACTGCTGACTCGGACATGCTAGCATTTTTATAAATACAAGCAGCAGTCTACTTATGGCTGCCATAGCATCAAGAGCCTACTGGGACATGTAGTTCCACAATAGCACCTTAGATTAAAAAAACACACATACATACAGTGATTTTAAAAGTCCTTTAATTAAAATAAAGTCTCCCCCAAAGCCCTCCTTTATCTATTTATTAGTCTTCTAAATCTTTAGGGAATTATCTTTCTTCAATCTTTGATGAATATGATGTAACACTTACCCTTGTGTATCAAACTTCCATTGTCCCATAGATTGTAAGCTTGCGAACAGGGCCCTCTCACCTCTATGTCTGTATGTATTACCCAGTATTGTTTTATCACTGTTTGTTCCTAATTGTAAAGTGCTACGGATTTTGCTGGTGCTATATAAATAAATGTTAATGATGATGATGATGAATTCAAATTTGAATAAAGACTAAATAATGTACCAGTCTGATGCTACTTTCACATAATGCAGAAGAGACAGGAATGAATAAACTTAACTGACCTTGCAAGATCAATTATGTGCAACAGCCAATCAGAGAAGTTTTCCCCACATTCCAGCCAATTAGAGGAAAGACCCCTTTCATTCACTCATGTTGCAGCTCTGGTAGGAGCAAGTACTCATCACTCTCTCTGGGTATTTAATTGCTTTTTCTATCTGACTACTTCAGGACATAGGAAAAGAAGACTCCATATGGATATAGGTGATCAATAAATTGTAAAAACAGGGATTTGAGTGAGCATTTCAATAAAAAAAAAAACCATACATTGTATATGTATTTTTTTTTTTTACTACAAGGTATGTTTGTGGAAATACAAGTTCCTGCTAGCCCTAGCTGCAGCACTAGTGCTAGTTGTCATTTTTGCAGGGGGATCCACACACTCCCTCCATTAGTGGTGACCAGACCAGGAAATAGCAATGGTTATAGTTAATTATTTTATGAGGGATGAGAGCACACATTTTTATTTATTAATTTATTCTTTTTTTTTCTTAAGTCATCATGTTACGTTGTTTTTTGACATACTTACACAGTATTTTGAGTTGTACATATCACAAATCATACATTAGGCTGCAATTTTATTGCTATCATTTTTATGTTTGGAGTGCAAATTTCTGTCCTATTCTAAATGAGAGCAAAAGTTGACAATTGTGGGGTCATTATAAATGGACTTTAAATAAATGTATATTAATATACAAGGTGGTCCATAAGTGTGGAAACACCCTTTTAAAAAGGAAATGAGTAAGGCAATTATAATCTAATGTGTAAACATATAATCTCGATGTGGTAAAGAACCTTTTAGGGTATGTGGCCTGTATGGTGGCCCTCTTAAATTCGGCCATCTTGAATGCAACTCTAATTTTTAAAGTATTTTAAAAGGGTGTTTCCACACTAATGGACCACTCTGTATTTAAAATTAAAATTACATGATTCTTTGGGCTTTTGTTTTTTTTACTATTTTGCAAATGTACAATGCTGTGAAATCCAAAACCAAGAATTAAATACCAGTCACCTATTGCCAAAGTAAAAACATCAGAATGGGTTTAGAACCAAAACAAAAACACATAGCAGAACTAAAATGCAAGTATAGCTCTATTCCCTAATTTATGTCCCAGGAATCGAGTTAGCACCAGAGAGAGATATATTTTTTCTAATAGCCTATTATTATAGTTTAACAATACTTTCTTACTGAATACCCTTAATTATGTTTTTACAGGGACAGAAAATGCCTCTACATTGGATACCAGTACTGATTTAACTGATGTGTATTCTACTACTGAATGCACATGTTTCACTACTGAAATGACCACCGACACATCCACATTATCTACTGCTGGCATTACAAGTGATTTAACTACTGAATTAACATCAGACATTCCTACAGTATTTACTACTGACTGTCTATGTGATTTCACCACTGAGTTAACCATTGGTTCTTCTGTAACCCCTGTCACTGACATTACATTCGACTCCACAACTGAATTAACAACAGACTTTTCTACTTTCTCTCCTTCTGAATGCTCATGTTATTTCACTACTTATATAACTACAGCTCCTGCTGCTGACATTACAACTGATTTAACAACTGAATTAATGACAGAATGTTCTACACTCTCAACTACTGACAGCACAAGTGATTTCACTACTAAATTAAACACTGATATTTCTACAATCCTTGCTACTGACATTACAACTGATTTCACAACTGAGTTTACAACAGATCCTTTTACATCCACTTGTACTGACTGTACATGTGATTTCACTGCTGAATTAACTACTGGAGTTTTTACAGCTCCTTATACTGACAATGAAACTGATGCCACAAATGAATTAATCACAGAATATTCTGAAATCTCTATTACTGGCTGCCCATGTGATTTCATTACTAAATTAACCACTGACTTTTCTACTCCCCCTGACACTACAATTATTTTCACAACTGAATTTACAACAGACTGTTCTACATCCTTTACTACTGATTGTCCATGTTATTTCACTAGTTTTATAACCACAGCTCCTGCTACTGATTTTACAACTGATTTAACAACAAAATTATTTACAGCTTCTTCTACAGTCTCTACAACTGGCTACACATTACGATTCACAACTGAATTAACCACTGATTCTTCTGTAACCCCTGTTACTGACATTACAAGTGATTTAACAACTCATCTAACGACAGACTCTTCTATCTTTTTTACTACTGACTGCCAATGCGACTTCACTACTGAAATAACCACTGCCTTTTCTACAACCCCTGCTACTGACATTACAGCTGATTTCACAACTGAATATACAACAGACCCTTCTACATCCTCCCCTACTGACTGTACATGTGATTTCACTACTGAATTAACCACTGACTTCTCTACAACCCCTGCTACTGACATTACATTTGATTTCACAACTGAATTGATGTCAGACACTTCTACATCCTATATTACTGACTCAGAATCTGATTTTACTACTATATTAACTACTGAATCTTCTACAACCACTGACACAGACATTACAACTGATTTCATAACTGAATTAATTGCAGGTTCTTCTACAGTCTCTACAACTGGCTACACATTACAATTCACAACTGAATTAACCACTGATTCTTCTGTAACCCCTGTTACTGACATTACAAGTGATTTAACAACTCAACTAACGACAGACTCTTCTATCTTTTCTACTACTGACTGCCAATGCGACTTCACTACTGAAATAAACACTGCCTTTTCTACAACCCCTGCTACAGACATTACAGCTGATTTTACAACTGAATTTATAACAGACCCTTCTACATCCTCCCCTACTGACTGTACATGTGATTTCCCTACTGAATTAACCACTGACTTTTCTACAACCCCTGCTACTGACATTACATTTGATTTCACAACTGAATTGATGTCAGACACTTCTACATCCTATATTACTGACTCAGAATCTGATTTTACTACTATATTAACTACTGAGTCTTCTACAACCCCTGACACAGACATTACAACTGATTTCATAACTGAATTAATTACAGGTTCTTCTACAGTCTTTACAACTGGCTACACATTACAATTCACAACTGATTTAACCACTGATTCTTCTGCAACCACTGTTACTGACATTACAAGTGATTTAACAACTCATCTAACGACAGACTCTTCTACAGTCTCTACTGCTGACTGCCAATGCGACTTCACTACTGAAATAACCACTGCCTTTTCTACAACCCCTGCTAATGACATTACAGCTGATTTCACAACTGAATTTACAACAGACCCTTCTACATCCTCCCCTACTGACTGTACATGTGATTTCACTACTGAATTAACCACTGACTTTTCTACAACCCCTGCAACTGACATTACATTTGATTTCACAACTGAATTGATGTCAGACACTTCTACATCCTATATTACTGACTCAGAATCTGATTTTACTAATATATTAACTACTGAGTCTTCTACAACCCCTGACACAGACATTACAACTGATTTCATAACTGAATTAATTACAGGTTCTTCTACAGTCTCTACAACTGGCTACACATTACAATTCACAACTGATTTAACCACTGATTCTTCTGAAACCTCTGTTACTGACATTATAAGTGATTTAACAACTCAGCTAACGACAGACTCTTCTACCGTCTCTACTACTGACTGCCAATGCGACTTCACTACTGAAATAACCACTGCTTTTTCTACAACCCCTGCTAATGACATTACAGCTGATTTCACAACTGAATTTACAACAGACCCTTCTACATCCTCCCCTACTGACTGTACATGTGATTTCACTACTGAATTAACCACTGACTTTTCTACAACCCCTGCTACTGACATTACATTTGATTTCACAACTGAATTGATGTCAGACACTTCTACATCCTATATTACTGACTCAGAATCTGATTTTACTACTATATTAACAACTGAATCTTCTACAACCCCTGACACAGACATTACAACTGATTTTATAACTGAATTAATTACAGATTCTACTACAGTCTCTACAACTGGCTACACATTACGAATCCCAACTGAATTAACCATTGATTCTTCTCTAACCACTGTTACTGATATTACAAGTGATTTAACAACTCAACTAACGACAGACACTTCTACCGTCTCTACTACTGACTGCCAATGCGACTTCACTACTGAAATAACCACTGCTTTTTCTACAACCCCTGCTACTGACATTACAGCTGATTTCACAACTGAATTTACAACAGATCCTACTACATCCTCTACTAATGACTGTACATGTGATTTCACTACTGAATTAACCACTGACTTTTCTACAACCCCTGCTACTGACATTACATTTGATTTCACAACTGAATTAATGTCAGACACTTCTACATCCTATATTACTGACTCAGAATCTAATTTTACTACTATATTAACTACTGAGTCTTCTACAACCCCTGACACAGACACTATAACTGATTTCACAACTGAATTAATTACAGATTCTTCTACAGTCTCTACAACTGGATACACATTACGATTTACAACTGAATTAACCACTGATTCTTATGTAACCACTGTTACTGACATTACAAGTGTTTTAACAACTCAACCAACAACAGACTCTTCTACCGTCTCTACTACTGACTGCCAATGTGATTTCACTACTGAACTTCCCTCTGCCATTTCTACAACCCCTGCCACTGACATTACAAGTTTTTTCACTGCTGAATTAACCACTGACTTTTCTACAACCCCTATTACTAATTTTACATCTGATTTCACCAATAAAATGACTACTGTCTCTTCTGCTACTGAAATTGCACCTGAATTAAATGCTACATTAATGAGTGACACATCTCCAACATCTTCTACTGGTTTTACATCAGATTCCATTACTAAAAAAACCACTGGCACTTCAACAATATTTAATTCTACCTTTACCACTGAACCCATATCTAAATTAACCTCTTCTACTGACTTTACATCAGATTCCACTAACAGGATTAGCTCCACATCTGTTTTAGCTTCTGGATTAAAAACTGATAATTCTACATCAGATTTTACTACTAAATTATCAACTATCTCTTATTTTGACTCAAAATCCATCACTGAAGTTCACTCTACCTTCATCACTAAAACCACTGCAGATGGTCTCTCTCCTAATTTCACAAGTATACAAACTATGCTCACATCTAAGTCTATGAATTCTACCTCTAATTTTACATATGGTTACTCGACTGAATATACCACTGACTTCCCAATTAAATCAACTACAAAACCAGGTGAGTGCTTTGTGTTGCTCTCTTGCATGTTCAATTCTTTTTCTTAACATGGAAATGCTCATTGTCAATTAACTGCATTCAGGACCGCCATCAAGGGTACAGGAGGTACCAGTGTACGGGGCCAGGACTGATCAGGTGGCCTGCTATCTGAGGTCACTTTTTTAATTATTTTTTTATTTTCATTAATATGTTAATGCCCTGACTCATTCTGAGTGGGAACCCAGGTTTAAAGATGCAGAGGGGCTGTGTGGAACCCAGGGCCTTGTCTGGGAGGTTCAATATTATCAGAGTCAGCCTTGTCCTAAAGCAGGCTGGCCCCTAGCCATACTTCCCAGTTACTGGCCCCTCCCATGAGACCAGTCATCAGTGAGTTGCCTTATTTTGAAGTCATGCTCCTTCCTGCCTCCCATTATCCACCTCTCTTCTCCTTCCCAGTCATCACCTCTCTTCCTACTTCCCCTCATCTAGTTTCAACCACTCCTCCCCTTTCTACATGCTGCCTCCATTAGCTTTGGAAGATAGGCAATTGACATGGAGTAATATATGTTATATGAGGGGTTTAAATATGCAGGGTGGGCATTATTGTTAAGGGTGGGGATGTTCTTTATAATATGTGTGGTAGGTATTAATGTTATTTGGGGTCTGGTTGGGCTATTTTGAAAATGTCCACTGTAGCAGAAATTCACAGTGCTCTCCAAGATGTTTCCCCATTCAAGGGCAGTCCCTGTACTGATGCTAATAACAGTAAAAGCTTTCCCTCAGTCAGTGCCACATACAGGATACCTCTCTTTCCCTCTCAGTATATGTGCAGTGTTTATCAAAGGACCAACCTCTCTCTGTGATAAAGGGCATGTGTGAAAGTCTGACGGGCATATGAGGGGCATGCAGAGTGACTTATAGGCATATAAAAGGCATGTAGTAACATCTCGGGGCATATTGTTTTTACAGGCATCATGGCACTGACCTACATCTCTGCAACCACTGGAAGTGGGGGTGGCGGTGGTCAAGGAGAGCGTGGGGGGGAGGTGCCTGTTTTATTTGTACTGGGCTCCACAATTACTGATGGCAGCCCTAACTCCATTGAGTGTTATTTAAGCTAGACTGTATGTATTTCTAAAGCAATAGACCAGAGGCAAAGCCTGGATAAGGAAAATTTAGACTTCTGGGCTGAATAATATTCTAAGGTGTTCTGTGATGACTTATTAAGAACCCTCCATCTCATACACACCTACAAAAACATGCTCAGGTTTTGTACCTGGATAAATGGTCTGAACCCACTGTAAGTCAAAGCACATTAATTTGCAGAAAGCAATGGGGAAAATGGAAGCTTTTTTTAGTTGCCACCAAGAAGGAAAAGGAGAAAACATGAGCAGTCTACAAAATATTTAGCATCATTACTGGCAGAATTATCCCTAGCGAACAGAAAGCAGAAAATTACATGTAAGTGCTTATGATCTGAGGAAAAAAAATGGTAAAAAAGTAATATGACAGAAGTGTTCTATTGAGTTAAATAAGAGCCTGCACCTCCACAGAGAAAAACAACTTTACATTACTATTCATACTGGCAACAGCATGGATGCAAATAGCAAATAAATATTTTTTAATATTTAAAAAGCATATTTTCACAAGATGGCTGTCCAATTCCATTTCTTGGCTCAGTAAGGAAGAGGGGCATGGTGTGTCCATTCTCACAGTGAGGCAAACATTTTGTGGGTCGAGCCACTTTTCATGATAATAGAACAGAACTATTCACTAGTAATATCACTGAAGCATGCAGTACTCAGGTAATGAAAATTGGTTTAGCTCATAAAATAGATTCCTCCATGGTGTGTAGACAACATGTACACTTTATTTTTTTATTTTTTTTCAATTATTCCTAAAATGAGATGAGCTAAAGTGTATTTTATTAAAAAAAATATATATATATCCTTTAGCTACAACAGGGGTTTTCTAATTATCTCATAGTAACACCACAAATTTTTTGCTTTTTTGTTTTTCCTGTTAGTCTGTCACAAATAGTGGAATCAACCTATAAAGCTACACAGTCCTTCCTTTTTACCAAATGCTCTAAAAGTTTATCTATAGCTTATTCACAGTGCTATCTATTGTTACTCATAGGCAGCTATTTTTAGGCTAAATCTATTAATGAGAATACAGTTTATCGATTCAGCAAGCATCAGTATCATTGAGGCATGAGGCACTTTGTGCCTTAATGAAGGAATTACTTTCTAGTGAGTTAATAGACAGACTATCTAGCGAAAACTGTGAAAATGTACACTGTGCAAAGTGAGATAGCACACTTGTGTCTCCTTATGACTGGAGAGGCAGCACAAAGGGGGGATGAGTACAGAAAGGGTGTGTTTGGTTGAGACAGAGCAGCCCATAGACGCATATACAACTGTCAGGAGCCATATATTTTCAACCTACTAGAAGGTAGATGCAAATACACTGATCATGATGATGATGGCCATTAGCACTAACTAGCCACTTCTGATTGGCTGACTCCAAATTCACCTCTGATGCTAATAGGTGCTTTCTTCACTGATCATGCATATATTATAGGATTTTGTGGGCATACTTTCAGTCACACATGAGAAGTAATATTATATCTGCTGTATTACATAGAGAGTATGTATATATATTATAATGTGTATTTCATTATCAAAACAAATGTTAACAAACTTTTCTTGGGCTGATGACCTGGTTGTGTGTGTGTGTGTGTGTGTGTGTGTGTGTGTGTGTGTGTGTGTGTGTGTGTGTGTGTATAGGTGGGTGTATATATGCCTGATGTAAACCTAACACTAGTTCAGCATCAGGTCACTGTGTATAAATAACAAGTGCACTTTAAAAATATTGTTAAATAAGGGTATAGTTTAACCTACCACCATTCATTAATATTGTGACAATTTGAAATTTACAGAAATTATTAAACCATGAAATACATTGCATAATTTTTGTTTTTTCAGTAAAAAATAAAATACAAATTGTGGTACTGTTTAACATTCCCCCTGACGGAGGTTTGTAAGGAAGCAATATGGTGGCACTACGCACTATTAAATAAAATATTTTAATTAACCCTAACGTTTTATCACTGTTCGCTAAAGTATTTTAAACCATGTCAATCTTATCCAAGCTTCAGAGTATATGCAAGTCAAGTAAAAATGTAGAGTACCTTGGTGTGGGTCTCTACCCTGAACACCCCCCCCCCCCTCCTCTGTTCATCAAGCTCCCAGCAGTAACATACAAGAGTACATCTTTGGTGGTGCTTGGCTCTCTACATCGCAGACTCTACAACTGCTCCAATTGCTTGTACTTATTATTATGTAAAATTGCAAATAGGTGTGATCAAGCCCTAAAGCTTTCCATACACATGAGCGATAATCCTATGGGGCTCATAGCATTCTAACCTAATCCAGCCCAGGGACACCCTTCCTCTGTATTCTTGGGTCCTGTCAAGTCTCCTGCTCGCACCTCATCCTACCACCACCATTTCTTACCAATATGAGAATTCAGGTCTCTGATACAATTTCTTGGCATGGTAGTTAATGACTGTGAAACAATCATTCAGTAAAATAGTCAAATGTTTAACCTGAACTTAATGAACCTTATTCATCGTCTTCATAATTGTCCTCTAGCCTCATAACAATATGTAATAAAGCATTGTTGGTCCATAATTACAAGCTATTGTTCATACAATGTAATGTCTTTCTGTTAAGGGTCTACCTGTGGCATTGGATTTTATAACAATGGCAATAAATGTGTTTGCAATGAATATTTCCATGGGAGCAAGTGTGAATTCATCATAAATGAGATAAGGCCAGGTATGTATGCAACAAGTCCGTAAGCTACATACAGGAAAATGTAATTACATTTTTTTAAGAGCTATTAAATCTGCACTACAACCATAGAAACCAATCAGACATTTGCTTTAATTGTTTCACTTGCACCAGATAGATAAAAGGCAGTTACTGATTGATCGATGTGTTTTTGTTTAGTGCAGATTTACAGCTAATTGAAATGGTAGCAAACGACCATGAATGGCATAGGCATCAATGTTGTCTATCCTTCAAAATAGTATTTACTGACTGTTTTATAATAATATCTATGTAAAATTTGTACCTTTATTAAATTATTTCCAAGAAAGTGATTGCTTTTGAACACATAAGATAGTAGTGGTGCTTGGAATCCTGATCTGATAAATGTCTTTAACTTGCAATTCATGAACAGAAACTTCCCTTCCGCAGCTAATAAATGTGTAGTTAGATATAAGAGAAGCCATACATTTTTTTAATTTCGTTAATAATTAAGGGCCTGATTCATCAAGGTACGCAAACGCATACGCATCTGTGTTTCATACTTTGAGTGACACAAACCGTTATATTTGCGTTGGAGTTTGAGATTGAGTTGACTTTGAGTGCCGTATCTGCTCTGTTTGCGCTGCGTATGTGGTGTTTTACGTAGCGCAAGTCCCGTTTAGCAGATGCGCATGCATTTGCGTATCTTGATGAATCAGGCCCTAAGTTGGTAGACAACCAAGTTTTGCAAGACCACTTATTACACTGTTCAAATGTGGAGTGTATGTATTATAAACAGAAACTTCTTGGTCTGGTATTAGGGAACCAACTATAATGTAAGTTATAATAGGTTGTTTATGATTTTGTTTTGTTACAGGTAATGTCATTATTACAATTGATGTTACTGTGTATATTGAAAATGAAATTTACAAACCTGAGCTGAATAATACAAGTACTGAAGAATATAAAAACTTCACAAAACAATTTTTCCAGCAGGTAAGTACATTATACATGAAGTACATTTCGATGTCATGCTTTCCTCATTGGGGGGAACACTGGTATAATGTTATGTAGCCATCAATTTCAGCAAACCTAAGGCCTGTGGATCTCCACTCAGTCAGTTCTGGCTTCTGGGTTATCATATTGTGGGGCTCAGTATCGGTGCTGGCATGGGAGTGGTGGATAGATGGATGTCATAGCAAGGAGTCATGGGGAATATTACATAATTATTATATTGATGTTCACAATTAGTTACAAGTCAACCAAGAATTAGATATAGCTGAGTCTCGAAAAACAGCCAAACTATGAATACAGCGCTGGAAACAGTTTAGCCCGTAAATAAAGTATGAAATCAGTTCATGAACTATATAAATACAAATAAGTCAAAGTACAAAATATAGTAGTTAGATCGCTTGTATCCAATAAATGTCACAGTAAAACACTATAAGATAGCTCTGCTAGCTGTATCTATATGAACCACCGGCAAACAATAGAAAGTAAATATCTCTCTCGCTCTCTGTACATAAACAGGAATCTCTAAAATTGGAAAAAAAATGTTGTACTTTGACTTTTATGGTGTAATAAAATTATTTGTTTTTATGTAGTTCATGAACTCATTCATATTTTATTTATAGGCTAAACTGTTTCCAGTTGTTTTCATAGTTTGTTTTGACAGTTTTTGAAGAGATCACAGGCTCTTCCACAGCTGCAGGTGACAGGTTGGCCTAGAATAGTGTTTTCTTTCTCATAGATCTTTCTATCAGCATCATAGTATTTGCTTTTGTGTTTCTTATATAGCTGTGTCTAGACCTTGGTAACACAGACTATTAATTTTTTCTAGTGCTAAGTACCTACATTGATAACCTTGTCTACATCAATTCCTATAAACGCTGTGCCCCACATTCACATAGCCAAGTCATTTCTATCCCATTCATTTCCGAAACCTTCTATAAAAATGTGCACCTCCTTATCTTATTTAATTTGACAACATCCATAGATGAAAGCTTATAACTTGCAAATGTGTCCAATCTTGCACCTGGTTTCTGATAGGATTACATCCTTGCTCATACCCATCCAACATGTTGCAAATGTAAGCTCAAATCTAAGCACCGCTGCCTGACTTCATGGGTCCCAGCTCTTCATTAACTGAACTTTCTTCACTTATTCTTAGGAATTCATTTATCAGCTTTAACGGTTGTCGGGCTCTGCATATTTGAGATTTTATGTCAATGCTTTTCCATTCGACACATCTGCTTGTGCTTACAAATATAGCAATAAATCAAGAATGATGTATACCAAAAAGCTGCCTAAGTCTACATAAGGAGCCACCTGCTCCCCAAACAAATTCACAAATAAATTGATGACTTACAGCGCTGGAAGGTTCACACAGATAGAAATGCCAGCATCAAACAGGACACTGTAACACAAAAATGGAATGGACATAGAGCAGTAAAGTCCCAACAATAAATAAAGGGTCCAGATATCTTCCAGTTCCCTCTTCCAAGTGAGTTCAAGTTAACCAATTACAGGGTAACCATGTGAGGGACCCCCCCTGGATGTATGCTTAGAAACTGGTTTCTTTAAACACAGCACATCAACCAGATGAAAGACACGATATCTGCATTCACTGCATTCTCCAACGATACACATGTGCAAAAAATAAAAGATCATAGCATAATACCATTTATTGATCATAAAATTTTGCAATATAAAATCCACAGGTTTGGTCTGCTTCTAGGAGTGTACCTTGAGTAAAAGGATTACAGCGCACATAACAGGGTAATTACCCAAAGTTCAATAGGATCTTACTGGCTGCCATCCTCCTCAGGTAGTCCCAGCGTTAGTCTCCCTGTCAATCCTTAAATTCAGGAATGGGTGTGGCCCCGTCCCCTGTTATGAAATGCATGGCAGGGGTGGGGCTTAATGATGGAGTTTTGTCATTAAGCCCCACCTCCACCAACACTCGAAGGATGTCTTCTATTCTAGGGGCCCAGGAGGACTCCACAAAATTTGGGAACCTCCCTGAGATTCCGGGAGAGTAGGCAAATATGGTCTATTACTGTAGGTATTTTGTCTAACTCTATAAGTGTGGGGATTTTGATCACCTTAATTTCTTCTTGGCTGCTTACACTCTCAACTAAACAATCAGTGTAGACTGTCCATATATATAGTCATTGTGCATCTGTGTCTGTTTAACTGTTATGTAGGAGCAGTGTTTTCAATAACCACAATAAGTAACATCCATATGTCTGTTTGTTTTTTAAAGCTCAGCACATTAAAAGTTATTTTTGTATGTGTTGGTGCTGTTTCTTGCTCTTACTTTACTTTTTCCCCATGATTGCAATTTAGTCTAAACGTGCAGCAAAATCCTTGCCCGTGTCAGAGGTGGCAGATGTCTGCCCAGGTGTGAGAGTAGAGCTGAGTTATGTACTGTCTAAAAAACTATTATAGCACCAAAAAACAGAGCACTGTGGCAGCTCCAGAAATCTGATTGCTCGATGGTTGCTATGGACTTAGTGCAAATTTGTACTTAAATGCAATGTTAGCAAATAACCCGCATTGTTTTAAGAACAGTATGCAACATTCTTCTTGAATAACCTCACCATTTAAAACTTTGGGTCTATGGGGCATATTCAATTAGTACGGGTCCCGTTACCGCAACATTGTGGATTTCTGCGACATTGCGGTACCGTAATGGCACTTTACATGCACAGCCGCACGTAATCACGGCCACGAATCCTAATTGAATACCCCCCTATGTGTCAACATAGATATGGAGAAATGTGGGTACGCATTCCCACTCTTGACTCTTTAATTGCCCATCAGGTGGAGTGGTTGGAAGAAGAATCTGTTAGAGTGAAGGAGCGCATGCATGGTAATAATATTACTCATTACCATACAGCCTGCTTCACTGATCATTCCCCTCCTATAAATCCTTTGTCACCTGTAGTATATAGCGCACAGTATGGCAGTGCTCTGTATGAAAATAAAGGGACTGAGGCTCTATATACATTAGTACATACAATCCTTAATTGTAGCTATAAATAATGAATGGTGGCATTCTGAAGAAATCACTAAAATCTGTATTAATATTGAGAATAATTTTTTTTGCTTTTACAGGGAAAGCTATGCTTCTGTCGTTGGTAAATTTTCTGTTTTATTTTCCAGATGAATGATTTCTACTTAAAGAAAATTTCCCACTTCAAGGAAGTCATAATAGTTTCTATAATGTAAGAACCAGAATGTCTCAATGTTTCTCTGATCTCTCTAACGCCAAACAGTTCCTGAACCTTCCTGTCAGCACAGTCCAACAATTACAGTACAATATATCCTGAGATGATATCTTGTAAATTATGGAATTATAATGCTATTAGGAGTCACTGGGGAGCTCTGTTACAGATGTCACTGAAATTCAAGGTGACTTCTAGTGCATACTTGCCAACTCTCCCGGAATGTCCGGGAAACTCCCGAATTCTGGGTGGGTCCCCTAGACTCCCGGGAGAGTATGACAGTCTCCCGCATCTTCCCACTTCCTAGTGAAGTGGGCAGACTTAAATCCAAAATGCTGCGATTCACTGGAAATCGTGGCATTTGGCCCACTGTAAAATGATGCCATTACATCACGGGGGCGTGCAATACTGCACGCCAGCATGCCCCCGGCAGCTCCCGGATCATACTTGTCATAAGTTGGCAAGTATGTTCTAGTGCACTTAATATTTTGGGTGGTATGTTACCCCTCTAACATGCAAATTTAATTAAACAACAGACACATTTATATAGTATACTGACACACAAAGAAAGACTGACTGACTGAAACTGTCAGTGAAACAGACAGATAGACGGAAAATGACCACCACTTCCTCACATTGCTGAACCCAATACAAGCAGATGCCTCTAGACTGCCCACCTACTTGATACCATATCATCATCATCATTTCTTTATATAGCGCCAACATATTCCGTAGCGCTTATATCAATATGATACTCACATCTGATAACTAACAGATCCAAAGATAGAGTTTCAGTTAATTGCTGCACGGGGGATTTTTCTGGCACCCTGGGCCAGTCTGACTCTGATCAAGCAAGTAAATTGGTTTGATATTACCTGGCTATCAAAACATCTTTGTGACTGATACTGGTAATACTTTGAAACATATTCATGAATAAAATCCCTTAACAATGTTGGAATTGCTGTTTCACAGTTAGTAGTTTATCAAAGGGCTCTCTCTACTGGTGTAGCTAAAAGCTCTTGGTAATCTGAGCAAAATATGGGCTAATGTCCTCTTTAAGTTTGTCCACGACTAATAAGACTGACCTGGATTGTCAACAAAGATTTATCTTATACTGATAATTGAACATATTCTGATTTTGATAGTGTAATTTTACATTGCTAAAAGTTCTAGTAAGACTCTGGGGTCTATTTAAGAAAATTCCAGATAAAATAGTTGGTTCCTCTGGAGATTGGCTATCACAGGTCTTATTTCAAGTCATTGAAGGGTTAACACAGGAGAAATTGGATATTCTTCCTGCATTAAAATACTTTTTGTTTGTTAGCGCAGCCCCCGTAGAACTCTATAGGGACTGCAATCTATAAATGTATCAGGCATCTCTACTTTCTCATATGGGGTCCAATGAAGCCAGAAAGGAATCACTTGATCCCCCATCTGGTCAAATTCATTGCTCGGACTTTAGCCACGCATGTGCATTGCAATTTTTGCATTCACTGCCAGTGAAAAGTAAAAACTGTTCACATAGGAGGGGCGGGGGGTCTTCACCGGGGCTCCTTGAGCAGCCCTGGCATAATAAATTGTGGCACCCAGGGTCAAACTCCCACTGTTCAAGTTCATGGACCATCTGCAGTATTGGTGGGCATGATTATTGTGATTTCCAAGGTGAAACTTTAATGTTCATATCTTGCACAATTGAAAATGATACCATTAAGCATGGCCTACAATCCCATTTGACCCGCTCCATTATTTCTTTTAAAGTTTTCTGTTATTCTCCAAATTTAATGTTCGTAAGATCCTCTTTTATTATTTCCAGAATGTACAGGTTTTTTTTTCCAATATATTAAATATATTTTCCTTTTCTTCAACACAATGATTTATATTTACATGTTAATGCACACTGGGGCTGATGTAGAGTTGGTCACAAAATGGACCTAAATTAGTGTTAAAAAAAAGCTCTCGAGATGCGTCTGACTCCGCATGTGACTGGTTTATGGCAAGTCATCAGTAGCAGCATTTGCACCTGTCCTGTTGCAGGTGCAAAAGATACACCTCCCATCAGTTGTATATGTGTGTTTCTGCTGGTCTGCATGAGCTGTTTACATGCCCTACTGTATGCGACCCATGTTACAACACTCCTTCCCTCCCCCAATGCCGCCTCTTCTGGTACAGGTGTGCATAAGTGTCAGAAAACACACAAATCTGCATATACATCTCCTGAGTATGCGTAGAGCAATTTCACACAAGATTTGCTATGCAAACTGACGTACTGCCCCCTCTGCGTCACTCCCATTGTGTCTTGTTTGTGGTGTTTTAGTTCCAATATGTTGCCATGTAATTTGTTAAAAGTTCTGATTTCCATCACTTCAGGGGGTTGGTAAAGGTGTCAGTCAATTTGCGCAGGTTAAAATCAATGTTATTTTTCACATATATTTGTATATGTCTTAAATATGAGCATTTTACAGTCATTCCTAAAATTCCATTGCACCTTTCCTTCAGCTGTGTACCCCTGTTCAAGGGGTATATTTACTAAACTGCTGGTTTGAAAAAGTGGAGATGTTGCCTATGGCAACCAATTAGATTCTAGTTAGCATTTATTTAGTACATTCTACAAAATAACAGCTAGAATCTGATTGGTTGCTATAGGCATCATCTCCACTTTTTCAAACCCACAGTTTAGTAAATATACCCCCAAGTCTTCCAAGATCTAACCATAGTTCCAGGCAAATTAACTACGTCATCCGCATCATTTATATTAGAATATATTTTCTTGTCCAGGAGAGGAAGTATTCGTGTAGATCATAAGGTCCTCCTGAGTGTTAATTCTACGAGAGTCCTGGATGAATATAAAACTGCGGTGAATCTGCTTAACAAGACGTTCAGTGAAGAAAACTGCACATTTAATGATCTCAGTGGTGAGACATATGTTTGGAAAATAAGCCATCATTTTATTACTTTGTGTTATATGTATTGAAAAGTTCAGAGTACTTGAAATTAAGCAAAATTAGGGGCCTTGTGCAGAGGAATTTATGTATAAAATGAAATATGCACAGACTAGTCGCAGTTATATGTATACGTGTAGTCTGATGCATCTCAGGGTGTACCCAGATCTGCACAATTAGCAGATGTACTAGGTTTACATCAGGAAGTACTGCAGGGCTTATTAGTTCTCAGTAACTGCATTATCACTTGTGGCCTGCAGATGGCAACACACAACCCTTCCATAGTCTATATAGCGAGCACTGTAACACATAGACTATCCGATGTCAGGATTTATGTGTAAACCCTGTACAATTCCTGCATATCTACAATACATATATGATCCATTTAATGTGTCAACATATGCATCAGATAAAGATGTAATAAACCCTTTGAAAACCTTGAGTACTCCCCCCTCCCATAACACATGATATGTATGTCATGTAAATCACAGACCCTGAGGCAGGCCTTTAAATTTGACAATTTTTTTTTCTGACTATGCCACTTTCTCTTACAGGGATATTGTGCTTTAATCAAAGTAAGACAATAATCAGCAATAAAGCAATTGATGTATCAGGTAATTATATTAAGGGCTGTTTATCAGTGCACACACTCTATCATCTTCATCTATTTATATAACGCCACCAATTTTGGAGTGTGGGAGGAAAGCAGAGCATCATGAACAAACCCACGCAAGCACGGGGAGAACATTCAAACTCCACACCGATAAGGCCCTGGTCGAGAATCAAACTCATGACCGTATATATATATATATACATTTATTTACACAGTGCTAGCACACTATGTAGCACTTTACAGTTGGGGACAAACACAGCAATAAAACAAGACAAGTTATTAACAGGGGAAGAGGGCTCTCGTACAATCCTTAGGGAAATAGATCGACATATGAGACTAAGTCATACATGCCAACTCTTAAAAATCATGTGACAGGGGGTAGGAGGTGCTAGGGTTATTTACTTCTCCTTTATCAAGTCCCTTCAGATATTAGTGAGATAAGATGCTGGTTAACCAGGAGATCAGTAATCAAGACACAGACATGCCAATGTCAAGATAGAACTGAGCTGTGCTCATTTAGTTAGTGGGCTACATTTATACATGAAAAAGCATTTGATCTGGTTATAGGATAGAAACACATGATTGATATTTTCCTGAGTAAATATTAATCTTCTGACAAAGCTAGTTAGCTCTCTTAATGTCACTTTTATGGGTTCTTATCAACTTTCACAGGAGTCAGTACTCCCAATGTCATCATCCATTATCCCCTGTCCTAGGGGTCTTTGAGATAGTTCAAGGCTGAAGCTGGTGATTACGCTGAATGTATTTTTAAGGCAAATACCAACATTTTTAACTCCTTCACATATCATTATTACCATTATCGCTGAGGATCGTAGAGATCCTTTCACAGAGGGGGCATGGTGACGTCGCTGTGTCACCATAGCCCCGCACCCACTATAAAATGATGAAATTCATGGTATTGAATAGTGGGGGAGGGGCTTAAGTGTCATTAAGCCTCGCCCCCACCATTCAATGCCGTGAATTTCGGCAAATACGGGATGTTTGCCCACTGTTCTGGGAGTCCTAGAAGACTCCCCGAAATTCGGGAGCCTCTCGGGAATTCCGGGAGAGTAGGCAAGTATGGGTTAAGTGCACTTATTGTATGTTGAATCACCCAGATAGCAATGGAAAAAAAAGTGCTTAGTGGGTCTAAGTGATATATTCATATGGATAATTACATAACAACAAAAGGCAAGAGACAAACTAATTGCATAAAACAGAAGATATTTACCATTACTGCCTATGTGTCTTATTAAAATCAGTTCTATTTAAATGGTGAGAAATTCTTCTCAGTTAGATAACATTCCCATGTCTCTAGTTATCAACTAAAGTAGAGTTTTATTGGTTTTATTCATTAAATGTTATTTTTTCCCTGCTGTACTACATGAAATCAAATCAAGATGAGGATTTAGGGTATGACTTTTTGTAAAGAGGGGGTTATAACCACTCATTTGGTCTAAAGTGAATAACGATGAGACTCAAGTGTATTGGTGTTCTTTATAGTTGGAGTTAGTGGCACTATATATATAGCTGCTGATGATGATGATGAGTTGAAGAGTTGTTTAATGAGATAATATGAATAATTTAACATATTCTGCATAATTGAAAGGGATTTTGATGACACCTTTTGTCTATTATAAATGAATAGATTGTCACTCCTGTAGTCCATTTTGTTTTTTCGCACCTGACCCCTAAATCTAGGATAGGGGTGGTCCTGGGGCTTTTATCAGAAGGATTAGATACTATGGACCTGAGTCATTAAGGCAAAAAAGGAGTAAATGTTCTCTGGGACAAACCATGTTACAATGCAAGGGGTGCAAATGAGTTTATTATTTTGCACATAAGCTAAATACTTGCTGTTTTTTCATCTAGCACACAAATAGTTGATAGCTTTATTATTACGCTGAAATTTATAGTTGATCTAGGACATGTCCTACCCCAACTATAAATCTGTCCCCACAATTTAAATTTACCTGCCCCTCCAATGCAACATGGTTTTGCCCAGGTGCAAATGTTACTCCTTTTTTATGTTTTGCTCTCCTTAATGACTCAGGCCCTATGGGTCTATGTACTAAGGCAGGAAAGAGCCCAATTCCACTATTTTCTTCATATTTCCATCTATGGGCAGCATTTTGGCATAGTGGTTAGCATTGCTGCCTCACTTGAAATTCTACACTCCAACCAAGCAAAGCCCTATTTGTATGGAGTTTGTATGTTCTCCCCATGTTTGCATGATTTTCCACTTGATGCTCTAGTCCCCCCCCCCCACACACACACACGCACAGTCCAAAAGCATACTGTCATGTTAATTGACTGCTCACAAAATTTATATTGTAAGCTCCAATGGATGTGAATGATTACAAATATCTGTGTATAATATGATGGCAACAGAGGTCAAAGAGAGCTGGCATACAGTGGTATGCCACATCACCACTTCTTCTGCTGCTTTCATTGTAAATTTATAACATTCCATTAATTTATAATTTTCCATACCACCACTTCTAAATTTCCATTTTGTCCACTAGATGGTTCTATATAATAAATAATGTTTGACCCTTCTTGGCTGTCTGTCAGGGTCATACCCGGGGGTGAAGAGCCAGGGTGGAGCTAGTATACACATACATTGTAATGAGATTAATCATTAGAATACACCATACTTGCCAGCTTTGGCAAGCTGGCCTCTGGGGGAAGTGAGTGTGTGTGTGGTGGGACTTATTAAGCCACGTCCCCTAACCAATCATCACTATTGCTAGCCTATTACAGCCGGGGACGGAACCACGTTAATGCATCATAAGCCCCGCCCATACCATTTAGCTATCATTAC
Source organism: Mixophyes fleayi (assembly GCF_038048845.1). Taxonomy (NCBI): domain Eukaryota; kingdom Metazoa; phylum Chordata; class Amphibia; order Anura; family Limnodynastidae; genus Mixophyes; species Mixophyes fleayi. Next base: position 31,300,906 of record NC_134405.1, on the reverse strand, counting down.
TAGCCAAGAAGCGGGAGGTTGACCTGGACTCCCAGAAATCCAGGAGTCTCCTGGACATTCCAGGAGAGTAGGTAACTATGCAATACCCTATGTGTGTCACACTGTTCCACTGCCTCCATTTTTGGAGAAACTGCATTATATGTAATCCCTAAATAAATATTGGAAAGTATGTACAGTAGTGCATAGAGCCCTATGTGTACAAGGAGCCAAACTAGAAAGAAGCTGCTTATATTTTTGATGTTAGTAGAATGACCTTTAAGTTTAAGGTGAGCAGTGATATGTGATAGTAAATAGCTTTTTGCAAAAGGATGTCTGTTAAAACTACTACTACTGTACAATTACTGTATTTATTAGTATTGCAAGTAGATACATATAATTATTCTAACTAACAAAATAAAAATGAATTATGTATCTTAGAAAGCTTTCTATATAAACCTCTCTGTAAATGGTGGTGTGCATATTTTCCTTGAGAACTCACTTCAAACTCTCCCTATTTATTTAATTTTAATGTTTTTGTGAAGCTACTTTTATTTCACATGCAGAGCACCCACTCCTCAGACTTGTTCAGTTCCTATAGTGAGGCCACCAGGGGCAGCTGTTTCATGCAGCAGGTTTTGGGGACAGATAAACGTAGGGAATTTATATACAAAGTGCTAATTTTCTTGCTGCAAAAGTCTAATTTAGTAATTTCTACTTTATAAGTGATGATACAGGCACTCCTTAGTTGGCACCTTACAAAGAAAAATCACTGAAAACACACTTACCTTTCCTACAATGATGAACTCTAACAAGAGGGAAACAGGCTACCTGTCTCAGTATGATCTAATGTCATGTTGTAAACACACAGTGACACAAAAGGTTTCCATGTAAATGTCATTTCCCAGACATCTGAGATGCAGAAATGGAGTCAACTGGAAAAGTGTTTGACGTGTCATAGCCATAGGCAAACCGAGGGGGGTTTCCTACTGCCCGAAACCCCCCCTCCATGCCTGGGGCACTGCATAATTGAGGTGGCTGGACCCTGCTCCCACTTCACATGGCTCTGCTTGAAAAGGGAGACCTGCGTGTACCTAACAGTAGTGCACACAGCATTGTCCATGTCTATTATGGGGACAGGAAGAGCTGGAGAGCAGCCAAGCACTGTCTAAAATTATAGCCATGCCCCCCATGCACGCTGTTCACGCCCACTGGTGGTGTGGGGTGGAAACCCCCCTCTAAAAATCCTGCGTTTGCTCCTGATAGCTACAACATCAATGTGTTCTAAAATTGCCCCAACACAACTAAACCAATAGTCAGTATTATATTAATATGTGGGTACAAATGTCTGTTTGTTATAATTACCTTTCTTTAGATTTTTCTTGTCAATCCATGGCCGTGTGCATAGCATTCTATAGATGTCACTGTGGATTCCCTGAATATTAGATAACTGGTTATTTAAAGTGCACCCTATAACGGCAGTCACTCTTTGATCTAAACCAATATGTATGAGAATGCAGCCTGGCTCATTTGGAACCAGTGATATTATCTGAGACTGCTTTTATGCAGGAGTTCTGTCAGTTTACTAGTAAAAGTATAGTCTGCATTCTCAAAAAAGTTGAAGCTCATAAAATAGCTGCCTACACCAAATGATACATATCAAGGGCCTGAGTCATTAAGGAGAGCAAACCATAAAAAAGGAGTAAATTTGCATCTAGGCAAAACCAGATTTATAGTTTAGGTAGGGCATGTGCTAAATTAACTTTAAATTTCAGTGTAAAAATAAAGCTATCGAGTATTATGTGCTAAATGAAAAAACAGCCAGCATTTAACTTATGTGCTCAATAATAAACTAATTTGCACCCCTTGCATTGTAACATAGCTTATCCCTGAGAACATTTACTTTTTTTTTTTGCCTTACCTTCCTTTATGACTCAGGCCCCAATACTGTATTTTAAGCAATAGTCACATTAACTTATATGTTTTTCCATAGGTTTATGTTCGGGATTGGAATCAATCCCTGCTGAGTTTCACCAATATGCTTATGGTATAATATTGCCCTCCAATGAGTTTGTGTGTGTTACCAACTGCAGCAATTTGAACAATTATCCTGTAAATTGCAATACGGGAGTGTGCTTGGTCTCCGTCCAAGGACTCAGTTGCTAGTAAGTACCTCTAGTATAACTTCATTGCAGATATTCACTGTTTTCCAGTTCTCAAATACCAAATATCTAGTAAAGAGTATAAATATCAGCATGTGTGCCTTGCTCTTTAGACAAACTAAAAAGATACAAAATTACCACCACCTCTGTTGTGGCACTAAATGGTATTCTACCGATGCTTCTTTTCATCCTAAAAATTGTCTATCTGTTTTTCTCATTTGAATTCCATTGGGTGCATGGTCACAAAGGTGAGACAGGTCTGACTTGGTTTATCTGGATTAGACCCCACTTTAAATATATTACAATGGTCATTCACCTATTTGCTTTATCTAGCCTGCTGCCATGAACATTCTAAGAACCTTAATGATTATTCCAATGTTCCAAATAGTATTTAGCAAAGCACCATTTTAAACAAACATAATTTTGCAGTGAAACAAGTTCATTTGCAATGTCCGGGATACAATTTCACATTTGCTTCACCATTTCACGGATTGGTATTCCCCACTGAATTTATAAATTTAGCGTTCCATTTTTTCTGAAATTTATAGTTTATTATTATTTCTGGGACCACCAAGGTGTCGCCCTATACTGCTCTGCAATGTGTTTGGAATACGGGAGTGTGGCCAATTCTACTGCAGAAATGTGGACAATTTTGCCCCCAAACATGGAATTAGGTGAATATTCTGCAGAACAGTTTTAAAACTATGCTCATCTCTAATTCCTATAATCTGGTTAGCTAATAAAAAGGGTAACCCAAAAATAAGTGGGAGATGAAGATTGAATATAATAGGGTCAAATATAATTAATACATTATTAAACAACACATACAAAAGAGATCTGATTTCTAGCTACTTTTTGCCCATTTGATGATAAAAAATAACAGTAATGTTTATTTAGTATGCCCAATTCAGAGCCTACTTTTATTTTTATTTTGTTTGTAAGCTTTTTGTTTTATGTTTAATAACTTAACAGTGGCCTTATCATGTCTACTTGAAATCATGGACTTTATGACACCTGCTAAATTATTTCTCTAACTATTCTGCATGTTCCTCAAACTCTTTGGAACTTGTGAACTCATATTATATTATCCACACATTTCATTCTACAGTTGTACAGCAACAGACCAGTTCTGGTACTCAGGAGACCGATGCCAGACAGCCATCAGTAAACCTGGAGTCATAGCTGGAGTTACTGTCGGTCTGGCACTTTTGCTCATCATAATTTTAATTTTGGCTTTCTTTAGTCGTCGACGGAGGAGAAGCCCAGACAAAATTAAGTAAGTATCAAGGCTTCAGATTGTCATGTCATAGTTAGAAGAGACTTAAACAAATTAGGGAACATCTAGATGCTCAGTCGACAATATACAACAACTATGCCATACTAAAGATTCATTTCCAAACTACTATGTCGTGCACAGGTTAATTGCAACAGAGCCAGACTGGTACAAGTATGATGGGGAATCGGATACCCGCAGCAGTTTCAGCAGCAATAACTTCCGTTTAAATTTGGAAAGTCTGAATACAAATGTAAAGGTAAGATGGAAGGGAAGTCTGTAATGGTATTGCTGGAGTAATAGACAGAATAGAATAATATAGTCAGAAAATAAATATTAAGGGATGATCAAGAGTAGAATTTCTGAACCCTCTGCTCAAGAACCCCCAAAGGCCCATGTTATACTTAATAATATTTGGATGGTTAAGAAAATTAACTTTAACTTTAATTTATTTAGCACCAGCATACCTTGTAAGACTTACAACTGGAGACAGATACAGTAATACCACAAGACTGGATATTAACAGACAGACAAAGCACAAAGAGTACCTTGCTCACAAGCTTACAATCTATAGAGATGAATTAAAGTGGACCTATCACCACCAGAGGAAAATAGATTAAATATGTGTATTTAGCAGTTGTGATATGCAGAAGGAACTATAAAAAGCACCCTTATTTGTAAGCACAATTTTCCTCTAATCATGCCTGGTATCACCCAGTTTACCTAAATTATAAACCTGGTCTTACATTGCTGCCTTGTTAGCTGGGATGGCCGGAGTCACTCTTTGCTCACTCTCCCAACATTATGACTTTAGACTTAAAAGGGCTACAAAAAAAAATGTTAATTTTTATGGTAAGTGCACAGAAATATAATAATAGTATTGGAATGACAAAATGTGGAAATAAGAGACATTATTTCTGTAAAGTTTAGAATGCTATCCTAAATAATTATATATAAGAAGGCAATAGTTTTGGCAGGCATTGCCACAGTGATCTGAAATTTTATTTATAACAAGGGATATATCAATTTGGCTAATATATCATCATATTCCTCACACAGGGAAATTCTTAAAACATGACCTGTTGGAGACACTGGAAAGGAGTTGTTGAGAAATTGGTCTAGATAAGATATATTATAGGAACTGAGGTTACACATAAAGAGTAAAAAAGAATGGAAAATTTAAATATATAGGCAAATTTAAACATAGACGTCTGTATTCACAATATATCTCTCTGGTGATATTCTTTGAATAGTTACAATTAAGGCTCTACGTCTCTTCTATCCCTAAGATACTCGTTGCTAGGTCTCTAACATAACTAGAGTCTCACTGCTATAGAGATCCCCTTTCAAATGGAATGATTTCCTCCCTCTATAATCTACTAATGAGTGATAAACAATATCCTACCCCAATTTGAGAGAGTGTAAAAATCTTTAATCTCAACACTTAACAAAGGAAATTAATATAAAATCTACTATATATGGTTCTTCATACCAACTAGGCTCTAGAGGATGTTTGGCACAGCTTCCCCTCAGTATTGGAGCGGTTGTGGTGAGTTAGGCTCTTTCCATAACATCTGATGAACATGCCCTAAAATTGCCAAATTCTGGGATGACATAGCGACCCTAATATCCAAGGTTATCTTAACACCCATTTCTAAAATCCATGGCCATTCCTCCTGGGGTTGCCGATAGAGGGCTTGAATAATACCTCCAACAACTTGCCTACTCAAATTTTCAATGCTGCTAAATGCCTAGTAACTTGCCCTAGCAAAATCCTGTTCCCCGTCCCAAGCAGCGAGTATCGAGCAAAATTTGGTACCTTGCAGCTATTAAAAAAAATTCTGCTTCTCTGCATAATAAAACTCACAAATTTACCTAAGTCTGGATCTTATGGTATTATTATACTTCTTCCCATCAAAATTCCCCCACTAGTGGACTTTCAGACCTTACCTGGAAGTTGCATATGTTTAATTTAACTTGCATGTACTACACTTGATTTTTACTTTAATGTTATTTACCTTCTTCTGAGTTGACCAGGCCTCCAGAGATCCACCTTTACCCCCCTCTCCCCCTTAGAAGTATATTTTAGTACGCACTTTCACAACACATAGATTTTTTTCTATTGGGATATTTATGCCTCATGTTTGCAATTTTATTTGGTGTCAGCAAAGATTCTGCAGCTTATTGTGTAATTGTTTCCTTCATGTATGTACCTAATGCCTGTGATGGTTTTGTTTTGTTATACTTGAAATCTTAATTAAACTTGTTAAAATATATACATGTTTCTTTCTTTCACAGCTAACCACATCCAGACCACAAATAATCTCTCCCATTGAGAAGTGAATTAACCACCTGCAGATGCCTCTGTCCAAGAGGAAGAACCTTTATGCTTCTCGTCTCCCTCAAGTCAGCATAATGACATACTCTACAAGAACCAAACTCATATTCTTCAATCCTATATTATTTGTAATGACAATAAATTGAAATAAATTCCATAATGAATGGCTTGGTGAAACTGTCACCATGCCAACATATTTAATATGATTATTCATGGCAACATACTTACTAGAGATGAATTATTATAAAATAACATTAATAAGCAGCAAATAAAACAATGGGCGTTATTGTTTTTTTTCTGTCTTTGTAACCTTAAAACCGCCACATAGATGCCACACGCTTGGGAAAAAAATGAAAAGTTATATACTCGATGGGAGTCAGTAGTCGCAAGAAAAGGAACTTTTTTCATTATTTTTTTTATTTATTATTAATGGTATATTAAATTATTTTCACTACTGTCATAGTGGTATTTTTACATATATGTAAAATAAAATATTTGCTGTGTTAAATTAAATCGATTAATATAAAGCACTTTTAACACCAACCTTAAAAGTATCATTATAAAATAGCAAAAATAAATAAATATTTTTTTATTTGCTTTTAATAAAGTACTTTAAGAATTTCACGCTTTTTTCCCCACCCTCTGTGTTACTAAAAAATTAAGTTAGATTGGCATTGCTTGCCTTTCAGTTGAGGTTTTATGGCGGCTCTGAAGATATATCAGAGGCCTCTCCTGTACTGTCAGGCTGCTCAGAATATGAAAATGGCCAAGTTCAACTAGCAGATATTTCTCTATCTATCTATATATCTATCTATGTATCTATCTATCTATCTATCTATCTATCTATCTATCTACCTATCTACCTATCTATCTATCTAATGCAAACATTACTTTAGCCTTGGTTGATAACAAAAAGGAGATGAATAAGTGGCTGTTAGATGTAGTAATGCCTCTATGTTGTTCAGTGGTACGATCATATCTCAATTACTGTGGTCACTTGTGGAGGGCATATCTTTAGAAGGACATAAATGAGTTAGAGATTTTGCAACGAGGGGCAACTAAAATGGTGCATCAGGGGCGCACGGAGGATTGTCCTCCCCCCGACCCAAAAACAAAACAAAAAAAAGCAACCCACGCGAGAGCTGCAGCCACTGCGCTGTCAAAGAAGCGTCCGCGGCGGTGCTGTATACACTACAGCAGCGCCGCGGATGCTTCTTTGACAGCGTTGCGGCTGCTGTATAGGACAGTGCTGCTATAGTGGCCATTTAGTTAGCGCAGGGGGGGGTTCTGGAGACTCAGAAACCCCCCTGCGTGCCCCACTGGTGCATGGTCCAAATGGCAAATCTTATATGAAAAGGCTAATTGATCTCAATATATCTCAATATATATCTCTAGGAGTGGCATAAGAAGAGGAAGATGTGATAGAAACATACAAATACATTAAACGCTTTAAAAAGGGAAAGGAGAAAAGCATTCTTCAACAAGAGAAATGAACATGCTCTGAAATTGTAAGGTGGTAGGGTTAGGGAAAATTTGTGAGAAAAATACTTTGCTGAAAGGGTAGAGAATATGTGGATATAGAGGCTCATACATATCTAGAAAAGAGTGAATCACCTTGTAATTTGGTTTTGTTTACCAAACCACCATGTTTTGATGTTGATTTTGGCTTTACATTTTGGTATTGGAATTCACCCAAAAAGGTAAATTTTATTAAAAAGAGTAGAATTTATTTTAATGAAATCTTGGAATTTTAAGTTATTTATGTTTCTATATTCGTATTCATAGACTTTATATTTTTGCACATTCTGTTATAGTTTATATTATAATGACCACATCCCAATTGTCAATATTGTGACTCTGAGTAATATTGGCCAAACTCTGCAGGGAGCTAGCTGGTTGAAAATGTTATTTATATCCAAAAGCAGCTGTATTTGAGTTGCCCTTTGACATTTCTTAATAATAGTACAATGATATGACATTGTCTTAGGGCCGTTCTAACCACCCTTATGATGTAGATTAATCAGGAAGTCTATTATAACAATCTAAACACTTCAGCTACAGTAATGTCACTTTTTGGCTGAAGTGCTTGGTTTATTTGGGCCCCATAAAATAAAATATGATGAATTATAGACTACAGATTAGGTTTTTAGACACTGAGTGGGCATCTTCTTCTATTTTTCATCATCAACATCCTCATCAGTCTCAGAACGGATGTCAATGTCATCAACCAATATAAGTTCATGTCCACTAGAATCAACAGTTATAAATTGTGATGTTCTCCGAACCAATTGTTGACACTTGCTATACTACTACACAATATTGATTAGATCAAATTTAACAATAACTGTCTTTAACAACAGTGTTGTGCTCAGATACTTTTACAAGCATAAATAATATTGTTTAATATAATGTTGAAGATTAACTAAACACTTCACAGACCCTAACAAACTTGACTTTTGTAAAAATAGACATGATAAGGCTTACCTCCACCACCAGCACAGATGCAGTAATGTTTGATGCAGAACACTGTCCAGACTCCATTACAGTCCAGAGACAAACACAGGATTTCTCGAGAGGAAAGTATCCATGTTAGGATTTGGAACAAAAAATCTGACACAAAAAGTCAGCAACAGACTTTTTTGTGATGATTTGACTTCTTGCCTACGTGTTATGTACTTGTTAGAAGCAATGGGCATAGTCTTTCCTTTATTGGGGTAAATGGAAATGACAAGTAATCTGAATAGATGGCCCTAACATGTCCCTTCATCACACTGTTTCTCTTTCATCACACTGCTGCCTCTTCATCACACTGTTCCCTTTCATCACATTACTGCCCCCTCCATCACAATGTTCCACTTTCATCACACTGGGTGCCCCTTCATCACACTGCTGCCCCTTCATCACACTGCTTCCCCTTCATCCAACTACTGACCCCATCACACTGCCCCCTGTCATCACATTGCTCCCCCTACATCACACTGCTCCCTCTACATCACACTGCTCCCCCTTCATCACATTGCTCCCCCCTGCATCACACTGTTCCTCTTAATCCCAATGTCTCCCTTGCATCACTCTACTGCCCCCTTCATCACAATGTGCCCCCTTCATCACACTGGGTCCCACTACATCACACTGGCTCCCCTTCAGGCACCAACATAACCCTTCATCACACTGCTTTCTCTTCATCACACTATTACCCCTTCATCAAACCAGGCCTCCCCCGCATCACACTGTCCCCATCCATCACACTGTCCCTCTGCATCACAATGTACCCCTGCATCACACTGTCCCTTGCATCACAATCCCCCACCTCCATCACACTGTCAACCTGCATCACAATCCCCCATCTCCATCACAATGTATGCCTGCATTACAAAGTCTCCCTCCATCACACGGTTCCCCTGTATCACAATAACCCATCTCCATCACAATGTACGCCTGCATTGCAAAGTCCCCCTGCAGCACACTGTCCCCCTCCAAAATTACACTTCCCCACCCTCCATCACAATGTTTCTACTGCAGCATACTGTCCCACTCCAGTATCACAATGCACCCCCTGCATCCCACTATCCCCCTACAGTACACTGCCCACCCCTGCATTGCACTGTCCCCCCGCATCACACTTCCCCCTTGCATCACACCGTCCCTCTCCAGCATCACACTGCGCCCCCTGCATCACACTGCTCTCCTTGCAGCACACTGTCCCCTCTAGAACATCACACTGCCCCCTTGCATCACACTGCCCTCCCTCCAGCACACCATTCTTTTCTTACCTGATATCTTTTCTTCAGACAGCTGCTCCTCTCTGCTGGGATTCTCATTGACACTTTTGGGATGTGATGATGACATCATGTATGACAGGCATTATAGATGTCTAGTTCAATTACATTTTCATTTTACTAAAGAAGATACACCAAGTAGGTACCTGTTAGGCAGCATGGGCGACAGAGTAGAGAGAAACTGCAGTGACACAATAGAGAGAGACAACAGCGACACATTGGAAAGGAACAGAAGCGATACATTTGAGAGGGACAGCCGCATTTGTATCAGAGTTCATTAGATGGACAGTGGTAGTATCAGTAGACATTTACCATATGGTGATAGATCAAGGCCATAATGCAAAATGGTGGAAGATGGACTTGTCCTTGGGCTCTCCCACCCAGGTGTGATACATATGTATATGTATATGCTTTCACACTCAAGTTCCTCAGGCAATGATGTCACTTAGCACCGCCCCCTTCTTTCTCTGCGCTCTGTGCCGCCAGTGTCAACACACTCTGAATCTGTGCAGGTTGTCACTGCTTGACAGAGATGTCTGCAATAGGTCAGCTGTGGACATAATCATACTGAGAAAGCGTATCATCTACCAACAGGTGATTCAATCAGCCCTCTGAGAGAATTGGGCCCAGGGCACATGGCCCTTGTGCCCCTCCTCTTAATCTGGCTCTGTCTCCAGCAATGATCTATATTTAATATATTGGGCTCAAGAGGTGTTATTCTCAAATATAACTGTCCAATAAAATGCTAAAAATCATAGAATCAATAGAAATCGCACACCTTGTAAACTGACTAATTATATTATTATTATTATTATTATTAATATTTATTTATAGGGCGCCACTAGGTATCTGTAGCGCTGTACAGGGACAGACAGAAATACGGTACAGGGTGAGACATCACGGAACAGTTAACAAAAAGCACAGTAACTTGGAAGCTCAAAGTACAGCTAGATGACAGGCGAGAGCCCCAGCGGGGTAGCTAGAGGGGTAGAAGGGCCTCAAGGAAGAGACAAGGAGCTGGAGAGCAGAGTTAAGGTGGTGGAGAACAGGAGGAGAGGAGGCCATGCTCGAAGGAGCGAACAATCTAAGGGGAGGGTAGGACGGACAGAGACGCAAGGGTAGGAGGAAATAAAGGGGGAGAGCAGAGGCAAAGATGGAGGGGGGGGATAGGAGAGCGACGAGGAGGGAGGTAGGTGGGAGACAGGAAGGAGGGCAGTTAAGTGGGGGACTGGAAGGCTATAAGGAAGAGGTGGGTTTTTAAGGCCCGTTTGAAGCTGGACAAGTTGGGTGAAGTTCTGATGGAGCGGGGGAGCTGGTTCCAGTGGAGGGGGGCAGCACAGGAGAAGTCTTGGATGCGAGCGTGGGAGGAGGTGACCAGGGGGGAAGAGAGGCGACGGTCATTGGCCGAACGCAGAGGGCGGGATGGAGCATGGATGGAGATGTAGGGAGCAGTGGAGTTGGAGAGGGCCTTGAAGGTAAGTGTAAGGAGCTTGAACATGATTCTGTAGGGGAAGGGGAGCCAGTGAAGGGATTGGTAGAGGGGGGAGACAGAGGAGGAGCGGCGAGAAAGGAAAATAAGCCGAGCGGCAGCATTGAGTACGGAGCGAAGGGGGGCGAGATGAGAGCGGGGGATGCCAGTAAGGAGAAGGTTGCAGTAGTCTAAGCGGGAGATGATAAGAGAGTGGACAAGAGCTTTAATGGCATCTTGGGAGAGGAAGGGTCGAATGCGCGTGATGTTGCGCAGCTGGAAGCGGCAAGATTTTGCAAGTGAGAGAATGTGAGGGGCAAAGGAGATAGAGGAGTCGAGGATGACACCTCGACTATTATAACTACTGAAGGGTTTGTGTAAACAGATAATTACCATAGAATTAATAGAAAATGCACATCTTATATACTGGCTTATTGTAACAGATGCAGACTTGGTTTAAAATGACTTGTGAATGAAAGATCGGATGACAAGAGGATGAAGAGATGACTCCACTTCCCCTACTCTCTTGCCTTGTGTACAGATAAGTAGCAGGCACTCCTATATAACTTAGAAGAGACACACCCTACAGCCTATACTAGGGCTATGCCTTAAACAGACAGGAGATGGCACTAATGCTTTACCTGATAGCCTGGCCAGGTCTGAGTAACCAACACAGAACTGGATGCTGCCAAGATCGCACTTCTTGTCCTTCTGGAAATGTCACTGTAAACAGCTGGCAATGTATCCCAAGCTAAAGTATTAATGAAAAATAGTGATAATGATAGATACAGAGTTGTCCAATAATTTTGTCCAAAAAATGTCCAGATAACATTTGATTAAAATGCGTCTGAATAGATAATGTCTCTAATATGAGGTAAGTCTTGAGTACAGTGAGGTATTGAACCACAAAGACGATGCAGAAATATAGTGTGAGATCAGAGAAAGGAGAAGAGTGTTGGATAACTGTGTAGGTAAGAACTAGAGATGAACAAATCACTGCTGGATCAATTTGCTGGATGATCGGCAATATTAGATGAATAGACTTATTTACAGATAATTATTTCATAAATCTTGTATTGCCAACTGAACAAAAAAGTAGCTTAAAAGTTTTTAAGGAATAACAATGTTAATACTGTAAATTTGTTCAATTTCTTTTTTAAAATGCAATTTGCTGTAAAATAGTAAATATCACAAATTGCTTCAGCTGGCCATGAAAGGAATCTGTACAATATCTTCTGTACCTAAATTTCCATCCCAAATTTGGCATTTAATAATATTACGGTGTAATAGCCAGAAATATATAATGCCTTATATTGAAAACAATGTAGTGTATATTTATACAAGTATCCTTATAAAAGAACATTTAATAGCATATAAAATATATATATCAAAGGTTGTGTTTAGAGTTTGCACTGATCTATTGAAGACTACAATGAAAACATTCTAGGTATATTCACATGCAAAGGTTTTTTTTTATTGGTATAATTTATGTTTTATTACAGTCTAATTATATCAGAAGAAGAGATTCTTTCTTTCGTTTTTGCAAAGAATGTCAGTAAATTTGAATCTTCCACAAAACATTTTCATGAAAATTTTTATGATTTTGGTGAAATAATTGTCAACTGTTTGTGAATTATACAATGAGAAAAAATATGAACATCATTATCTACTGAATACATTCTGTCTGTTATAAATATGGTTTAAATTATTAATTGCTCAAAACAATTTTTGATTCTCCAGTGCGCAATTTTCCTTGTACATGACGGACCAATTAACAACAATGCAGTCCCATTATTTTGTACATAGAGCATTACCTGCATTATGCAGAACTTCTACTTATTAGGTTTAACCAAACAATAAATTTAACTTACTAAAAGTGATAAATGATGGCAGTGCAGAATATAGTGATTACATTTCTCATGTTCATTGTAGAAGATACACTTTTATCCAAGACCCATTGTTCTTTGCTGTTCTCATCCTATGTTTTATAAATAATATAATATGATTTGTCTCCTGCTTTCATGTATGTAAATGACCTACCCAGGATCACAGGTCATTCAAATGTAAGTAAAGTAAAGACTAATTCCATTTCCGGACTTAAAGAACTTTCAGGTGTCTCATTTCTCCTACTCCTATGTAACCCTGATTGATTAGGCATAAACAGGGGATTAGTGGTTCCCAGTACCAACCCTCTCCTGTGACCTTACTTGTAGGGCGATGAGTGGTCAATAATAAGGCTCATTATGCTGCTGTCTTCGGGGATCTCCAGTGTCGTCTTGAAGGTAAGTCTAATTATTTTCAAGTCGATTTTCTATACTTTCAGGTTCTTTTTGGAGGCATGACAGGTGTCGGAATGGTGGTAACGATTACCACCGAAAAAAATTACATTCATTTCTACATGTATGTCTTAACCAGTTTTTTTTAACTTGTTCTTGCCAGTATACAGTGCAACATTCTTCACTTTGGACATTTCACACAGGTGGCAGGACTTTAAGGGCTAGATTTACTAAGCTGCGGGTTTAAAAAAGTGGGGATGTTGCCTATAGCAACCAATCAGAGTCTAGCTTTCATTTATTTAGTACCTTCTACAAAATGATAGCTAGAATCTGATTGGTTGCTATAGGCAACATCCCCACTTTTTCAAACCTGCAGCTTAGTAAATCTAGCCCTAAGTGTTGTTTTAAAAACAAACTTAGAGACCACCATAGACAATTTTTCAACAACAACACCACCATGAGCTAGCGCCCAAGACTGTAACCTAGTCAGCCCATTGGATAATCTGAGAAAGTTATAAATGGATGCATAGGTGAAATTGCCATCGAGCCAAAGATGCAATTTGCACTTTTTGCATATTGTCAAATCATTTTTTTTCTACATGACACACATGAAAAAATATATCAACATTTCACATGTGAAATGTCTAATGTGTATTATGAAATCTTCTTATACGATGCAAAAACTTATATGTTATGGAAAAAGTATGTATGGTTAATATGTTATTTTTTTCTTCCATTATGTTAGATGTAGATGCAGAGAAGCCCAGTGAGGTGGAACAGGATCCCACAGACGAGGATACCCATGACAGAGCAGAGGAACAGCAACCACATGAACAACCATCTGGGGGTAATGGCCATCGGGCAATCTATCAGGAATTTTGTACGCATGAAAGCAACGCATCATTAGAACAAATTATGGATCACATCAGAAACACACTTACCATCTCCATACCATCTTAGAGAGATTAAACCATTGTTCATAATAATGGCCATCCACCTGTTTACCCTCCATCCCATGTGGTACTTGTTTACCCTCCTGCCCCTATGGCATCTGTTGCCCCTCACTATTTTTTCTGTTTGTTCCACTAAATACAACATTTTTTGAAAACAAAAGGTTTCCTTGGTTATTTGTCCATCATTACATTTAAGTAAATCCAACAGGTACTTAAATATAAAGTAAGATGAAATCACATATGCCTTAAAGGCAGAATAATCTGGTGAATCTGGAGGATTAGCATCGACGTCAAGTTCCTCCTGGCCAGCAGCCTCGGTCACATTCACCTATGGAACCCCACACTGCATGGCATTATAGTGATGAAATCCCTTTATGCATTGCAGATTTTGGGGTCCCTTTTGAAATCACACATTACAGGCAAAACATACTTCCAGCTAACAAAGATTGGTCAATCTAAATCTGTAAATTTTTTAATGTTCTGTGTAAAAAAAAATAATGTATTTAAAAAGCAGTATAAAAAGCATGAAATGTAATTTTGAAAAAATGTTAGTGTATGCAACTATGTATAAACTACATCACATAGGCAAAACAGCTCTAACTGCATTGCCTTTTGCATACAACTATGTCTAAACATTTGAATCAATATACTGCAATGCAAGTTGGTAATTTATTTATTAATGTATATATTTTAAGCCTCACATTCACCATTTTTTTTTTTAAAAAAAGGGTCAGTACCACAACTTAAAAACATTATCACATACTAACGTATGCCATGCTTTCGAAATAACATACGTTTGTTATTACTGAGACACACATGGGGAAGTTTCACTTACCTCTTTTAAGTAAGCAGTCAGCATAATTTTTTATTTTCCCTTTTTATTTTGAAACGAAATGGCACAATGGCGTCCATGCCATGATCTTATAATGTTGTTTGTTGAGATGAGTGGTGTGATATCAGTCCATTGGGCTTTTATAGCCCTACTCCCTCTTCACCACTACCATAGGACTTTGATTAAAGTGGTGCTTATAAGCTCAGGACTTTTGGGAGCTAATAGTGCCCATGTTCAATGGAGTATTTCTTCTCTCTCTGCAAAAGTTTGTGGTTGCAAAATAGGATGGGCTTCTCTATCTCATCAAACCTCAGCAAGAGCATAACACCCAAACCCACTCCAGATGCATCTGTTTGCAGATACAATCTCCTGCTGAAGTTCAGTGCTTGGAGTATTGTTGCTGAACACAGCGCTACTCAAAGATCTTGCCAGGCATCTTACTCCACTTCTGACCAGACCTACTTGACTGGGCATGCTTTTTTAACGTAAGAGGAGCAGCTCTAGTGGCAACATTTGCCAATGAACCAGCAATAGTACCCTACTAGACCCAGGAAGGTTCTCAGCTGGGTCTTCCATACCGATTTAGATTAGTCTCTGACAGCCTTTACTTTTTCAACTTGGGGTTTGACTTTACCTTGTGCTACCATTTACTCCAAGTACCTAGATTTTCACATGGCCAATGCACACTTTTTAGGGTTGCAGTCAGACCTGCTGTCCTGAGTGATAACAGCATGTCAGGGTGAGACTGTTTTCTATTCATTTGTTCCCACATCTAAGCAGAGCCGCATATACAGTAATTCAGAGACTCTATCAATCTTATTACAGCTCTGTTCTTTCCCCTCCGTACTGATTTTCAACATTGTCCCTTTAAGAATTATACATTTCATGTATGAACATTTATATTAATTGAAACTATATTTTTCAATATGTGCAGTCCATGCAGAGATCATGTTCACTACTGAGATTGCTCTTAATATTTAATATTAATTTATAATATGTTCTAGTATAATTTTTGTATTGTTTTTAAAGCATATATAATAATAAATGTATATTATTTATACAAAAAGTTTAAGTGACCTTAATTTTTACATAAGTGTTAACTTTTATATAAGTTCTGATATTGCTATTCAGGCTTGTAGTGCAGTGCTGTATTTCCATTATTTGTCTTTACATTTTTATGTGAGGTTTGCACATTCCTCTGAAGACAGTGGTTGGTTATCTGATAACTTTAATATTGAATATTACAATAACGCCCAAGGGAGGGAAAGACAATTTTATCCAAGTATGCTGGTGCATACTCCTGGGGGTAAATGTATCAATCTACTATTTTTACAGCGATTTAAAACCGTTGTAAATTGCTCAAGATCCCAGGCGATTTGAGCCATAATGTTGCCATATGTATTAACTTGTGATTTGTAGTCCCAAATAAGAAATCTCTGTCAATCTAGAGCAATTTGCATCAATATTAAATTCAATTTAAATTTCAAATTCAAATCATCCGTGTTTAGTTGTAGAATCTCCATTTTCAAACCGATACTCATTTCTGATTGGTTGCAAGCATGATTTTGACCTCACTAACATTATAAAAAGCTTTTTGTGTCTTACTTGCTTTAGGTGCTCTTGTTTGTTTCATTGTCTGTGTGTTTATTATTATACTTTTTGGTGATTGTTGTTTTTTGGTGTTTTCTGTGTTTTCATTGTGAGTCTATTTGTTTGATGTTTTGTCTTTCCCTTGTGTGTTCTTTCTCTGTCAGGATGGTGAGAGGAAGAAGAGGTGAGGAGGCTATGGACAGTGGGGAGGAGGAGAGAGAGGAGCTAGGAGGTGAGGAGAAGCAGGAGGAAGAGGCAGGCACTTCTGTTGGCAAGACTAAGTCTGGTCGCAATGTGCACTTTAGTTTTGCTGAAAATTGTGTGATCATACACAATTTCGTTCCAGTGTATGAGTGGATTCTGGGAAGTTTAGCTGCCAAGACCACATTTGCACATAAGTAGCAGCTGTGGTTACAATTATGTGATACGGTCAATGCGGTGGGCCCAATAAAACGCACATTATAAAACTGCCAAAACCACATCTTTGACATCAAACGCAGAGTGAAGGATAGGAAGGGAGAGGAGAAGTGAGCAGCTGCAGGAACAGGTGGTGGGCCGCTCTGGTGATGACATACACGCCATATGAGAAGGCGTTCAACAGATCATCACCATTGAGCTCCTCGAAGGAATTAACATGTGTGACAAGGACAGACCTCTGTCCCAACCTAAGGCTGGTGAGTAATCTACAATGGTTCAAATGTTTATCCTTTATGATCAAACAGTAATTACAGCTTGATACATTTATCTACAGGTGCAGCTTTACGAGCAAATCATGGCCCTCTGAAATGTGGTGGGTGCCCCGTAAAGCCCAAAAGGCAGTACCTTGTTCTGAAACAACCCATTGAAAAGGCTGTCTTAGCCTTAGCAGATGGCGTTATGTAGATCTGATAGCAACCTTTGGTCAGATCTAACGTGGTAAGGTACTGACTGTCCAATGTCACCACTAGTTCATCAATTCTGGGCATCAGGAATGTGTCGAAATGGGAAGCTTCATTTAGTTTTCTAAAATTATTACAGAAACAAATACTCCAATTTGGCTTGGTCACTAGCACAATGGGCCTATTACAATTGCTATAGTGTTGCTCAATGGCATCGAGATCAAACATCTTTTTAATTTTCCTCAGGTATACGCCAAGCTTCAGGAATGTGGTACAGTCTACAATCTCACTACCACTCCTGGAGGTGTAGCTGCATCTTGTTCTATGAGAGTTGTATGTCCAAGTACCTCAGAAAATACACATACGTTCCTCTGAACCATTTCCTCTGTATGTCATCCCTTTGGTGACAGATAAATCCTTACAGGAACTTTGGATTTCTGCACCATTGTGTTTATATACGTGATTTTTTTGGCTCCTCCCTGTCATGCAATGACTTCAACAAGTTCACATGATAAGTCTGGACTGGTTTCCTCCTGGTCTCCTGCCTCACTTTACATTTGTGACAGTGGTAATCATTTTCTGCCTTCTCTACACCATTTACCTCAATGGCATTTTCATAGACATTCCCTAAGTTAGCATTTACAAGTTGGTCTCGACCAAGGTCATTCAGTGGAAACAAGTTAGGCCATACAGAGTAAATCTGAGTCAACGTCAGGAGGCATGGCACCTTCACCCGAAGTCTCGCCAACTAATGATGCCAGTAATTGGTTCTAAATTGGGACTCGCACAGCTTGCATTTTTCTTTTCCTCATCCTTTTAGATGGCAGAACTTTATTCTCCTGAACTGCACTCTAGTCCAGCTTTTGTAGCAGAGTATGTCACTTCTCCTCTCCCTTATACTCAAGCTTGTCAGTCAAGGCTGGAAGTTCGGTTAATAATTTGAATTGCTGAGATGTTTTGACTCACTCCTAGAGGATCTATTTAAACAGTGGAAAGTTTTGGGGCAACTGTCGCTATTACCGTGACTGTTTGTCCATTTACGGTAACGGGCAAAAGAGTCTTGTCAAATTCCTCGGCAGTCCTATGGACGCAGATAACTCTTACTTTGGGCATTTTGCAAGCCAGAACCTTTGGCAGTATTGAGCTGGAATCCAAGGTCAGTTCACTACCCGAGACTACCAAAGCCATCAACAGAGGGTGATTCACAAAAACAACCATGCCGATCAAGCAGGACTTCCCCATACCTGGACTCATAGAACAGTAGCTTGGATAGATCAATGAGTTTATGACTTGTAACTTTAAAGAATTGCATTTATCTGGTGGAATGTAGTTGTAAAAAACAATATATAAGTAAAATATCAATAAAATTAAAGGAAAGATGGAGTGACCATATAATAAATATCAAAAAAGGGTATGATTTTCATTCAATATCATCGCACTGTAAAAAAAGTACACAATTGTGATCTGAATTGTAAAATCTATAACATTGTTCTGTGACATAAGAAAATGGAGGGAGATTGGAAAATAAACTATTCCAGCATTGTTTAGTTCAAGCAGAGAGTAGATTAGTTTATTCCATGGATATTTTAACCCCCATAGGTCTCAATAATGATTTTGAAATTAAATTGGTTTTGTGTGTTCAATTGTTCTTTATAGATATGCATTTCTTACTATCATATTTAAATTAAGGGTTTGGATAAGTCTTCTTTTTTTGTGGTACACTTAGTACTATGTAAATTATTTCTTAGCAACTATGCTCATCATATCCATCTTGATATGAAGTAGCTACACAATATAGTGCTTATTTTCTTGGTACAAATTGTTGTTACCCTGTTTCTATTATAATTGGTTATATTTTGCAAATTACATGGCAGCCTGTGACTCTAGAGGTTGGGTTCATTTTGTTTCATACTTGCACTGAAGGGCTATTCTATCCAGCACTATATGTGATTAGAAACACTATGGGGTAAATGTATGAACCTCCGGATTCTTCAACTCCAGCGAGTTCAGCGTCTTCAGCGCTTAAATTTAAAGCGGCGCTGCCTTGTAAAGGAAAGTTTCCCTTTACAAGGCAGTGCCGCTTTAAATTTAAGTGCTGAAGACGCTGAACTCGCCGGAGTTGAAGAATCCGGAGGTTCATACATTTACCCCTCTATGTGATTAGAACCACTCTTTGTTTTTTGGTCTCTCCCACAGCGATACACATAAATCTAGTGGTGGGATGAGTGATCAAAATGTCTACTTACTAATAGAGTTTGCGCACTGTGGGCCTAATTTAATGGTGCGCATATCTGCTGATTTTAAGAGTCTGCTGATTTTGAGAAAAATTACTCTATGCAAGCTCAGAACCAGCCCATGCGGCCAGTTAAACAACCTTCTTCTGTACGGCAGGCTGTTCAGCACGGCCTCGCTTCCCTGCGATTTAGGTATATTTTCAGTTTAAAATATATGTTACATTGTGTATTTGGGGAGTTAACCATTTCTATTCTTGATACCAAGATTTCATGCATCATAACAGATTTTTATACATAAGTATGTAATTGACACTTTATAATATTCATTCATTCATTTATTTTTTCTGGATCAGTTTGGACACATTCCTACGTGTTGCAGTTAATGAAGATCAATGTATTTTTTCTTGCTTTGATATTTTGTTGGAATATATGTTTACTCTTATATGCTTTTATATGCATATCGATTAGGAGATTGGAGAAATCTATATATGAAAATGTGTTACATATATTCTGTACATTAGATGACTGTCTGCACTGCCTTTAGTGGGGATAGTTTTGATTATTGTGCTGATGTTAGAAGGGAGGTAAGGATAACAGAGAGCGGGGATTAGCCCGAGGTAACATAAACGCTGAGGGGGCAGGTAAAAGAAAGTAAAAGTATAGCAAGAGTTAACTCCACTGGGTGGCAGGGGTCAGCCAATCAGTAGGGATGCAGGGGGCAGGATTATACTGGGGGAAGCAGGATAAGATCCAGGTACAGGCAGTCAGCTTCCCCTTTCACTGCCTGGAGAGTTTTGGAGTGAGTCTATCGCTTATCCTGCTCTGCTGTCCTGGTGAGAGTTTTTGGTGAGCGCCTGGCCTTCTCTGCTGGCCTGGTGAGTATTACTGTGCAAACTTGTTTAATTTTGTACGTTCGTTGTTTTGGTATTGTATTACATTGTATTTTGTATTTGTGGTCCTCTTCTGTGTTTTCCCTGCTTATCTGCATTTCCTTCTCCTTTCTGCTGCATTTGCCCTCTATCCCGGCCTCTTTTCCCTCTTCTATTCCCTGATTTCCTACCTTTTCCCAGCTATCCCCCTCATACCCCATCTCACACTCTAATTTTCCCCGTGATCATCTCTCATTCCATCACCTCCCCTCCTCTCCAACATGTCCAGGGCTAAGTGCGCCAGGGAGCCCCCACTCCGCCTATTAGAGGCTGCTTCCCCAACCAGGTTTCCCCTCTTTGCGCAGCTTCCATACCTCGCCCAGAGCAGGGGTCTGTAAGAAGCGGGTCCGCCGTGACCGCCGCGGCCAGAACGGCACTCGTGGACATGCGCAGTCGCGGGACTGTGTAGCGGTGGCTATTTTGGAATCAGGCGCGCCACCGCTCCACTGCCACCAATGTTTTAAATGTGGATAAATATCCCCCTCACCCCAGAGCCAGTCTGTCGCTGGGGCTGGGGGGGAAACGCTGCAGGCTCTGCAGATATGTTTCCAACCATAATCGCTGGCACCATAAGCTGCAAACCCCCCTCAATAACTCAGTCTCCCAGCATAGCAAGGGGGGGAAAACAGCATTAGCAGGGGCACAATTAACCCTTCCTCTTCCCTGCCTAACATATTGTTACCCCATGTGTCCCAGACCCTACCCGTAGCCTTGGGGACACAGGGCAGCAAACCTTACCCTCCCACCACCCTCAGACAGGGAAGCCCACCACCCCCCCTGCAGGGCATCAGAGGCCCCTAACTATGGGCAGCATGGGGGTACCCCCCTTCACTGCAACAGCAGATGAGCCCCAACACACCATGCGCATCAGTCACAGTTTTCCCTACCCCTTCCCTCCTTCCTGCAACCCTCCCTCAGTACTCTAACCCCCTTACCTCCCTCTTATCCCCCCCTGCTATCCCGTTCCCTTCCGCGGCTGCTAACCCACCAGGCTCCCCGGCCCCTCGCAGGGCATCAGAGGTCAATGTTTTGTTACTCGCACAGACTATCTTTGTATGCATCATACATATTTCAGAGACCCTATTCCGGCAGCAGAAGTTGAACTCTGGTTAAGGCATATCAAGTAAACAGAATCTTTTACCTCTAGGAGTGAATCATTTAAATGCAATAAGGTCTCTCAGCGACTAATGTGAAATATTAAAATTTTTCCTTATCCAATTGCGGACCCAACCCTTGGCCTTAATACCTGCTATATTCCCCCCACCCTGCCTATGCTCCCTATTTTTTTGCTCCTATCTGCCCCAGTACTTACGGTTTTACCACATGTGCCTTTACTTCCACAGTTTCCATTGCTTCCGTATCTCAGGGTCTGATTTCACGCAGACACCCGCATTAGCCCCTTCAGTGACATTAAGTTATAGGAAATTGCAGACGGTGGCTGGAGGTCCCGGTTCGGGGTTGGGTCAAGCGTCCTCCCTGGCGGGTACTCAGGGCACCCCCTGCGCGGTTGCCTTAAATTTAGTTAATCCCACTCAATAAGCTGGTGCGATTATGGCTCTTGGGCCCAGATTAATAGAGCATAATTCGGAACTGTCATTGCATGCTGGGGCCTCGGTTCCTGGTCCAGGGAGCTTTCTTTCTGTTTCCTCCTCTGCAGGTTGGACCAGGCATACGTCATCGGGCCGGGGATCCAGGAGCGCTTCCTATGCGGAAGTCGCCTCTACGGCTGCAGCAGGAACATCACCAGGAGCGGACGGTGGTGGCATGCCAGTGTGATGTTGGGTATGAGCCCTGAGTCAGGCTCTTCTTCCTCTGAGAGTGAGGTTACAGCTAGGTCCAGGAGTTGGGACACAAGGTTGATAAGGCTGCTGGAGAGGAAGTTGAGTGGTACCCACCGGCGAGCGGACGTGGTGAATAACAGCCTCAGTAACAGGTTGATGGGTGATGAGGTGGTGCGCTGTTCCAATACAGCCATCCTGCAGGACATGAGAAACAGGGTGCATGACAAGATACGCACGGGCCGGTTTATAGATATGTTTGCCATTATCAACAAGGATAAGGACGATTTGGCAGCAGCAATGTCACGCTCTGGCATGGATGAGGAGGTTTACTGAAGTTTTGCTAATTGTTTGGAGGGTTTCCTGGTGTCTGCAGCCTGTTATTCGATGAGTAAGCCTGGAGCAGCACATGAACATTATAAAATGCATTTTCTTTAAACAGGGGATGTATATCCGCTCCAGAGGTAACATGTGGAGACGTTATGATGAGGCATGTCACAGGATCAAGATGGTGTATTAATGATGGATTTGGTG
Source organism: Mixophyes fleayi (assembly GCF_038048845.1). NCBI lineage: Eukaryota > Metazoa > Chordata > Amphibia > Anura > Limnodynastidae > Mixophyes > Mixophyes fleayi. The sequence goes on along the minus strand of NC_134405.1, from coordinate 31,277,906 downwards.
TAAGGATATGGCAACTCCCGAACAGTTTGGCCCACCCCTTTTGAGGGAGATGTTTTGCATATAGCTAGAGTCAGTTCGACAGAGGTGTGGCCTGTAGGCGTAAACATGTCTGTGCTGCATGTGGAGGAGGGCATCCCAGAAGGGAATATCCTAAGAAGAATGGCCCAGCTGCCACAGACAGACCCAACGCAGGAGCTCCTTCGCGTTAAGGCTTTTTCTCCTATTGTGTTGTGTGAACTGGATAAATGGTTGGGTTGTTACCCCAATAGACCGGATTCAGAGTTTTAAGGAATGGTTTTAAACATGGGTTTAAATTGCCGGTAAGTGGAACCCTACATACGGGGTCTCCCAGGAACCTGAGATCAGCTCTAGAGTTGCCTTTGGTGGTGCATGGGAAAGTGAATAAAAAGAACGGGTTGGGCAGAATGTGTGGTCCATCAGCTCCCCCCCCAGATTCAGGGCTTGGTCATTTCCCCGGTGGGTGTACTACCAAAGAAGGAAGTGGGTAAGTTTGGGCTGATACAGCATCTGTCAAACCCGCATGGTATGTCCTTGAATGACGTGATTGCAGAATCTGAGGGCTCGGTGGTGTATCAATCCTTTGGGAACGCGTTGTTGATAGTGCAGCGCTGCAGAGCCAGGGTGTTGCTGGCGAAGCTCGATATTGAGTCAGCATTTAGGTTCCGCCTTTGCGCCCATCTTCGTTTAAATACATGGGTTTTGGTTTGCCAGATAGTTATTATGTGGATGAATGTTTGTCTATGGGATGTTCAATGTCTGCGCATTTGTCAAGTGTTTCAGCAATTTTCTCCATTGGTGTGTTATTACGGGGACAGGGAATTAAAATGTGGCCCATTACCTGGATGATTTCTTGTTCATTGGGCCATAGTGGGTCCACGGTGTGTCAGGAGTTGTTGTTTTCCGCTCAGTCATTGTTTAGAGTTATGGGAGTTCCAGTGGCTGCGCACAAATCGGAAGGTCCGACAGAGAGATTGTCATACCTGGGTAGCGAAATTGACACTAGAGCAGCGTGCTGTAGGCTGCCTAGGGAGAAAGTGGCTAAGTTTAGAAGGTGATTGACTCGTTGCAGGGCAAGAGTAAGGCTCAGTTAATGCAGGTTCCATCCCCACTTGGGCTACTTAACTTTGCTTGTCGTGTTATCCCCATGCGTGGGTTTTTGCAGGAAGTTGGAGAGAGCTACAGTTGGGGTTGCGATAGCCCGTCATCTGGTTAGGATATCATAAGAGATTAGGAACGATTGCGTCATGTGGCGTTTTTGGAGAACTTCAATGAGGTTTGTTTGTGGATGTCGCCTGCCACCAATAATGGAGCTTCACTTGTTTACGGACGCGGCTGGCCCATCTGGTTTTGGGGGGCTTCCCTGGACGGGGAGTGGTGTGCGTCCGCGTGGCCCCCTTATGGGCGTCAGGAAGGTTTTACGTGGAATCTCTTGTTGTGGAATTGTTATCAATTATTGTAGCAATGTATTTGTGGGGTAATTGCCTTAGCAATAAGATTATAGCTTCCTGGTGTGATAATTTGGGGGTAGTGCTATCAATAATCAGAAGGCTACCTCTCCTCGGGCGCTGAGGTTATTGAGGCATTTAGAGCACAAATGCCTATCGTTTAACATTTCCTTTAGGGCGAGATATGTGCCGGGGTCTGATAATGGGATTGCGGATGATGTATCTAGATTTGATTGGTTGAAGTTTCGTTAGCTAGGGGCTAATGAGATTTGTGCTTCATGCCCTGATTTTGTCTGGCAGATTATAAGGCTGGCATAGTGTACCTTGCAAAGCATTCGGTAGCGTCGGGTACCTTCAAGAAATATCAGGAGGCTTGGTCGGCCTGGGAAGGATTTTGTTCATCAAAGGAGGCCGAAGGTAATTGGCATTGTTTTCATGTGGGCAAATCAAAGCCCTATATGGTGTCAGATTTGGCAGGTATTTCCTTCTTTCTGCAGTTGCACGGTAGGCAGGATGTTACTAAGCAGGTTTCGGTTCGCGGGGCATTGGGAGGTTGGGCTAGAATTTCTCCTGCGGTGGAAGACAGACGTAGGCCCATTGATAAAGTATGGTTGGCTGGTTTTGTTAACATTATCCCGGCAGTAGCTAGCGATGCTTTTTAGGCTGCTTTGTTTAGGTTGCCATTTGCTATGGTCTTTTCTCGGAACATTCAGAACAAGTGAGTTGGGGGAGTCCTCCAGACTGGCTAGTGGATCGGGGTCACTCCGCAAGAATGTTGTGGTAAAGAACGATAGTATGGCATGTTAAATACATAGATTGAAGACGGATCCGTTGGGTAACGGGCGGTGGATTCCCTTGCATCGCAACAGGGACAGTGCAGTTTGTCCAGCTGAGCTAGCTAGGTTGGACAGACATGGCCCCCTCCCCTGGTGGTAATTGGCTTAGACAACGTGATGGGTACCCCCTTACAAAGTACCAGTTTTCAGCTGTCTGTAAGAAGTGCGCTGCGAAGCTTGGCTTGAATACCGCAGATTATGGGACTCATTCCTTCAGAATAGGAGCAGCTACAGTAGCGGCTTTAGAAGGCACTTCAGTACAGTCTATTATGGTGTTGGGTAGGGGGAATTCAAAGTGTTTTAGGAATTATGTTCGTCCACCTATTGCGCTTTAGCGTATTTGCTGCGATTTTGGGAGGCTGACCCATGACATGAGGTTGCTTGTCTTGTTGAAAGGCGCGGAGGGATTTGCCATTTTCTTTTCTTTGGGGGCCTGATTAGCTGTTGGCACCCCAGGGTTTCTGGTTTTACCTCCGCATGGGTCACCCTATCTTGCCAAACAGTGGTGTTCCTTTCCGCTATTTATTAAGTGTATATTTCATCTCCTGTTGACGCGCATCTCAATCCATCTTGCAGGTTCTCAGCAGGATGGCCAAAGTATTGCTACATGAAAAAAACAGTCAGTATTTAACTTATACGCAAAACAGAAAACTATTTTGCACCCCTTGCATTGTAACATGGTTTTGTCCGGGTGACTTAAATAAAAAAACTTCTTAATTTAAGTTCCTTAATGAATCAGGCCTTATGTGTCCACAGAAAATCTTCATATTAGTAAAAGATAGCAATAGATTAAATTGTTGATGGTCCGGATTAAATCCTATTAGTGTTCTTATAACTAGAGATGGGCGGGTCCGGTTCTCCGAGAACCGAACCCACCCGAACTTTGGGTATCCGAGTACCGAGCTGAGCAGCTCGGTACTCTCCCGCCAATTCCGAATCCAAATCGAGGCCGAACGTCATTGTGACGTCGTCGGATCTCGGGACTCGGTTCTCGCGATACTTCAACTTTATAAATACACGCCTCCACAGCAATCCATCGCCATTTGACAGAGGGAGAGAGCAGGGTGTAGTCATAGGCTAATTAGAGCAGGGACAGAGAAAGAATACAATATTGTTCTTGCAATTGCTCTAACCAAAATCGCTAGTGCAGAGAGGAGGATAGAGGTTTATTATTTTTTCTTCATATTTGGCACTCCCCAGCGCTTTTGGGTTGTCCCCCATAATTGTGCATTAATATTTCTGGCTGTCAAAAGTCATATCTGTCAGCAGTATCTACTCAATAAATGTTAGCACTCCTCAGTGTTTTTGGGGTGTCCTCTCTAATTGTGCATTAATATTTCTGGCTGTCAAAAGTCATATCTGTCAGCAGTATCTACTCAATAATTTTAAGCACTCCTCAGTGTTTTTGGGGTGTCCTCTCTAATTGTGCATTAATATTTCTGGCTGTCAAAAGTCATATCTGTCAGCAGTATCTACTCAATAATTTTAAGCACTCCTCAGTGTTTTTGGGGTGTCCTCTCTAATTGTGCATTAATATTTCTGGCTGTCAAAAGTCATATCTGTCAGCAGTATCTACTCAATAAATTTTAGCACTCCTCTGTGTTTTTGGGGTGTCCTCCCTAATTGTGCATTAATATTTCTGGCTGTCAAAAGTCATATCTGTCAGCAGTATCTACTCAATAAATGTTAGCACTCCTCAGTGTTTTTGGGGTGTCCTCTCTAATTGTGCATTAATATTTCTGGCTGTCAAAAGTCATATCTGTCAGCAGTATCTACTCAATAAATGTTAGCACTCCTCAGTGTTTTTGGGGTGTCCTCTCTAATTGTGCATTAATATTTCTGGCTGTCAAAAGTCATATCTGTCAGCAGTATCTACTCAATAAATTTTAGCACTCCTCTGTGTTTTTGGGGTGTCCTCCCTAATTGTGCATTAATATTTCTGGCTGTCAAAAGTCATATCTGTCAGCAGTATCTACTCAATAAATGTTAGCACTCCTCAGTGTTTTTGGGGTGTCCTCTCTAATTGTGCATTAATATTTCTGGCTGTCAAAAGTCATATCTGTCAGCAGTATCTACTCAATAAATTTTAGCACTCCTCTGTGTTTTTGGGGTGTCCTCCCTAATTGTGCATTAATATTTCTGGCTGTCAAAAGTCATATCTGTCAGCAGTATCTACTCAATAAATTTTAGCACTCCTCAGTGTTTTTGGGGTGTCCTCCCTAATTGTGCATTAATATTTCTGGCTGTCAAAAGTCATATCTGTCAGCAGTATCTACGCAATGGATTCAAAGCAGTCCACATATGATCTAAATGAGCAACCAGGTTCTGTCACCAGTCCTGATGTTAGTGTTCCCAGTACGTCATCTGGCCAAGGCGATGTCAAACAACAGAGTGTTTTCAAATTAGTGCAAAAAACAAAAACCAAAAAAAAATTTACTGTATTGAAGCGAAAACGAAGTGTAACTGAGCAAAAGTTAAGTGACGATAAAAAAAAAATTGCAAGCATGCCATTCTACACACGCAGTGGCAAAGAGAGAATGAGGCCTTCACCTTTGGCTATTAGTGGCAGATCCCAAAAAGTTACCCAGCCTACAATTGGTGCACAACTACTGTTACGCGTCAAAGCCGAGCTGCAAGATAACAGTGAGGCATTACAGGAGAATATTTGCTCTGATTCACAAATGACAACAATCCCTGTGGAGAGTCCATCCAACAGTGGGATGTCTAATCGTGACCATTCTGTTAGTCTACCCATAAAGAAGGGCCCTTTCAGCAGTTCTGCTGATATGTGCCTGAACAGCCCGAGTGTAGCCGGTGATACACCAAGTGAGGATGACACTTTGTCTTTAGAAGAGGATGTGGGGGAGATTTGGGTATCCGACGATGAGGATGCGGTTGATTGTGTAAGTCCTGCAGCAGTGTGGCACCAGTGGGAGCAGTTCTGGCATGTGAGGTTCTGGCACCAATATGCACTTTCCAAACACAAGCAGGGATGACGCAGGGGGCAGACCACAACAGTTTGACATCTGGGCTGGTTTGAAGGATTTGTCAAAAAAATGTGTGACCTTGACTATAATTCCAACCAATCCTACTATTAACATGCAAAGGATGGTGGAGGGCCTATCAGGGATTAAACTGTATTTTTCATAATTTTCACTAATAATGTTTGGGTGTAATATACACCCAAAGACGAGTGCTCAATTGCTAAGAGTCATTGATGGAGAGGAAGACAAGCAGGCTTGTCTGTAGAATTTGCAGGCAAATTGTGCTGCGTTATATAGGTAACACCCAAAGAGAAGAGCTCCATTGCTCCATTGCTAATTGTAATTGCTGAAATAGAAATAATAGGGCTGACAGTCTTGGTCTAAATCTGCAGTTACATTTTATTGTACCATAGCTCACTGCGAAACTGGAGAGGTGGCAGGGTTTAGTGATAATCTTCCTCCAACAATACTAATTCATCCCAATATCCCAATATCATAGAAGTCTGTGTAGTATGATGTAATTGCTGATAATGGCCTTCCAAAGGGAATGACTAGTTGATTTTAGGGCAGAGCTGTCACGGTTTTTGGGCAATTCTTTTACAGCACAGCAAATATCAAAATGTTTAGCGGACTCATCTGCATCACCACTGGGTGTCTTGGGAAAGCAATTTCTTTTACTACAAGCAGTTGCCAGAGAAACTGAAGGAGAAGACGTCCCAACAAGATGTTGATAAGTCTGGGATCCTTGCAAAGAAAATTAAGTATTTCATCTACAATTAAAATATAGTTAGCACATTTACTTTGTTTTATTGCACACTATAATTTTATGTAGCACCTTTTCAAAATCTATTATTAAGGCAATCACTTGACTCAAGCTAACCGTGTCTGCACTTTCTTCACAGGTAACTACTTCGCTGGACTAAAGTATATTCCCCTCAAATGCTAATCTTCTTGCAGCTGCTGTATTCTCCTACATGCTGTTGCAGAAACCACAAATTGACCCTAAATGTTTATGGACACAAACAGCATCTCCTGCATGTCATTTTTCAAAAGTTCTGTAACACCAAGTTGATAGTGTGTGCAAAACAGGAAATGTGATGGAATTCAGCCCCGCTGTAATGCTGGACCAATATTGGGGTCGTAATCAGAAATGACATATCCTCAGGAGACTCCAAGCAGGATTAGCCATCTTTCAATGACATCCCTTAGTTTTTGGAACAGTTTGTCAGCTGTATGCCTCTTAGTGAAGCTGTTAAACCAACTGTATTAATAGTGAACATTGGACGCAGATCTAACACTAGCATAGTACCCAGGGCGTCTGTGATCCGCTTTGCGACTGGGTGACAGGTTTCATTCTTGCTTCCTCTTGCAGAGGATTGTTTAACTGCCAATTGTTGGGGGGGAAGACTGCAGGTGCTGGGATGTAGATGAGAGAAGGGAGGTAGATTATGCTGGAATGCTTGTTGTTATTTTTTTTTTAACCGAAGTTTCTGATTTTCCCAACAGTTTTCCAATAACTCGCTGAAAAATGACGAAACATGGATGAGGATCCCAGATGGTTAAGGTCCCTACCTCTACTGAGTGTGGCTTTCAAAATGCTACAAATGGATAGACAACTCTTGCCAGGATTCGTGTAAAAATAATTCCACACTTAAGAGTGGATTTTTGGTCTTATGCCCAGGCATGACAATGGCCTTTTTGTTATCACTGGCAAGAACTGCAGCAATTTTTCTTTTCAAGTGTATGAAAATCATATTGTGACATAGGAGGTGTTCAAAATTGAATAAAAAATGACTGGAAATTAGTGTTACTGAGGTTAATAATAATGTAGCTACAAAATAATACCTAAATTATGTTATTTTAGCACCAATAAATGTAATTTTTATAACAAATTGCAAAACAAAACCAAACAAAACCAAAACCAAAACCAAAACACGCAATGGCGGTTTTGCAAAACCAAAACCAAAACCAAAACACAACGGTAATCCAGATCCAAAACCGAATCCAAAACCAAAACACGGGGGTCAGTGACCATCTCTACTTATAACTAATTATGTCCTCCTGTATTTATTTTTACAAAATCGTAATACAGTTTAGTGTATTAGTACAGTTCCAATGTTATGAAAGAAATTTGCAGTTCTACGGTTTAAATAGTGTTTCTGTACCTTTCCATACACTCACATGTATCTAGCGGAGGATGCAGCCTCCGTTGACTTCCTTGTTATGTGATTCAAGATCTTCCCTGGAAAAACTTCTGTCCTCCCTCCCTGAAATGGGAATTCTGGGCCCCGGTACAGATACCTCCTTGACAAGTCTCTGCAACCCAGCCAAGGACCTCCCTATCAGGGAGGGAAGACAGAAGCTTTTCCACAGAAAACCCAGAATCGCAACAAGGAAGTTGCAGCCCCCTCAAGATACATGTAAGTGTACTCAAAGGTACAGAAACGCTATTTAAACTTTAGAACAGAAAATTACTTTCATAACATTGGAACGGTACTTACGTGCATTCAGGTTGTAAGTAACGTTTATTTTCTTGCTATGGAAACATGACTGATAAATGTTTATGTTATTCCATACCTGCCAACTCTCCCGGAATGTCCGAGAGACTACCGAAATTCAGGTCTGTCTCACGGACTCCCGGGAGAACTGGCAAATCTCCTGCATCCCGCAATTGCGGGGCTAAAATGAAGCCCCGCCTCGTGACAAAATGGCATATTTGACGCAGGGGGGCCAAAATGACGCGATTCACAGTGCCCCGCCTCCTTCCGCTCTCTAGACACGCCCCTCTCCCAGATAGAACTTGCCAAAGGTAGGCAAGTATGTGTTATTCATGCATTCCTGTGTTTATATCATTTTTTCTAATTAACATTTAATTATTTACATTTTAAAACAATAGCATTTATATGTTTGTTAGCAGGATGAAAATAGCACAGCATAGACTATTTTAGAATAGTCAAATCCCAAGCGATGTCTGTTTTATCAATTTTTCTCTGTTAAAGTGAGGTGCTGGCCTTAGGGATCTGAATGCTCTCCCCAACATTCAAAATAGTCCAAAACACAAAATAGTTTCTCTGGCGCTCCACCACTTTCAAAATAATCTAACTCTTGGAATATATTAAAATGTTTATTTTAAAATATATTTACATAAATACTTCTCTGGCCAGAGTAAAATAATGCACTTGGTTGTTAAAATAGACCTGCATAGAAAGAGTCTATAGTACACATTTTCCTTATGGTTTGTTCCGTTAAACTCGTGTTATACAGATGGTATATTGATGTCAATAAGTTCTAAGCCTGTGACTTTATTTCCAATAGTAAATGCTCTGGTGTACACCTACAGTTTGTGACGTTAGGTCAAAGTCCTTTGGGTCCTTGCGATATCCACTCCGGTGCTTACAGCGAGAGTTCTGGCTGTGTGGTCCCGTTCACAGGGAACTCCGTCGGCGCATGCGCGTCCTTTCTTCCTTAGTCTGGCGGGGAACTTAGATGTAAAATTTTAGTTCCGCTCTAGTGCTAGAGAAAATCCTTTCCTAGCCGTGTAATGTCACTTGAGTCGTTCCTTACTCCGGATAGAAATCAAGTGGTGGTATAAATGATGTTTAAAACCAACGCGTTTCCCCTCATAAACTGAGGCTTATAATTATAAAATAATTATTTTATAATTATAAAATTTTATAATTATCCCTGAAGAAGAATTAGTTTATGAGGGTAAATGCGTTGAGGACCTTGACCTAACGTCACAAACTGTAAGTGTACACAAGAGCAATTACTATTGGAAATAAAGCCACACAAAAAAAAAAGAGAAAATAGCCATCAACCCTTATAACACCTAGGGGCATATTCAATTAGCTTTCCGGTCCGCGGGATCGCGCCAGAACAGCCACGAAACTTAATCCACGTTACCGCAATGACGTGGATTTTCGTTCGCAGCCCATAGGGTTACGTACGAAAATCTGCGTTAATGCGGTACCGTATTAACGGCAATAGTGCGCAGGATTCGCGGTAACGTGCGTTACCGCGAACCGGAAAGCTAATTGAATATGCCCCCTAGAGTGGCATGGAAAATCATAGATCAATGGCCAAGTTTTACTAGTACTGGTCCTGCTACTGCTTGTACTAGAATACTACAAACACATCAGATAATCAGAAGAAGAATACAAAGGCTGAATAACTAATTGGGCCTTCACACAACCCTGAGGAGAGCATGAGTATCCAGGGGGTAAATGTATCAAGCTGCGATTTTGCATTTCCAGCGATTTTCTATGTCTAGTTTAAACTCACTGATGTATTAAACTGCGATTTGATGTAAAATCGCTGCAGATGTGTTTCTTTCAAAATCATTTTCTAAATCTCTACATCTAATCTCCCAATATTTTCCCCCTCTAGTTATATCTATATATATATCTATATATCTAGTTATATCGTTAAATGTGTGAACCTGCAATTGTACAAACTCGCCCGAGTTTGAAATCAAAATCGCCAGATACACTCAGAGGAGAGATTAGCAAAAACATCACTGTTACACTGCTGGGCTATAAAGGTGCAGGACCCTTTCAGCTTTACAATATTAAAATTAGATGATTTAAAAAAAAAAAAAATGCGTGAGGTCCCTCCGTCTAAAAACTATTAACCCTAGTGCCGCCAACCTACTGCTGGTTGTATGAAAATCGATTTTTATGCAATCAGCACTAGGCAAAGCAGCCAGGGTGGGTGGCACTATAGCAGGGTGTTACACTTCTGGTATTACAAACGGAACCCAATAGCCAGGTAGTACTGTAGTAAACAGGATTTATTTTGATTCAGAAATAAATCTTAATTGTCCAGCAAGCAAGTCCAAAGTATCAACAGGATAAATATCCTGTAGAGGTACCAAGTGATTGTATTCCAAATCACAAGGGAGCAAGGTTCTGTGGAAGCATCTGGTTCAGAGACAAACACAATACTCGAGCAAAGGCTGCATAACAGGAAGTGCCTTTTCTAGGCCCAAACAGGAAATGAGATCCAAGATGGAATCTTCCTGAGACAGTTCTGGCCATCTTGGATAAGGGCAAGTTCATATCAGAGATCCAAGATGGAAACTTCATGAGGCAATCACGGCCATCTTGAATGAGGGCAAATCTAAGGGCAAGAACATAACACAGGGGGGCACGTGGCATAAGACAAACAACCCCATGCTGTTCAGCACTGGGCTGGATTCCCTAGGGAGTGGTGTCCGCAAAAAAAGTGCGGACCCCCCCTCTAAGAACACCCAGCCAAACAAACAAAACCCTCTTTATTACTACATTATTTTATTAAAAATAACAAAGCTCCAAATACTCACATCATCATCATTTATTTATATAATTACACAGCGCTGTACAGAGAACTCACCCACATCAGTTCTTGCCCAATTGGAGCTTACAGTCTAAATTCCCTATCATCCCTAACATACATACACAGACAGACACACACACATAGAGACTAGGGTCACCAATGTGATGTCTTTCTCTGTTCCCAGCAGCTTGCAATCCAAATTGATGAATTTCCCTTTATTTTATATAGAATACAAAATGTTTGATCCATTAGGGTGGGATGAGCTTATATTGGGAGATGACCTTGCACATTTGTTTCCCTAACGCAATGTTTCTGCAACAAATATAAATTTTTAATGTGTTCTGATTTGACAGAGTTATTGCTGGATAGAAATGTACTTTGTACCCAATAAACATTCCTGACATCAATGGCTGTGAGTCTCAGCCCACTAGTTCCTTGTCATATCTCTTTTTTCACGTCACAGCCTATGTGATAAAAATACACAGCTTCGCTTATTGGATAGTTCCAGAGAATAAAACAGTTCCCAGAAGATATTGATTCTTTTGTGTTCTGAGAGGTCCAGTGAGATGGGGACCTGGTGGTGGTCTCTCTTGGTGACCATACTGACGACTTCCTCTTTAGTGGAAGGTAGGTCCATTCCCATTCAATTCATTTGTAAAAACGGAAAAATATATAAGTTTGAGTCCAGTTCAAATAATTATCTATCTATCTATCTATCTATCTATCTTTTATTGCAAGGTAACATTTACCTTGAGATTCAATGAAACCTTTTGAAAGGCAGCTGCAAAAACAAGACCTTTAGAAATGCAAATGCATAGAGGCACTGAAATATATAGACTGAGACAGCTTTATCTCAAATTAAAAACCTAGAGGACCAAATGGGACATTTTAAAAAATATTTGTAAAAAGTACTATTGCAGGCATAGCCCTTATGGCGATAAAAGTTATAGATTTAAAAATTAACCAGCGGGGCTCAATAAGATATTATAATTTAACAAAATCTGTAAAAATGATATAAGACTGGCAATGGTAGAAATGGAAAATCTACTTGCAAAAAAGCAGGTATAATGGCAAATAATGTTTTCAAGTATATAAACAACAACAAAAAGTATAAATTATTCAATTAGTCAAGTAAAAGGTCAAGTAGTAAAAATGAAGAATATAAAGGAGAAAAACTTGTCACTTAAATATTTTCTTTTCATTAATTATTTAATCCAAAGGAGGAAAAAAATATATTGTGTACCAATAATCTATGTATACCATAAATATTACTTGTCTAACACAGGATGAAATTCATTTTGGTCTATATAAGATTATGCCTAATGCCCAGATGACATCCACCTATGTGTGTCAAAGGATCTAAGTTCAGTTGAGATATACTATTATGTTTAATAGTTATGCACTATATTATAAATATGTCTGTGCCACAATATTAGAGCAAAGAATATTTTGGCAGATATTGTAATTTGGAATAAAATCACCCATGAGTCTGACTTCTGCATTTAGGAAAATCTTTAGTTTAGCACATGCTATCCACACCTGTTCTAAAAAATAAATTGCTAACACAGTATCAGCATTGCTTCAGGAAGGGCTTGTCTTGCCAAACTAAAATGATTTGTGATCAGGGTCTTGGTATTACAAATAAAGTGATAGATTTCATGAAAGCTCTGATACCTTTCAAGGGAAGAATGGCACATGCGATAAGATGATAGGACTAAGAGAAACACTTTGTTCTAAAAATGGCTGAATGATAGAAGACAGAGGGTTGTTATACATGGAACATATTCTGACTTTGGTAAAGTTATTGATGTTGTACCACAGGACTTAGTATTATACCCTATTCTTTTAATTATTTTACTAATGACTATGTAAAAGACCTAGAAAGTAAGGTCATATAATTAGGCAAGGTTGACGATATTCAATTTTGCTTTGTGGTGTTATTTTTTCCTAATAGAACACAAGAATAAATATCTGTTGTGATAGCAACTGTGTTGCTTTTATGTTTTCTGGCATTCAGCGAAATAAAGCTCATAAAGTAAAAGTAAAATAGAAGTATAAGCTAAATGAATAATATAAATAAAAGCTTAAATGATAAATGCATAAATAATTAAGATATAGGGCCTGATTCATTAAGGAACTTAGTCAAGAATTTTTTTACTTAAGTCTCCTGGACAAAGCCATGTTAAAATGCAAGGGGTGAAAACTAGTATTCTATTTTGCACATAAGTTAAATACAGGCTATTTTTTTTCATGTAGCACACAAATACTTGACAGCTTATTTGTACACTGAAATTTAAAGTTGATGTTTGTGTGCTACATGAAAAAACAGACAGTATTTAACTTGTGTGCAAAATAGAAAACTAATTTTCACCCCTTGCATTTTAACATGGTTTTGTCCAGGAGACTTAAGTAAGACATTTCTTAAGTTTCTTAATGAATCAGGCCCATATACCTGATCCTACTTATACATATTCTCAAATGACATATTATACCATGTTTCCACTGAGAACGGTTTGTACTCAGTGCATTTAAATTTAATTTGCTCCTATGTCCATTTATTTTTAGAACTTTCCTTGATACACTTAGGAACAACTAAAAATGCTGATTCCCATTACAACGTAATGTACTAAGTTTTACGTTTGAGAGATTTAAAGACTAATCCAAAAATACAAATGCCTTATATAAAATAGCTACTAATAACATTCTCAAATAAATATCTAATTTTTTACATAGTTCAACAGAACCTACCTTTTATTGTATTCTAATTACTTTTGCCATATATATCTGCTGTTCTCCACTATCTATCATGTCTTGCAAACAAACGAGGCTGACTGTAGAGTCCTTTAATTTTATTACTGGCAGGAAGTTTAGTTTGCATAGGAAATTAGAGTTTACATACGTCAATTGTGGGCTGTAAAAATTTGTTTTGTTTTACTGCACACATGCAGTAAAATAATGCAAAATTTCTGCATGCACTTTCAGCCCCCCAAAGCCTGGAGATGTGAATGTTAATTACAGGAGTGGTGCCACATGTAATTGTAGCATGCCCATTCGAGATGGGCCTATTTAGATTAGGCTGTATCTCCAAATACAAGTTTTATGATTTGTATGTCGCTCTTGAAGGCCTAGTGTAAAGATATGTAAATATAAATGAATACATTTTGAAAAATAAATTATTAAAGAGCACTAGTGCATTAACCCGGGCTGGTTACAGCTAAAGCAGGGGGACATCTAGCTTGGTGGTCCCCTGCAAATGAAGCAACTAGCGCTAGTCTATATCAGGCTGGACTGGTCTTATTATACCAGGCATACTAGAACATACGCGCAACATGATGTTCTTTAGGGAAATTGGGTTTATAAAAACTTACAGCCCCCAACCACTAGGACTAGCCAGTATAGTGCTGAATATCAAAAGAGCTATTCCTGGCACTCATTGAACAATGGGTACCAGAGTAAAAGTGTTTAATCAAAAAATATTAGATACTGTTGAATACTTGCCAACATTTTAAACGGCAGGTGAAGTTGGATGAGTCATTTTTGAGAAATTTAAATTTGAATAAAGAGTAAAAAAAGGTAACAGAATGATGCTACTTCCACCAAGTGAAGTTGAGATGGGAATAAGCTAACGCAATTGACCTTTGCGGGCTCAATATGTGAACAGCCAATCAGAGAAGTTTTTCCCACACACAAGCCAATCAGAGGCAAAGCCCCCTTTAGTTCACTCACCTTGCAGCTCTGCTAGGAGCAAGTAATCATCGCTCACTCTGGGTATTTTATATTTTACTATTGGATTACTTCAGGACAGAAAAAAGTAAGAATCCAGAAGGATTTACATGAATAAAAAGTGGTAAACGAGAAATTTGAATATTTCAAATGAAAAATTAACACATATTATTTCACTGGAGGTATGTTTGTTGAATTACAAAATCCAGCAATTCCTCGTTGCTGCATCAGTCCTGCTGCCCATTTTTGTAGAGGACGATCCGCTCGTTTGCCTCTTGCATTAGGAGTGACCAGAAAAGGAAACGGAGAGAACCTGTCGTACCAATTATTAGGAGTTATGTTTCCTAAAGTTGCAAAAAGATAGTAACCACAATTATCTATTGGTTTTTATTTCACTTCTTCGGGGTGCCACCAAAAACTTGAACATCCTATTCAAAAATAAAAGCAGGGAGTTGGTTTGGAAATTGGTGCACTATAACTCTCTTGCATTAACATAAATAATATTTATCTGAAAGGGACATCTTAGAACTAATACAACATAACTTTTAATCCACATCATTTAAATATTGTTCAAGTTAAAACAGCAAAATATATAAAAAATAAAGTGCAAGTGATCAGCATACTGTGTATTATGAAATTGCTGGGTATAACTCGTTCAGTCTTCTAAGTAATTTAGTGATTTCGCTTACATGTATGATCATAGGTTAAGCTGAATTCCTTGAGGGGTAAGAATTTCCCTTTCATGCCTTATGTTTGGCTGTCCTATGCATTCAGCTTGTTATCTAGTGGATAAGGTATAGTGTTGCCTTTATTCCAAATGGCTGCTAAATATAGCTGGTAGATTCTAATATATTGATATCAGCTGTCTCCACATACAGATTTCTAAGATATAGGAAATAATAGCTATTCACTCATTTGTTACTAGCAAAAGATATGTCATGGTACAGGTATATAGACGATATCTTTTTTGTATGGCAAGGTGAGAGAGATTCCTTAGATTGATTCTGTGGATATCTAAATAATAATCAGTATAACATCTCCCTTAGCTTTAATGTCAGTGAAACAGAGGTTAACTTTTTGGATCTCACCCTGTATGTCGAGAATGGTAGCTTTTGCACTAAGACATTTTTAAACCCCTGATTCTAACTCTTATATTCCAGCTGAAAGTGAACACCATAAAAAATGGTTGGGAGGTATCCCTTATAGCTAATTTAGAAGATTAAAACAAAATTGTTTTAATAGCAGGCCCAAAATGAAAATAATAGTATTCACATTTAATAAATAAACCTATTTCCCTCCCTTCAAAGGGAAGGGAGAGGGTAGTCACATTTAATAAAGAGACTTCATTCTCCCCAAACTCACCCCCACATTCAATTAATAGCCCCCAAACCACCACATCTTAAATTAATAGTCCTCACTATAAAATTGCCCCACCATCACCACACAAACCACTCAAACAAAATTGCACCCATTATTTAATTTCCACCTACCTCACACTACATTGCCACAAGCCCCCTGCACCATCACACATACACACTACCACAAGCCCCCTGTGCCATCACACACACTTTACTGTGCCCCTTCATCATCACGTTGTGCTCCCGTATGATCACACTGTGCCCTCCATGCTGCTTTTTCCCCCTTCATATGGCCCCCCTTCATCGCACTGCACCATGCTGCATACCCCTGACTTCATCACACTGTGCCATCCTGTCTCCCCCCCTCTACTTCATCACTGTGCCATACTACTCCTCCCCTTAATCACTGTGTCATCCTGCCCCCCCTTCTCCTTCATCACTGTGCCATACTACCCCCCTTCATCACACTGTGCCATCTGGCCCCCCCTCTCCATCACTGTGCCACTGCCATACTGCTCCCCCCATTCTCCATCATCACTCGTGACTTTCTTTCGGGCTGATGACGTCACGCCTGACATTCAGTGTCAACGGAGGAGGGAGGAGGAAGGAAGGACGCCGGTGCCGCAATCACATGAGTATATGTATGTTCTTTGGGTTTTTTTTAACAACCCTGCCCACACCCAGTCAATTAGTACCTGCTCCCCCCCACTCGTTGGCCCCGATCACCACTGATTTAACCATTCTTAATATATAACCCTTGCTACTGACATAACATTTGACACCACAGCTGAATTAACAACAAACATTTCTACTCTATTTCACTGCTGAATTACCCACTGATTCTGCCACAACTACTCCTGGCATTTCCTCCGGTTTTGCGACTAAATTAGAAACAGGATTCTACTATCATTATCAACAGTTACTTATATAGTGCAAGCAAATTCCATGGAGCTTTACAATTAGGAACAAATACAGTAATAAAACAATACTGGGTAATACAGACAGACAGAGAGGTAAGAAGGCCCTGCTTGCATGCTTATAATCTATGGGACAATGGGAGTTTGATACTTAAGGATAATTTCTACATTTTGCATATTGGACCAGACAGTTTGCAAAGGTAGCAAGTGCTTAGTGGGCTATAATATGCAGTCACACAGTAATGTTGATCAATGGGTTGTTGTCTTGTGTGAAATGTGTGAAGGGTGATAATTGGGTAACTTAAGGAGGTGAAGAAGGTGTTTGTGGAATTTTATAAGCTTGGCCGTTGAGGTGATTTTTCAGAGAATGAGTTAATGTTTGCAGATTAGAATAAAGAATTGGTGTGCGAGTGAGGGAATTCCACAAAGTGGGAACAGCCCAAAACAAAGTCCTGCAAACAGGAATGGGAGCAGGAAATGAGTGTGGAAGAGAGAAGCAGATCTTGTGCAGAACAGAGTTGTCGAGTTGGGAGATGTTTTGAGACAAGTTAAGGTGATGCACAGTATGTGAATGCAGTTTTGTTGATTTGCCAAGTACCAAAGGTTGAAAGCTATTGACTTTTTAAACCCACCCACAAATATAAATATATATGTGCATAACTTAACTATTCTTGTCTGCAAGTTGATAATCAAGCTTTTCCATATATCTCTTTATAGGTCAAACCTGTTTAAATGGAGGCACTAAGGAAGGACTAAAGTGTGTGTGTACAAAATACTTCTTTGGGATCTATTGTGAGGAAATTGCTCTCAGAAAAGGTGTGTATAAAATCAGTCTTCTGTGACTTTACCATATCATCTTTTCATTGTGATATTTATTATATTGTTGTTTGTCAGTAAAGAATTGTTGCTGCAGCCAAGCTTCACGTATATACTCTAGAACAGTGTTAAGCAACTAAAACACTTTGTGGACCACATGGTGTGGCCTGCTGATTTTTAAAATGACCACACATTTCCCTTAATCTAAGTCATACATTAAATCAAAACATTTGTTTAAAAAAGGAGACACCTATCTGTAATAACACATCAACAGGCCTTTTAAACTAGTGTTATAACAGGAAAATCTGATAATAAAGCAAAAAGGAGCACGAGGCCACATGTGAAGATTCAGCAGGTACATATGTTTAATCTTTTTCTAATGATGTAACATAGTTCATGAAGAAGGTGGGAGACCTGCTTTTCTGGCAGAGTAGGACATTCTAGGAGAATATGCTGCTGTGGAACTACATGTCCTGACAAGCCCCCAGCAGGAAGTGATTGCTTGGACATTCTGGCGCTTGTAGAACCAGAATGTCCATGGCTGTCATAGCATCAAGGGCCTGCTGGACATATAGTTCCACAATAGTACCTTATTTTAGATAAAGACAGACAGATTTCTAATGCCTGCAATCTGGTTGCCGCACCAGTGCTGGTTGACCAGCCACTCGTTGGCCCCTTAGATTAGTGGTAACTAGTCCAAGCAATAGCAATGGTGATGGAAAATTATTTTAAGAGTGATTGGAGCACAACTCTTTATTTATCCATTCTTTTTTTTATTTTAAGTCATCAAATCAAATTGATCATGATGACAGCTATATCTTTGCTCTACCGGCATCAAGATAGGCATTCTACTTAAAAAGTATTTTGAGTTGCATCTATCAAAAGTCACACATTAGGCTGGAATTTTACTATCATAATTTTTACTTTTAAGTTTGGTGTGCAAAATGACATCTTTTTTTAAATGAGGAAGAAAGTTGGCCTGTAAAAAAATGTAATTTATTATAAATGGAAATGTATTACTATTTCTACAGGAATAGATCACACTTTGACATTGGATATTAGTACTTATTTATCTAATGTCTACTCTACAACATATACTACTGAATGCACATGTGATTTTACTAGCGTTCCCAAGCTGTAAGAGACGCAGCCCCAGGTTTTAAAAAGACCTGCTGGCTATTAGAATTTCATTCTGCGGTGGGTTGCATCTGTCATCATAAGTTGTCGTGGCGTCTCGGGTACATTTTTTTTGTTGGATTATTTTGGGGATCAAGCTGCCAGATGGAAGATTATTTTTTTCACCACTTGGAAGATGTTTTGTTTTTTTTGTTTTTTTATCAGAACTTAGAATATTTTATTTGGTTCTTCTTTTATTTTAAGACTTGCAATATTTTTTTGGGTTATTTATTTATTTTGGCAAACCCAACTTTGGATTAAAAGCTTACAAGACTGGATCGTAAAGAGGAATGAAGAACAGAGTTGGTAAGAATGAAAATTTTTTTTTATTTTTAATATAATTTAGTGGTTTAATCGAGGAGGGGTGTGTGCTTTATTTACAATTTACATTTGGTGCACTAAAGGACACAGCAGGCCTTGGGAGTCAGAGCATGCTGCCACTTGTGGTTCTCCAAGTGCCAGCATGCCCTGGCAGTTATGGGTATGCTGGTGCTTGTAGTACTACATGCAACAGCATTCCCAGACTGTTCATGACAGCCCGGGATTGCTGGGACCTGTAGTTCACCAATATAAAATAGTGTTTAATTCATTTATTTAATTTTATTTTTATATTTAATAATTATTATTGGGTTTGCTCCAGATGCTCCGGATTCCTCCCTCATTCGAAAAACATACTAGTAGGTTAATTGGTTGATATCAAATTGACCTTAGTCTCTTTCAATCTGTGTATGTTAGGGAATATAGACTTGTAGCTCCAATGGGGCAGGGATGGATTTGAGTGAATTCTCTGCACAGCGCTGTAGAATTAGTAACGGTATATAAATAAATGATGATTCCTTGTTTTCACGCATTTATTACATCACACCCACCATTCAGGGGTGTGGGAAGAGTCCTAGAAATGGCAGTAAAGAGCTGCCCTCACATTTCTTTGTGGACTTCCTAGGCAATCCAGCTCCACGCTGACCAGCCTGGGGCTGATTATCATGATGGCAGATGGCAGGGGGACCCCGTGCTGCGGGTTCCCCTGCTATGATGCCACCAGCCCCAGCTGGCTAATCCAAGGACTGGTTGGATGAGAATAGGTGGAACCCCACACTGTTTGTCCCCCAATTTTCCTCCAAACAGCACTAGGGTTAATATGACTAGGGGGGGCACTTTTTTTTTTTTTTTTTTTTACTCTTATTGGTTTATTTTTATCAGTGTTTAGATTCAGCAGGTCCAGTGGTTATATAGCCACTGGACCCGCCAGCATTGCAGTTTTAATGGCGGCATTGTGACTGTCGGCATTTTTACTGTCGGCAATCATATTGTCTGTATTTTCTCCGTGTACAGTAGGTATTTCCAGTGTTGATATTTTTGCATATAGGTATGTTCCCTGTGTAGGTATTATATCTGCTGAGATTTTCAAGTAGGATTTAAATCTTTTGGTATTTTCACCGTAGTAAATTCATACCCAATCCCTTCTACATCCCATTACTGAAATTAAAACTGATTTCACAACTGAATTAACAACAGGATTTTCTCCAACCTCTACTACTTACTGTGTATGTTATTTCACCAGTTATATAACAATAGCTCCTGCTACTTGATATTACAACTAAATTTACCACAGACTGTTCTACAGTCACTACTATTGACTGTCATGTTATTGTACAACTGAATTAATCACTGACTCTTCTACAGTCACTATTACTGAAATTACAACCAATTAATCAACTTAATTATTGTCATAATCTTTTAGTCTCTACTACTGACTGTACATGTGAATTCTTGACTGACTTACCCACTGACTCTTCTACATCCCCTGTTACTGAAATTACAACTGATTTTACAACTACATTAACAACAGACATTTCTACAACCTCTACTCCTCAGTATCCTTGTTATTTTACTAGTTATATAACCATAGCTCATCCTTCTGATATTACAAATGATTTAGCAACTGAAAAAATAACAGATTTTTCTACAGTCTCTACTACTGACTACTCATTTGAACTCACAACTGAATTAACTACTGATTCTTTTGTAACCCCTGTTACAGACAGTACAAGTGATTTAACAACTGAACTAATGACAGATTCTTCTACAGTCTATACTACTGACTGCCAATGTGATTTCATAACTGAATTAACCACTGATTTTTCTACAACCCTTGCTATTAACATTATAACTGAATTTACAACAGACCCTTTTACATCCTCTCCATGTGTGATTTCACTACTGAATTAACCATTGCCTTTTCTACAACCCCTGCTAATGACATCACAATTGAATTAATGACAGTCACTTCTACAACATTTACTATTTACTCAGAATCTGATTTTACTACTGTATTAACTACTGAGTCTTCTACAACCACTGATACTGACATAACTGATTTAACAATTGAAATAGCAACAGACTCTTCTAAATCTTCTACTAGTGTCTCAAAATTTGATTTTACTACTGACTTACCCACTGACATTTCTTCCAGCCCTATCACTGACATTACATTTGATTTCATCTAAATTAACTACAAACTCTTCTAAATCTTCTAAATCTACTACTGACTCAGAATCTGATTATACTACTGAATTACCCACTGACTCTTCCACAACCCCTTCTACTGGCATTTAAACCAGTTTCACAACTAAATTAGCAACAGAATATTCTATATCTTCTACTATCATGATCAACATTTATTTATATAGCGCCAGTAAATTCTGCAGTGCTTTACAATGGGAACAAACACAGTAATAAAACAATACTGGGTAATAAAGACAGAGAGGTAAGAGGGCCTTGCTCGCAAGCTTAGAATCTGTGAGACAATAGGAGTTTGATACATGAGGTTAACTGCTACATATTACATACTGGTCTAGCCAGATTGCAAAGGTAGAGAGTGGGCAATATGATCCAGTCACACAGAAATTTTGGTCAAAAGGTTGTTGTCTTGTGTGAAATGTGTAGGGTAACCTAGGGAGGTTAAGAGGGTGGTTGAGGAATTTTATAAGCTTGCGTGAAGAGGTGGGTTTTCAGAGAATGATTTATAGCTTGAAGACTAGTGGAAAATATTACTGTGCAAGGAGGAAATTCCACAAAGTGGGCAAAGCGCTACGGAATTTGTTGGCGCTATATAAATAAATGTTGATGATGATGATGAAAGTGGTTGCAGCCCAAACATTATTCCTGTAAAAGGGAATAAGAGCAAGGAATGAGTTGTGGATGAGGGAAGCAGATCTTGTGCAGAACCAAGGAGTCGAGTTGAGAGATATTTTGAGACAAGTTGAGATGTATGTTGGTGCAGTTTTGTTGATGGCCTTGAATGTTAGTAAAAGTATTTTATATTGGATTTGGGGGAAAACAGGCAACAAATTTAAACAGAGTGGTTTAGCAGTGGAAGAATTATTTGCAAGAAAAATTAATCTAGCCGCTGCATGCAAAATAGATTTGTGGCTGGATCACTTATAAATAAGTTATTGTATAAATTTATTTAAAGGCAATAGCACAGGGTTCCAATTTATATCTTTGCAATTATACTGATTTTTATTATATTATGTGGCACTTTGGTATAGGAAATGTGTTTATTCCTGAGGCATATGTCAAAGGAGGAAATTTGTAGTTGTGTGACTATCTGAAGTTAGGTAATCTTATGTTAATTAGACCTTTTCATCTTAGTGTCTAACACATCCTTTAGACTGAAGGCACATGGGGGTAATTACATTTATTTGGTTTCATATGTCTCTAGGATAGAATGCAGAAAACCACAGCAAGTTTTGTGAATATACAGATTGACTTTTGAAAGTTAAATTGTGTTAGATGCAAGATTAGATTACATCCTGAGATCTGATGGAATATATTTCAGACGTGTTGGAGCATCTAGGATCAGGGGGCAGTTTCACTCTCTGCTGGGGTGTGTATCAGAGTGTGTATAAAAATGGCCCTGTTTGACCATGTAATGTATTATACCATCTGTACTTCTGGAGATCATTAGTCCCTTACACTAGTGTATGAACTGTCCTTATGAGCACACTTGAGCTAATAAACATAATTTGCTTCAAGAGCCTGCTTGAGGACTACTTCTCTACTGTAATTCCTGTGACCAGCAGACTAGACCCAAATCTAATCCCATTTCTGGCTGTTCTGATGTTTGGACCCAGCGCCTTGTACTACTACTCTGCCCGCTACCCAGCAGCTCTGTCTAGTGTAATAGGCCATGGGGGAAACCATCCACAGCAACCCTGATCTACAGGAAGAGGTCAGTGGTACCAACACAGGTGCCCAGTGAGGGGGTACACTAGCAGCAACAGTTACCCAGAAGGACGCAGTTCTGGATGCCTCTAAACAGTCCAGTGGTGGCAGCAGCTTAATTCCCTCCTACTGCGGTTAGAGGGCACATTTGGGATAAAGAAAGGTGGCGGTGGAAAGGCAAGCCCAACTGGTCCCCAGCAACACAACAGGCAGGGTGGCATAGGCGGTTCATCCTGTCAAGTTTGTAGGGGTGAGAGTCTGATTAAAAAGTAAGGACAGAAATGAAATAGTCAAGGTGGGCGCTAATTAGTGAAGCAATACAAGTTTGTGCAGTGTCTTGCATGAGATATGTGTGCATTCAATATTTTTTAAGATCTATGTAACATGATTTAGATATAGAGTCAATGTGGGGAACAAAGGATTGCTCTGAGTCAAGGATCACACCTAGGCAGTGATCTTGTGGAGTGGGATTTCTTGTCATGTTTTCAACAGAAAGAGAAATGTCAGGTAGGTAACTTCTGTTTGTGGCTGGGAATATTATTAACTCGGTTTTTGAATGATTGAATTTGAGTTGGCGAGAGGACCTCCAAGATAAAATGGCAAAAAGACATTCAGTAACGCCAGTCAACAGAGGTGGTGACAGATTAGGAGAGGAAAGATACATTTGTGTATCATCCTCATAGAGATGATACTGAAATCCAAAAAAGCTTTTCAATTTTCCAAGAGAAGTGGTATAGATAGAGAAGGGCAGAGGACTTAGTACTGAGCCTTACAGTAATACAACTGATAAAGGAAGCAGAGCAGAGTTGGATCAGAGAAACCAGAATAGGACAGTGTCTTCAAAATGTTGGGATTGTATTGTTTGTACAATATAGCCATCAACAGTTTTACATGCAGCAGAGATATCCAGGAGAATTTGAAGTGAGTAATGGCATTTAGATTTAGCAGTGATCAAATCATTGACAACCTTAGTCAATGCAGTCTCTGTGATGTGCTGTGAATGAAAGCCTGACTGAAGAGAATCCAATAGGTTGTGTTAGGAAAGAAAGTGTATGAGGTGAGTGTATGCAATTCTCTAAAGAAGCTTGTAGAGGCATGGTAGCTGAGAGATGTTACTGTAATATGAGAGAGACTTTGGGTCAGAATTATTTTTTTAATAGGAGTAATCACTGCGTGCTTGAAAAAAGATGGAAAATATCAGTAGAGAGGGAGAGATTACAGATTAGGGGTAAAATGAGCACAGGAGGCAGGAATATATCGATATGTGATGGTATAGAAATAGGAGTACAGGTGGTAGGAAGATAAGAAGAGAGTAGATAAATTCATCTTCATTTGTGGAATCAAATGAAGAGAGGATGTCAGTGGTTGCTGGGAAGGAATTAAGCTGGTTATTTGTTGAGGAAGATGCTACCATATCAAGTAATATTAAGTAATAATGCAACTAATGGTCATCTTGACTTTTATTTTTTTTCTCTCTGGTTACTTTTCTCACAGTATCTTATATTTTTTAAATAGCATTATGCTTAACTAACGTTTTGTTAACCAATAACAATAACAATATTTTGCTGTGTTAACTATGCTTTAGAGTTATTACTTATTTGTTAAAGTTAAACATTACAGGATGTTTGAAAAAGACTATAAGGGGTAGGTTCAATTGGCCACGCTTTATAACCATTACTGTGGAAAAAAGTAACACAGATTTTTGCTTGCACCTCTATGGTGCGCGAGCATAAACCAACGTTACTTCTGTCAGAAAATATCCGCACAAGGTGTCTTTCGGTCGTTCCGGAGACACTTCACGAGGACACTTTCACGCGGACACTTTCTGAATTTACAAATATAATTACATATGTACATGACTTAACTATTCTTATCTGCACGTTGTTACCAAAGCTGCTTAATATATCTCTACGTAGGCGAAGCCTGTCCAAATGGTGGCACTTTCGATGGTCTAAGGTGTTTATGTAAAGACGGCTTCAGTGGGATCTTGTGTGAGGAATCTGCTGGACTCTGCTGGTAGACCAGGTGTGTATAATATCGGTATCCTGTGACTTTACCATGGCATCTTGTCATTGAGATATTTATTATATTGTTGTCTATCAGAGAGGAATTCTTTCTTTGGAACTAGAAAAATAAACTTCATTATATAGCCTGCAGCAAATCTTTACGTATAAACTCTAATACAATGATAGGCAACCTAAAATAACTTTGGGGTCGCATGGTGTGGCCCCCTGACCTTGAAAAGTGGCCACACATTATATTAATGTAAAAAAATAAATAAAACAATACATTTGATTAAAAAATGAGACACCTATCTGTAATGACATCAGCAGCAATTTTCAACTAGTGTTACAAGCTATAACAAAAAAATCTGATAATGAAGAAGGAAGGAGCCACCTGTTGTCCATCACTGCTCTAGCATATATGTTACATGTTGTCTAATGATGAAACAGAGTTTATTGCAGTGAACCATGTCATGGTGGGCTGAAGGAAATTGTTTCTAGAGTCCATCTCTTGCCACATCTTGCTGAATGAAGCATGTCCCAGAGCTGGGAGGTAGGTTGTCACTAATTTGCCATACACCAACAGCTTGTCTTGCTTCAATTTATTATAATATTTCATAGTAACCTCCCATTTATTATAAATACATGGAAACCACATCAATCTTACACATGACCCTTCTGACAATGACAAATCCGGTGCATCTCCCAGGATAAGAAGGGATACATTTGAAACTAAACTGCAGGCATTAAATGGTCATTTATGAACGTCAATGGGACATACCATGACAGCTGTACAATCAGTGACATAGTTGCAGCAATGGAAGAGTTGCATGTCCCCTGAGACCAATGTTACTATATCCAACAGTACAAACAGAGTTTTTTTGTAGAAAACGACCTAACGTTCTTAATGAATTGCTTAACTTGTGTTAAGTTCTATTTATTAAAATAATTTAAAGAACATTTTAGCACAACTTAGTTTAGTACAATTCTGATCATTGGTAAAACACTCAGACCCACTGCAATATCAAAGTCAACATTGATATTTTTATGTTCCTATTACCACATGGTTTTTTAAAAAAAAAACAAAGCCATCAAACTGATGCCAATAGCATTCTGCAACCTAGAAAACTGACTATCGTTAAGCTGATTATCTACTAGCTGAATATTTAGGCAAGTTATATAATATAATCATGTATTATATAAATGTTAACTTCAGAGGTAACATACAGTAGAAAATAACGCATATGACAACATTCCCACAAGATAGGACTATTTAAAGGGCCACTAACATTATAACAGAACAAATATACCAATTCGTTAATCAGATATGTTTGTAACATTTACAAACATTTTCTGCAAAATTTACAAACATTTGCATGCCACAAGTACATGTTAAGAGAAATTAGTTATATGAGCATTACCCTACACATGACCAGTAGAACAATAACATAAGAGATTATCTCCATAACTTGATAGAGGTGAAAGTCAATTATAAAATCATTTCATTAAACAGACTTTTATCTATACCTGCCTTTCTGAGATCACAGTGATAAATGTGGTATTAAAAGTGCAAATCCTTGTTGCTATAGAGAGCCACACAGGTGATATATATATACGTCAGTAATATAGTGATTACGTTGTTTATATAGCAACAATAAATGTGTATCACAAATATACTTACATTAGAAGCACACATATTCATACTTGCCTACTCTCCCGGAATGTCCAGAATATTCCCAAATTCTAGGGAGTCCTCCCAGACTCCAGGCAGAGTTGGCCACTTCCTGGATCTCCTCCGGATCCCACTATGATGACGTGATTTGATGCAACTTGCCCCCGCTGCAAGATGGCATGAATCATATAGTAGCACAGGTAGTCACATCCCTTCTGCACTCATCCCTTGTACCTACCCTCCAAAAAGTAGGCAAGTATGCATATATTTGACTAGAACTTTGCTCATTACTTTAAGGCAAACAGCTGGGGTGAAGTTTATTGCAATTATCTGCGTAAAAAAGAATGCATTTGTAATTAAATTGCAATTCCTGAGCCTTCCAGAGATACATGAATCTCTTACAAGACACTGTAGCCTGAATATTTCATTTAAACTAATGGTAAATAATTTTCTGCAATTACTGTACCAACACAACAAAAGTACTAAAATGTCAGCCTATTTAATTCATTTTATTTTTGTTAAGTTAGAATGAAAACTTTGGATATATTCGATCACACCACAGTCGCCGCATGGTACATACTTTTCTTATGGCTTTTAACATTTATGACTGCGCAGTGAAAATCGAAGATATAGCACTGTACAGTAAATATAGAAAACTTTTTGAATAAAAATGCACAAAATGTTGCACTAATTTCAAGCTTCAATGAATTTCAGATGGCAAGAAGAAGGTGGAAGAATGTGGGTGGGAGAGAATTGGCCTGTTGGGTCTTGAACTAATAATTACCAATTTTCAAATATTTTTTTTTTATAGGATTGCTATTAGTTTGCTATGGTTTATTTTGTGCATTTATATGGATGTGTTTTGCATATATGAGAGCTATATATCCATATTCCTGTGCAACTGTACTGCAGATTTCTGGAAACACCTAACCGGAGGAACAAGCATGTTATACACATGAACAATAATGGATATGGGTAGGGCTGGCGCTTATCACCTTGGTCAGTATAAAAAGATTAATAACCTATTGGAGCAAACTTTTATTAAGCAATTGGCCCATGGCAAATCCAAAGATACAGGTATTAGGAACCAGAAAGGGGATAGTAATACCTGTGTTTTGAATAGCAAAGGCAACTGTCGACCAAAAGATTTAAACCCAAAGCAGATGCCAGAATGAAGCAGATTTGGATCCTCATCTAGGACAAGTGGACCATTCACCACCAGATGAAAATAGATTAAATATGTAGATTTAGCTGTGTTGTTATGCTGAAAAAATCCATATAATGCATTATTATTTGTAAGTGCAAATTTCCTTTAATCGTACCTCATGCCAGAAATCGCCCGGCTAATCCAAATTAAAAACCTGGTCAGGGAAAGTATCTATCTGACTACTATATCTTGGGGATACTAGGGAGATATTCAGAAACTGCTTTAGAAAATAAACAATATAGGAACTGGGATAGGTAGTAACATACAAATAAAAAATAACTGATACATATAAATATAGAGTTTTATTAAAAAAATATTTTTCTTTCACAGATAGCCACACCCAGGCCAAAAATGATCTTACCTGTTGAGCAGTGAATTATCCAAATGAAGATTCCTCTACCCAGGAGCAAGAACCTTTATGCTTCTCGCCTCCCTGAAGTCAACATAATGACATACGTCACAAGGACCAAATTAATTTTCTTCATTCTGATATAATTTGTAATAACAATAAAGTTAAATACATTTTAAAATGTCAGATAATACTGTGAAACTGTCACCATGCCAATATATTTCACATTTTGCCATTATTATTGACAACAGTTTTACTAATAATTATTATAAAATTGCATTAATAAGTTATAATTAAACAATGGGCGTTATTGTTTTTTTCACTCTCTTTGTAAACCTAAGACAGCCACATACTGCCCAGTTAAGAAAAAAATGAAAAGCTACGTACTTGATAGCCGTCAGTAGTCATATGGAGGGTAATTTTTCTCATTATATTTATTATTCATTATTAATAGTATTGTCAGAGTTACACCCCAATAGTGTAACTTATCAGCTCTGGTACCTGTGAAACAAGTGGATTATCGATCGATAGAGAAGAGACACACTCAGATTTTTAGGGCTGAATGAGAATCAATTCTGACTGCCCCCTAGTCAGAAGGCTTTATTTATACATGAAAAGTGTGCTCGCAGGCACATTCGTTATCTAGAAATTATTGCATTTTCTCAAGAGAAAATTAGACATAGTCTCAACAGAAAGAGTCTATATACATCTATTATTTCACTTCTCAGGGATGCTGCTGTAAATGTCAAGGCCTGTAACTCCTGTAACTCCTTATCTTCAAGGACGGTCCATAGCTTTAGTCTCCACCACGGCCTCTGGGCGTATTGCCAAGCTCAGCATATTCACATGAGAAAGAAACAGAGAAAAACTTGTGTGAATATCATATTCAGAAATACAAAAAAAACTTTTATTTTATAAGTCTGATCAATATATACTTTTTACCATATTGACTCTCACAGATCCTCCTTTTTATCATACTTCTAAAATGCTACCTGTCTCTTTATGTCTGTGGATTACACCTGCACTTTGCCTACTTCAATGAATGGAATCCCTTCTGGACCCTAGACGCTGGTAAAGATACATTCAGTCAAAGTCTTATAATCCACATACATTCATCTTATTATGGTATGACAATAGGAGGTATCCGGGGGGGGCTTAGTAATACAAATCAGGGGTAGATTAGGTATAAAAATATGCAGTGCGCTCGGCAAGTGTCTTAGTCACTTATTTCACTAAAAGGGGGATCACCTTTTGTGCTGCATTGTTTGGATAGGAAGGTGAGGGTAAGGTATCAATATAGCTGAAAAGGTCTGGGGGCGCAAAACATTTTGTAGGCTATAAAGCAGTTCCATAAGCTGAGTAGTAAAATGATTATACATAGTATCAATACTGGGTGTATCAGCATATTTAACATTGCAGATACTGTGGGGGATGCACCCGTAAACACATCCCACCAATGCTTTTCCAAATCCTTCTTCAATTTGGTAGCCATGCCTCTTAGCTCATTTCCTTTAATAATAGTTACCATTTTAGCATGATTATTGGTATAATTTACCTGTTTAAGATGCTCATTTAGTAACTTGGTTTCATTAATTACCCTCACTATCATCCCTATATCTAGGGTCAGTTGAGGTAATGTTAAATCATTATACATGAACATTTTGTCCACCTGTGTCATTTTATCTTTATAGAACATTAGCAACTTCCCTTGCCATTGTAAGTGTGTTACATTTATTAAGCACCCTGAGAACGGGTAAGCTAGTCCATAAGTTTGTGTTATTGCTTCATCATATGTGATGAGACAAACCATCTGAGGAGCCACCTCTATTAATGTATCATATTCTTTTCCTTTTGGATGCAATGTCCATATACAAATGCTGGTATTATGCTGTAGTAAACATGGTTCAAAGATAACAGTCTGTTGTGGGCATACTGGTCCCATGTCCGTGTCATCACAGAGGTCTAAATTATGTGACCTGTTTTTGTTATCAATATAATTGTCACGGGCACTAGGAGTCTTTACCCAGGGATCACCAGGTGATAGGCTTACCAGAGCAATATAGGTGGTATTATGGTACTCTGGTAGCAGGGTGATCACGGAACAGAAAATAGCAGATGATGAGATGCTCAGGAAAGTCTATGACTAGCAGCACTGGTAATATGGAGGTAATAATACACGAGGAACTGTATGGACAAAGGACACGTGAAGGTAGTCAGTGGTCTGCGGTAGCAAGTTGTACCACTGCTATAGTGAGGAGGAATGTCCAACAGAAACGAGGAGGTGATGAGAGTCAGCGGTCTGCGGATAGCAAGTTGTACCGCTGTCTTGAGTGAAAGGATACTGGAACAAGTGACACAGGGAACAGGGATCAGTGGTCTGCCTCTAGCAAGTTGTACCACTGAATATATATGTGAGGAGGAGCACGGGGAGAGACTGCAACACAGGAGATACACGGGCACCTTAAACTTGATCCACAATAATATGCACAATATATAAATGACTGAACAGCACTGTAATAATAGAAAGTCTCTTGAGGTAATCCGGCACAAGATAACACAGTCAATGATGGCAGTAGACTCAGCGGATAACAACTCCAGAGAAGAACCAACACAGTCCAGCAAGATATGCAATACACCAGCACAGTCAATGAGAAGTATGCATACCTTGGTTCAGAAGCAGGCTGTCAGACAGGAGTGCAGAGATACCTGAACGGCAGGAGGCCGGCAGGAAGCGAAGTCCCTGGATGGGTGAAGCGGTAGTCAAGTAGGTGCAGCGCACAGGTAGGTAGACCAGCAGGGAAACGAATACACAGGAATCAGTAGAGTGTGGAACTGGACTCCTGGAGGACCCTGAAGAATAGCGATGGTCTAGCTGGAAGGTAAGTAGTGAGACACGAATCCAATGCTGACAGGCGGGTAGAGACCAGCGGGAACACAGGAAAGCATGGAGAGTGGATCAGCAGTTGAAGGACGAGTAGAGATGAGGAGAAGCGGCAGCAGGACTCTGCGGACACCCGGAGGTAGCCAATAGCAACCAGCAGGTGCAGTAACGATGGCACACGGGAGAGCAGAGTTGAGCTGGTACTGATGATCACGGAGAGTAGCGGATAGCAATAGTAGTGGCAGTCTCGAGGATACACGGGAGAGTTGAGATGAGCTGAAGACTGAAGCGCACAGAGGCAGCGGATAGGAATCAGCCAACAGTCACGATGAAACACAGACGAGTTGCAGGTTGTAGACTGTAGTGCACGGAGGCAGCGGATAGGAATCAGCTAACAGTCCTGATGATGCACAGGTGAGTAGATGTAGATTGAAGACTGTAGT
Organism: Mixophyes fleayi; assembly: GCF_038048845.1. Taxonomy (NCBI): domain Eukaryota; kingdom Metazoa; phylum Chordata; class Amphibia; order Anura; family Limnodynastidae; genus Mixophyes; species Mixophyes fleayi. The sequence goes on along the minus strand of NC_134405.1, from coordinate 31,246,535 downwards.
GCACGGAGGCAGCGGATAGGAATCAGCTAACAGTCACAATGATATATGAGAGATGAAGTGGCTTGAAGACTGTAGTGCACGGAGGCAGCGGATAGGAATCAGCTAACAGTCACGATGATACACAGGAAGGTAGAAGTGGTATGGGAACCACAGTAGTAGAAGTGGTTTGGAAACCACAGAGGTAGAAGTGGTTTGGAAACCACAGGAATCAGCAGCGCTGAATACACGAGGAAACACAGGAACACCTTCAGAGGCTCATGGGGAATGAGACTCCAAGATCAGGCACGTGGTATTGACCACAGGTGCTTAATATAGGGAGTGTTGCCTGATCTGCCAATTAAGCTAAAGGAACATACACTGAAGGGTTAGAAAGGGCTGCGCATGCGCAGACCCTCAGGATGGCGGACGGCCACGGTTCCTAAATGTCCGGGAAGAAGCACTCACAGTCCGGTGAGTAACAATAATGTCCCTTAAATTCAGGTGTCCATAGGTTACCATCCTGCAAAATCATGGGCATAACAATAAATTTACATACTTGAACTATTGTTTTTATTGTATATGTTTCTAGAGTCCCTGCACAGAAGGTTCCTTCACATCTTATTTTTCTTCCATCTAACTTAAAACTTTCTTGGTTTGCCAGATTAAACATTTTTCTATAGAATAATATGTTTCCAGTCATAAGCTTTGTTTGTGCAGTGTCCTTCTGCTGCTTTTGATACAAATATTGTAACGTACACTGGGTCCAATTCACAAATTTCGTAATGTTTATTTGTGTACTCCAGCTATTAACTATGGTTCTGTTGTATATCTGGAAAAACTCTTTATCCCACTGTATGTTTTTAGTCAAAGGGTTGAAGACTGTGGGCATCCAATCAGCTTGCATATGAACTATTTTACTGAGATCTGCTCCTGTTTTGCTAAGTTTCGTGTCTATGACCTCAGTGTCTATTGTATTCATTATGCCTAATCCTGTCCCTGTAGCTCCTAACAAGGTGTCGTACCACTCCCGCTTGCACTTTTTTTGACTATGTGCCGGGAAAGTAATGTTCCACCTTATTATTGTTCTTTGTTTTCTTGTTCCCATCATTAGACATGTAGATGGGACCCTTACAATTGTGTTGGTTACCACCTTAGGCTGTGATTGCAAAATATAAAATCTAAGCCTTAACCCTAAGGTGGAATTTTGCATCTGTGTATTATTGGCACAAACTATTACTTTATTTTGATAGTTTGTAGCATTATTGGTTTGGTTATACTTTATAGTATCAGTTCTATTTCCACACTGATCTATTTGATTCTTTGCCTCATAGCTTTCTAGCTATTTCAGAAAAGGCTGCTCACAACATTGAGTTTCATTGGTACCTTTTAACTCAAAAGTACTATTCAATTCTGCTGCCCATATTATGTGAGTGTGTGTATCTCCTAAAATTTTGTACACCTTTCCACCTTTTATTTTTACACTTAATTTGTCACATGGCCAGACAAATTCCTGTGCTCCAGTTTTATCCTCTATCGAATTTTCCATTTCCCAATTTCCATTTTTCAAATAGCTCTTAAAACATGTACCTGCAGTTACATTTCTCCCTATGTTTGAGAGATCTGTAATATTCCATTCGCATATAGTCATATTGTTTTTTGGTAGTTCCTGGTGTATGTAACCTCTACCTGTGCAATTTGCTATATTATCTTGAAATAGGCCTGGAGTGGCAGACATTACTATAGTCATGTGATGAAAAAGGAAAACACATATGTGCATACTGTGTTGCATTTTTCACATGTTCCGTGTTATCCACATATATTACCTCAATTAGTGGTCAGGATTGGGATCTGGTGCTGTAGCTTTCTTGCAATGACTAGCATGTATCCAAGATCCTTTTCCTTCCAGTTTTACTGAAGTGGAGGTAATTAGTAGGACTTGGTATGGTCCTTCAAATCTGGGTTCCAAGGTCCTTCTGACGTGCCTTTTTACGAAGACGTAATCTCCTGGCTTCAAAGAATGGGTACCAGACAAGTTATCTGGATCTGGAATGGAAGAGAACACTAGACCATGCACTTTAGTTAATTGTCTCTGTAACTCTCCCATATAAGTCACCATATTGCCATAGTTATGTTCCATCTGTTGTGGAAATTAGCACCCTGTTTTGGGTGGCCCACCAAACAATATTTCATAAGGACTCAACTTAGTTTTTTTTGTTTGGGGTTATTCTTACAGAATAGAGAGCTAAGGGCAGACATTCTACCCAGGATTTACCAGTTTCTCTCATAGCTTTCTGTATTTTTAATTTTAGTGTCCCATTCATTCTGTGCTGTTGCTCCCCTTTTTTTCCCACTCTCCCTTTTCCGTGGGCATTGCTTGTTTCTGTAATTGTTTCAACACCTGCAAGTCTATTGGTTTCCCTCGGCCTAGGGTGACCTCATAGTATATGGCTACTGCTTTTAAAGCTGCATCCTTGGCTGCTTTATCTGCTAATCTATTACCTTTTACTTCAAACGTTTGCTCCTTAGTGTGTGCTTTTACCTTTAAAATAGCCACTTCTGTAGGGGCTGCTAAGGCCTCAAATAATGCTTTTTTGAGGCTTGCATGCTTTATTGGTTTACCATTTGCCCCCAGTAAGTTCCGGCTACGCCATATGGGGCCAAAATCATGTGCTACCCCAAAAGCATACCTGGAGTATGTGTATATATTAACTTTCTGCCCTTCAGCCATAATAATGGGCATCTATTAAGGCTTGCAGTTCCACCTCCTGTGCTGATTGCCCTGGGTCTAAGGCCTCTTGGACGAGTATTTGCTGTTCAGTAGTTACAGCATACCCTGTTTTGGGTTGCCCCTGTGGTAGTATCTGGAACCATCTACAAATAAGATCATAACAGGATTTGTTAGTGGCTCTTTGAACACATTGGGAAGCCCTTGATGCTCAGAATCCATCAAAGCTAAATAGTCATGAGAAAAATTTGTAGTGTGATCTGAGCCCTGCGCATTAAACTCCTCACTGAAGTCATCATGCTTATGGCTACTTTCCAGACTACTACTCCCCTCTTTTAAATCCTCTTCCTCATCCTGTGGTAACAGGTGGCTGGATTTAAAACTGTACACCTTTTAATGGTTAGGTTACTCGGACTTAATAATGCAACCTCATATTTAGTAAGTCTGGCAGTTGACAGATGTTTGGCTTTAGCTTGATTTAAAATTTCTGTTACTGCATGCGGTACTTGTAATGTGAGGGAGTGGTCTAACACTATATCCCCCACTTTGTCTTTTAGCAGAGCGACCGCAGCTACTGCTCTTATGCATGAAGCTGAACCTCTGATTGCAGGGTCTAGTTTTCCTGAGTAATACCCCAAAGGTCGTTGTTTACCACCATGCTCTTGAGTTAATACACCATGTGCAAAGCCCTTCTGCTCATGACAGAATATACAAAGGGTTTATCATAATTTGGTAACCCCAGGGCTGGTGCTTGTAAAATGATTGCCTTTATTTGGAGAAAAACATCAACCTGTTTATCTGTAAGTTGCAATGGGCCCTTGTTATTACCCTTGGTGGTTTCATACAGAGGGTCTAATAATGCAGAGATGTTGGGTATCCATTCTCTGCAATAACCTACCAAGCCTAAAAAGGCTCTTAATTTTCGCACTGTAGTGGGCACAGGAACATCTTTTATAGCATTTATTTTGTCTGCTGTAAGGTATTTTGTTCCTTTTCCTATACAGTGTCCCAAAAAGATTACTTGGGATTGTGCCACATGCAATTTATCCTTGCTTATTTTGCATCCTACCTTATGTAAAAACATAAGTAGTTTTAATGTTTCTGTTTTACATTGTTGTTTATTTGTTGCACACAATAACAAATCATCCACATATTGTAACAACCTTGTCTCTGGGTACTGTGGCTGCCATTGCTGCATTACTGTCTTTCAAACCATCTAAAATAAAATTTGGTTTAAAAAAAACCCAAAAATAAACTTAAACACTATTTCATATTCAACTATGTTAGTCCATTTCTCCTTTTCCCTTTAAAAACATCTTCTCACCTTCTTCGACATACAGAAAAACCACCTAGTTCATGCATTTGCTATGCGAATAGCCCATAAACTCTAATATCTCTTTCCAAAACAAGGTAATCATTTCTCAGCAGAATTTACGTTCTTTAAATCCTTCATTAGTTTATACTTATGTTTGTTGTGGCTGTTGACCAGAATATATTGCAAACTTCTATTCATTGGAAGTTGGATCAATGCAATCTGGATTGAAAGGGTGCTTTGTAGCTGGAGAGCTTCTGTGAAGAAAAAACTTTTGCATAGAGATTAACATTTATTCACTAGGAATTACAGTAACTGTTATTAATTCACATTGAACAGCTGCTAATACGACACTTGTTTAAAAGTTTCTCTTTGTAGCTTAACTGTGACGCTATGCGTTCCATGCAATGAAAAACTGATTTCCTCAAAAGGGCAGTCCCCAATATCACAAACAGGGAATGTCAAAGTGACGAGACCTGGGCGAGTGTTCAAAGCCACTCCTTTCTCATCATCTCTTTGTAAACCAAATATTCACACATATTTCCAGATTCTGTGATTTCCATGTTTAAAGTACAAATATATATTCACAATTCTCACTCACAGACGACATTTTATCTCGTAACATTTCTTTATGGGCATAACAAACCCTCCTGATTTCTGACAACATTTATCAGCACCATTTTACACAGATAAAAAACAGCTTGTAATATCTCTCCATGTAAAGCTCACTCCCACAATTCTCAACTTCAGAAACAAAATTACTTTGTTCAAAATACAGAAACGGCTTGTTGGACCCAAGCCAGCTTTGTTCTGACCCTATTAATAGTGATAATGTACATTATTTACAGTCTTGTGACGGACCGAAGATTTTAAAACTTCTTTGCATCTCTTCAAAAGCATTACATTTGCAACTGTACAGCTTTTTCAACCTTGAAACATGTCTCTTAAAAGGGTCAAGACAGACAAACACGGATCTCCCTCACACGCAGTAAGACAGAGATAAAACTCACATACAGAGAAAGAAAACTTAACTGCTATCTTCCAGCCTACTGCTGTGGAACTACAAGTCCCAGCATTAGACTAAATACACATTAGCTTCAACATGCTACTATCAATCAGCACTCCGGACATATTTTTTCTCTTGAAATATTGAAACAATGTTACATACATTGTCAGATAACAAAAAAACCAGCGTGCTTCTTATCTCAACACTGAAATCTTTTACACAGGATAAGGGAGGGGCACATCTCACTCTTTAAGCTGCGCAACATCAAACATACATTTTTAGTACACAACCTACTTGATTCATTGTTTTAGTCATTATATCATTTAGCTTGTGATACATTGTTCAAGATAACCTTCTTTTAATGACTGCTTGTGATGTCCTTTAATTAATTTTATCCATTTGTCTGCTTTTAATGTCCCTTGCTTAGGAAATCCTGCCGCCTTAAAAACTTTTTCCATGCCTGTAGTGAGGGAGCTTCCCCCATGCCTGTATGCATATTCCCAGGGGGTATACCCCCAATAATTTTCTGAATCCTTATCGGTCCTAGACTCTTTATTACCCACGTCTGGGTACACCTTATGTCTTTACTCTTAGCGGACCGTCAGATAATTATATCTTTATCTTTATTGTTTATATAAAGGCAGGATTACCAGGGGGACAACAAATCTGTAGGGTTCAATCCCCTTCTTATGTTGCAGACTATCTTTATGCAAAGTATAAGAAATAATATTGCTATTACACAGCTAAGTATTATTATTCCTTCTGGGCAATCTAGAAATATCCACTTTACACATTGTTCTAAATAACCTTTTGCCTTGAGTTTTTTTTGTGGTGTTGTTTTAACAACTTTTGCCACTTGTCTAACTTTAGTGTGCCTGTTTCTGGAAGACCTGCTGCTTAAAAAACCTTATCTATGCACCTTATGAGGGGTGAACCCCCTCTCTTTTTGGCATTATCCAGGGGAGTGTAACCCCAGTAAGACTCTTCCTTATGCCCGGTTCTAGACCCTTTATGCCCACAATGAGCGACTGGATGGTCTCTTTACAGAACCGTCTGCTTTTGAGTCTTACAACTGTATGTTTTTAAACTGCTTTATCTACCAAGGAGATAACAGGTCAGTGGCACTACATCCTCTCTTAATATTTAGAACTATTTTAATCAACAGGGCAATGAATAATATTGCAAGTATACAACAAAGTACTGTTATCACTTCTGTACATTCAATTTTCATTTGACATGACTCTTACATTTCTTAAAAAGTACTTTAAACATGCAATTTCAACAGTTCAACACAATTTCAACTTTATATAACCTCTAAAGGGGTTATTCTGGTCCAGAGTTTGGGATCTTCGTCAATCCAGACGAGTTACCCCCGGACTTGTTACCTACCCCACTTCCACAAGGACAGAACTCTAAGAGTAAAAATAAAGCTTTTTACTCACCATATGGATTTTGTCCTCTGTCCTTGGGGATGAGGTGGTCCCGTGTGCCGGAGGGTCTGGATATATTGAAGTCCCGGTGCGAGCCCCCACTGAAACTGTCAGAGTTACACCCCAATAGTGTAACTTATCAGCTCTGGTACCTGTGAAACAAGTGGGTTATCGATCGATAGAGAAGAGACACACTCAGATTTTTAGGGCTGAATGAGAATCAATTCTGACTGCCCCCTAGTCAGAAGGCTTTATTTATACATGAAAAGTGTGCTCGCAGGCACATTCGTTATCTAGAAATTATTGCATTTTCTCAAGAGAAAATTAGACATAGTCTCAACAGAAAGAGTCTATATACATCTATTATTTCACTTCTCAGGGATGCTGCTGTAAATGTCAAGGCCTGTAACTCCTGTAACTCCTTATCTTCAAGGACGGTCCATAGCCTTAGTCTCCACCACGGCCTCTGGGCGTATTGCCAAACTCAGCATATTCACATGAGAAAGAAACAGAGAAAAACTTGTGTGAATATCATATTCAGAAATACAAAAGAAGAGCAACTTTTATTTTATAAGTCTGATCAATATATAATTTTTACCATATTGACTCTCACAGTATGTTAAATAATTTTCATTAATGCAATAGTGGTGTTTTTATGTAAAATAACATATTTGCAATTAAATTGTAGTGTATAAATAGTGTACAAAAGAAAGGAATCACCTGGGTAAGGGAGGGTAACCAAGCATATAGAAAGCAAGGGCTTCCACACAGGTGTGGTCCATGCATTAATTAAGCAAATATTATCCCAGCATGGTCTTGTATAAAATTACTTGAATCCACAAATTGCCAATAATTATGGCTAGCGTGGATGCAAGAGGAAACATTAGTAACTTTGGAAGAGAGATGATTGCTGGGGCTCTTTATGCAGGAGCTTCAGTGAAGAAAAAAATCTCAATTTGCTAATGTTTCACCAGCAACTGTGTCTAAGGTGGTGTCAGCATGGAACTCAGAAGGAAAAACATCATGCAAAAAAAGTCAACAGTGGGCAGAAGCACATACTCCAGGATCATGATATCTGTGCATTAATATCATGTGCCAGGCGAAACGGCTGAGCAACTGCAGATCAATTGTAAATTTCAACCTGTGGTGTAAGCAGTCAGTTTTATCAAACACAATCAGGCAACAATTACACAAAGTAGGTGTAAAAGGATTTCTAGGGTGATTAAGGGGTTTTAATCTCCCTAATAGTCTGGCAAATGTATGAATGGCCATTTAATACCATAATATATGACTATCACCATCAACCAACTCCTCACAAGGTACTTCTGATTTAACCTGTGAAATATAATTCTTATTTTCCCTTAAATCCACAGGACCAATATTCATATAATAGCTTATGTTCAGAGCTTCAAGAAAAACTATGCACAAAATATAGTTTCATTTAAAATGTGTTGTATTATTAACATTCTAAATGCAACAATTATGTATACATTATAAAACAGTAAACAGCATAACAATATTTTACACAAAGTATAGATTTTGGTGCAATACATTACAGTTATTGACTGTTATATAAATATACAAGTCATTGTGTCTGTGTAAGTGGTTGTGTCTGATTCAAGCTTTACCTATTGTCTAAAGGTGTGTGAATGTGTGTGTGGAGGGAGAGGAGGGAGGAACAAAGGGGAAACCTTTGGGGGGGGGGGGGGAGAACACACAGGCTAGACTCCATTCTTCTTATATATATATATATATATATATATATATATATATATATAACAAAAAAAGGATATATAATGGCGCTAATTACCACAGCGTAAATGCAATTTGAATAGACAACTGGTGTAGGTAATGTATAAAGTCCAGTTTTAAGGAATCAGTCCCAGAACAACACTTAGCTCAGTTGAGAGCGGCAGCCTCAGAATACTTGTGACCAGATGGTTAATCCGGATAACGATAATGCTGTAACAAAAAAACAAGTAGGGCGCCCCAATGTGTATTATCAAATATGGTATTTGGGAAGGTGTAATAACTGCGTACCGTAAAGATGTATTCAAGATGTAAATGGTCAAATGGAGGTTCCTCTTCAGAGGTAATCCCTCTCAAACTCCATCAGATGTAGCGACAATGCAGAAAAACAAAACAGAAAATAACATAGTGCAGTATTGTTTCAAACTGTTCCAATTCTGGAAATAGTCCTCCACCAGCAGATCAAATATTGAACCCAAAGGTGAATGATATAACACACAGGTGCAATGTGCATCCCTAAGTGTATAAAAACTGCGTACCAGAAAATCAGAGGACCATAGACCTTCTTAGACCGTATATAAAATCAGGCAATTCCTCTGTCACAACATCATCCAATGGCGGTGATGAGCAAGATTGAACAAGAAAGAATGCAGTGTAAAAATATAATCAATTTATTAAAATTGAATAGCACAGTAGTAACTCACATGAGGTAACCACAATAGCGCTGGTAGATGTCACCGCTCAACGCGTTTCGTCCCGGTACAACGGGACTTCCTCAGGAGCAATAAAGTATAACATGATACATCCATAGTGCCGCTTTTATAACAAGCGGCCGCGCCATATTGGCGCGTGCGCAGAGACCGCCAATCTCCGCGCATGCGCGGCAATAACTTTATTAGAAAGAACAAACAGAAAAAAGAAAACTCCATATACCAAAGACATCTATGTGAAGCGAGTGCCCATTGATACATAGAACAGTGAAAAGGACTGTTTTAGTTTTCATGAGGCTGGACATACGAATTCTTTCCTTTTAGATTGGGTATCTCTCTCTTTTTTCACTGTTCTATGTATCAATGGGCCCTCGCTACACATAGATGTCTTTGGTATATGGAGTGTTCGTTTTTTGTTTGTTCTTTCTAATAAAGTTATTGCCGCGCATGCGCTGAGATTGGCGGTCTCTGCGCACGCGCCAATATGGCGCGGCCGCTCGTTATAAAAGCGGCACTATGGATGTATCATGTTATACTTTATTGCTCCTGAGGAAGTCCCGTTGTACCGGGACGAAACGCGTTGAGCGGTGACATCTACCAGCGCTATTGTGGTTACCTCATGTGAGTTACTACTGTGCTATTCAATTTTAATAAATTGATTATATTTTTACACTGCATTCTTTCTTGTTCAATCTTGCTCATCACCGCCATTGGATGAGGTTGTGACAGAGGAATTGCCTGATTTTATATACGGTCTAAGAAGGTCTATGGTCCTCTGATTTTCTGGTACGCAGTTTTTATACACTTAGGGATGCACATTGCACCTGTGTGTTATATCATTCACCTTTGGGTTCAATATTTGATCTGCTGGTGGAGGACTATTTCCAGAATTGGTACAATTTGAAACAATACTGCACTATGTTATTTTCTGTTTTGTTTTTCTGCATTGTCGCTACATCTGATGGAGTTTGAGAGGGATTACCTCTGAAGAGGAACCTCCATTTGACCATTTACATCTTGAATACATCTTTACGGTACGCAGTTATTACACCTTCCCAAATACCATATTTGATAATACATATTGGGGCGCCCTACTTGTTTTTTTGTTACAGCATATATATATATATATATATATATATATATATATATATATATATATATATACACAGTTACCATTTATTCTCCTATTATTTCATTTCACTTAACTTAGTCAAAGTCCAACAGCCATTATACACTATCTACATTCCCTTCATATGGAATCTTCTAGATATTAACTATTTCAATTTTTCAGCAATAAACCGGATTATTTCAAATTTTTCCATTACAAACTACCTTTTAACAATCTGACCACTTCCTGAACAATACTATTAATGAGCAGGGCTCAGTTCTTAAACCTCTAATAATATACTTGGAAATCCAATCCAAATATCTATTTTACACAAAATACATCTAGTCTAAATATCTTTTGCAACAGTCACAAAGGCTACCATTTAAACCAACAATCCATCCCAAATATAACAGGAACTCGAGAAATTGTACAGCATTACAGAAGTCAACACATTGTCAGCCATCTTAATAACACGTGCTTGTAATAGCCTAATTTGCTGCCAATGCAACTTTCATAGCAACAGGGCCCAGTTCTTAGTAGACTACATAATCACATACAATCATCATCATAATTTATTTATATAGCGCCACTGATTCCGCAGCGCTATACAGAGAACTCATTCACATCAGTCCCTGCCCCATTGGAGCTTACAGTCTAAATTCCCTAACATACACACACACAGCAAGAGAGAGTGACTAGGGTCAATTTGATAGCAGCCAATTAACCTACTAGTATGTTTTTGGAATGTGGGAGGAAACCGGAGCACCCGGAGGAAACCCACACAAACACGGGGAGAACATTCAAACTCCACACAGATAAGGCCATGGTCCGGAATTGCTGTGAGGCAGAAGTGCTAACCACTTTGCCACCGTGCTGTCCATACAAATCAGACTAACACCATACCATTACCTATACATACCATTACATCTACACAGCATTGCAACGTTATTACAAGGCATGCAATTATGTAACACTATCCATACCAAACCGAAGTCTAACTTTTTAAAACCAACACAAGCTTCAAATAACTCTTGCACTAAACTCAGACAATTCCATTCACATTTACCATCTCTATACAAACTTCCATATAACCAACGACAAATAATCATTCATTCTCATATACTCTACCACATATGTGTCCAGATTCAACCACCTTTCATTTAAAAACACATTGCAAATTATATATTTCTAGATTCACTCACCTTTCATTCAATCCATTCAACACTCCATTATTACAATTTTCCTGCAAGCCAGGGCCTTTCAAGGCCCTATATACAGACCTCCATAGAACAGTCTCCATCAGCTAAATCCTCTCACCTTGGGAGCAGGGCAGGAAAAGGAAGTTTCTTCCTTGTGTAATGTGTATCAAAAACCTTTCTTCTGGGGGGAGTTTACCTTTCACAGCATTCATATGCTAATTTGACCAACTGTTCATGACTTGTTTCTCAGGTATTCACAAGTTCCATAGTAACAGGTAGAGGAAGGGATTGTATGTGCAAGTTACTGTCCTCAACTATGGCTGAATTCTGAAATATATTATAAAATGAAACATAAATTAATATAATATTTTTATACTCTCCATCATTCCCCCTGATGTTAGTTGTCTGTCATTACAGTTAGACTGACAGACATCTGTTGTCATCTCTTATCAGTGTTCCTAGTGTTCCTAGTGATTGTATGCAACATTCATGAGTGTGTGAGAACATGTGATCAATAGGGTTATATATATATATATATATATATATATATATATATTTGAGGTTGGAATCAATTATGGTAAGACAATTTTTAGTACAGGTTTTCAAGTAACAAAGCGGTGAGAAGCTAAAGGATCTCTTTACGGTATTATGTCTAATGAAAAAAACTGTGTCTTACTTACTGCCAGTAGGGAAAAAAATCAGCACATGTCGAGGTACGCCCCACAATAAATTATTCCTCAACAATTAAATCTAAGATCCTAAAGTTATTCCATCTTTGGTATCTCTTCATGATGTCATCATCTTCGCAAAGAACGATGGGTTGGTCTTGTGAGGTAGTCATCTTTGACATCTGCTTTGGATCTGTATCCAAGTCCTGCAATTCTGTGTTCTTAGCGACCGTCTCAGGATCTCTTGTATAATCTGTCAGGGATCTCATCTGCATCTCTCCTCTTTCCTACCTCCCTTTCTCATGTGCCCTCTGGAACTCCAGGTCCATCCGTAACAAACTATCCTCCATCCATGACCTCTTCATCTCCAACTCTCTAAATCTTCTTGCCATCACTGAAACCTGGCTTACTTCTTCTGACACTGCCTCACCCAGGTCTCTCTCCTACAGGGGCCTCTTCTTCACCCACTCCACCAGACCGGATGAGCATCCAGGAGGTGGAGTGGGCCTCCTCCTATCCCCTATGCACTTTTCGGGTCATTCCTACTTTACCTTCCCTCTCCTTCTCCTCCTTTGAAGTACACTCCACCCGTCTCTTCTCCCCCATCCACCTCCGTGTCTCCCTCATCTACCGTCCCCCTGACCCACCTCTCTTTTCCTCGACAACTTCGCTGTCTGGCTCTCCCACTACCTTTCCTTGGACCTTCCCTCCATCATACTTGGCGACTTTAACATCCCTATTGACAACAGTTCTGACCTTGCCACCATCAAACTTCTTGCCCTTTCCTCCTCCCTAGGCCTCACTCAGTGGACCTCTTCCCCCACCCACTGTCTGGGTCACACCCTCGACCTTGTCATCTCTCATCTCTGTGATCTCTCTGACTTCTCCAACTCTCCCTTCTCACTATCTGACCACCATCTCCTCTCCTTCACTCTGTCCTTTCTTCTCAGTCTTCCAATCCGGCAACTGCCCTCTCCACTCCACCGAAACTACATTGGCCAAAGTTACTAATGATCTCCTATCAGCCAAATCCAAGGGTCACTTCTCCCAACTCATGCTCCTTGACCTTTCCGCGTCCATTGACACCGTGGACCACCCCCTCCTGCTGCAAACTCTTCTCTCTCGGCCTCTCTGGATCTGTCCACTCCTGGTTCACCTAATACCTCGCTAACCGCTCCTTCTCTGTATCCGCATCGTATTTTTCCTCCTCACCCTACCCTCTCCCTGTAGGAGTCCCTCAGGACTCTATACTCGGCCCTCTACTCTTTTTGCTCTATACTTCCTCCCTTGGTGCTCTCATCTCCTCCTTCAGTCTTCAGAATCACCTTTATGCTGACGTCATTCAACTCTACATCTCTTCTCCTGATATTTCCTCCACCCTCCTCTCTCGGGTATCTGTCTCATCATTAACAACACCACCATCTCCTCTGTCACCCAATTTCGCTGCCTGGGTGTCACCCTCGACTCCTCTCTCTCTTTTGCCCCCCACATTCATTCCCTTGCCCAAGCCTGTCGCTTCCAACTACGCAACATTGTCCGCATCCGTCCCTTTCTCTCTCAGGATGCCACCAAAACTATCATCCACACACTCATCATCTCCCGCCTCAATTATTGCAACCTCCTCCTTACTGGCCTCCCCCACTCCCATCTCGCCCCCCTTTGCTCTATACTCAATGCGGCCGCAAGACTCATCTTCCTCTCACGCCACTCCTCCTCTGCCTCCCCTCTCTGCCTTGTCTTACACTGGCTCCCCATCCCCAACAGAATCCTTTTCAAACTCCTTACTACCATTTACAAGGCTCTCTCCTATCCGTTTTAACAGGGTCAAAAAAACAGGTTAAGCATACCACATTTTGCGAGTTTCTAAAAATACTTAAGAAATGCAAAAATGATAAAAAAAATCCATATGTTCCTGTTATAGACTTGTGTGTTAGCAATTTGTGTGAGTATTCCCCTGTCTACTGAATGGAAATGCTATTCTCAATCGTATAATGATTGGTAAAATTGTCTTGCAGATCTGGATGCACCAAGCCAAAATCGCTAATAATAGCTTTACCGGGTAACCATTGACCATTGGTAACTCTCACCCATTTAGAATAAAATAAGGTAGGCTTATCACATCACATTATTCTCCAATACATAATAACAATAAATAAGCATATTGTCATTCAATTTACTCCACAAATTAATACACGGACCATCCCTTGTCAATCATTGTTCAAATCCCCTGCCCACACATTCATTCCCCTGCCCTTCCCCAAATCCCATTGGATGAAACATAAAAACCACAGGATAAGAAGCACGGATTACTCACAGACCATCCATATCCCTGACGAAGTCCACGGACGAAACGAGTTGGATACACCACATACCACTACCAAAAAGAACTCCCCGATACTCCATTGGTCAAGCAAGAGCTGAAACCAGCACCTGGACACCGCCCGCAGCACCCGCACAACCAACCCACTAACAGCAGAATATGAAGCCCTAGTGAGAACCGCCCCGCTCTGCAGTGGAACGCACTGTGCGTTCCATCCGAATACCGGAAGTGAGGCATTTGGAACGCATATGCGTTCCAAGTGCCATCAGAGGAAGCAGGAAGCCGCTCAGCCACAGCTACAGTGACCGCCTGGTCAACGCTACAAACAAACAAACAAAACAAAACCTGGGAAGCAACCTCTACAGATAAGTATAAAGCCTACCCACAACCTCCGCCAGGAAGACACCCCCATCGGTAAACTGCTCTTATAAGAGCCTTTGTGAGCATAAGCATTTAGCAATTCTCTAACTCCCACCAATATATCATCTGCCCTATTCAAACACCCACAAATATAGCCTCCACTAAATCCCAGCACAACATACCATTAGACTGACCAAACGACACATAGCATCATCTCCTATCTGGGCAACCCCTGCTCAAAGACACATACTATCCCATTATCATCTCCACCACTCACCAACACAAAGCCCAAGAGCTAAACACAGAGAGCTATAAACAGGCAGCCACTAATATCATTGCCATCCTGCGAGCTTTAAACACTGGAAAATTAAGGTCTATAAACACCCCTGTCTGGCCTAACCACCAGAACTATAAACACTAAGGAAACAAAAAGATATAAACACCCCCGCCCGGCTTAACCACCAAATAACGGTACCACAACAATATACACCGCATTAGAGCTATAAACAAGGCAAAAGAGCTATAGGCGCAGAACTGCAAAATAAGCTATACCGTAAGCATTAAAGTATATTGTCTGTACCGTCAACTGTGTTCTCTCCCCCCCCACTCCAACCCTCCCGCATCCCTTTTTATCTCCACCCCAGGTTTCGCCATGGCAGAAACAACAAAACAACCATTGGCCATGATCTGCTCCTAATTTAAGTGTCGTCAAAGTGGTACCCACTAATCAACTGTCAAAGGCGTGTTTCTACAGAAATTAAAGATTGGGAGTGCCTCTATGGATTACCTAGTATACTTAATCTACAAGAGACAAGTAACTTCAACTATCCATTTAACATAAAAAATATTGTATCAACCCAAAGTAACTATCAGCATATAATACAATTTGTGCATTTTTCCGCTATTTTCGTCACCCCGAATAATACGCATCCGTGAGATTTCAGATGTACTTTAGAGGCATCTTTCTACACAATCTTCAAAACAATCACCTCCTACCACTACAATACTGGACAGGGTGTCCCAGCTTTCATGCTTATGCGTTCCTGTTAAGAATCCGCTTTTTGTTTGTCTGGGTTCTATACCCAGATACCACACACCCCCTGATAAAAACTGCTAAGTATCCAAAATTACTTTTCCAAACCTATTCTGTAGACAAGGTGTACAGCCGTAACTTAATAAAACAATGTATTGGTAACAAAATTATCTAAATGAAAAAAATAAAGCCAATTGAATGTCACAGTGTGAAAAATAAATAAAGAGAAAAAATAAAGACAATTGAATTAGTAATTAATTAAAGGTATATTATGTGATTCAAATTATTCCTAATTATCACTTAACTTGCAAATTTGGTCATTCAAAAAGTCCTAATTAAAATATAAATTGCCACAGGAAAAGTTAGAACTAAATTTGAATTATTAGGATTAAAACGGAAGTGGCATATAATTTTTCACAAGATTTTAAACAAAAAAATTGTTCCAGATTATTAAAGTTGGGATTCTAAAAAGCAAATTTTTCTTCTGAGTACAGTACATCCGTAAAGTATTCACAGCGCTCCACTTTTTCCACAGTTTGTTATGTTACAGCCTTATTCCAAAATGAAATAAATTCCTTTTTCCCCCTCAAAATTCTACACACAATGTGCTATGATGACAACATGAAAAAAGTTTTTTTGAGATCTTTGCAAAATTATTAAGAATAAAAAACTAAGAAATGACATGTACATAAGTATTCACAGCCTTTGTCATGGAGCTCAAAATTGAGCTCAGGTACATCCTGTTTCCACTGATCATCCTTGAGATGTTCCAGTAAAAAATATTACCATGCAAAAAATGTTACCATGTATATCTACATCCTATAGTTTTTACTGAAGGGTTGCTAATTATTATTATACATTTTTATTTATAAGTCACCACAAGGTGTCCGTAGTGCCGTACAGGGACAAATGAATTACAATACAATGGGAAAACAGCACAGTACAGTAAACAGTAAGTACAGTAACTCAGTAAGCTCAATGCACAGCTAGAGAGGGCTGGGAAGGGGGAGGGAGGATCCGCAAACGATGGGGCCCAAGAAGGATGGCGCGGAAGACAGGGGGACCCCCAGAGGGGGGAGGAGGGAGCGAGAGGGGACGGGATGTGGAGGACCCTCGAGGAGGAGGGCTAAGTAGCTGGAGAGCAGAGTTAGAAGTGGTGGAAACAGGAGGAGCGTACAATCTAAGGGGAGGGGTGGACAGACAGAGAGACGTAGGGGAGAGCGGGAGAGTAGGGAGACGGAGGCAGAAGATAAGGTAGGAAGTTAAGTGGGAGACTGAAAGGCTTTAAGAAAAAGGTGAGTTTTTAGTGCTTGTTTGAAACTGGACAGATTAGGGGAAGTTCTGATGGAGGGAGGGAGCTTGTTCCAGTGGAGGGGGGCAGCGCGGGCGAAGTCTTGGATACGCGCGTGGGAGGAGGTTATAAGGGGGGAAGAGAGGCGAAGGTCAGAGGCAGAATGGAGAGGGCAGGATGGAGCATGAATAGAGAGGAGGGTGGAGATGTAGGGCACAGTGGAGTTGGCGAGGGCCTTGTAGGTGAGTGTGAGGAGCTTAAAGAGGATTCTGAAGGGGAATGGGAGCCAGTGAAGGGCTAGGTAGAAGGGAGAGACAGAAGAAGAGCGGCGAGAAAGAAAAATAAGCCTAGCGGCAGCGTTAAGAACAGATCGAAGGGGAGCGAGATGAGAGTGGGGAGACCAGTGAGGAGGAGGTTGCAGTAGTCCAGGCGGGAGATGGTCAGAGAGTGGATAAGGCATTTGGTGGCATCTTGGGAGAGGAAGGGCCGGATGCGAGCGATGTTACGCAGCTGGAAGCAGCAGGATTTAGCAAGAGAAAGGATGTGGGGGCCAAAGGATAGAGAGGAATCGAGGATGTGACCAAGGCAGCGAAGTTGGGGGACAGGAGAGATAGAGGTGTTGTCGACAGTGATGGAGAGGTCAGAAGGGGATGAGGTGATGATGATGCTAATGTCAGCTTTTTTGCATAGTTTTGTATGAATGTTCTTCATGCTTTGTAACTAATGTCCATTTAGCCCTTACCGTAATTCTAACCCTAATCCTAATCCTAACCCTAATTCTATCACTATATCGAACACTAACTGTAACGCTAACCCTAACCATTAGTTTGAATTAAAAGAGGAAATGTTAGTGTCGCTATGTTAACTGACGTCAATTCCAAGTGCAGGCATTTTCTTTGGTCGCAATTGATAGGAGCCAAGTCCAGATTGGTCGGAAATGTTCTGTGTCTATTTGTTGGTAAGTCTATATTTTTTAATGTCACTCTCATAAAGTTCACTATTTTTATGTAGGTATAGTTAGTGTCGTTGTTGTTTGTTTCAGAATTTTGACTACCACTTGGCTGCCTTACTTCAACACAATCGTCATCATCCTCCTTATTATCTCATTCAAGTACAACACATTTATTTTCAGACCCACAATTATCCCCCTCATCCTCTTCAACATTTGCAAGTTCCAAAGTAGCATCTGCAATTTTTATGTCTAAATCATCATTAGTATTACTACTACTCATCCTCACATTTCCAAATGGTTCAGAAATTGTGGAAGCAGGCTTCTCTATAATGACAATGTTCAAACCTGAAATGTCGGCCTCAGATATAACACTCATGGATACCATACTTAGACTCTCCTCAGGATTCTGTGAGTGCCCAAGTTGGTCTTTAGCTTCAGTGTTCCTTTCAGGCACTGATTTGGCTATTTTGGCAGTGAGAGCAAAGACCTACATTTCGAGCGAAGAGGTGGTATATGGGAAGTTACGGAAGATGCATTACCATGTTGGGCACTCTCTTATGCAATGGATATTCTATTTTGTGTACCAGTACCAGCAGTAGCAGGACCCTTACTAGCAAAAAGTGGGTATGGCCTCAGCCTTGTCTTGCCACTAAGGGTGGTATATGGAATGTTATATTTTTTTCCTTTTTTTGGAAAAATCCCTACAATCGTCAGAAAATTATTTGTTAATCCTCCTCCTTACATCAAGAGCTGATGTTTAATTTAAGATTGACAAACCATGTTTGGATATTGAGGACGCTTTCTTTCACTTTGTTCCTGCATGACCCTTTTTACTAGTAGAGGTCAAAAATGTACTGCTACTGCCAGTACTGGTTCTGGGATGTTGCTGATCTTTAGAATGAGCCATGGTTAACATTGACAAGAGGAGTAATGCTGCTTGAATTTCAAGTTACTTGTTGCTGCCACCACAACAGATGAATGCCCTTTGAAATAGGGAAAGGAGGGAATTATCTTACAATTCTTTTGGCACTGCTCCACAATTATATAATTGGAATACAGACAATTGGCTATTAAAAAATACCTTTTTATATTATATGCTCACAGTCCACCAACTTCCTGGTATTTGCTTAATAATAAAGATGTCATTGACTGGTCCTCACAACAATTACTATGACTGGCAGAAAAACACTTGGAATTTCAATAGACGGAAATTAAAAATATATCTATTTTTGGGGAGGGCTGCTGCTCACAGTCATACACACGACACCCTGATTTGAATACTTCAGAAGTCACACTTACTAATACTAACTAAAACATTTTCTCTATGATTAGTCTCCATTCATAATGTAAATAATATAAATAGACCTCATAGTACCTTATATTAAAAATAATACATCATACATTTATAGAGGTATGTCTGCAAAACAGCATATTGGGGCACATAGGCTTATTTGTCACTCCTGTCCTACAGGTAATGAGTAAAAACCCAGAAAGTCTGCAGGAGCAGGATGCAGACAGGGTTAAATTTTACCTGGGCTATTCTTTCAGCACATATATCTGTAGGTGTTCCACATGGGTGTAATGAATTTGTTGTCTGCTGTGGTTGGTTTGTAGTGCATGGGTGGAGGATAAAAAAAGCATTTTGTATTTGTGGGTGGGGCCACCGATGCCAGTTAGTGGCCGGCTAGTAGAGATGGAACTACTGTTTAGCCAGATGTAGGGTTGTGGGTGAATTGTGATGTTTTGCTGGAAATGTCTGCTGTAACCACAGCTGAAACTGTTTAAGCCATCCTGACAATTGCCAATAAACAGTGAGATGGTTCAGCCAAGCTGTGTGAGACTTCAGTGAATGTCGTGCTTTATCCCACTATATATTTCCAAGGTTGTGTTTAGAGTTTATTCTGACGTAATAAAGACTCTCATGAAAACATTAAAAGCCATATTCACAAACAAAGGATTAACTTTATGGCATTATTTGTTGGTAAAAATAGTTTTATTGCAATCTACGTATGTAGGAGGTGGGGATCTTTGTTGAATTCATATAATGGGAAGGTTTCTCTTTCTTTCTCCACCATCTTATATAGCTATAAGAAATGTCTAACCATATTTTCAAATAATGACAGTAAATTTCATGGAGTAATAATTTGGCAAAATATTGGCTGCTAAAATTGCATTTTTATGATTTTGTTGTTAATATTGTTGATACGTGTATGTGAATTTAAACAGAGAGGTACAATAATGAATTTTGTGCTGAAAATCATTCTTTACTGAATACTTACTGTCTATTACTTTTATAAATATAGCTTTACATTAGTATATTAGGAAGTGCACACTACATTTGTTATTGCTCTAGTGCCCGATTTTCCCTTCTGCATAACAGACCAACCAACAACATGCAGTCCCCTTATGTTCTATATGAGCATTACCTTCATAAGGCATAAAACAGTTGTCCATACTGTAAATTACACAGAGCATACATATTAAGAGAAGTGGTACCCTGTATTATTGGTACAGAAAAAGAGCATACTGAGAATAACCTACAGAAATTGCACGTTGTGAATATTGGCTAATTGTAACTGGTGCAAAGTTAAAGTGAATGGATAATGAAAATAGAGTAAATTAATAACATCCTGCATATACTGAGACCGCTGCACTGATAATTAAAAGGTAGGAGAACTTTTATCAGAGATTTCCAATCCTGGAATCTGTGAAGAATTTCAATTGCCAAAGAATTGGGAGAGACAAGCGCTCACAGCACTAAGGACGTCAAAGCCCGTTTCAGCTGTTTTTGTTATTATTTTAAGTATGTGCATTTGATATTGCTTTTTTATCATTAAATGTTTATTAAATATATACTATAGTATGTCCCTCTTTGTTTATCTACCTCTTTGAGATTCAGAGACCAATGGGACATAACATAAAGAGCAACAGTAAGGAAATCCTGTTTTGACCATTACAGAGGATTGAATTTCTTTGAATACTTGGTTGTAATAATCTGTACCACACATGTAAAATACTACAGAATTGTTCACCTATACCGATTCTATTTTCTACAGATCATAAATATATTCATGATATAGATCATGAATATACTGGGAAATTGTAATTGGTGCAAAGTTAGTATAAGTAGACATATGATCATAGAATCAATAGCAATAGAACATCTTGAAAACTTATTTGTATTTAGTGCAGAGAATATTGACTAATTGTAACTGGCGCAGGCTAGGTATAAACAGATACTATAGAAAAATAAAACACCATATTAAAATCGACTGATCATATATATATATATATATATATAACAAAAGAAAAAAAGAAGCGCCAGAACATAGTGTAATATTTCCAAATCAGAGCAGTGATCAGATTAATTATCAAATTATTCTCGTACCAGATATATAATATAATTTCGCTTATTTGAGACAATCTCCCTCTGCGAACTCCAGATCCTTCTTATGCAGATTAGGATATTCCAAACTAAAACTCAGATAAAAAGTAGCAAACAATAGTGTAGTGCGTTTTTATCAAAAGTGAAACATCATTTAATTTATAAAATTGTATCCATAGACAACAAATCAATGCCCGTACATTGGATAAAATCAATTCAAGCTTATCTGTGCACTGTAAATGTCCACTGTCCAGTAAAGATCTCGCCAAACACTGGTGATCCTGGCTCCTTTACACCAATATACCGACAGGAGATATGATTCCTCAGCCCTCTCAGGCGGGTGACAATGCGTCCTCAGCCAATGAGTCAAAACGAGTGCACCTCAAAAACAATCCTTGACGCGTTTCATCTGTTAGACTTTATCAAAAGGATGAATCCTTTTGATAAAGTCTAACAGACGAAAAGTTTTAGTTTGGAATACCCTAATCTGCATAAGAAGGATCTGGAGTTCGCAGAGGGAGATTGTCTCAGATAAGCGAAATTATATTATATATCTGGTACGAGTATAATTTGATAATTAATCTGATCACTGCTCTGATTTGGCAATATCACACTATGTTCTGGCGCTTCTTTTTTTTTTTTTTTCTTTTGTTTATCTAGATTGTACATCTGCAAACTGATGTATCAAAGGGAAGCAGCCTAATGTATGTGATTTTAATATTTTGAGCCCAGGTTTTTAACACGTGATCATTGGTGTCTGCACTAAGCGCCGTTGTCTTTCCACATTGTTTTAATATATATATATATATATATATATATATATATATATATATATATATATATATAATATAAATGTCTAGTGGCGTGTGTTAGTCTGTCTGTGTGTGTGTGGAAAAAATACAACCAAGCTGCAGCGCCACCTGCTGGGCGGAGTTATACACTGACCTACTAAATTCTTAGTGTGTGTGGAAAAAAAAATTCAGAAAGGGCTGAAATTTGGTATACTAAGATGTTTTTAATTTGTTAATTTAATTTGTTAATTGTTAAAAGTGTTTATAAAGATTTAAAAAATATATATATATATTTCTTGAAGGAGAAGTGACAGTTGGGAGTGGTTGGTGGTTGCCTGGGGTGACAGTGGGGAGTGGTTGGTGGTTGAGGCCTGGGCTATGGCCCAAGTGCATGACAAGAACCTTTTTAACACCTTAAGTAGCTTGATTTGACTAGAATGCATGAGTATCATGCACGGGTTAACTTGTATATATATATATATATATATATATATATATATATATATATATATATATATATAGTGAAAAAGCACGGCATTCACTGGAGTCTCACATGGCTTGGCTGAACCATTTCACTGTTTGTTAGCAGTTGTCAGGAGGGTTTAAACAGTGTCTGCAGGGGTTACAACAAACATATCCAGTAATAGCTTCACAACTCTCCCACAGCCCTACATCTGGCTGAACCGTAGTTCCCTCACTACTTGCTGGCCACTAACTGGTATCAGTGGCCCAGTCCACAAATACCAACAGTGTTTTTATCCTCCACCCAAGCTCTACAAACAAATTACATCCATGTGGAACACCTGTGTGTGTATGTGCTGAAAGAGAATCCCAGGAAAAAGGTAACCCTGTGTGCAGCCTGCTGGGGAAGTGTGACAAATATGCCTCTTTGCCACAATATATATATATATATATATTCATTCTTTAGTATTGGGTATTGATTGGAAATGTATACCAGCAATGCATTCACCTTGAGTTGTTTATTAGCATTGATTCATATTTATATAAGCATTTAAAATAATGCCTAATTAAACATATCACATTACAGGAATCAAATCTCAATTATTATTTAATTATCTACAAAACAATGTTTCAAAGGATGATAACAGCTTCTAAAGGAACCCAGCTGTACACCAATACCAATCATTATATAATACCATTACAGAATTATGCACACTGAGGTTTGACACAAAACTGTATGTTCAATGTGTCAATGATCATTCATTCATGTGCATTTGTAGGTATATAGTAGTAAAAGTTTAAATAGTGCTGATGTATAATAAATGATGCCACTTCTCCAGCCAGAGCTGGAGGTTTTGGAGGGCCCGGGGGTCTAAAATTAAGATCATAGTGTCATCATTCTTTACTATGATCCATTCACACACTATGGATATTTATTGCTTCTCTGTATATCCAGAAACATGCCTTAAAGTGAGAAAAGAGGTTTTAGTGCAATGAACTAAACATTTATTTTGAGATTTACATATATACCCTAAAAGCATGACTCACTCCTATGATGAGATTTTTATCCCCCAAGGAGATCTATCAATAGTCACGCTATGACTGAGAATTTCATCATACCAAATCGTGAAGATAGTCATGTCCGGTGGTAGTCATATTAATGACTACCACCATAACGTCATCACTTACATCTGCAAAAAACGAACAAATTAAACAATGATTACAAAGCTAAAATATTGACCTACAATGAAATAGACAGTGCACATCCTCGGCATGCTTATGCTGCATACCGATTCCTCTGAATGCCGGCACTTTGAAATTACGTCACTCTCCACAGCCAGACACATATCTCGGTATTTAAAGCGGCAATGCCTAAACCTACGACTTTAACATTTCAGTTACACGTTGGGGTTAGGCATTGGCGCTTTAAATACCAAGATATGTGTCTGGCTATGGAGAGTGACGTAATTTCACAGTGCCGGCATTCAGAGGAATCGGTATGCAGCGTAAGCATGCCGAGGATGTGCACTGTCATTTTCATTGTAAGTCAATATTTTGCTTTGTAGGCATTGTTTAATTCAGGTTTTTTTGTAGATGTACCTGATGCCGGAATTACCAACATGTCCTGTATTCATCCAATATTTAATAAATCCAATTATTGCACTTACAGAGGCAGAATAACAGAAGGCATGCTCCTCTGATTGTTCACTGCTAAACAGTCTCTCTTCACTCAATGATGTTCCCTGCATTCTGTGCAGCTAATGTTGGCACAATGAGCCTGCACAGATTGTCACTGCTTGCCAAAGGTGTCTGCAGCATGCCAAATTTGAGTGGATAACCATGAACAGGTGATCCATCCACTGGAAGGGTGGCTGGTTTCATGTGCCCTCTGTGCCCTATCCCTCCCTTAATCCAGTTTTGCCTGTATGTCTTTCAGCATGGTGTACCTAATAAAATGTTGAAACGGAATTCTTATCACTTGATCGGGTGAAGTCACAGAAAAATTAACTTTCTACTGTGGCTTTAAAATTGTCACCGCAGTTGCAAAATGTTTTTGCAATCGTAGCCACAGGCTTAGCATCATGAAAACTGCCATTAAAAAATATTTTACATTTGGGGAAACAATGAAACAAAGCAAAAAATTACAAAACAGGATTTAATGAGATTTTCTTTTTAAAGAAAGAGAGAAGAGTTAGTGGAGAGTTCTCACTGTTCCTCCCAATACACTACTTACAGCTCAATAAGCACCAAATTATAAAAAACAGAAGAGGCACTGTTGGGCTCAGGCATGTATTGTATTAGATTAAACTAACATGATTCATGCTTCAATTACTTTATAAAAAAAAAATGCTTAAAATTGTTTGGACATAAACTAGTATCCAGCACAGAAAACTTAACCGGAATATCATTCTTAGATAAACTCATCCTTGAGGTAGTAGAAGTGAGATGACCCCTGACTGTGCTTTCACACTCAAGCTCCTCACGCAATGATGTCACTTAGCACCGCCCCCTTCTTTCCCTGCGCTCTATGCAGACAGTGTCAACACATTGAACCTGTGCAGGTTGTCACTGTTTGACAGAGATATCTGTAATAGGTCAGTTGTGGACATAATCATAATGAGAAAGCGTATCACCTACCATCAGGTGACTCAACCAACAGGGGGCCCTCTGAGAGAGGTGGGCCCAGGGCACATGTCCCCTGTGCCTCCCCCCCTTTTAATCTGGCTCTGTCTCCAGCAATGATGTATATTTAATATAGACAAGAGATGGTGTAAAACGCTAAAAATCATAGAATCAATGGAAAGCGCACACCTTGTACACTGGCTAATTATAAATACTGCAGGGTTTGTATAAACAAATAATTACCATGGGATTAATAGAAATTGCATATCTTATATACTGGCTTATTGTAACAGATGGAGACTTGGTTTAAAATTACCCGTGAATGAAATATATGATGACAATAGGATGACTCCACTTCTCCTACTCTCTTGCCTTGTGTAGAGATAACTAGCAGGAACTCCTATATAACTTAGAAGAGACACACCCTACAGCCTATACTAGGGCTATGCCTTACACAGACAGGAGATGGCACTATTGCTGTACCTGATAGCCTGGCCAGGTCTGAGTAACCAACACAGAATTGGATGCTGCCAAGATCGCTCTTCTTGTCCTTCTGGAAATGTCAGCTGTAAACAGCTGGCAATGTATCCCAAGCTAAAGTATTAGTGGAGAATAATGATAATGATAGATAAAGAGTTGTCCAAAAGTTTTGTCCAAAAAATGTTCGACGAACATTTGATTGAAATACGTTCGGAGATCCTGAAAGGATAATGTCTCCAATATGAGGTAAGTCTTGAGTATACTGTTGCTGTTGAACCACAAAGATGATTAGGGAATGTAATGAGAGATGAGAGAAAGGAGAAGAGTTTTGGAGAACTGTGTAGGTAAGAACTAGAGATGAACAAATCACTGCTGGGTTAATATGCTGGCTGATTGGCAGTATTAGATGAATAGACTTATTTTCAGAGAATTATTTCATATATCTTGTACTGCCAACTGAACAAAAAAGTAATTTAACATTTTTTAAGTTATAACATTGTTTATAATGTAAATCTGTTCAATTTATTTTTTTAAATACAATTTGTTGTAAAATTGTAAAAATCATAAATTGCTTCAGCTGACCATAAAATCATCTGTACCATATTTTCTGTCCCTAAATTTTCATCCCAAATTTGGCAATTAATAATATTACGGTGTAATAACCAGAAATATATAATGCCTTATATTGAAAACAATGTAGTGTACATTTATACACTTAACCTTATAAAATAGCCTATATATATCCAAGGTTGTGTTTAGAGTTAGTACTGATGCATTGAAGACTACAATGAATACATTCTAAGGTACATTCACACGCAACGTTTTGTTTTTTTTATTGGTATAATTTATGTTTTATTACAGTCTAATTATATCAGAGGAAGAGAGTCTTTCTTTCGTTTTTACAATGAATGACAGTGAATATGAAAATTCCAAAAAACATTCTAATGGAATTTTTTCTTATTGTGGTAAAATAATTTTTAAGTGTGAATTATACAAAGAGAAAAAAAATGTAAAACATTATTTACTGAAAACATTCTGTCTGTTTTAAATATGGCTTAAATTAGTAAGTGTACAACACATTTTTTGATTCTCCGGTGCCCAATTTTTCTTCTGCATGACAGACCAATTAACAACAACACAGTCCCATTATTTTCTACATATTCATTACCTGCATTATGCAGAAAACAGAAGTTGCACTGTGCAGTTGTCCATACTGTGAATTACACAGAGCACACAGGGTAAGAGACTAACACTCTGCACTTGTCTATACATAAAGAAGAGTTCTTCAAATCAAATAAAAAAATGATGTATATCATGAGCCTAGCTTGTGAGCCGAAGGGTTCCTTCCCCGACCATTGTGCAGGACGACTTCTGTGTAATGCGACTGGAAGTGGTACCGATCCCTGAAGAAGGCGGCGCCAGCTGTTGACGTCACTGAAAACCACGACGAGGTCATCGGTGCTGTGAAAGGGGTAATACTTACATTACCCCATTCACAGCACCGATGACTGGTCATTCAAATGTAAGCAAAGTAAAGACAAATTCCAGTTCCAGACTTAAAGAACTTTCAGGTGTCTCATTTTTCCTACTTCTATGTAACTTGATAAGGCATGAATATGAGGTCAGTGGTTCCCAGTACCAACCCCGTCCTGTGACCTTACTTGTAGGGCAATAAGTGGTCAATAATAAGGTCTGTCAGAACTTCATAGGAGATATAATAAAAATGTTGAAGAGGTTGGCAACCCGCAGTGCTCCAGCGGTGGTAGAACTACAAGTTTCAGCATGTCAAAGAAGCTGGCAAAACATGCTGAGACTTATTGTTCCACAGCTGGAGAGCTACAGGATTAGTAGTTTAACTGAACAATAATGTGAGTTAAGTGATATACTTCATTTACAGGCCTTATGCATAAATACTCGCGAGCGTAATACAGGGTCTGGTCCTTGCTGACCTATCACACCCTCTAATAACAAATATTGATTATTATTTGCACTTTGTGACACCACTACTTAAAGGCACAAAACTGTAAGGATGATGAATTCTCTGTAACAGGAAAAGATGACGCATCTGGCTGCGTATCGCCACGTGATAAGCAATGCTTCCAGTGTCTCTGCCATGTGACAGATATAGAACAGTATAATCTCTGGTACTGTGTTATCTGTGCTATAATGCTGTACCAGGGGATATCACCAGCTGTTGTAGTACTACAAGTCCCATCATGCCCTGCCACAGCTGGGGATCCAGAGGTTACTTTAGCAGGTACTGTATACGATGTTATACATATTATTTAGCATTGTATAAGAAAGACTCACCACTTCATCATTTCTACTGTAATGTCCATATCACCTAAATCAGGTCCGTCTTCGGACAGGTGAGCACTGAGATTAGATAAAAGGGATCTGCCAAGAGACCTTTGCCTAATGGCTGTCAGTATATTGTGAGATATATCAGCTTACCAACCAAACTATCTTTTTATATTTCCTAATTGTTCCGTTATACATTTCAATGTGTAAGTTCTTTGATTCCATGCACAAATATTCCAAGGAACAGAATTGTGTGCTGTCACAGAGCTGTATTTAATTCATGTTTAGGACTGAAAGGACCATGCATACTGGATACATTCGCTGAAATTAGAGCAAGTGTATTTTTCTTCCTCTTGTTACCAATTGACCTTACTGTACAGATGGAACACGTACTAGGTATATCACATGCTGGGATAATGATTACACAGTCATGCCTTGTATGTAATATTCCTTTACATTTCCTGATGTTTGGAGTGTTTCCTCTCATTTTACATTTTCATGGACTGTACAAAACTTTTTTCCTAGTCTACCAGAATCATAAGGGGGGTTAGATGTTATCAGCTGAGTACAAACTATTTTATTCTTAACAATTTTGTATTGATGCTCACACTGCTTGTGTCCTGCATTAGACCTATATCCTGCTATACCATAATGCATAATAAGGGAATCTTTCCCATCGTTAAAACTTTCTCTTAACTACCTTTACTTCTAAGATTTTTCTGAAACTTTTAAACATACTGGATATGGGATTAATTCATCAAGAAGTAAATTATATATATTTTTTTAAACTCATGAATATAGAAGTTTAGGCTGTATAATCACTTTTATTAAATCAACCCGACCTGTCATGTATTCCATGACAGGATCTATGTTAAGAGTGACATATTCAGACATATTATGGTAAATCTGTATTTCTAATTACTTAAACTGTATTGTCCATTGGAGTAAGGACTGTGTTTGTGCATGTGCATCAACTATCTCCAGCAAATTAGTAAGAGAAGCATCAGCATCTTTCAAGAAAAGGGGCATATCAACTGCATATAAAGTGATTTTGTCGCTGGTACTCCCTGCCTGTAATTATTAAATTAAATTATTTATTAAATTATTATTTCAATTGATGTTAAAATAAATTGTTTAATTTTAATTGTTAACTTACGCATTGCAATTTAACTCCTTAGATCTGCAAGAAGTTGCATTCTTATGTAACGAGCAGTGAGACCCAAAGACAGGGTCCATTGTATATGTGCTGCAGCTCAGTACATCTAAAATTTGTTGCCCTCGGGTTTGCAAGTGATTGAGACTTTTCAACAATCTCCTCAATGCTTAGCTCTCAAGCCATTTGTATGTATAATTTAAGTATATATAAGTTGTTGATAAGTTGTTGATCCCTTCTTTACCATATCTAAAATAAGGATTTTCTTTCATTTATCCCAAAGGGAGTTCCTGTCATTCAATCACATTAGTGGGCCATACCAAGGCATAAATTAGCATTTAAATGCCTGGGCGTTCACATACTACAAATGGCGGGAGACTACCCCACTGCAGACAGTATAAAAAGCTGAAGAAGCAAAGATTGTTCCTTGCCATTTATTGGTCCAGGTTGTATTCATTCATTATATGAAATAAGCTATTTATTGGTTTGGTAACTTGTCCCATTCTGAGGAAGAGAGGGCTGGGCAAAGCAAATACTCCACCAAGCATAGGTAGCCCAACTTTGCCTACAGAGAGTTGGAGGTTCTAGTGGAGCTTGTGCTGGAGAGGCTGTACCGTACCACCTGGAAGCTATCCACTGCAATGAAGCACCGCATTTGGGAGGAAATCATGGAGCAGGTCAAAGTCGTGGTTCCTATTCGTAAATCTATAAACTAGGCTGAGGTCAAGAAATGTTAAATGAATGCACATTTTTTCAATTACCGTACATTGAATACCAAAATGTCCCCCTTATTTCAATATTGTCAAACACATAAATATAGTGCGAGGCATGGGAATAACAAACTTTCACCGTTTCAAAATATGATCATTTAAATGTTTGCAAGCTTACATTGCAACCTCTTTTAAGTTAAAAAGTAGTTTATGATTGTGTAGCTGTCTGTGATTATTGTGTGACCTTAAGGCCTAAAAAAATGACATTCTTTTCTACATTTATGTCTTCACCAGTCTTTTGAACTTGTTCTTGCCAGTATACAGTAAAACATTCTTCACTTTGGACATTTCACACAGGTGGCAGGACTTTAAAGTAGGGATGAGCGCACTCGGATTTATGAAATCCGAGCCCACCCGAACGTTGCGGATCCGAGTCGGATCCGAGACAGATCCGGGTATTACAAATTCAAATCTGAAACTGAGGCTCTGACTCATAATCCCGTTGTCGGATCTCGCGATACTCGGATCCTATAAATTCCCCGCTAGTCGCCGCCATCTTCACTCGGGCATTGATCAGGGTAGAGGGAGGGTGTGTTAGGTGATCCTCTGTCCTGCTAGATCTCGTGCTGTGCTGTTTAGTTCTGTGCTGTGCTGTTTAGTTCTGTGCTGTGCTGTGCTGTGCTGTGCTGTGCTGTGCTGTGTTCTGCAGTATCAGTCCAGTGGTGCTGTGTGCTGTGCTCTGTCCTTTTGAGGTCAGTGGTGCTGCTGGGTCCTGTGCCGTGTCCTGTTCAGTCCAGTGGTGCTGTGTCCTGTGCTCTGTGCTTCTAAGGGCATAGTTATTTCCCCATTATTCCCAAGTTTTTTAAAAAAAAAAAAAAAGTAAAAAATTTAAAAAAAAAAAAATATATAATAATTATAACCAAATTTGCAAAACCAATCCAGCAGTATAAGTCCATTGGTACTGCAATATTACAAAGTTCACACATTCTGCAGTATCAGTCCAGTGGTGCTGTGTCCTGTGCTCTGTCCTGCTGAGTTCCGTAGTGCTGCTGGGTCCTGTGCCGTGTCCTGTTCAGTCCAGTGGTGCTGTGTCCTGTGCTCTGTGCTTCTAAGGGCATAGTTATTTCCCCATTATTCCCAAGTTTTTTAAAAATAAAAAAAAAGTAAAAAAAAATAAAAATTTTTTTAAAAAAAATAAATATAATAATTATAACCAAATTTGCAAAACCAATACAGCAGTATAAGTCCATTGGTACTGCAATATTACCAAGTTCACACATTCTGCAGTATCTTGTGCTACATATAATGGAGACCAAAAATTTGGAGGATAAAGTAGGGAAAGATCAAGACCCACTTCCTCCTAATGCTGAAGCTGCTGCCACTAGTCATGACATAGACGATGAAATGCCATCAACGTCGTCTTCCAAGCCCGATGCCCAATCTCGTAGTACCGGGCATGTAAAATCCAAAAAGCCCAAGTTAAGAAAAAGTAGCAAAAAGAGAAACTTAAAATCATCTGAGGAGAAACGTAAAGTTGCCAATATGCCATTTACGACACGGAGTGGCAAGGAACGGCTTAGGCCCTGGCCCGTGTTCATGACTAGTGGTTCAGCTTCACCCACGGATCTTAGCCCTCCTCCTCCTCCCCCCCCTACAAAAAATTGAAGAGAGTTATGCTGTCAGCAACAAAACAGCAAACAACTCTGCCTTCTAAAGAGAAATTATCACAAATCCACAAGGCGAGTCCAAGGATGTTGGTGGTTGTCAAGCCTGACCTTCCCATCACTGTACGGGAAGAGGTGGCTCGGGAGGAGGCTATTGATGATGTAGCTGGCGCTGTGGAGGAACTTGATGATGAGGATGGTGATGTGGTTATTGTAAATGAGGCACCAGGGGGGGAAACAGCTGATGTCCATGGGATGAAAAAGCCCATCGTCATGCCTGGTCAGAAGACCAAAAAATGCACCTCTTCGGTCTGGAGTTATTTTTATCCAAATCCAGACAACCAATGTATGGCCATATGTAGCTTATGTAAAGCTCAAATAAGCAGGGGTAAGGATCTTGCCCACCTAGGAACATCCTCCCTTATACGTCACCTGAATAACCTTCATAGTTCAGTGGTTAGTTCAGGAACTGGGGCTAGGACCCTCATCGGTACAGGGACACCTAAATCCCGTGGTCCAGTTGGATACACACCAGCAACACCCTCCTCGTCAACTTCCTCCACAATCTCCATCAGATTCAGTCCTGCAGCCCAAGTCAGCAGCCAGACTGAGTCCTCCTCAATACGGGATTCATCCGAGGAATCCTGCAGCGGTACGCCTACTACTGCCACTGCTGCTGTTGCTGCTGTTAGTCGGTCATCTTCCCAGAGGGGAAGTCGTAAGACCGCTAAGTCTTTCACAAAACAATTGACCGTCCAACAGTCGTTTGCCATGACCACAAAATACGATAGTAGTCACCCTATTGCAAAGCGTATAACTGCGGCTGTAACTGCAATGTTGGTGTTAGACGTGCGCCCGGTGTCCGCCATCAGTGGAGTGGGATTTAGAGGGTTGATGGAGGTATTGTGTCCCCGGTACCAAATTTACTACCGGGGCCACTCCACTGTGCAGTCCATATTTAGGTGTATCAGATATTAAACAACGGTGACAGTTGATGCCCAATTTTTTAATTATATTGTGGCCTCGGTACCAAATTGTGTACCGGGGCCACCACACTACGCAGTCCAGATACTTGTTTGGTGGAATTCAGACCAGTTGAGGGTTTTATTATTATATTGTGGGGACCACTCTATCTATACCACACTACAACTCTATACCACTCTATTTAATACTTTAATTCTATTTAATACTTTAATTCTATTTCATACTTTAATTCTATTTAATACTTTAATTCTATTTCATACTTTAATTCTATTTAATACTTTAATTCTATTACTAATTACCATAAAGAGGAACAAAATAAACCAATTTTACTAAAAGTATAATATGACTTAGACTTACAAACACTACACTTGAAAGATGGTGCCTTTAAATGAAAAAGTCAGTCTTCATTATACGACTATGTGCAACAGGGACAGTTTTTTGGTTTACAAAGTCAACCAATAACACTTCGACCCTGTCTGTCTTTAACATACTTGATGGGATCTCAATGACGAATTGTCTGTACCATGTTTGGAGGAGGTATTGTGGCCCCGGTATCAAATTGGGTACCGGGGCCACCCCACTACGCAGTCCAGATACTTGTTTGGTGGAATTCTGACACGTGGAGGGTGTATTTATTTTATTGTGGCCCCGGTATCAAATTGGGTACCGGGGCCACCCCACTACGCAGTCCAGATACTTGTTTGGTGGAATTCTGACACGTGGAGGGTTTTTTAATTATATTGTGGCCTCGGTACCAAATTGTGTACCGGGGCCACCACACTACGCAGTCAAGATAGATAGATGCGTATCATAGATAAAGTACATTCAGTGGTGTGGGGCAAATTGAAAAATATTCAAAATGCACTGACATTATCAAAAACAAGAGTTTGTCACACGCTAAAACTCCAACATGTATATGATGGAGAGGATGGAGGAGCAGCCGTATGTGTAGTGTAATGCAGACCTGTTGAAGGTTTTTTATATATTTTATTGTGGTGCCCAGTGCCCACTCCTCTAGGCAGTCCAGGTACATTTATTGGTGCGATTCATAAAAGTTCAGGGTTTTTAATATATTGTGGTGACCCACTCCTCTACGCAGTCCAGGTACATTTATTGGTGCGAATCAAACAAGTTGATGGTTTTCTTATTATATATATTGTGGTGACCCACTCCTCTACGCAGTCCAGGTACATTTATTGGTGCGATTCATAAAAGTTCAGGGTTTTTAATATATTGTGGTGACCCACTCCTCTACGCAGTCCAGGTACATTTATTGGTGCGATTCATAAAAGTTCAGGGTTTTTAATATATTGTGGTGACCCACTCCTCTACGCAGTCCAGGTACATTTATTGGTGCGAATCAAACAAGTTGATGGTTTTCTTATTATATATATTGTGGTGACCCACTCCTCTACGCAGTCCAGGTACATTTATTGGTGCGATTCATAAAAGTTCAGGGTTTTTAATATATATTGTGGTGACCCACTCCTCTAGGCAGTCCAGGTACATTTATTGGTGCGAATCATAAAAGTTCAGGGTTTTTAATATATATTGTGGTGACCCACTCCTCTACGCAGTCCAGGTACATTTATTGGTGCGATTCATAAAAGTTCAGGGTTTTTAATATATTGTGGTGACCCACTCCTCTACGCAGTCCAGGTACATTTATTGGTGCGAATCAAACAAGTTGATGGTTTTCTTATTATATATATTGTGGTGACCCACTCCTCTACGCAGTCCAGGTACATTTATTGGTGCGATTCATAAAAGTTCAGGGTTTTTAATATATATTGTGGTGACCCACTCCTCTAGGCAGTCCAGGTACATTTATTGGTGCGAATCATAAAAGTTCAGGGTTTTTAATATATATTGTGGTGACCCACTCCTCTACGCAGTCCAGGTACATTTATTGGTGCGATTCATAAAAGTTCAGGGTTTTTAATATATATTGTGGTGACCCACTCCTCTACGCAGTCCAGGTACATTTATTGGTGCGATTCATAAAAGTTCAGGGTTTTTAATATATTGTGGTGACCCACTCCTCTACGCAGTCCAGGTACATTTATTGGTGCGATTCATAAAAGTTCAGGGTTTTTAATATATTGTGGTGACCCACTCCTCTACGCAGTCCAGGTACATTTATTGGTGCGAATCAAACAAGTTGATGGTTTTCTTATTATATATATTGTGGTGACCCACTCCTCTACGCAGTCCAGGTACATTTATTGGTGCGATTCATAAAAGTTCAGGGTTTTTAATATATTGTGGTGACCCACTCCTCTACGCAGTCCAGGTACATTTATTGGTGCGAATCAAACAAGTTGATGGTTTTCTTATTATATATATTGTGGTGACCCACTCCTCTACGCAGTCCAGGTACATTTATTGGTGCGATTCATAAAAGTTCAGGGTTTTTAATATATTGTGGTGACCCACTCCTCTACGCAGTCCAGGTACATTTATTGGTGCGAATCAAACAAGTTGATGGTTTTCTTATTATATATATTGTGGTGACCCACTCCTCTACACAGTCCAGGTACATTTATTGGTGCGATTCATAAAAGTTCAGGGTTTTTAATATATATTGTGGTGACCCACTCCTCTAGGCAGTCCAGGTACATTTATTGGTGCGAATCATAAAAGTTCAGGGTTTTTAATATATATTGTGGTGACCCACTCCTCTACGCAGTCCAGGTACATTTATTGGTGCGATTCATAAAAGTTCAGGGTTTTTAATATATATTGTGGTGACCCACTCCTCTACGCAGTCCAGGTACATTTATTGGTGCGATTCATAAAAGTTCAGGGTTTTTAATATATTGTGGTGACCCACTCCTCTACGCAGTCCAGGTACATTTATTGGTGCGAATCATAAAAGTTCAGGGTTTTTAATATATATTGTGGTGACCCACTCCTCTACGCAGTCCAGAAAGATACCTTGTTGCAACGTTTTGGACTAATAACTATATTGTGAGGTGTTCAGAATACACTGTAATGTGGAAATGCTTGTTATTGAATGTTATTGAGGTTAATAATAGCCTAGGAGTGAAAATAAGCCCAAAAACTTGATTTTTAAACTTTTTATGTTTTTTTCAAAAAAAATCCGAATCCAAAACCTTAAATCCGAACCGAGACCTTTCGTCAAGTGTTTTGCGAGACAAATCCGAACCCCAAAAATAACAAAAATCCGGATCCAAAACACAAAACACGAGACCTCAAAAGTCGCCGGTGCACATCCCTACTTTAAAGGGTATATTTACTAACATGCGGGTTTGAAAAAGTGGAGATATTACCTATAGCAACCAATCAGATTCTAGCTGTCATTTTGTAGAATACAATAAATAACTGATAACTAGCATCTGATTGGTTGCTATAGGCAACATCTCTACCTTTTCAAACCCGCACTTTAGTAAATATACCCCTAAATGTTGTCTTAAAAACAATCTTAGAGACCACCATAGACAATTTTTCAACAACAACACCACCATGACCTAGCCCCCAAGACTGTAACCTAGTCAGCCCATTGGATAATTTGGCCATGTAATCATGATTACTATGTATTTTCTGTGATGATTCATTGGAGAATAGCCAAGTTATAAATGGATGCATAAATGAAATTTCGATCAAGCCAAAGATGCAGTTTGCACTTTATACATATTGTCAAATCATTTGGTGTAATATTTTTTCTACATGACCCCACAAATACACACATGAAAAAATATATAAACATTTCACATGTGAAATTACTAATGTGTATTATGAAATCTACTGATATGATGCAAAAACTTGTTATGGAAAAAACATATATGGTTATTATGTTAGATTTTTCTTCCATTATGTTAGATGTAGTTGCAGAGAAGTCAAGTGAAGTGGAACAGGATCCCACAGACGAGGATACCCGTGACAGGGCGGAGGAACAGCAACCACATGAACAACCACCTGGTGGTAGTGGCCATTGCTCAATGCATCAGGAATTTTGTACGTATGAGAGCAACACATCATTAGAACAAAAAATGTATCACATCAGAAACACACCATCTCCATATTATCTTGGAGAGATTGAACCTTGGTTCACTATATTGGCCATCCACCTGTTTACTCTCCATCCCATGTGATACCTGTTTACCCTGATACCCCTATGGCATCTGTTGTCCCTCCTGTATCTGTGGTATCTACTGCTTGGGTGACTCGGAAGCAGCACATGTTGGGCCAGGGGGAAAGCAAGGGAACAAATCAAAATTAATTTGTTTTTTCTTCATGCGTGCTTGTGTGCGTAACTATTTTTACTGTTTGTACCACTAAATACAAAATTTTTAAAAAACAAAAGGTTTCCTTGATTATTTGTCCATTTATTGTAAGCATTACATTTTAAGTAAATCCAAAAGGTACTTACATGTAAAGTAAGATGAAATCACATATGCCTTTAATCTGGTGAAGCTGAAGGATTAGGGTTGACGTCAACTTAACTCCCTACCTTTTCTGCTGCCTCTCCTCCTTCTTTCCCCTTCCCCGCCCCTGTCCCCCTATTCTCCCTCTCTCCCCTGCGTCTCTTTGTCTGTCCACCCCTTCCCTTAGATTGTACGCTCCTCTGAGCAGGACCATCTCTCCTCCTGTTTCCACCACTTCTAACTCTGCTCTCCAGCTACTTTGCCCTCCTCCTCGACGACCCTCCTCCCCCCGTCCCCTCTGGGGGTCTCACTGTCTTCCGCCCCCTCCTTCTTGGGCTCCGTTGTTTGCTAATCCTCCCTCCCCCTTTCCCCACCCTCTCTAGCTGTGCATTGAGCTTACTGAGTTACTGTGCTTACTGTTTACTGTACTGTGCTGTCTCACCTTGTATTGTAATTCGTTTTGTCCCTGTACAGCGCCACGGACACCTTGTGGCGCCCTATAAATAAAAATTAATAATAATAATAAAAAGTTCCTCCTGGCCAGCAGCGTTGACCTATGGAACCCCAATCTGCATAGCAATATTGTGAAAAAATCCCCTTATGCATTGCAGATTTTTGAGCCCCTTTGAAATCACACATTACAGGCAAAACATACTTCCACCTAACAAAGCTAGTTCTATCCAAATATGTACATTTTTAATGTTCTGTGTTAAAGAAAACACAGTTTTAAGAAGCAGTATAAAAAAGAATGAAATGTCGTTTTTGAAAAAATGATAATGTATGCAACTATGTATAAACTGCCTCACATAGGCAAAACAGCCCTAACATTTTAAAACGTAAAACCGCATCGCCTAATGTATACAACTATGTCTAAACATTTGAAACAATATACTGCAATGCAAGTTCTTAATTCATTAGGTGTATATTTTAAGTCTCACATTGATCGAATTTTTAAAAAAGGGTCATAAGCACAATTTAAAACATTATCACATGCTAATGCATGCCATGATTTTGAAATAACATGAAATACTTTTGTTGCTTCTGAGACACACACATGGGAAAGTTTTGCCTAACTCTTTTAAGTAAGTTGTCAGCATTTTTCTTATTTTCATTTTTATTTTGAAACTAAATGGGACAATGGCATCCATCTGCCATGATCTTATAATGTCGTTTTCTGAGAAGAGTGGTGTGATGTCAGTCCGATGGGCTTTTATAACCCTTGTCCTGCTCCACCACTACCTTAGGACTTTGATTAAAGTGGTGCTTCTAAGCTCAGGACTTTTGGGAGCTAATAGAGCTAACATTATCCAGAGGTTCAAATCGCAGGTGTTGAATTTGCACCTGGTATCAGTTTAAAGGACTCCTCACAAGTGGTGTCAGGTGTGTAGGTTAATTGGCAATCACCCCATCAGAATGTGACAGCGATTGCCGTGTTTATCATCACTATCATTTGTCAGCTACACGTGCCCTGGAGCAGGTGCAAACCTTACGTCTGAAAACAAGTACACTTCTGCATACGGCTGAACTTGAATCGCCCGCATCTTCTTGGGAACGTCTTTACTGTTCCTTGCCTATGTTGATCCGCTCCTCCCTTCCCCCGTTATGCCCTTCACGTCATAGTCGATAGTAAGTGTCATTTGCATCTGAACATGAAATACATGCAATTGCATTAAATGGCGTATGGTTGCTTTTGAGCATGCACAGAGCAATTTCACACAAAATACGACATGCAATGGACTTACGTCCGAAAATAAATCAGGCCCATATATGTTTATTCATACTTGCCGACTCTCCCGGACTGTCCGGGAGACTCCTGAATTCTGGGTGGGTCTCACGCAGAGCTGGATTTAGACCTCATGGGGCCCTAGGCAAGATACTGGTTTGGGGCCCCCTCCCTGAAAAAATCCATAGCACTATAGTTTTTTTTAGCATAACATATACCCTTATTCAGGGGCTGGCTGGCAGACTATAGCCTGGGGGGGCAAGCATATAGCACTGGCTCATAAGTAGCGGCCCATTTTTAAAGGGTGGTTTTACCTCCGGCCCTGGGAGGGCCCTCTGGGGACTGCTGGGCCCTAGGCAATTGCCTAGGTTGCCTAGTGGTAAATCCGGCTTTGGTCTCATGGACTCCTGGGAGAGTTTGACAATATCCCGCATCTGCCCACTTCCTAGTGAAGTGGTCAGATGTGAAATAACGCGTTTGCATCATTATATCACAGAGGCGGGGCCAAAATGACACAATTTTGGAGCCCCGCCCCCTGCACGCTCACCTGCCACCAGCAGCTCCCGGATAAGTATGTGTTTATTCCTGATTGTTATTGGCAGTGCTTTTGTATAAATCAATTTGGACTTTTTCATTAATTATTTTAATGACAATTTGTATTTACTACATACATATGAGAGAGATAAAAAAAATACATATAGGTGATTGGATGTCACTTATATTTGCTGTGGCATCACTGGTCACTTCATGTGGGTATCCATAGATCTGCTGTGTACACAGACTAATGCAGGAGACTGCAAGCCACTCACACAAACTCTGACTTCTGATATAGAGGCTGTAAATATTGGTTGTGTCTGGTGACCGGCATGATGAGTTATAAAGCTGTTACAGGTATTTATTTACTTTTATAACAGATTTTAAAATGTTAAAGTTATTTAATTATGGGTTTGTTTGCACTTTAATTTCTTGTTTTAGGCTTTGCCAACTCATATGGGTCCCTGTAAGCTGAAACAAAATAGAAATAGCAATAACAAATTGGATGTCTGAACTTTGTTTCATACAGAGGTGCCCACTACAGTTTTTTTACTGCACCAATGTGACAGGATCCTCATATTTTATCCATTAGTAGAATGCATACATGTTTTTGGCTCCCTTTCTGTGGTCCTTTGAATAGTATAGATAAGGCATCCGCCTTGCCATTGTGAGAACTTTGTGCTTGTGATGAGGTTAGTATTTACACGATAATTCACTGCAAGATGACCTACAGCTTAGACCCAATCTAATCCGTTATCCGGCTGTTCTGAGGTTGGGACTCAGCATCTAGTACCCGCTACCCTGCAGCACTGGCCAGTGTGATAGGCCAGGGGGAACCATCCACAGCAACCCTGATCTGAAGGCGAGAGGTCTGAGGTACCAGCCCAGGTGTATCAGCAAAGGGGTACACTAGCAGCGAGAGTTACCCAGATGGACGTGGCTCTAGGTGCAGCTAAGGATCCTAGTGGTGGCAGCAGCAAAAGCCCCTCCTACTGCCGTAAGAGGGCACATTTGGGAAAAAGAAAGGAGATGGTGGCAAAGCAAGCCCAGCTGCCCCCCAGCAAGACACAGACAGGGTGGCATAGGAGGTCCACACTGCCACGATAGATATAACCAGCCAATCTGAGTCCTGGTCATGAGTCACCTTCACCCGTAGTCTCACCAACTATTTATGTCAGCAACTGGTTCTGCAATGGAACTCGTGCAGCTTGCACTTGCTCTGCCATCTATGAAGATGGGGAAAAACTTTAATCATCTGCACTCCAGTCCAGGTTTTGAAGCAGAGCATTACAATTCTTGTCTCCCTTATACTCAAGCTGGTCACTCAAGGCTGGAGCTTTGGTTGATGATTCAAACTGTCAAGGTGTCCGCATGGACAAAATGTCAACCAGATACAGAACATGTTATGCAATAAAAACTAATAAAAAACTGAGAGTGTATGTTGTCCTCACATCACCTTGTAAGTGTGCATACTTAAGAGGTACGGTGATTGCAGCGCCAATTGATTTATTTCATTAACTGTACATGATTGAACTGCAGTCCTGTGTTTACCCCTGGCATTCGGGCACTATTGTGTTTATCAGTGAATATATAATTAAGCCTCTGACTTCAATACACTTACACGATCATATCCACATATCCTTTAATGTATATTTGAAAATAAGTTCCTATAGGCTTCACTATGATTTATTTCTGTTCTTTATATTTTTGCATGTTATCCGGGATCTAACATGGAGGATACCACCATCACAAAGAAAGAACATTTACAACCACAACTGAACTATATTAGACTATTCTATAGCACAGTGTTCCGTTTTATTATTGTTTACAATTATTCCTTCACAATATTGGAGTTTATATTTATATATCACATGCGCCAATTTCTCCTTTATTGTAGGTTATTTGGGGATTTTTGTGGATGAGATTCTTAGAGCAGAAGGCTGCATGTAATTGTGGCAGATATCCTAGAAAATTTTTTGTTTTTTTAACCTTGCAAGCTCCTGCAAGCCACCATAGTACAGGAAG
Source organism: Mixophyes fleayi (assembly GCF_038048845.1). Lineage (NCBI taxonomy): Eukaryota > Metazoa > Chordata > Amphibia > Anura > Limnodynastidae > Mixophyes > Mixophyes fleayi. Next base: position 31,205,471 of record NC_134405.1, on the reverse strand, counting down.
CAATGTGCCTTCCACCTGCGTTCCACCCATCACCACGACATCAACCTCGATGGCACTGCAAACGGGACTTCTCTGTTCAACACAGTAACCTCAAAGTTAGAAGAAGGAACACAGGAATATGAAGAGGACTGCTACAGGGAAAGTGAAGTGTAAGAACTAAATTTCACTACTATGTCTGGAGCTTGAAATAAACCAGTCCATAAACAGTCTGCTAAGAGCTATAAACAATTTATACTGCATATGTGTCACACTTCTTTGCTAAAAGCTGGAAATGACAGCTATGGAGCCTGGACTATGGTGAAAAAATTATAATATATTGAGCAATCATAGTCCAGAATAGTGCAGAAAAGGGTACAAACCAGATATTGCTGAGACTGAACAATGAATCTCTGGGTCAGACTGAAAGCAGGTAAAATAACAGAGAATACGACTGGTACAGGTGAACTGGCTGAGTGAGGTAAAATGAGGAACATGGATGAGTTAGAAGCTTGCAATAGTCCAAGGAAACAAGAGCAGTAGTTACAGCATCAACACAACAACATCAATGACCAGCAAAGGTGAACTGTGAGAAGCAGTCATAAATAGTCAGAGAACAGGTGCAGCAATTAACAGCCACAGAAGGTTAACCCCAGCCAGTGAGGGAAGAGGCAAGGATACAAAAGCAGCACCTCTGGTGAGTCAGAGGTACTGCAAAGCTTATACAAGTAATACCAAGTCAATATGACAATATGGTTTATGTGACTCACTCTTGATTTTTACAAAGTATTATTAACCTATAGTCTAATACACTTAGTTATTTTCATACAGATCACTCACCATTTACACTACATACTTTCAATACACCTATCATATTGACAGATACACAACCTCTGCATAGTCTACCAACATTTCAGAAAGGTCCCTTGTGCTTTCAATCTTTACTTTTAAACTACTATTCTACTCAAAGCAACAAGGACCACCGTGAAGCAGCACAGATTTTATAGATAAGTAGTTCTCATAGTGGCACAGCCTTACATGCACTTAAATAAATGTAAAGCGGAATGACTGTCTGCGCTGCTTTTAGTGGGGAAAATTGTGTATATTGTGCTGTCGTTTGAAGGGAGATGAGTGAATAGAGAACGGGAAAACCAATGTCCTTTCATTTAGGTTAATAGTAAAAGGTAATTGGTGCAACCCTTCTAGACAAACAATATGTGAATAAAGATTTTTTTTAGATGGAAGGTAGCAACATCAGACCACATAGATAAGTTTTAGTATACAGCCACTTAAACGGTATTATGCAACAGATATAAACTTTACTTATCAAATATAGTAATAAACACAATGTATGTGTGCACATAAAATCTTCATAAGAGTACAAGATAGCAATACAGTAAAATGATTATGGTCCGGATTTGATCCTTTTAGTGTTCTTATAACTTAATATGTCCTCATTTATCTGTTTTAACAGAACCATAAATAGTGTTTAGTGTATTAGTACAGTTCCAATGTTATGAAAGTAATTTTTTGTTCAAAAGTATAAATAGTGTTTCTGTACCTTTCCGTACATTCACATGTATCTTGCGGGGGATGCAGCCTCTGTTGACTTCCTTGTTTTGTGATTCTAGGTCTTCCGTTGAAAAATGTCTGTCTTCCATCCCTAAAAGGGGAGTCCTGGGCCGGGGTGCAGATACCTCCATGACAAGTCTCTGTAACCCAGCCCAGGACCTGCCTTACAGGGAGGGAAGACAGAAGCTTTTCCACAGAAGATACAGAATCACAACAAGGAAGTCAACGGAGGATGCATCCCCCGCAAGATACATGTAAGTGTACACAAAGGTGCAGAAACACTATTTAAACTTTAATAAAATGGTAACCACCGCACCAGGTAATCACAATCTCGATTCAAATTACAGCTGCGACACTCGCAGTAATATTGGGTATCGGGTGGTGCACCCTATACATGTGTACTTAAAACATTCTTTATTAGATTAATTAAAGTGAGTAAAGAAAAAGTATTCCTAATATTATCCTGAGTAGTACTATTAGCGAAATATTAAAAACAATTGAGTGATGAACAGTGTTAAAAAGACGTGGTAATAAAATGGCAGCTACACCGCCAAGCCTCGCTGTGTTTAATTTATAAACAATCATCAAATAGTATAAACACTAGTATGTGTTAATATCCTAACTCAGTGGGTCCCAAACTTTTGCAGTTCACGGCACCCTTAGAGTCTCCAAATTTTTTCAAGGCACCCCTCCAAAATAATTACTGAGCAGTCCTGTTTTAGAAGTAGTTGGGTGTCACACTTCCCCCTCTGCATCCAGTCACTCTGCCCCCTCTCACGCTGCCCCCTCTGCCCTCTGTCACCTCTCACTGCCCTCTGTCACGCTGTCCCCCTCCTCTGCCCTCTGTCACGCTGTCCCCCTCCTCTGTCATGCTGTCCCCCTCTGCTGCCCTCTGTCACGCTGTACCCCTCCTCTGCCCTCTGTCCCCCTCCTCTGCCCTCTGTCACACTGCCCTTTCTGCATCCAGGCACTCTGCCCCCTCTGCATCCAGGCACTCTGCCCCCTCTGCAGCCCTCTGTCACTCTGCTGCCCGCTGCCCCCCTCTGCTGCCCACTGCCCCCCTCTGCTGCCCACTGCCCCCTCTGCTTCCCTGCTGTCCCCCTCTGCTGCCCCGCTGTCCTCCTCTGCTGCCCTCTGTCCTCCTCTGCTGCCCTCTGTCCCCCTCTGCTGCCCTCTGTCCCCCTCTGCTGCCCTCTGCTGCCCTCTGTCCCCCTCTGCTGCCCTCTGTCACGCTGTCCCCCTCTGCTGCCCTCTGTCCCCCTCCGCTGCCCTCTGTCACGCTGTACCCCTCCTCTGCCCTCTGTCCCCCTCCTCTGCCCTCTGTCACACTGCCCCTTCTGCATCCAGGCACTCTGTCCCCTCTGCATCCAGGCACTCTGCCCCCTCTGCAGCCCTCTGTCACTCTGCTGCCCGCTGCCCCCCTCTGCTGCCCACTGCCCCCCTCTGCTGCATGCTGCCCCCCTCTGCTTCCCTGCTGTCCCCCTCTGCTGCCCCGCTGTCCTCCTCTGCTGCCCTCTGTCCTCCTCCGCTGCCCTCTGTCCCCCTCTGCTGCCCTCTGCTGCCCGCTGTCCCCCTCTGCTGCCCTCTGTCCCCCTCTGCTGCCCTCTGTCCTCCTCTGCTGCCCTCTGTCCCCCTCTGCTGCCCTCTGTCCTCCTCTGCTGCCCTCTGTCCTCCTCTGCTGTCCGCTGTCCTCCTCTGCTCTCTGTCCCCCTCTGCTGCCCTCTGTCCCCCTCTGCTGCCCGCTGTCCCCCTCTGCTGCCCTCTGTCCTCCTCTGCTGCCCTCTGTCCTCCTCCACTGCCCTCTGTCCTCCTCCACTGCCCTCTGTCCCCCTCTGCTGCCATCTGTCCCCCTCTGCTCTCTGTCCCCCTCTGCTGCCCTCTGTCCTCCTCTGCTGCCCTCTGTCCTCCTCTGCTGCCCTCTGTCCTCCTCTGCTGCCCTCTGTTCCCCTCTGCTGCCCACTGTCCTCCTCTGCTCTCTGTCCCTGTCACTCACCGGACTGTGAGTGCTACTTCTAAGGTAGCTAGGAACCGTGTCCGTCCATTATAATGAGGTACTGCGCATGTGCAGTCCCTTCTAACCTTCAGTTCTGTTCCTTTAACTTAATTGGCTGATCAGGCAACACTCCCTATATTAAGCACCTGTGGTCAATACCACGTTGCCTGATCTTGGAGTCTCATTCCTCATGAGTCTCTGAAGGTGTTCCAGTGCCTCCTCGTGTGTTCAGCTTATGCTGATTCCTGTTTGCCGTTTGTGGTTTCCAGACCACTTCTACTCCTCGTGTTCCTAGTGACTTCAGCAGCCGATTTCTATCCGCTGCCTCCGTGTATCTACAGTTACAGATTACTGCAAACTCTCCTGTGTTTCATCATGACTCCAGCAGCTGATTCCTATCTGCTGCCTCCGTGTATCTACAGTTACAGATTACTGCAAACTCTCCTGTGTTTCATCGTGACTCCAGCAGCTGATTCCTATCCGCTGTCTCCATGTGTCTAACAAGTTACAGATCTCTCCAACTCTCCTGTGTTACATCGCTACTGTTCCAGCTGATTCCTGTTAGCTACTTCAGCGTGTCTACAGAGTCCTGCTCGTCTCAGCGCTCCAGTCTGCATTCTACCTGCCGTCAGCTGACCCGCTGCCTACTGCTTCTACAGTGTGTCCATTTGTGTCAACTTGCCTGTTAGCATCGAGTCTACGCTCCTCGGCTTCCAGCTCTGCTACATCGCTTCAGCTCTCCCGTGGTCTCCTGCTGTTCAATTCGATATACTACTGCTTCCTGAGTATTTTGTCGTCCTTGCTGGCCTACCTACAGTGCGCTGCACCTACCTGCCGCTTCCATTCTGCAAGGACTTCTCATCTCGTCAGTTCCCTGCCGCTCAGATATCCCTGCAGCTATCTCTAACAGCCTGCTCATCTGAACCACGGTATGCATACTTCTCATTGACTGTGCTGGTGTATTGCATATCCATCTGGACTGAGTTGTTCTCCTCCGGAGTTTCCATCCTCTGAGACTATTGCTATTATTGACTGTGTTTCCTTTGCTGGACTATTCTAGTGACTTTGTTTATCGGTGCAGTGCTGTTCATTCATTATTATTATTGTGTGCAGTTCAACGTGGGATCAAGTTCAGTGTACCCGTGTAGACTCTGCATTGCATTTATCTCCTCGTGTCCTTCCTCATATATATTCAGTGGTACAACTTGCTAGAGGCAGACCACTGATTCCTGTTTCCCTGTGTCACCAGTTGCATATATCCTCTCACATAAGCAGTGGTACAACTTGCTACACGCAGACCACTGACTTCCCCGTTACCTTCACCTGGATTCCATTCCTTCACTATAGACAGCGGTACAACTTGCTATACGCAGACCGCTGACTTCCACCTCCTTATTACTCCTGGACATTCCTTCTCACTATAGCAGTGGTACAACTTGCCATGCGCAGACCACTGACTACCCTCACGTGTCCTTGTCCATCCGGATCCTCGTGTTCAGTTACCTATTGTTTACCAGTGCTGCTAGTCATAGACTTTCTGAGCATTCTCTAACCATCTGCTGTTTCCAGTTCCATTATCTCACTGCCACCAGAGTATCATATACCAACTCTACTGCTCTGATAGACCATCAGCGGGTGATACTGGGTAAAGACTCCTAGTGCCCGTGACAGTCCCCCTCTGCTGCCCTCTGTCCCCCTCTGCTGCCCTCTGTACCCCTCTGCTGCCCTCTGCCCTCCTCCGCTGCCCTCTGCCCTCCTCCGCTTCTCCCAGCCATAAAAGCAAGAAAGAGCACATAAACTTACCAATCCACCGGGCGCCGGGACCCAGCAGCCTCCTCTCTCCCGCAGCTGTCACTGAAGTCGATATTCAGTGACAGCTGCGGGAGAGAGGAGGCTGCTGGGTCCCTGCGCCCGGAGGATTGGTAAGTTTATGTGCTCTTTATTTTTTTTATGGCTGGCCCGCGGAACCCCAGTGACAGCGCCGTGGCACCCCTGGGAGCCGCGGCGCACAGTTTGGGAACCGCCGTCCTAACTTAATAGTTTCAATCTATTAGTTCTATTAGCTGTTTCATATGTTCTCACGAATAAAGCTTTAACCACCACCTATATATTGACCAGTCTGATAACAAATATAGTATAGTATATCGACTGTTTATATTAATTGAGCATCAGAATAGAGCACAGTTGCACTGTATAATAAGCTGACTTGGAAAAAGTCTCCTAAGTACAAAAACATTGACAGGCGTATACATATAATAAACTTATTGTTTTTAGGCTATTGTCTTAAAAGCCTCTTTGAACAATAGTCCTAATAAGGAGATACATAGTGGTGGTCAGGCAGTGAATAATTACACTGACAATAAAGGGATTGGTAAATAAACAGATATTGATTCAGCTGATTCTGCCTATGCTAGTAATAGCCTCCATATAATAGTGACAGGAACTCTAGCTACTTATGGCTGACAATAATTAGCAGCATTCAGTTATTGTATTAGATCAGAACTTATGAACGCAAATCTAACCCACTCTTTAATATTAAAAGATTGTCAGAACCCCCATGCGATTAGTAGGCAGGCTAATGATTAGAATATCATTTATATGGACTACCTATTCAAACACAGCCAGGCGAACGCTGACGCACGTTTCGCATACTCGCTTTATCCAGGCAAAAAAATTTTTTTTACCTGGATAAAGCTTTACTGCCTGAATAAAATGATTATGCGAAACGCGCGTGAGGGCATATTGTGCTCTATTTTGATGATCAATTAATATAACCAGTCAATATAATATTCTATATTTGCTATCAGACTGGTCAATATATAGGTGGTGCTTAAAGCCTTATTCGTGAGAACATATTAGACAGGAAATAGGACTCCAATAGATTGAAACTATTAGGTTAGGATATTAGCATATACTAGTGTTTATACTATTTGATGATGTTTTATATATTAAACACATGGTTCGTCGGCGAAGCTGCCATTTTATTAACACATCTTTTTATCACTGTTCATCACTTTCACTCAATTATTTTTAATATTTCGCTACTTGGACTACTCAGGATAATATAGGGAATACATTTTCTTTACTCACTTTAATTAATCTAATAAAGAATATGTTTTAATAATGCGAATAAACATGTATAAGAGAGTGCCCCAGTCAAACATGCTCTTTGCCTCTTGCCCTTTTTCGAATTTACACTATTTAAACTTTAGAACAGAAAATTACTTTCATAACATTGGAATCGTACTTACATACACTTAGGTTGTAAGTAACGTTTATATTCTTGCTATGGAAACATGACTGATAAATGCTTATGTTATTCATGCATTCCTGTTTTTATAACCTAAACTTATTGGCAATAAATGCTGTTCACAATAAAGTTATGATATTGTATTGTTTACTGTGTGACATCTGCAAATGTCAAATACCATTTTTTTACAATTAACATTTCAGTATTTGCATTTAAGAACAATAGCATTTATATGTTTGTTAGCGGGATGAAAATAGCACAGAATATACTATTCTTAGATTTGATGAGCCTAAAATAGGGGCAGATACGTAAACAGTTTAGTCTGTCATACATATCTTTTACATAGGAAAATGAAACAACACTGTACAAACCAATATTTGTATAAACCTATACACATATACACATATATTAAAAAGATCAGTAAAATCTAAAGAAAAACTAGCACATAGGTACATGCAGCATACAGTGGATATAAAAAATGTCTACGGTTACGGAACCACCAAATACTCTGTCTCACAGTGCTGGGGTCATCAGTTTGATTCCCGCCCAGACAGGGCCGGTGCTAGGGTCCACGGCGCCCTAGGCATTTTTTAAAAAGCGGCGCCCCCCCCGCAAAAATCGCCGCCCCCCCCCGCAAAAATCGCTGCCCTCCTCCCTCCTCTCCTTACCTTGTCTCACCACCGCCGCCTCTCTGCTCCGTCTCCTCCCCTCCACTCACTGACACTAGTAAGTGGAGGGGAGGAGATGGAGCAGAGAGGCGGCGGTGGTGACAAAATAGCCTCTTCCCCCCCTCCCCGTCCATCTGAATGCAGTGCGGCGGCCGTGACAGGTATGGTCAGCGGTCGCCGCACAGTTTTATAGTATTTTAAAATTCTGTGGCGCCCTCAAGGCGCCCTCCAGAGCCCGGCGCCCTAGGCAAGTGCCTAACCTTGCCTAATGGGAGCGCCGGGCCTGCGCCCAGAGCATTAACTGTGTGGAGCTTGTATGTTCTCCCTGTGTTTGCGTGGGATTCCTCTGGGTGCTTCAGTTTACTTCCACAAACCAACACACATGATGGTAGGTTAATTGGCTGCTAACAATATTAACCCTACTCTGTGTGTATTAGGAAATTTAGACTATAAGCTCCAATGGGGCAGGGACTGATGTGAATGACAAATATCTACTGTATATTCAAAAGTTGGTGATATTTTTATTAGTAATAATTAATCTCTATTACATGTGGGGAGCGGGGGATTTGCAAGCCATTAATTTGATTTTGGGTCTGGTGGGGGAAATAAGCCTTTGTATTAAATGGGGATGCTATTAGTTTAATGTCAGGGTTGGTGAGCAGATATATATTATTAATTTAATGTTGGGGCTAATGAGAGGTGAAATAGGTCTGTGAATTAAATGGCACAGATGTTATCAAACCGCTGTCCTTTAGTCCACAATAAACATAACTATATTGTTACTTAAAAACATATAGGGGCATATTCAATTGTCCATGTTACTCGTAAAAGTAACACAGCGTTAAAAGTATTAACGTTATTATGGTAATTCTAAGCCAGATTTCAGCTCGCAGCTCCATGAGCGAGCTGAAAAATGCATTTGATAGGATCTATTGGGGCTTCTTGAGGGCTGCCTTTGAGGCCTTTGGCTTTGACTTCCTCGCTGGTGTTCTGGCACTATAACACACTTACTGCAATGGTCTTAATCAATGGTATCCCCTTTAACCAAGTCACCATTCAAAACAGTAAAATACAGGGATGCCCCTTATCCCCTCTGATACTTGCCCTAACAGTTGAACCTCTGGCCTCCCAGATTAGAACCAATCCCAGCATTCAGGGCGTGCAAGGGGGTAGCACCACCTCATAGATTTCACTTTCTCGGACAACATCCTGCTTTTACTAACTCAACCAGCGATCTTCCTCCCTAATCTCTAAGTATTCCAGGCCTACAGTGTCGTTTCTGGGAATAAGATAAACTATACAAAATTGGAGGCCATGAGCTTCTACTTCACATCTTAAAATCCCTCACAAATTTTATTCGGAATCACAGACTCCCAAAGATTTCGGCCAATTGTCTGAAACAATCCCGGAGGCAGGTTGTGTCTTCCCGATATGAAGTTATATTATCTGGCCTCCCATTTTTCCCAAGTTGATGCCTCATATGCCCCCCTCCCAGACTCCACCTCGTGGCTCAACACAGAATCGGCCTATGCCACCCTGCCTGACGTCACTCCCTTATGGGGCTAACCCCGTACTCACTGCTCCCCCCTCCTCCAAGCTGATTCCCACCATAAAATTTGATACTATGCTTTGGGACTCTCACTCTTTCAAGCTGAAAATTCCCTCAGTGATTTCTTCACTGACCCCCATCTGACACAACCCTGTGTTTCCTTCTGGATCCTCCACCGCACGAGGCATTGTATCTGAACCCAGAGTGGTCTTAAATTGCTTGTCGACTTCTTCAAGCTGGGTCAAAGGCTCCCACTAGCAGTGCTTCCTCTCCACATTCCAAACACTCAGGCCCTTTGAATTTTTTCAAATGAGTCAATTCCTGGGAGCCGTTCTTCCCACCTATGTCCTTTGAGACCTCACCCCATTTGAATCTCTTTGTAAACATCATCACTTGGCCAAGGGCATGATCTCTCAACTCTACCCCTATAGCGCTCCACTGGAAAAACACTTCCACCTGACTCTTTGCAATCCAAAAAAGCAGATTATTATTATTATTCTTTGTTTATTAGGCGCCACAAGATTTCCACAGCGCCATACACAATACAAACAGTAGACTCGATAGGGTGAAACATTACAGAGCAAAAAACAAATAATACCAAGACTTTGGAAACTCCAGGCATAGCTATTGCAGTAAAATTGGAGCAGAAGAATAGTTAGAGAGACAGTAGGGAAGAGGGCCCTGCTCAAAATAGCTTACATGCTAAGGGAGATGGCACTTCGCAGCTATGGAGGAGATTATTTATTACCTCCATGACAGAGGCCATAACTTTAACCAGGTCTGAGCTCCATGGCTGTTCACGGAATGTATGTTCCCTTCCCGCTCCATTACTTCCCCATGATGACCCATGTGCAGCGAACAAGGCTTCCCTCAACACACTCCCCCTAATTACTCTAAGTTCTCTATACACTGTTTGTTCTCTGAGTATTTACACCACTTTACTCTGTCGTCTCCCCCATCCCCTTTTCCTGACATAAATGCCCCCCCCCACACCAGCCCCTATTTGTACAGCCTAATTCTTATAACCATTGTTAAACCCTAAATACTGATCAACCTCCATCCTAGGATACATTAGGACACAAATGACAATTTCCCTTTACCAGTTTTTGCTTTTCTATGTTTGTAACACAGTTTTATTGTCAAGTTCCTTGTATATACCTGATTGAACATTAAAAATAAAGAATTATAGAAAAAAAATAGTTAAAAAAAGTAGTAACAAAGTACAATTCAATATTCTCTTTCAATTTAGGAATAGAAACAAGTCATCAAGAGTAACACAGCAAGTCATGAAATAGAGAGAATTGGGAAATGTAAGTGAAGTTACTTCAGACACTGATAGTCTGAATCCTATAAAACCGTTCATTAAACTAGCCGAAAAGCAGATGAAGAAGCTAAGTGGAGCTTTGCAGAATAATGACATCTGATCACTACCTTTGGAAATCATGCTTGATCATAGCATTAACGCACCTGTAATGTGTTTGTTTACATCAATCACAGATTTTATTAACTGGAAATAGCACCTGGAGAACAAGTTACCAGCCCAAGTGACACATGACAATACTGCTCCTCCAGCTTCTCCTGCAAATAAAGTTATTTCTCCCTCAAACTGAAGTTATAATAAAAAGAAAAACTACACTGATAATGAATACTTGGAGTCCCTTGAACTACAGTCTACCTAAGCTGTTAACCCTTGTTCGTAGATGTTGAAACACTGTTGAAAGACAGATGGCAACATTGTAAGTGATCATAACAGGAGGCTACTTGCTAAAAATGTTGAAAAACTGTTTCATCAAAATAAACTTCACTTAATTTGATATAGAATCGAAAATGTTTGATCCAATAGGGAGGGATGAGCTTATATTGGGAGATGACCTTGCATTTTTTGAAGGGAATTAAACCTAGACTAAATAACACAAGTGCATCATTTGTTTCCCTAACGTAATGTTTCTGCAACATATATATATATATATATTTTTAATGTGTCCTGATTTTACAGGGTTAGCGCTGGATAGAAATGAACTTTGTACTCAATAAACATACCTGACATCAATGGCTGTGAGTCTCAGCCCACCAGTCCCATGTCATATCTCTTTTTCACGTCACAGCCTCTGTGATAAAAATACTCAGCGTCGCTTATTGCATAGTTCCAGAGAATAAAACAGTTCACGGAAGATATTGATGCTTTAACTGTGTTTGGAGAGGTCCAGTAAGATGGGGACCTGGTGGTGGTCTCTGTTGGTGACCATACTGACGGCTTCCTCTTTAGTGGAAGGTAGGTCCATTCCCATTCAATCTATTTGTAAAAACTGAAAAATATATAAGTTTTAGTGCAGTTCATATAATTATCTATCTATCTATCTATCTATCTATCTATCTATCTGTCTGTCTATCTATCTGTCTATCTATCTGTCTGTCTATCCGTCTGTCTATCCGTCTGTCTGTCTGCCTGTCTATCTATTTATCTATCTATCTATTTATCTATCTATCTATTGATCAATCTATCTATCGTGTGTCTTATATTGCAAGGTAACATTTACCTTGAGATTTAATCAAACCTTTTGAAAGGGAGCTACAAAAACAAGACCTTTAGAAATGCAAAACTTGGTCATAGAGGCACTAAAATATATAGACTGACACAGCTTTATCTCAAATTAAAAACCTAGAGGACCAAATGTGACATTTTAAAAAATATTTGTAAAAAGTACTATTGCAGGCATAGTCCTTATGGCGATAAAAGTTATAAAATTAAAAATAAACCAGTGGGGCTCAAAAATATATTAAAATGTAACAAAATATGTTAAAATTAAATAAGGCTGGCAATGCTAGATATTGAGAATCTACTTGCAAAAAAAACCAAGGTATAATGGCAAATAATGTTTTCAAGTATATAAACAACAACAAAAAAGTAGAAATGAAAGTAGTAAAAATAATTGAAGAATATAAAGGAAAAGCTTGTCACTTAAATATTTTCTTTTCATTCATTCTTTAATCCAAAGGAGGAAGCAAAATATATTGTGTACCAATAATCTATGTAAAACATAAATATTACTTGTCGAACACAGGGTGAAAGTCATTTTGGTCTATATAAGATTATGCCGAATGCCCATATGCCATTCATCCATGTGTGTCACAGGATCTAAGTTCAGTTCAGATATACTATTATGTCTAACAGTTATGCACTATATTATAAATGGGTCTGTGCCACAATATTAGAGCAAAGAATATATGAGCAGATATTTTAAAATGGAACAAAATCACCCATGAGTCCAACTTCTGTCATTAGGAAAATATTTGATTTAGCACATGCAATCCACACCTATCTTGTAGAGAATAAATTGCTACCACGGTATCAGCATTGTTTCAGAAAGGGCTAATCTTGATAAACTAAAATGATTTGTGAATGTCATAATCAAACAAATAAAGTGATATTTTTCACGAAAAGCTCTGATACCTTTCAAGTGAAGAATGGCACATGTGATAAGATAATAGGACTAAGGCAAAAACTTTGTTCTGAAAATGGCTGACAAAAAGAAGACAGAGGGTTGTTATACATGAAACATTTTCTGACTATGGTAAAGTTATTGGAGTTGTACCACAGGACTCAGTAATGTACCCTATTCTTTTACATTTTTTACTAATGACTAATAACTACTTTTTACTAATGACCTAGAAAGTAAGGTCATATAATTAGGCAAGTTTGACAATATTTAATTTTGCTTTGTTTTTAAATTCTTTATTTTTATTTTTTTCTGTTTGAACACAAGAATAAATATCTGTTGTGATATTAACTGTGTTGGTTTTATGTTTTCTGGCATTCAGTGAAATAAAGCCCATAATAATAAAAGCAAAATAAAAGTATAAGCCAAATCAATAAAAATAAATACAAGTTTAAATGATAAATGCATAAATAATAAAGATATGTACATGATCCTACTTACACATTCTCAAATAACACATAACACCATGTTTCCATGGTTTCTACTCCATGGAATAAAATTTCATTTGCTCCTATGTCCATCTCTTTTTAGAACTTTCCTTGATACACTTAACAGGAAAAAGTACAAATGCTGATTCCCATTAAAACTTAATGTATTAAGTTTTACATTTGGGAGATTTAATGACTAATCCAAAAATACAAATGCTTTATATGAAAGAGCTACTAACAACATTCTCAAATAAATATGTAATTTTGTTCCATAATTCAACAGAACCTGTCTTTTTTTGTATTATAATTACTGTTGCCATATACATCTGCTGTTCTCCACTATCTATCATGTCTTGCAAATAAAGGTAAACAAGGCTGACTGTAGAGTCCTTCAATTTTATTACCAGCAGAAAGTTTACTTTGCATAGGAAATTAGAGTTGAAATTCATCAACTGTGGGCCACAAAAAAATCGTTTTATTTTACTGCACACATGCAGTAAAATAATGCAAAAATTAGAGTTAGATGTTACATGCACTTTCAACCCCCTAAGCCTGGAGAGGTGAATGTTAATTATAGGAGTGGTGCCACATGTAGTTATAGCATGCCCATTGGAGATGGGCCTATATAGAGTAGACTGCACCTCCAAATACATGTCTTATGATTTGTATGCTGCTCTTGAAGGCCTAGTGTAAAGATATGTAAATTTAAATGAATAATTTTTTTAAAAAATTATTAAAGAGCACTAGTGCATTAACCTGGGCTGGTTACCGTTAAAGCAGGGGGACATCAAGCTTGGTGCTCCCCTACAAACGCAGAAACTATCACCAGTCTATATCAGGCTGGACTGGTCTATTATAACAGGCATACTATAACATACCCACAGCATGAGGTTCATTAGGGCAAATGGGTTCATAAAAATTTACAGCCCCCAACCACTAGGGCTAGCTACTTCAGTGCTTGTATTTCAAAAGAGCTATACCTGATGTGCTTTGTACAATGGGCGCCAGAGTAAAAGTGTTTAATCAAAAAATGTTAGGTAATATTGAATATTTGCCAACATTTTAAATGGTAGAGGAAGTTGGATGAGTCATTTCTGAGGATTTCAATTTAAATAAAGAGTAAAAAAAAGGTAACAGAATGATGCTACTTGCACCAAGTGAAGTCGAGATGGGAACAAGCTAACTAAATAGACCTTGTGGGCTCAATATGTGAACAGCCAAACTGAGTGGTTTTTCCCACACACAAGCCAATCAGAGGGAAGGCCCCCTTTCATTCACTCACCTTAGACAGAGACTCATACAATGTTTACTACTGACTCAGAATCTGATTATACTACTGTATTAACTACTGAGTCTTCTACAACCCCTGATACTGACATATTAACTTATTTCACAAATTAATTAACAACATACTCTTCTACATCTTCTAATACTGACTCAAAATCTGATTTTACTACTGAATTGCCCACTGCCATTTCTACAACAATGTTGCCGAACTGGAAGTGACAGGATTGGGCAAGATATTGAATGTGAAGGGCAAAGGAGAGGAAGGAGTCAAAAATGCCACCTAAGCAGTGGAGTTGGGGAACAGAGGAGATAGTGCTGTGGTCAACAATGATAGAGAGGTTGGGAAGGGAGGAGACTGTTGATGGAGGGAAGATAATGAGTTCAGTTTTGGCCATGTTAAGTTTGAGAAAGCGTAAGTACATCCGGGAGGAGATAACGGAGAGGCAACTGAACACCTGAGGGAGGAGAATAGGGGAGAGATCTGGAGATGAAAAGTAGAGTTGAGATTGTCTGGATGGAGGTGGTACTGGAGGCCGAAGAAATGTACAAGTTCACCCAGGAAGGAGGTTTACTGAGAAAAAAGCAGAGGGCTAAGGATAGAACCCTGTGGAAATTGGAGTGAGAAACAGAGATGGAGCTGTTAGAGAGGTAGGAGATGAACCATAGAACAACGGGGTTAGAAAGGCCAATGGTGTGAATGGTGTGAAGTAAGAGAGGGTGATTCATGGTGTCAAAGGCCACAGAGAGTTCCAGATGGATAAGCATGGAGAAATGGAAAGAAAATCATTGTGATTTTGGTCAAGGCAGATTCTGTGGAGCAGAGGTGGTGGAAGCCAGATTGGAGAGTATCAAGATTGGAGTTGTCAGAGAGGTGGTTGCTGAGATTGTTGTAGACAAGCCACTCAATAATTTTGTAGGCAAAAGGGAGAAGAGAAATGGGGTGGTAGTTAGAGAGTGAGATGAGGTTAAGATAGTTATTTTTAAAAATTGGTGCAACAAGAGCATGTTTAAAGAATGAGGGAAATATTCCAATGGAGAGGGACAGATTAAATTAAAAGGACAGAGTGCATGAATTGAAGTATTTGCAGTATCTTTTGTGATGTATGTGCGTATTCTAGAAATGTTTTGGCATCACACCTAGGCAGTGACCTTTTCGGGTATAATTTATTTTCATGTTGTCAAAAATAGAAATGTCAGGTAGGTAACTTCTGTTGGTGGGTGGGAATATTGTTAACTTCATTTTTGAATTATTGAGTTTGAGTTGGCGAGAGGATATCAAAGATGAAATGGCAGAAAAACAGTAAGGCGGGCCAACACAGTTGGTGAGGGATCAGGAGAGGATAGATAAATTTGTATATCAGCCCCATAGATATTATACTGAAATCCAAATACGCTTATTAATTTTCCAAGAGAAGTGGCATATATAAAGAAAAGCAGAGAATCTAGTACTGAATCTTGTGGTACTCCAACTGATAGAGGAAGCGGAGCAGAAGTGGATCCAGAGAAACTAATACTGAAAGAGCGATTAGATAGTTAGGATGAGAACCAGGATAGGACAGTGTCTTGAAGAGCTAGGGATTGTATCGTTTCTATGAGAAGAGAGTTGTCAACAGCTTAAAATGCAGCAGAGTGAATATGAAGCAAGTAATGGCCTTTCGATTTAGCAGTGATTAAATCATTGACAAACTTAGATAACACAATCTCTTTGAAGTGTTGAGAATGAAAGCCTTACTGAAGAGGATCCAGAAGGCTGTGTGAGGAAAGAAAATGTGTTAGGCAAGTGTAGGTAATTCTCTATAAGAAGCTTGGAGCGAATTGGAAGCTGAGGACGGGACGAAAATTTGAGATAGAGTTCGGGTCAGAAATTTTTTTAGAATAGGAGTAATCACTGCATGCTTGTATAAATATGGAAAGATACTAGTAGAGAGAGAGAACACAGATTTCAGTTTACGGGTGGGATGAGCTCAGGGCAGGTAGCTACCAATTTGTGAGGGTATAGGATAAAGATGACAGGAGGTAGAGTAGGAAGATAAGAGGAGAGTAGATACTTCATCTTAATTTGTGGGATCAAATGAAGAAAGGAAGTCAGAGGGTGCTGGGAAGGAATTGAGCTGGTTGTTTGTCGAGGAAGGTGATACCATTTCAAGTAATATTAAAAAATAATTCAACTTATAGTCATCTGTTTTTTATCCTCTCTGATACATTTTGTCAGAGAATCTTACATTTATTATTACTATTATTACTATTATTATTATTATTATTATTATTATTATTATTATTTATTACATATATTTATAAAGTGTTTTGCATAGCTAATGTTTTTCTAAACAATTAATGTTTTGCTGAGTTAATTGCATGATGTTTGAAAAAAACTAAAAGAGTCAAAGACACCAGAGAGACGAATAATCATCACTGTCTGTTAGAATAATTATTAATTTTTAATAGTAGCTTTAGTTTCCCTATTCATTGTAAAGTTGTTTGTATTTACTCTGCAGAGGACACCAAGCTGTGGACACTTCCAAGCACAAAATGGGAGTGATATATACAGTACATACTAGAGATGTGTGCTGCCCTTTCTGTTTCGGTTTCGGAGCCGCTGTGGGTTCTAAACCGTGTTCGTATTTCGGGTTTGCTACTGGTTTTGCCCTAAAAATCAAAAAGTTTTGGTTTTGGATCTGCATTCAATTAAAAATTGTGAAAAATAGGTAAAAATAATGTCATTTTGAGCTGTTTTTGCTCCAATATTACTATTTATAGCATTGACATTTATTTTCAGTTCTTGCTATTTTCTAATGATCCTTTCACAATTGTCCCAATTTCACCAATGAACAGAAAAGGAGGACAGATACGGGGTGGATCCTAATAACAAAGATCAGGAGTTAGTGACTTTTTTAGGGACTTACCATCCTCAGAAAGAGAGGGAAAAAAGAAAAGAAAAAGAAAAAGATTGGACACAGAACAACAGATACCAATTATTGTCAACGGGTCCCTACTCCAAGAGATCGAGACAAAGTCCAGACGAGAGAGAGGGAGAATTAGATCTAGACAATATAAGACAAGAGTAGGAAATAAAAATAAAAACAAAAATAAAAATAAAAATAAAAACAATAAAATAAATACAAAAACATAAATAAAAATAAGAATATGAACAGAGATAAAAACAATTGCAGTGTAACCACTGAGAAAATAGAACCACCTTCAGAGGTTAAGAAAGGTATCTTTAATTTGTCAAAGGAGGAACTGACTGAGGCACAGATTTCATTATTAGCAAAAGGGCTAAAATTTGCCCCTTCTCCGTGTCCAAATCTTTTTGACTTATTTATAGAACTAAATAGGTATATGAGACTATTATGCCGGAAGAAATATTTTGCGAATAAAACAATAAAAAAAGAGAGAAGATGATCCATCAATACAACCTGTTACCCTAGATACTGAATCAGACTTCCGAGCCTTGTCTGAATTAGAGGAATTATTAAAATCGAATAACCATGAGGAAGATGATGTTGTAAAGTTATTTCTAAAGATGAATGGAATTTTTTATACAATCCATATCCAATAACACCGATATATTACCACATACCAAATAAGAATTTAACATCTCCTCCCGGACGTCCAATTATCTCGGGAATTGGCTCATTAACAGCAAATCTATCTAGTTATGTAGACTTCTACTTACAGCCACTGGCGGTTAGGCTCAAATCTCATGTTAGGGATTCCACTCATCTTTTGAACCTCCTTCGGGAGGTCATCTGGGAGGAACAGTTTGGATTTCTCACATTGGATGTAGAGTCCTTATATACTAACATCCCCCATGATAGAGGAACAGAAGTTATACAACAAGTGTTGGAATCCTCTGGTGAGTTGTCAGCTATCCACCAGAGATTTATTATTGAATCTATTTCCTTTATTTTGTCACATAATCATTTCCTATTTGAGGGCAATCAGTAACTCCAAACTATGGGGACGGCCATGGGGACGCGCTTCGCCCCCGACTACGCCAACCTATATGTGGGAAGTCTTGAACAGTCCCACGTGTGGGTTGGCGAGTTTGGGGCGGACCTCGTCCTCTATGGCCGGTATATAGATGACCTGTTTTTTATCTGGAAGGGGGGTGAAACACGAGCACAAGCATTTGTGGATCATATGAATCAAAATGATTATAATTTGAAATTTACATATAAATATCATAAAACTAAGATGGAGTTTCTTGATCTGTTTTTGTAAATTAAGAATGGGTCAATCTCTACTTCCACATTTTTTAAACAAGTAGATTGCAACAACTATTTACATTATTCTAGTTCTCACCATCCAAAATGGAGGAAAAATATCCCGAAGGGACAATTTTTACGCTTACGCCGTAACTGTTCAGATGAGGTAGTTTTTTTCCAACAAGCTAAAATCATGTCAAGGAGTTTCCTCGAACGGGGATATCCTCCATCTTTAATTGATCAAGCTTTGGATGAGGTCACTAAAGTGGATAGAGTAACTTTGTTGGCTCATGATAGAATGGAAGACAAACAGAATGATACAGAATGTAATTTCTCTATAGCTCGAAAAAAGAACTCTAACACGAGGATGGAATGGGCATTTATCTCAAAATATAATAAAGCATCCTTTAAGATCCAACATATTATCAGATCAAACTACTCTATTTTACAACAGGATCCCCTTCTAAGGTCACTTTTACCTAAAGACCCAGTAGTGGTTTTTAAAAAAGCTAATAATTTAAAGAATATGTTGGCCCCAAGTTTTCTAAGACAACAAGACTACAATAAGAAGGATAAATTTGGTATTAAACCATCTGGTAAGCTTAATCCAGATTGGATTCCTTCCATTCCTGATGGTACGTTTAGATGTGGGGGCCAACGATGTATCACATGCAATTATATTTGTAATAGGGTTACCTCGGTGGAATCAAAAGAGGATGGAAGAAAATTTAATACACAAGGATTTATTAATTGCAATTCGACCTTTGTTATTTATTTGTTGAAATGTAGTTGTGATTTACAGTATGTGGGACGCACAACTAGAAAATTGAAAGTAAGGTTTAACGAACATAGGAGGAATGTCATGAAGGGACTCAGGACACATAGTGTGTCCAGACATTTTTTGGATAAGCATAATTGTAACCCGGAACATCTATCTCTGATGGGTTTGGAATTTATTAAACCTACCCCAAGAGGGGGTGATAGGTTTAAGGCTTTATGCAAACAAGAGGCCTATTGGATACATTTGTTGAATACACTATACCCAATGGGTCTAAATGAGACAATTGAACTGAATCATATAGTTTAATTATGGATATTTTATTTTATTTTATTTTATTTTGTAATCTGATGTATCAAGTCGGATACTTTAATTAGATTAGTAGTGAGTAAGATATATTAGAACATCTATCTGTCCGTCTCCATATAGCAACTGAGAGATCATTTGTTATAAGTTGTTTAGCTGAATATGCCTGAGTACTTTCTATGGCGGTTTTTTTGTCATATCCCATATATACTCTGTAGGAATAAAATAACTGTTAGAGACATCTAGGTTCTCTTTCTTTTAGTCCAAATGATAGATATATTTTTCTCTCAATATATTGAAACGCAAGAGAATGTAAGGAACTAGCATTAACTATATCGGTTTGAATTTAGTGTCAAACAAATTAAGCTGACGATATATTATGGGTTGTTTGTTTTCTCTAGACACCGGAGAGGGTTAATGAGATCACAAGATTGAGATAAATGTATTATTTGATCTCATGTTGCTATTTATGCAACTTTTCTAAAAGAGTTGTTGTGACTAATTTGTTATCAACCAAGATATGAGTAATGAACTTTGAATGGAAAAAGATTAAAAGATAAAATAGAAAACAAAAATACTAATGAATAACTACAAGCTAAACATGTTTTGTTACTAATGTGAAAATTGCACTGCGGGTAAGCCGTGTGTGTGTTTTTTTCAGTGGATAGAGATCGGTCTTTGCAATGTGGATCACTGATTGATGTCAGGTGAATGTGATGTAAGGTTTTCTAATTGGTTTTAATTATTTGTACTCAAACTATATAAACAGGAAGGGGTAATGTGAATACTATCTCTGAGGAAGTTGTATCTATACAACGAAACGCGTAAGTTAAGACACTCAGGAATTGGAGTGACCATTAATTACATGCAGAACGGACATATGGAGCTTACTAGATTTTGAAATAGTACCTGGATTTTCTATCTTACATTAAACAAGCTTTCCTAAGGATCTTGGAGCGGGGACTTTTTAATCCATAAACGCCGCAAGACACCTCTATTTATCATCACTGATTATATACCCACCTAAAGAACGGAACAAAGATCCCCACTATATGTATCTGTGGAGGAACCAGGATTCTGGTCTATAGGGCGAGGGGAGGACTCTGTTTGTAACACACCAACGATACGCTGTTAACGGCAAAGTCAGCGCTGACTGAGTGAGTGACTGCCAGCTTGATACTGGGTAAGCTCACAATTTATATACTACGGATGATATCTGTCTTGATTGTAACATTCAATTTGACATGTCAAGTGAAGATATACTCTTCATACAACACATGGAAGATCTACTAGATTGAATAAGGACAGTCCACACGCTTATTGAGGATCATAAGCGTGTGATAATAAAAGCTTTATCAAATCTGCATATATCAAGCACATTTCTAATCTGAGTTCCCCACAATTCGAGTGTGATTGGAAGTTCTTGGGAGCCCATATGAACAATTTTTTCTATATATTTTGGTCTATGACCATGTATAAATGATATAGATTGGGAAATATCGAATCTACATAGGTGCACCTAATGTATGAGTTTCCTTTGATCTGAATTAAGAATTTCTGCATGTATTTCTGAGTTCTATGCATTTTATGTATTTTAAACATAATATTTTATATTGTTTATTAAAAATCTAGACCATCCACATTGCATTCACTGATCTATGGAGACTAATTAAAACTTCCGTTGCTGGCTGAGAATATTATTGTCTCGGTTTTTGAAAGACTGAGTTTCAGTTGGCGAGAGTACATTCCAGACGAAAGACAGTCAGTAGCGCAAGACAACACAGTTGGTGAGAGATCAGGAGAGGATGGATAGATAGATTTGTGTATCATTTATATAGAGATGATACTGAAATCCAAAGGAGATTATTAGTTTTCCAAGAGAAATGGTATAAATAGAGAAGAGCAAAGGACCTAGTCCTGAGCCTTGTGGTACTCCAATTAATAAAGGAAGTGGAGCGAAGGTGGATCCAGAGAAATTAACACAGAAAAAGCGATTAGTTTGATAGGATGAGAAACAGGATAGGACAGTGTCTTGAAGATCTAGGGATTCAGTTGCCCTGCAGAGCACTGCAGACTGTGGACCATCATTCTCCCACTTCAAACACAAAATGATGGCAGTGGGAGTGATATATACATACATTGCAGCCTTTGATGCTCGCAAGTTTCTGAGGCCATGGAAAAGTGACTTTTTGCCTCAATTTAAACAATGGTTTGAATTGGAGACATTCTTAGTCTTGTCAGATTCAGTAGAGTCATCTCTAGGTTTTGGTAATATGTTATTTAAATTTTTGGTGTTTCTAATTTGTGAGGAATTGCCAAGTACCAAAGGTTGAAATCTATTGACTTTTTAAAACCCACCCACAAATATAATTACATATGTACATTACTTAACTATTCTTACCTGCAAGTTTTTAATCAAGCTCTTTCATATATCTCTATATAGGTCAAACCTGTTTAAATGGAGGCACTGATGAAGGACTAAAGTGTGTGTGTACAAAATACTTCTTTGGGATCTATTGTGAGGAAATTGCTCTCAGAAAAGGTGTTTATAAAATCAGTCTTCTGTGACTTTACCATATCATATTTTTATTGTGATATTTATTATATTGTTGTTTATCAGTGAAGAGTTGTTGCTGCAGCCAAGCTTCACGTATATACTCTAGAACTGTGTTAAGCAACCTAAAATACTTTGTGGGCCACATGGTGTGGCCTGTTGAATTTTAAAATGGCCACACATTTCCCTTAATCTAAGTCATACATTAAAACAAAACATTTATTTAAAGAAGGAGACACCTATCTGTAATAACACATCAGCAGGCCTTTTAAACTAGTGTTACAGGCTATAACAAGAAAATCTGATAATAAAGCAGAAAGGAGCAGGAGGCTACAGGTGAAGGCTCATCAGGCAGATATGTTAAATCTTTTCTAGTAATGGAACAGAGATTATGAAGTGGGGGGGATCTGGGAAGGAGGCCTGCTCTTCTGGCAGAGTAGGACATTCTAGGAGAGTATGCTGCTGTGGAACTACAAGTCCAGACAAGCCCCGATAGGAAGTGATTGCTTGGACATTCTGGTGGTTGTAGAACCAGAATGTCCATGGCTGGCATAGCATCAAGGGCCTGCTGGAACATATAGTTCCCCAATAGTACCTTTTTTTAGATAAAGACACACAGATTCCTAATACCTGCAATCTGGCTGCCGCACCAGTGCAGGTTGACCAGCCACATGCTCGCCCCTTAAATTAGTGGTAACTAGTCCAAGCAATAGCAATGGTGATGGAAAATTATTTAAAAGTGATTTATTATATTTTATTTTATTGTTTATCTATTCTTTTTTTCATTTTAAGTCATCAAATCAAATCAAATCAAATTGATCCTAATGACAGCGATATCTTTGCTCTAGCTGCATCAAGCTAGGCATTCTACTTAAAAAAGAATTTCTAGTTGCATCTATCAAAACACACACACTAGGCTGGAAATTTACTATCATAATTTTTACTTTTAAGTTTGTTGTGCAAAATTGCATCTTTTTTTTAAACGAGGCAGAAAGCTGCCCTGTAAAATAGTGTAATTTATTAAAAAGTGAAATGTTTTGCTGTTTCTACAGGAATAGACCACACTTCGACATTGGATATTAGAACTTATTTATCTAATGTCTATTCTACAACATATACTACTGAATGCACATGTGATTTTACTAGCGTAAATAATTGCCAAATACCAATGGTTGAAATCTATTGACTTTTAAAACCCTTCTAAATGACTATTGACGTGTGTGAAAAAAAAAAAATAAGCTGCAGCGCCACCTGCTGGGCAGAGTTATACACTGACCTATATATTTCTTGAAGGAGAAGTGACAGTTGGGAGCGGTTGGTGGTTGCCGGGGGTGACAGTGGGGAGTTTTTAACACCTTAAGTAGCTTGATGAAGGATGTGGCGAAAAATGATGAGGTGGTGACATGTGGACAAAACCACATTAAAAAAGGGCACTTGCATCGGGAAGTAACGCTCTTCCCCTGAGGAGGCCTGGGCTAGGCCCAAATGCATGACAAGAACCTTTTTAACACCTTAAGTAGCTTGATTTGACTAGAATGCATGAGTATCATGCACGTGTTAACTTGTAATTACATATGTACATAACTTAACTATTCTTATCTGCAAGTTGTTACCAAAGCTGTTCCATATATCTCTATGTAGGCGAAGCCTGTCCAAATGGTGGCACTTTTGATGGTCTAAAGTGTCTGTGTAAAGACGGCTTCATGGGGATCTTGTGTGAGGAACCTGCTGTCAGACCAGGTGTGTATAAAATCGGTGTCCTGTGGCTTTATCATGGCATCTTGTCATTGAGATATTTATTATATTGTTATTTATCAGGAAAAAATTATTTCTTTGGGACTGGAAAAATAAACTTCATTATATAGCCTGCAGCAAAGCTTTACATATAAACTCGAGTACAGTGTTTCTCAACTCCAGTCCTCAGGACCCCCTAGCAGTACATGTTTTCCATATCTCCTTGCTGGTGCACAGGTGTATTCATTACTGACTGAGACAGTGTAGCAGGTGGTATAATTATTTCACTGGTCACCTGGCAATCCTGCACTGTCAGTGGGTCCTGAGGACTGGAGTTGAGAAACACTGCTCTAGTACAATGATAGGCAACCTAAAAACACTT
Organism: Mixophyes fleayi; assembly: GCF_038048845.1. NCBI lineage: Eukaryota > Metazoa > Chordata > Amphibia > Anura > Limnodynastidae > Mixophyes > Mixophyes fleayi. Next base: position 31,181,289 of record NC_134405.1, on the reverse strand, counting down.
TGGGGTCACATGGTGTGGCCCTCTGACCTTTCAAAGGGGCCACACATTATATTAATGGAAAAAAAATTAAAACAATACATTTGATCAAAAAAGAGACACCTATCTGCTATAACATATCAGCAGCAATTTTCAATTAGTGTTGCAAACTATAACAAACACATTTGATAATGAAGTAGGAAAGAGCCACTTGTTGTCCATCACTGCTCTAGCATATATGTTAAATGTTGTCTAGTGATGAAGCACTAGACAACAGTGAGCCTCCCAGGGGCAGAACAAAATTATTTCCAGAGTCCATTGCCATCTCTTGCTGAATGGAGCATGTCCCAGAGCTGGGAGGTAGGTTGTCACTAATTTGTCCGACACAAACAGCTTGTCTTGCTTTAATTCCTTGTAATATATCCCGGTAATCCCCTGCTCCCATTTACTAGAAACACATGGAAACCACATCAATCATACACATGACTCTTCTGACAATGACAAGACTGGTGCATCTCCTAGGATAAGAAAGGAGACATTTGAAGCTAAACTGCAGGCATTAAATGGTCATTGATGAACGTCAATGGGACATACAATGACAGCTGTACCATCAGTTCCATGGTTGCAGCAAAGGAAGAGATGCATGTCCCCTGAGGCCAATCTAACAGTACAGGAAAATGACCTAACATTCTTACTGAATTGCTTAACTTGTTTTATGTTCTATTTATTAAAATAATTTAAAGAACATTTTAGCACAACTCAGTTTAGTACAATTCTGATAATCGGTAAAACACTCAGACCTACTGCAATATCAACATTGCCATTATTATGTTCCTATTACCACATGTTTTTTTCAATAAAAAAAAAAAAATCGTCAAACTGATGTCAACCTAGCAAAGAGACTATTGTTAAACTGATTAATTACTATCTGAATAATTAGGTAAGATATATAATATAATCATGTATGATGTAAATGTTAACTTCAGAGGTAACATACAGTAGAAAATAACTCATATGGCAACATTTCCACAAGATAGGACTATTTAAAGGACCACTAACGTTATAACAGGACAAATATACCTATACGTTAATCAGATATGTTGGTAACATTTGCAAACATTTTCTGCAAAATTTACAAACATTTGCTTGCCACAAGTACATGTTAACAGAAATTGGTTATATGAGCTGTCACGAACGCGCTCCCAGCTGCCGTGACTTTGGGGTGTTTGCTGTATGGGGTCACACACGATTTCAGCCCGCAGTCTCTCTCACCTATCACACAGGTTCTTAGACCTACGGAATCGCCCCCAAACACAGCGCTCACACCCCCAGACACTTCAGGTACAGCCACCACCTATTGGGTACGGGCAATAGGACCCCAATATACTATCCCACACTGGCACACAGGCTTCTAGTTCCACAAACTAGCAAGACTCCCACCAGCACACACAGGGTTAACTCTTCACACCTCCAGACTGTTACACAAATGTACATACAAGCACACACAGCGTGTTAATCAAATGTATCAACAAATCACACACTGGCATTCCAAGGGTTTACCTGGACGAGCAATCTCCTCTACAAAGGCTATGGATTATTTAGAGTATCAAGGACGCAACTTATTAAATTTTAGATTTAATATACAAAAGGTACAGGGCATTCAGATAAAAAGAAAAATAAGGAATAAACAAATAATAAATTTGACATAACAAGCAAAACAGTTTAAAATAAAAGAGATAACCTACAGAGCATTACTTACATATAATAATCTGTATGCCTGGGGCAGGCAGAAATAATGGACAGTCCTTCAATTAGATTGATCCCCAAAAGTCTGACAATTTGTTCCCTCAGAACACAGATTTTTAAGCAACCTCAAATGGGTGCGGCATTCACAGGGGCAGGGTTAATGCTAATCGGGGTTGTGTCCTGGGACACCTTTTCAAACCAAATTTACCTGTTGACTGATTTATTAACCAATTCTACAATGTGATATATTTGTCCTGGACAGCGTTACATCGATCCAATTTTATCATTAACCAATCCCCTATGACTTTGTACATCTTTTCATATCAAACATGCCTAAGTACAGGGCATTCGCAGAGCTTCCACTCCTTTTCTTCATTTTTCTGTGGGGCAGAATTCTTAATTTAACATATGAGCTGCCCTTCCTCATGCTATTGAGGAATAGGTGGTTGATCTCTGCTTTTATTGATTTTAAGTGGCATATTTTAAAACGGAATTCTTTCTGTCTATACAGTATTACATATAGGCTATGTTATCCCCTGGCCTCATTGAGCCAGGCCACATGCTGAGCGGTACCTACAAGTCTATTCAAGTGTCACAAGCAAACAGTGCTATGTCCTGGAAGCTGCTAACAGTGGCAGGCTTATCTCCTCACACTGGGATGTAAAAACCTCCAAACACCATTACATCAGACTCTGCGTCTTTTACTGTTACACTAGCTTATCAATGGATTCGTTTGATACAACCTATTTACCCTGCAGTTATGAATTATCCCTTGTAAATAACTGCAAGCTCTCTAATTTACACCTAGGGGTTAGTTTGTGTTTATACTACCTATTGAAGGGAAGTAAATTAGCTAGGGAAATACATGATCAAATACAATGGATGTCTGATCTGCATATCTAAAGCTGGTCTCTGCACAAAGGGTTTACCTAACTCAATTACCTGTTCCTGGGCTCATTCGGTCACACCTTTATCTGAATTGAACATCAGGTGAATTTAGGTATTCATGCAAAGATTTATTTGGGTCCTGACATCCAATATTCTATTTCAGCATATCAGATCTATGCTTTATCCTGACATGAGCATTACCCTACACATATCCAGTAGGACAATAACATAAGAGATTAGCTCCATAACTCGATAGAGGTGAAAGTCAATTATAAAATCATTTCACTAAAAAGACTTTTATCTATCACATTTATCACTTAGATCAGAGTGATAAATGTGGTATTAAAATTGCAAATCCTTGTTGCTATAGAGAGACACACAGGAGATATATACATATGTCAGTAATACAGTGATTAGGTTGTTTATATAGCAACAATAAATGTGTATCACAAAATATACATTAGAAGCACACATTCATACTTACCTACTCTCCCGGAATGTCCAGAATATTCCCAAATTCTAGGGAGTCCTTCTAGACTCCAGGCAGAGTAGGCCACTTCCTGGATCTCCTCCGGATTCCACCATGATGACGTGATTTGATGCAACTTGCCCTCGCTGCAAGATGGCATGAATCATATAGTAGCACAGGTAGTCACATCCCTTCTGCACTCATCCCTTGTACCTACGCTCCAAAAAATAGGCAAGTATGCATATATTTGACTATAACTTTGCTCATTACTTTAAGGCAAACAGCTGGAGTAACGTTTATTGCAATTATCTGCATTTATTACAATGCATTTGTAATTAAATTGCAATTCCTGAGCCTTCCAGAGATACATGAATCTCTTACAAGACACCAGCCTGAATATTTCATGCATTTTTCATTTAACCTAATGGTAAATAATTTGCTGCAATTACTCCACCAACACAAGAAAAGCACTAAAATTTCAGGCTATTTTAATTCATTTTATTTTAGTTACGTTACAATGAAAGCTTTGGATATATTAGATCACACCCCAATCTCCACATGGTACATACTTCTCTGGCTTTTAACATTTATGACTGCGCAGTGAAAATTGGAGATATAGTACTGTACAGTAATTATAGAAAACTTTTTGAATAGAGATGCACAAAGTGTTTAACTAATTTCAAGCTTCAATGAATTTCAGATGGCAAGAAGAAGGTGGAAGAATGTGGGTGGGAGAGAATTGGCCTGTTGGGGCTTGAACTAAGTTATACCAATTTTCAAATAAAACATTTGGAGGATTGCCATTAGTTTGCTAGTTTATTTTGGGCATTTACATGGATGTGTTTTGCATATATGAGAGCTATATATCCATATTACTGTGCAACTGTACTGCACATTTCTGGAAACACCTAATCAGAGCCACAAGCGTGTTATACAAATGAACAATAATGGATATTGTAGGGCTGGCGCTTATCACCTTAGCCAGTACAAAAAGATTAGTAACCTATTGGAGCAAACTTTAAAATAAAGCAATTGGCCCACCGCAAATTCAAAGATACAGGTTTTAGGAACCAGCAAGAGGATAGTAATGTGTGTAATGTGTCTGTGTTTTGAATATCAAAGACAACTGTCGACCAAAAGATTTAAACCCCGAGGCAGTGCCAAAGCAGTTTCCAGAATGAAGCAGATTCGGATCCTCATTTAGGACAAATAGAGTTAGTCCTGGCACCCATTATGGAGAACCAATGAAGAGAGTATTATGCCCTATGTAAAATATATTGCTGCATTTGTCTGTATCTGGTTCAAGAGGTGGTCTCTTTAGCATACCTATAGCATAACTCCACTATCATCCAGGGTCCCATGTCCACATTTCATTTAAATAATAGTGAGCCTCCAAACTATGCCAGCAAAGCATGTCCCAGCTGCAAATAGCAATAAAATAAGCTATAGGAAAGGGGAAAACCTCCTGCAGCTGTGCAAATGACTTTAAAGTGTTGTTGGCATACAGTTGATGGAGAAGTAAAGCCTAGAGAAGTCCATGTGGGGAAAACACCTTAACTTTTGTAGTTCAGCAGGGGCAGAGTTGTCCAAATAGGTACATCAGGATCCACAGCTATACTATTTAAAGCCATCTGCACTGTGTTCCATATTAACACCACCTGTCGGTGCAATGTTGTAGTCGCCCTGATATCATTGTTAACTATTTTAAGAAAATCCCATCGCACAGATTACTGGGAGTTACCCTCAATTAGATAATCTATATATTTCCTCTTAATAGAGATATGAGGGGTGCTATCCTATAACTACAAAATACAATGGCTGTATATAAGAGAAGAAGAAAGATTTGTGTTTAGATGGATGCACTTGACTCCCCAGAGTCTAAGGATATATAATATAAACTGATTTTCTTCAAGTTCTAAAACATAACTTTTTTTATTTTAAAATAAGAATAAAATGGATAAAAAAAAATGAAATTATTGTGACTAATATGTGCCAAGTGTAAGTGAAATTAAAATGCACTGGAAGCACTCTAAATCCAGTGATATATGATCAAATAGGAAGGAGATCCCCATATGATACTGGGTAACATATCTCACCATACAAAAAGTCAGAATCTAATTTTAGTATAATACCAGATGAATTTCTCACCTATACATATGTCTAAGTAAGCCAGATCTTTAAACTGGTTCTTAAGATTTGTCAGAAGGTAGTATAGCTCCTTTTCTACTCCCTGTATGTAAATTCCCCACCTCTCAATATAAAGAGGTTAGAAAAAGACAGCAGCATCTAAACAGATACAGTCTAGAATAATAATTATGACAAAAAACAATCTTAAACAGCCTATTTCAACTGCACTTGCTATAAATGCAATAAGCCCTCACATTCCAGAAGAGCAAACAGATCCCGTCAGCACCCCCCGCATCCACAGCCTTCAGACAGAGAATAAAAATGGGTCCTACGGATAATAAGGGCCAAGCCCCACCAATAAAGGGAAGCAGTGATGGTAAATATATAGATATACAGAGAGAGGAGGGAGCAGGGCTGTTCCCACCAGAGGCCATGACCAAACAAACGTGCACAGAAAACACCATGAATGTGAAACCAGATATTACACAAAGCTATCGCTAGCCACCCACCTATTACCTCGAATAGGTGGAGAGAAAAAGCAGTATCACACAGCACACATAGGAGAAAAAAAACAAAAAAAAAACTTAACATCACATACAACCTATTTAAACTATATGTATAAATATACCTAGTGGAAATGAGAAGAACATTAAGTTGCATTCTAACTACCCAGAAAAATACCCCCCCTCCATGTATACCTACAATAAACTCAACATTGGGATACCTAAAAACCCTAACAAACCCAACTAAGAACAAACATTTAGCTTGTAGCAAGGAACTTTTATAAAATATTACATTCTACCAAAGTATCAAAACAGACAAGCATCAGCATAATAGCATAATCTTGACTGGGCCCCGGCTCAGTGCCTTCCATTCAACCACCTCCTTAAGGGTAGAGAAGAAATATGAACAATCATCTGCTACCCCTCAGAGCCATGCAAAAAACAGCATTTCGTAGGAAACTTGTAGGTCTTTCAGTCTCTTTTTTTGGGTGAATTGGGCCCAACTCTTCTGGACTTCACTAACAAAGTCAGGGAATATTGAAACTGTGCAATTCTCAAACTGTGCAATACTCAAACTCAAGAGGCCCCTGCAATTTGGCCAACCAGAGAACCGTATCACGATCTCTGTAATGGAACAGTTTTGCAATATAGGTACGAGTAGGAGCTCCAGGCTCAGGAGGCTGAGAAGGCAAATGGTGAGCCCTATCAACCACAAATTGCGAGGTAAAATTATCTGTGAAAATACCGGGTTTATCTGGCCCAATGTTACCCACTTCACGCTGGCTGGCCACCCACGGGTGCCTTCCTATGCCAGGGAAGTCTACCCAGTAACTTCTAGGATTCGTATGGTCACTCAGGCAAAATGCAGTTATAAAAATACAACAGTATATTTATTGTCATACAAACAACACTAGAATATTATGTACACACAGTAAATAAATGCCAGGCAGGTTTACCACATTATCTGTCCCTTAACCCAATAACTTAAGGAGATATAGTCACCTGCTGTCCAGACTTCACGACCCATGGATCCCTCTCAGCTGCATATATAGACTCTAGTTAGAAAACGACAATTCAAAACTAGCTCTTGCACCTTCATGAATGAAATCCCAGCATGAACACGCCCTCCCCCTTGGAGTGGCTCCTTATATCTAGGGTCTAATTTCCACAGTCTTTCCCCTCCCTAGGCAAACCCCTGGGTCTATTCTTCTCAACCATTGGTCAGTGCTGGAATAGGGGGGTTGGAGAGGGTAGTGAAGATGAGCTGTCCTTCCAGAGAACCTCCCCTGTTAGAAGGCCTGTCTGTACTAGCCTGGTGTGAACAATGGACACTAATTAGTTTTCCTACTCCAGCACATGGTAACCTGATCCCTACCCATAATCCCCCTGACTTCACTTTAAAGACAATGAATAGCAACCTTACTGCAAGTCATCAATATACAATACTCAATATATATATGTACACTGAACTACAATGTCCCCTTAGCCACATGTTATTGGACAATGCAGTTGTAGTCTGGTGAGCTGGGGAACAAAAGCATGGGCTATAAAAAGTACTTGCTATAATCCACACTATGTGAGAAATGAGAAACTGAATGCTCACAAGGCTATCATACTCATTTAGTCACAGTATCCTTCCCCAACACCTGTGTGAGCCAAGTTACAAAAATGATTCTGCATTGAAACCCTCTGCTTGCTCAAGCAGTATTAAAATGCACAGATTGTTCCGTCAGAGCCTGCCTTCCAAATCAGACATCTTGTGATTACACATGTTGATTCGAGTTGCCAACTCTGAAAGTTCCCCTTTCATAGAATTAGTAACATCCTCAAGTATGGAGATGCGGTGTTCAGCCTTTTCAACTCTCTCTTTCAACTTTTGCAAATCCTGATGAACAAGTGACAGGTCTAACTGTAACTCTCCAATCCGATCTACGACTCTCTTCTTGGAGGAGTTGATAGCAAGGAGAACCTGCTGGAGGGAAGGGGAGTCCTTCTTAACTGGAAATGATAAGTCAGACGACAATGCAGGTGGAGGTGAAGCAGGCAAAATTTTCCAGCCTCCCAGCCACGGTAGCCTTGTTAGTTTTACCCATAGTGTCTGAAGATGGATGGAACAAGTGGGGTAGTGGTATATTCAGAGGCAGAATAGGGAGCGCAAAGCAACACACAAGTTAGTCTAGGATAGTGAATCAGTGAGCAACACCACTTGCAACTCAAATGTGTACATAAAAGTCACATTAGGCGAACTATACAGATGCACTATTACTGAGATCCACCAGGTGGCACCACTGACACTGGTCTAGGCCAGAAAGATACAGATAAAGGTACAAATCAGGCAGATATTAACCTCCAGAAGTTAATGAGATGTGTAACTGTTGATGAAAAATACAAGCTCATGCCAAAATGAGGGCACCCATCAGAGGGGGTGAGATGTCTCTAGCCCCCACAGGAAAGACAGTAAGAAGGCAATAAAGGAGACCCCTCCAGGTTCCGAAGTTGGCATCCAGATCTTTTAGTGGTTGCCCACGGATGAGAAATCAGAGAAACTCCACTGTAGTTAGGTGCGGGATAACAAGGAGAGCCAGTCAACACAGTGAGTGCTGTGAAAAAATCTGATAATTGCACAGGATGTAGGAAGGAGAGTTGGAGCCCTGCTACCTACTTCATGCCCATCCAAGCCATGCTGTCATTACAAATTGCTTTTAGATAACCTGGAAAATAGAGCACTTGATACAAATACCTCTTGTAAATGTGCTTCAACTCTATATAGTAATTATTAGATTCACTAAACTGGAGCACCAGAAACACTCTTTTTATACTGCTCTTAAAAGATTTACGAGGGCCTTAATACCAGAATTGCTCAATGATTAAAATAACACTAGCACTATTATAATATTTGTTTATTTTCACAAGTTTAAATATCAGTATAATGTAAGTCAAAATATTCTACATGTTTTATATGCTGTATCTACTCGTGAATGTGCAATTAAACTCAAAAGTTGATTTCTATTTTACAGATACAACAACTAGACAATCAACATTTCCAAGTACTTACAAAACTTCATATACTACAAGCAAATTAACTACGTCATCCATCAAATTCTTAACCAAAGAGGTTTCATCATATATGACTTCTGAATATACTGATTATACCAGTGACTTCATCACTAACTCCATTATATCTGATACTACCAATGAGTATAATACAGACTCTACAATATATGACACAACTACTGATTATACCACGGACTTCATGATATCTGACTCTATTAGATATTCCTATGACTCAATAATATCTACTACTTCTTCTGAATATTCCACTTACACCAAAATGTCTGATACTACAATTGAATTTTCATCTGACTTCATCATATCTGACACAGCAACTGATAATAGTACTGACTCCATTATATCTGATACTACTACTGAATATACTACTGACACCATTATATCTGACACTACCACAGAATTTACCACTGACTCCATTATATCTGACACAACTACTAATGAATATACTACTGACTCCACTATATCTGACACAGCTACTAAATACATAAATGACTCAATGAAACCTTATACTAGTACTGAATATACAACTGACTCCATCATATCTGACACAACAATTGAAATTAATACTGACTCGATTATACCTGATACTACTACTGAATATAGTACTGACTCCATCAAATCTGAAACTACAACTGAATATACTACTGACACCACTATATCCGACACTACCACTGAATATGGTACTGGCTTCATTATATCTGACACTACTACTAACAATTATACTACTTACTCCACTAAATCTAAAACTACTGATGACTATACTACTGACTTCACTATATCTGACAGAGCTACTAACGAATATACTACTTATTCTTCTGGATCTAAAACTACTGATGACTATACTACTGGCTTCACTATATCTGACACTGTTACTAACGAATATACTACTTATTCTTCTGGATCTAAAACTACTGATGACTATACTTCTGACTTCACTATATCTGACAGAGCTACTAACGAATATACTACTTATTCTTCTGGATCTAAAACTACTGATGACTATACTACTGACTTCACTATATCTGACAGAGCTACTAACGAATATACTACTTATTCTTCTGGATCTAAAACTACTGATGACTATACTACTGACTCCACTATATCTGACAGAGCTACTAATGAATATACTACTTACTCCACTAAATCTAAAACTACTAATGACTATACTACTGACTCCACTAGATCTGACACAGCTACTAACAAATATACTACTTACTTTACTAAATCTAAAACTACTGATGACTATACTACTGACTCCCCTATATCTGACACTACGACTGAATATACAACTGACCCCATCATATCTGAAATTACGACTGAATATACTACTGACACCATTATATCCGACACTAGCACAGAATTTACCACTGACTCCATTATATCTAACACAACTACTAATGAATATACTAATGACTCCACTATATCTGACACTGCTACTAAATACATAAGTGACTCAATGAAACCTTATACTAGTTCTGAATATACAACTGAATATACAACTGACTCCATCATATCTGACACAACAACTGAAATTAGAACTGACACTATTATATCTGACACTACCACTGAATATACAACTGACTCCATTATATCTGACACTACGACGGAATGTCCATGTGACTCCATCATATCTGAAACTACGACTGATTATACAACTGATCCCATCATATCTGACACAACAACTGAAATTAGAACTGACACCATTATATCTGACACTAGCACAGAATTTACCACTGTCTCCATTATATCTGACACAGCTACTAATGAATATACTACTGACTCCACTAAATCTAAAACTACTAATGACTATACTACTGACTCCACTATATCTGACACAGCTACTAACGATTATACTACTTACTCCACTAAATCTGAAACTACTGATGACTATACTACTGACTCCACTATATCTGACACTGCTACTAAATACATAAGTGACTCAATGAAACCTTATACTAGTACTGTATATAGAACTGACTCCATTATATCTGACACTACTACAGAATATACCACTGACTCCATTATATCTGACACAACTACTGACTCCACTATATCTAAAACTAATAATGACTATACTACTGGCTCCACTTTATCTGATACTGCTACTAAATACATAAATGACTCAATGAAACCTTATACTAGTACTGAATATACAACTGACTCCATCATATCTGACACTACAAGTGAAAATAGTACTGAATCGATTATACCTGATACTACTACTGAATATACTAATAACTCCATTACATCTTATATTACTAGTGACTACATTATATCTGATACTACTATAAAACGTACCACTGAATATACCATTGACTCAATTTTATCTGACCCAACTTCTAAATATACTACTGAGGTCACAGTTGATGATACAAATATATATTCTACAGTCTCTATTACGCCTTTTACTACCAAATATATTACTGACACCTTTACACCTGCCTCTGCTGCTGAATATACCACAGGCTCCATCATATCTAACATTATTACTGAATATACAACAGATTCTGTCTTATTGGTCATTACCAATGACTCTGCTACATCTGACAATACTACTAAATATACTACTAACTCAATACCATCAGAGACTACTACTAACTATACTTCTGAGCTTACATCTGACACTACAATTGAAACTGTTGCAACCTTTTCTACTGGGACCACAGCTCAACTGTCTTCTAAACCTTACATATCATCTACCACCAAGGATTTTACACCAAAAACAACTGGACTTCACCTAAGTAGCTACACTTGGCGTCCTGCTACTAACGGTCAGTCTTTACATGTTTATTACATTGAGATAAAATGGTAGACATGCAAATAATGTCCTTGCTATTTTCATAGATAATTAATGGTAATTTCAGAAAAATCATGGTACAATTTTATCAAAAAGTGACTTTGTATAATTAGTTACTGTGTTATAGAGTTAATATAAAGCATCTCATTTATTTATTGCATTTCTTTGTATATTTCTCTTTACGTTTTACTGTGTGTTGGCAGAAAGTCACATTATCTCTCCTAAGAGAAACAGATAATGTTAAATGCACTATATAGACAGAAAATCATTTGGACCTCCTCTAGAAGACTTGTGCTGCTCAAATTGTGTTAGTGAATTTATTTATTAAAAGTTTTTTTTATATGGTGCCCACACACTATACAGCCTTCTACAGAGAACACTTAATTATCTACATCAGTTCCCACCCCAGTGGAGCTTATGAACATACAAACTCTGCACAAACTAGGCCCTGGTCAGATTGGAACCGACGACTGTTGTCCTGTGAGACAGCAGCGCCAACCACTGTGCCACCGTACTACCCCAAGTGTATAAACATATATATATATATATATATATATATATATATATATACATATATATGTATATACATATATATGTATTGCATAAGTGACATTAATACATTCCTAAAATCCTCTAAATTATATCTGTATAAATAGCGGGTTCTGATGTCACCATTCCAGTGATAATTTGGACCAAGGACCAGTTGCAGATGCACGACCGGGGCCTACTAAAGCAACGCGCCACCTGGCAAGACGTCTCCGTCTGGAACCGTCTGTGGCCACCGCCTTCACTGGAACCACTAGGCGGACTTGATGGAATTCAGAGTCAGGCACCCAAGTGGAACTGAAGGAACAAAACCCGGAACTCAAATGGGCCGTGCTGCACTGCCCATGGGGTACCCTATCACTGCCTCAGTAACTCTGTGTGACCCAGGGAACTATGGGTCAGGAAAATTAACGTGTATTCTACACCTAACTGTATGTGATTCGATCTAACTCTCTACTTCCACAAAGGAATGGATAAACACAAGGGAGAGGACAGGAAAAAAGAGCCTACCTTTAATGGGGGCCTGACGACTTGCATCTGGAAGAGACTTTTAAAACACAACCATACACAATACACAATTCTATATTACCACACTAGTTCAATAACACGTTACTACTGTTTGGAATGGTCTGAGAATGGCAGGCACTTAGGACAACTAGCTAATAAGCCTAGTACACAACACAAGGTCCTCTGCACTCACCATATACAGACTGGGGTGCAAGAGGTGGTTGCCCACATTGTATAGACAAGAAAACAGGGATACTCTGCACTCTCCAAACACATAATTAATGCTATATCAAGTACTGTTCTATATTAAAAACAGGGAATGTTAGTTCCACATATTGCAATATATGTTTAAGCTGACCAACTCACGCCAAAGTCTTCCCTGTTTTTAATATAGAACAGTACTTGATATAGCATTAATTATGTGTTTGGAGAGTGCAGTTTTCTTGTCTATACAATGTGGGCAACCACCTCTTGCACCCCAGTCTGTATATGGTGAGTGCAGAGGACCTATGTCTGTTTTTGTTTATACAATGTAAGTCCCATGACTCTTGCACCCCATTCTTTACATTAATTAATTCCAACTTGTGTCAGGTGAGTCCCAGGTCTCCCATGGCTGCTAGTGCTAGGGAAAGACTTGCCTTTAAAAGCTGTGTGCAGGTAAGTCTTAAGCCCAGATAAAATAGCATAGCATTTGATCATGTTAGGACTGACCAGAATTGGAAGACTTTGGCGTGAGTTGGTCAGCTTAACATATATTGCAATATGTGGAACTAACATTCCCTGTTTTTAATATAGAACAGTACTTGATAATTATGTGTTTGGAGAGTGCAGAGTATCCCTGTTTTCTTGTCTATATAATGTGGGCAACCCCCTCTTGCACCCCAGTCTGTATATGGTGAGTGCAGAGGACCTATGTCTGTTTATATATATATATATATATATATATATATATATATATATATATATATATATATATATTTATTAATATTAGATATTATATTATATTATATTAGATATTTATATAAATATTATATATATATATATATATTAATTACAAATGTAATGTTCTTTCAGCACATACGCTACATGCAATGGATTTTTATAGTTTCTTCGTTGCATACAGTTAATTTGTGCTATCTAGCGGCAAGCATACATATAACTTTAAAAGCAAAGATTATCATTCATCACTATCAGTCAGCACTTAACACCTGCTCTGTAGTGGGTGCAAATGATACAGCTGAAATCAAGTGTAATTTACAAGACACCCAGGACTTGAATCGGCCGCATATGTTAGTCGGCCCCCCCTTCCACCTCTCAGGTCGTAGGAAGTCGTAAGTGTAATTCGTGTACAGACATGAATTGCATTTATTGTCGTAATATCCATTTCTGGGCATGCAGAGAGCTATTTCACGCAAGATACGCTAAGCAAACGGACGTACATCCGAAAATTAATCAGGTCCTGTGTTTTCAGCTTCGAGGGAAAGCTAGTGTTATTTACAAATATTTATCATAGCCTGTACTTGATAAACCTTATTCATTCTCTTCCTCATTTCTCCATACCCTTGTAACTGTAGCTAATAAACTGTTGTTGTCCCATAATTACAAGCTGTTGTTCTTACATTTTAATGTCTTTCTATTAAGGGTTTACCTGTGGCTTTGGTTATTATTATGATGACACTAACTGCATTTGCACAAAATACATCCATGGGAGCAAGTGTGAATTCATCAGAAATGAGATAAGGCCAGGTATGTATCAAGACGTCTGTTAAGCTACATAGAGGAAAATGTAATTACATTGATTTAAGAATATTAACTTACATTGCTCAAAAGTGCAAAGCTGCACTAAAATCATAGTAACCAATCAGACCTTTGCTTTCATTGTCTAATTTGCATTAGGTAGATATTAGGCAGTTGCTGATTGATTAATTGATGTTAGTGCAGATTTACAGCTAATTGCAAAGTTAGCAAACAATCATAAATGGCTTAAGCACCAAGGTTTCCTATTCTTTAAAATATTATTTAATGACTGTTATAATAATGTACATATCAGTTTTGTATGTTTATTAACGTCTTTCCAAGAAAGTGATCCTTTTTGATAACCTAAGTTTGTGGTGGTGCTTGGAACCCTGATCTGGTAAATGTCTTTAACCTCCATCCAATTCGTGTCCTGGAAATTGCCCTACAGTAGCTATAAAAGTGTCAAAAATTAACTTCTCTTGGGACAGCACTGAATGCACTGGTTTGCTGTAGCCTCTGAGGATGAAATTGGTTATTGGTTGTTGGACTTTGGTGAGATATGGTGTCAACATGATATGTTGTGAACACAGCACTCACTTCTTAATATAGTTATGTGTGAGTACACCCCATGTAGACTCACAGGGCCTGATTAATTAAGGCACACAAAACGAACATATTGAGAAAGACACAACGCACCGCTGGATATGTGGAATATAATGTCCCAGCAGGAAGCACAGAAATAAAACTATTCAAGTTTTGTCTCTTGTTAATACTATAGGCATTGATTATATAAACATTATTTTTAAAACAATTTCATGAAATACATTTTTCAGGATGTTATTATTGTCTACTGTACATAAAATACATTTTTAAATTTGCTGCTGATTGCAAACACATGTTCTAGCATGTATACACAACCATCCTCACTATCACTCAGCACTTACACCTGCTCACCTGGTGCAAGTGATACGGCTGAAAGACACATGTCATAGAGATTCCCAAAGCTTGAATTGGACTTGGATTGCTGCATGTGTTTGAGCTTGGTATGCTCTTACTGTAAATTGATTGCAATCATTCGCCCCTTCCCTGTCCCCTTCCGCCCATGGAATCGCAGCCTTTTGTAACTGTCCTTTGCGCTTGAAGAGGAATTGCATATACTTGCATGCTCTGGTGTATTGTCTGCATTTACTTCCTTAATGAATCAGGCCCACAGTGTCATGGTCCCCACCAGCAATACATCTCCCATACATATGTCTGTAGTTTTGGCTGGGTGGAACAAATAGTTTGAAGAAATTATTTGCAGCAAATTAGATTCAAGCTGTAGCCTAATATTTGATCCTCACCCTAAATTGGCTCAATTTTACTTGTCTTATAGATTAAGACCTTAATATGCAGTTGGCTATAAGGAAGGCACTTTTGTGTAAATCATACATTACAAGTTCACTGTTCAAATGCTTTTGAGGGCATAAACAAGTGTTTGTATTAAAAAATAGAAACTTCTTGGTATCGTGCTAGGGAACCGACTATAATGTAATTTATAATAAGCTTTTTATGTTTTCTTACAGATAAAGTCATTATTAAAATTGATGTCACTGTCTTTATTGAAAATGTAAATTACACAGCTGATCTGAATAACACAAGTACTGATGCATATGAAAACTTCATATTACGATTTCTTCAGCAGGTAGGTACATTATACATGTATATAGTAGCTTTCCTCATTGGGGTGAAGACTGGTATAATGTTATGTAGTCATCAGGTTCAGCACACCTAAGGCCTCTGCCTTCTAGTGTATCATACTGTGGGGCTCAGCATCGTTACTGGCATGGTAATGGTGAGCAGATGGCTGTCATACAAAGGCGATATAGAGAATATTACAGAATTATTGTATTGATGTTCATAGTTTATTACAAGTCAAACAAGAATTAGATGCAGCTGAGCCTAAACCTTGATAATACGGGTGTAGTACCAATTAACGGTACTGACTAGAGAAGAAGACCGCAGGAGGATACCAAATGCATAGTAGAGCGGCCTGAAAAAAAAAAAATGGGACAACTCGCTGTGTTGGCGATTGTGCAAGATGACGTCATCACAAACTGCGAATTGTCTTAAAGCGTCAATGGACGGTCTCAGCTGTCATTGATGTAATAGAGTATTATTTAAGGGGTTAGGGGTATTAGGGTTAGAAGTTAAGGTTAGAGGTAACCTTCACCCTAACCCTAAACTCTAAAATAATACTTACATTACATCAATGACAGCTGGGTCCGTCCATCGATGCTTTAAGACAAGTTGCGGTTTGTGATGAAGTCATCTTGCACAGTCGCCAACACAGCGAGTTGTCCCATGAAGACATCTGCATCCTGGTAAGTAGGTTTTTATTCAGGTAGCTCTACTATGCATTCGGTGTCCTCCTATCGTCTTGTTCTTTGTCGGGGTAGTCAGTACCGTTAAACTGTCCACCACTGGATAATACAGAATAATGAATAATAATGTACAAATGGACACCTCCTTATCTTCTCTTGTTTAACTGCATATGTACGTGAAAGACTGTAAGTCTAGGTAGCACACTGGAGGTTTTTCAGTCCATTATTGGGCCAATTACCCGATAAGCGACTGCTCGGTCAAACATCGCATTAGTTTGTATAATAACATGATGAATGACAATCGTTCCAAAACGCCCATTGTCGTTTCATTTGGTTGGTCGTACTGTTTAATAATCTCATTCCATTCACCTTCTGATCATGTAGTGTGTATGCACTCGTGATCACGATCTCCATACAGTATACAGAGTTGTGGTCTTTTCAGTCGATGCTGGCAATGAATATGTCCTGGTTACTAAATGTAGCGAGTGCTGTAGATGGAATAGTTTGTTCGTTCTGAGGCTAAAAAATTTGTTTCAGAGTCACAGAAGCTAACAATATTTGTAAGGATATGTAAGGATAGATATAACAGCTGGTATTGATCAGTGTGACAGGACTGAATGGATGAGGACCAGATGAAGAGCACAGGTCTGAAGGTAAATTGTGTGTATGCATGAATTGTCCGACCGGTCAGACCTTCAGTCGTAGGTACAATCATAGTAGATAACAGATTGGTTAGAAAACTCTCCAATGTGTACCTAACCTACTTTGTAAATGTGTCCAATCTTGCAACAGGATCTCATCCTTACTCATACCCATCCAACATGTTACTAATATAAACTCAAATCTAAGTACTGCTACCTGTGTTCCTGTTCATTAATTAGAAATTCTTCACATTCAACAGCTATAACAGTTATTTGCATAGGCATTTTGGAGATTTTGTGTAAACTGCTTTTTCATTCACACATCTGCTTGCCAAGCAGTTTTTTGTGCCCAGAGTTTCTTATTGAAAATCTGAATATTTATGGGTCTATGTAATAAGTCACATATGGAAGAAAGAGATTCTCATTTCTACTCTTTCCTAATTATAAACCTCCTCCCTGTTACATGGCTGTTCACTGGGGAAGTGCAGGAGGAGGAGTTGTTGTGGATCTACAGTGCACATGCAGGGCAATGAGATTCAGCATTGCCATGTGACTGTTGTATTATTTCCTTCTCTCCTCTGTGCTACAAAATCCTCATTCAGAGGTGGCAGAAGTCTTCCCACTTTTTGGAGTAGAGCTCTATTATATGAAAAACAATTATAGCACCACAAACAGAGCAATGTGGCAGCTCAAGGGCTCTATATACATTATTACATAGAGCCATTAGAAGAACCAAAAATAATATATGTTCAGGCGCTCTAATATAAATTACTATCAATATCTGGCAGGATCAAGTGCAGCTGAAAAATGGGCAAGGTCACACCCACAATAAAATATACAAAAAGGAAAAACAACTAGTGCAATATAACCCCCAGAGGTGAGTTTAAAATAATGTAATATCTCAAGTAATCAAACCGGCATGTGGAATGGTATAACAATCATATTTATTACAAATTATATAAAAATAATTTTTGCACCAATTCTTTAATATAATTCGTAATAAATATGATTGTTATATCATTCCACATGCCGGTTTGATTACTTGAGATATTACATTATTTTAAACTCACCTCTGGGGGTTATATTGCTCTGGTTGTTTTTCCTTTATATAGAGCCATTAGACTATGGCGGAGCTCTGTGCCAGAAGTGGAGCACTGGAGCTCTATATACATTAGTACATAGAGACCCATATTTGGTTTTAATTGCAGTTGCTAATAATGAATGGTGACATTTTGAAGAAATCACCAGAATCTGTATTAATATTGAGAAAAAATTATTTTGCTTTTACAGGGAAAACTATACCTCTGACATTGGTAAAATTTCTATTTTATTTTCCAGATGAATTATTTCTACTTAAAGAAAATTCCCCACTTCAAGGAAGTCAGAATTCTTTCTATAATGTAAGAACCAGAAAGTTCTCAATGTTTCCCTGAACGCTCTGACGCCAAACAGCTCCTGAACCTTCCTGTCAGCATAGTCCAACAATTACAGTACAATATATCCTGAGGTGATCTCTTGTAAATTAAGTAATTATAATGCTATTAGACAGGGCTGTAACCAGGGCTGCATGATAGGGGCGATTGACCAGGTCACAACGCTAAAGGTGGGCGCAGTTTATAAATATTTTAGTTTCATTTGCTTACAATTGAGTTCTAGGGGCGCGGTATATTTAATTCTCGCTTCAGGCGCAAAAAATTTAAGTTCTACTATTAGTTGCCACTGGGAAGCTCTGTTACCAACGTTATTGAACATCAAAGTGACTTCTAGTATACTTAATATTAAATTAAACAACAGACACATTCATATAGCATAATAACACCCAAAGACAGATTGTCTGACTGACAGAACCTGGCAGAGAGACAGACAGATGGAGACTGACCACCACTTCCTCACATTGCTGAACCCAATACAAGCAGATGCCTCTAGACTGCCCAACTACTTGATGCCATATCAATGTGATACTCTAACTAACAGATCCA
Source organism: Mixophyes fleayi (assembly GCF_038048845.1). Classification (NCBI taxonomy): domain Eukaryota; kingdom Metazoa; phylum Chordata; class Amphibia; order Anura; family Limnodynastidae; genus Mixophyes; species Mixophyes fleayi. The sequence goes on along the minus strand of NC_134405.1, from coordinate 31,161,941 downwards.
AAAGATAGAGTTACAGTTATCTGTTGCTCCTTTGTTGTTCCTCAATGCTCCAACACTACTGTAGTTAAGCAGAGTGATACAGTGTATGTAGGACACACATCTTTACAGACAGAGCTGTGCAGAGCTTAATCTAAATTAAAGTTTCTGTGCAGCTGTTTCCATTTTATATTAGTATTAGAATTTTACACATTAATCTGGGGACACTGGCACATCACTTCAATCTATACACTGGAATAATGTTTTCATAAAAAAAACAACAGGTCAGAAATGGATGATGTTAAAAAAATAATATATTATTACAGTTCTCATTTATTAAATTAAGCGACAATTTGTCATTGTCTTGGCTAAAAAGTTTTTTCACACACTTTCCCATATTTTTGAATAACAGTTATTGATGGCTATTCTTTGTTCATTCAGTCTCTCAAGGAAAGCCAAGGTAGAATTCCATCTAACTGGAAGATCATATATGATATTGTAGCAAATTGATACAGTGACTGAGTGACCACTGAGCCCAGACGGACCACCCCCCGCAGGATTTTAAAGGGGGTTCCCCCCCGGGAAAAAAAAAATAGAGAGAGCTGATGCGCAGCAGCTCCATTTCGGCGGCACTGTATTGTACAGCAGCCGCAGCGCTGTAATAGAAGCGTCCGCGGCGGTGCTGTATTGTACTACAATACAGCACCGCCGCAGACACTTCTCTGACAGCGCCGCGGCTGCTGTACAGTACTATGTAGGGGCACTGTTTAGCCCCCGATGTTTGCGGAGGGGAGGGGTTTCTGGAGAACCAGAACCCCCCCCCCCCCTGCGTGCGCCTCTGCACTAGGGACTAGGAAATAGAGAAACTTGTTACCTTGAAGGGGTGGCAATCAAAGCTCAGACAGAAAGCCAATTAAAAATAAAACAAGTCTATTTTGGTATAAATGCCCTCCAGAAATTAAACAGCAAAACAAAGCGCTGAACTGTTCAACTTCAGAAGAGAAATCACAGGGTTACATAAAAGGAAAGTAATAATCTGCACAGTTTGGCCACAAGTTCATTACAAGTTATCCTAGAAATGGAGCAACTTCAGCACAGGAACTTTTGACAGTAGGAATGAGGTTGTGACATATGCAGTAAACTATTTTAATAGAGGATTGGATGACTTGGAATGCTACTAATTTAATTATTACACATTATAGTGGTTAAGTGTGGAAAAGTTAAGTCTCATTCAGAAAAGTTGTTATTATTATTATTATTATTATTGAACTTGATGGACATGTGTCTTTTATAAACTCAATGTATATGACATAATTTTGAGACAATGAGAAGCGTGTTATTGCTAATAAAGTGCCATCATATTCTTAACCAGTTAAGTTCATCATATTCAGCAATAGACATCTATATATTTTGCCCACTTTTATTGGTGCATATACATACACAGGGTGAAACTCTCTCTGATTAAGTTCATGGACCATCTGTACTATTGGTGATTATTGTGAAGAGTTGGTCACAAAATGGCAGAAAATTATTCTAATAAAAAAGAGCAGGAAAAAATAGCATATCTCTACACGCATGCAGAGCGATACACATCTCGAGATGTGCCCAGCCCTGCAGCAGGTGCAAAAGATACACCTCCTAACAGGCGTATATGCATAGTTTTGCAGGATTGCATGAGCCACATATGTCCCACTCTCCAACAGCTGGGCATTGGTGATAAACCGGTTGGCAGCTTGGTGGGATTGGTAATATTTTTCTTTTTATCATAAGAACTTAAGTGAATTAGTGGAGTGTGATTCTAGAGAGAGTCAGCATCCTAATTTACCAGAGATTACGCTCAAGGCTTACTAAATTTTAAACGACATACTGCGCAAATAGTTTCTGTCCCCCCCACCCCCTTTCTTGATTTCTTTTCTATTATTTATTTGGTGGAAGTGTGAGGTCCAGGATGGCCACGGACTATAAGCAGGTGAAAAAGGATGAGCTTTTGGCTTTGTGTTTCGACAAAGGAACTGTCATCTCTGGCAGGAACCGAGAGCAACGGATTTAAGCGCTAGTGGAGACTGATCAAAAACTAAGAGTCGGAGGAGTCAGTGGAGATAACCTCTCTGCTTCAGGAGAGCAGTCAGCACTGGACATTACCACAAATACCTCTGTTCAACAAAGTGAGGCGTCTATCCTGGTCAGTTACCCTCACACTGCTGTCAAACAGCTGAAGGATGCTGATCCTGCAACATCGCTGCAGCTGATCCAGCAACTGACAAGAGGCTGCCAAACACCACTCTGCTGCAGACCAGGAAACTGCTGAATGCCGTGCAGGCAGGGATACTGCCGAGCGCCGCGCTGCTGCAGACAGGGAGGGTCCCACAACAGAGCATCAAGCCAATGCGAACACCAGCTGGAACTAGCCAGACTCAACAGCCAGTCGGCGGACTGAGCTTCGGATAGGAAAATACCCAGGCACGACCAACCCCTGTTGGAAAAGGACGGCGACCTTGATACATTGCTGAGGGGATTTGAAAGGACTTGCCGACAGTTTTAGCTGAACCCCAGGGAGTGAGCCAGCTAATTAACTCCTTTACTGAGAGGGAAAGCTTTGCAAGCGTTTGCAGACCTTCCCTAGGAACTGGATGGCAATTATGTCGCAATTAGGAAAGCCTTGTTACTTTGTTTCAACATAACTCCCGAGGCTTATCGATGGAAGTTCAGAGAATCAAGACGCAGTCCCTCTGATACCTATACTGGACTGTTAGTGTAATTATCATCCATGATACATCAATGGATTGTGGGATTGCAGATACTGGATTATGATAAAATAAAGGATTTTATTCTCCAGGAGCAGTTCCTCACACTATGCCCAGTTGCGGTGACAAAATGGGTTGTGGATCCTAAGACATCGCAAGAGGCTGCTAGCCTAGCCGACAAGCACACAGTTACCATGGCTCCTGTAACGAAGGAGAGTTGGGGGGCACCAGGGCAAACTATGTGGTTTGAGAGGGAACCTTGAGATTATCCCTGAGTTCCCCGTCAAGCAAACTAGCTGTTGCTGCACCTTTAAGGGGGACAGGGGGAAAACCTGTTTTGGCAACTGGCCGCAGGTGTTTTACATGTGATGAAGTGGAGCACATCAGTGTCAATTGCCCCAAAAAGAAGAAAACAACTCCTTCTCCTGCGGGCGGCCAGGCAGGGAAGCAAGTGCCAGCCATCCTGTGTGCAGGAGGACTCCAAGAATGCCCCAGAGACAATCTGCAAGTGGTTAAGGTAGGACACAAAGTCGCATTTGGGTTGTTAGACTCTGGCGCAGACCTAACTCTTGTACATCCAGCTAGTGAGCCCAGAGAACATTATTCCCAGGAAGACTATTGCTATGCAAGGAGTGGGGTGCCTACATTCTGCAGTACCCCTAGCCAGACTGTAGCTAGATTGGGGATCTGGCAGAGAAGTATGAGACTTTGGGGTACTAGACAATCTGCCTGCTACAGTACTGTTGAGAACAGAACAAAGAGCAAAAGAGAGTATGTATAGAGGGGCACTCTAGGGGTTACATTGGTAATATGAGCAATCAGAACGAAAAAAAAAGTTTGCCTTTGATAAAGCCAATTAGCGAAACGCGCGTTAGGCGTTTCTGTGTTGTGCTGTCTTGTCAATCTGTTACAGTATCTCTACCTCAGTGCTTTTTATAACTAAGTACTGTTTTCAGTTAGGGGGCAATAACGCTACTACTTATTCCTCATTAAGGTTAGATTGTCTATGCACATAATATGCGGGTCATAAAGGCTGCATAATTGAATCCTCCACAGGGAACCCCGCGTTATACTAACAGTTCTGATCACATCAAGCAGAACTACTTATAGAGGCTACATTATAGGGCTTTTACAGGGAATCCCGTGCTAGATAGGCAGTCTTTCACTATATATAGCAGTACTACCCACAGAGGCTGTATAACAGGGTCCTTCACAGGGAATCTAGCTGCTATAATAACAACCAGTCTCGATCCTACAAAGCATTGCAATTCACAGTGGGTTTTCTGAATCCTTAAACCACACCTATGGTATATTAATCACCCACTATTGTATAGGTGTTATTTAGGATTTTATAATCCCTCTAATATAGTCTCCATGTAACACATCACACTATATTCAATTGTGTTATATGAATAGCTTATTCAACTCCATTTAGAGTATAAATTTACATTACAGTGTGCTATTATTGACACATATTTTTAATAAGGTTATAATTGTATTAACACTTAACTTTCCCCCTAGGCATTTTTTCATTATGCCATTGATAGGTTTAGATAACAGTTATGTTGACTAAAATACTAAGGGTATTTTACCCATACTAGAGATGTTAGACAGCTACACAGTTTAGCAGTTAATACTGCTTCTTAATAGTATTTTCATTTTGGTCACTATCAGTCACTTACATCTTTTAATACTTTCGCTAATTTTGTGTATTATCATTAATCCCGGATATTATATGGGATACTTGGTATTTTTAATGTATATCAATAAAGTTATGCTCCTTTTAATAAACAATTTTTTTTCGTTCTGATTGCTCATATTACCAATGTAACCCCTAGAGTGCCCCTCTATACATACTCTCTTTTGCTCTTTGTTCTGGTTCGAAATGTTATAATATGTGAGGGTGCACCAAAACTCAGAGGTTTATATAATAGGTTATACCTATCCTTAATCTAAAATATCTCTGAAAGGGTTCTCCCAGTGCAGTCTACAACCTTTTAGCACAGTACTGTTAAGAACTGATTTAGGAAGGATGCATGCTGCTTATATAAATGAAAGTGCTGTCATTTTTGATGCACTGGTGCAAACTAATCCTATTCTTTCCCAGGATTCTACTGACCAGCATAACATGAGTGCAAACATATATAATGAAATTTCATGTGCTGCTGAGAATACACATGCATATTTGAATAGTACCCCATGCATATTTGAATAGTACCCAAATGTGATACTATGTCTGCTAATGTTTTAGGCAAGCAGGTCAATTTACATGTGCTCAATTCTGAAGGTGACCCAAAGTGTGAAAATTTATCAAATGTAGTAGCAGTAGTGACCTGGAGAGCAGCACAGAGGAGCTGTGCATTAACCCCTGCAAGTGTGGAGGGAAGTTCACTAGAAACTAATCCCCCTCCACCCCCTCCCTCACTATATAAGCTGCAGATTCAGTCAGTGATTTGAATGAGCGACCTCATGTTTTGTGCAACACTGATAAGCTCAGAAGTGACACTTTCAAAGTAGAACAAAACACTGATCCCGGTTTATCATCAGTGAGGGAGGGGATTAGTCAGTCCTGCCTTGAAGGCGAAGATAGAATTTTTTGGGAAAATGGCCTTTTGTGCAGAGAGAAAAATATCATGAGTATGCATCCAGATGTAATTGCTGAAGGGTGTGGTATGAATTTACGTCACTGATAATTCCGGCATACATTCCAATGACAAAAAAATCACAAAGACTGTAACAGCGACCAGATTAAAATTTCCACTGACTGTATAATAGACTGTCAGTATATCCGGCACTTCAGATGACCTTCACACCTCAACAGCGACTTTCCCAAATATGTACATTGAAAAATCACGTCACTACTAACGGACAGACTGATTTTTTTGTCGTTGGGATGTGTGTCAGAAATATCAGTGGCGCTAAAGTAACAACCACCGTTGCTGAAAGGCAACTAGTTGTACCTCAGACCTATAGGGAGAGGTTGCTGAAAGTAGCCCATGAGATACCCCTAACAGGACATTTGGGTGTTGCCATAACTAAAGCTCATTTAGTACATAATTTTACTGGCCTGGCATGCTGACTGACATAGCTAAGTTCTGCCACTCATGAAATGTGTGCCAGGTTGTTGGGAAGTCTGGTGATGTGGGGAGGGCCCCTCTCATTGCCCTGCCTGTCATATCAGAACCCTTTGAATGGGTTGCTGAAGATATTGTGGGTCCCCTAGCCATTCCCAGTAGCTCAGGGATAGAGTACATTCTGACTGTAGTGGATTACGCTACTAGGTACCCAGAAGCTGTAGCTCTTTCCTCCATTCTCTCAGACAAGGTAGCAGATGCCCTTATAACTATTTTCTCCATGGTGGGGTTCCTAAAAGAAATGTTACATGATCAAGATACCCAGTTCATATCTAACTTCATGCAGAGTCTTTGTAAAAAGATGCAGGTGAATCATTTAATTACTTCCCGTATCACCCGCAGGCCAATGGGCTGTGCGAATGCCTTAATAGCACCCTAAAACAAATGCTTAGGACTTTTGTGCAGTCGCAGGGAAAAGACTGGGAGAGGTTCATGCTGCATCTCCGCTTTGCATACCGCGATGTACCCCAAGAATTCACTGGCTTCTCACCCTTTGAACTACTGCATGGGTGCCGGGAGCATGGCCCCTTAGATTTGCTTAGGGAAGAGTGGGAAGGGAAATTGATCAGGTAAAAATTATAGTCCTTAACGGGGATGGCACAGAGCAACCTGAAAGCTGAGCAGGCAAAACAGAAGCTGTGGTATGACCGCAATGCGACAGAAAGCATATTTGAGGTGGGGCAAAAGGTTCTGATCCCTATGTGGCAGAACAAGTTGCAGGCTGCCTGAGAGGGCCCCTACACCATAGTACAATGCATTAATGATGTTAATTATATAGTGGCAAAAGATGAGGCAGAAGGCATATCACATCAACATGCTCAACGCTTATCATAACAGGGAAGCTTGTGTATTAGCTGTGTGTAGCTTGCCTGAGAGTGATCAGGAGTCTGACCCCTTGATAGATTGGTAGATTTAGCAGCTGCTGCCAAAGAGGCAGGGTCTCTAGCAGATGCCCATTGCAGTGAAGAGCTGTCTGACTCTCAGCTATCAGTCCTGGAAAAACACCCTTGATCACACATCATGTAAACACAGGCAACCAATCCCCCCTCAGACAGCCACCATATCGTATTTCCCTAGAAGTGCTAGAAGCAATGAAACTGGAAATAGATGAGATGTTGCAGCTAGGGGTAATTCAAAAGCCTCACAGTTCTTGGGCTGCTCCAGTGGTACTGGTCCCAAAGAAATGTGGGGGCACCCGGTTCTATGTAGACTATAGGAGGTTGAATGACGGCACAGTATTTGATGCCTATCCTATGCCCAGGATAGATAAATTGCTAGATCACCTTGTCCAGGCACACTTCATCATTATCATGGATCTCAGTAGAGGGTACTGGCAGATCCCACTGTCATCCAAGGCACATGAGCGGTCCGCATTTATCATCCCATTTGGGCTGTTTGAGTTTTTGGTCAGGCCCTTTGGAGTGAAAAATGCCCCTGCGTCCTTCCAGCGCCTGTCCTGCTAGAGGGCCAGGAGGGACATGCAGTTGCCTACCTGGATGACACTGCGGTGTTCAGCCAGACCTGGGAGGAGCACCTGATCATCTGAATACTGTGTTAGGCCGAATTACTGAGGCATGTCTGACTATCAAGCCAAAGAAGTGCCAGCTTGACATGCATGAAGTGCAGTACTTGGGGCACAGTGAAGACGGAGGTGAAGGGGGAGCACCCTTTCATTTTCCTAAGTAAAAAATTACTCCCCCAAGAGGTGGCTTATGCTCTCATTGAACGAGAGTACCTAGTCATCGTATGGGCACTTCAAAAGCTACAGCCCTACCTGTATGGATGGGATTTCACTATTATTACAGACCATAATTGTCTAAGCTGGCTAAATAGAGTTTCTAGGGATAGTGGAAAGCTGTTAAGATGGATCTAAATTTTGCAGCAATACAACTTCACCATTCAGCAATGGAAGGGCGCAGAACATGGAAACGCAAATGGCCTCTCGCGCTAAAGGGACAGAAATGGTGAATGGGCAGGAGAGACAGTGACATGTCACAGTTCTCCGTTCCCTAGGTTTAGGGAGAGGTGTGACAATTATGTACTATTGTTACTTTCCCTTAATATTCAGGTATGACAATGTATATTGCAAGTAAACTTGTAATGTAATCTCAATGTGTGCCTTGCTAAATGACATGAGTCTGAACCTATGCAAGTGTCAATAATCTTTTGAATTTAGCAAGGGACATATAAGCATCTCTGAAGAATTTTTAGTATGCAGAGGATGTGGACCTGACTAGCTAAGCCGAACGAGAAGAGGTGAGAACTCAGGGCCTGTGAACATTCCAATTCTCAGGACATCCCTAGCTCACTTCAAAAGCCCTGTGACATTTGGAAGATCAATCTTTCCTTATTGATAGCTAAACTCCAAAAAAAAGGGGGGGGGGGTGAGAGCCATGTGGAAAAAGGTTTAAAATCCTTTGCTACCAAGACTGAAATGTCCCATATTTCTCAATTGTGTTCTCTCACACACACCAAGGGCTAGATTTACTAAGCTGTGGGTTTGAAAAAGTGGGGATGTTGACTATAGCAACCAATCAGATTCTAGCTTTCAGTTAATTAGTACCTTCTACAAAATGACAGCTAGAATCTGATTGGTTGCTATAGGCAACATCTCCACTTTTTCAAACCCGCAGCTTAGTAAATCTAGCCCCAAGTCTTCACTAGTAAGTAGTGACTCTGGTTAAATGTCCTATTTTATTTCTGAAACCTATCTGTGCAACTTATTGTATGTATTGTTATATACTTTTTTTAACGATGCCTTGGAAACATTTTTTCAGATTAAATAGATTTAATCTAGCGTGTTCTCCGTGATTTTTTGTGAATTTATGAAGGGCATGGAGGCTCATGCTACATGTGTATGTGATTTAAATGTGAAACACCATAATAAATCCTTTGTGGTGGCAGAAAAGGTGTATTCATTGCTAAGTGACTAAGGTGACGCCAGTCATGGCCAGCTGTTCAGATTGCTGTATCTGGGACAGGCTGGGCATTAATGACACGTGCAATATCCAGCAGGGATGAAATGTCATAAACCATCTTATTGCAAAGGTGACATCCTATCACAGTACCGCACTTGAAGTCAATGAACTCTTCAGAACGACTCATTTTCTATCACAAATGTTTGCAAATGGAGACAGCATGGCTAGATTGATTTTATACACCTCTGGTAACGGGTCAGATTGAAACACCTCAATTCAATAATTAACACGTGTGGCTAAATACTTTTTTCCATATAGTGTAGGTGACACAGCTTTAAAATACGCTTTTATGACATCACAACACCACTTATAGTCATCTTGTACTGTGCTATAAGTTTCTAAATGGTCTCCTGAGTTTGAGTCTTTGCTACGGATTTCAATGTGTACTAAACATTTTTGTTACTGAGTTGATGACTATAAAGAGATTTTGATATAATCAACAATCCAAAACCCAGAGTGAAGATAATGAAGTCAGTATTTCCAGCATACAATCCCAAACTGCACTTCTCAAGGGTTCTACTCTTTTCCCCTTCTGTTACATGAACTTACACTGATATAATTCCCCCATCTCCATCAGCAGTCAGATGGTTAAAATACAGAAAATGGAAAATCCAACACCCAATACAATTTTATTTATTTAAATACATTTTCTAGCCAAAGTTTGACTAAGAAAAAAAGATGTGTCTAGTAAAGATCCATTATTTTCCATTGCTAGGAAAGGAAGTGTTCGTGTGGATCATAAGGTCCTCCTGAGTGTTAATTCTACAAACGTCCTGTATGAATATGAAACTGCTGTGAAGCTACTTAACAAGACATTCAATGAAGAAAACTGCACATTTAGCGATCTAAGTGGTAAGACATATGTGGGAAAAATAAAGAGTGCAAAAAAAGGAGCCATCATTTTATTACTTTGTGTTATATGTATTCAAAAGTTCAGATTATGTGCATACGTGTAGTCTGATGCATCCCAGGGTGTACACAGATCTGCACAAGTAGCAGATGTACTAGGTTTACATCAGGAAGTACTGCAGGGCTTATTAGAGCTCAGTAACTGCATTATCACTTGTGGCCTGCAGATGACAACACACAACCCTTCCGTAGTATATTCTAGTGAGCACTGTTATATATAGACTATCCCGATGTCAGGATTTATGTGTAAACCCTGTACAGTTCTTGTATACAATGCATAGACGATCCATTTAATAAGTCAGTATACAGTATGTGTCAAATAAGGATGTAATAAACCCTAAAAATATTGAGTATTCCCCCCCTCACATAGCACATGATATGTAAAACATGTAAATCACAGGTCCTGAGGCAGGTCTTCAATTTTAACTAGTTTTCTTTTTCTCACTATGCCACCTTTTCTTACAGGGATATTGTGCTTTAATCAAAGTAAGACAATGATCAGCAATAAAGCAATTGATGTATCAGGTAAATATATAACTGGCTGTATATCGGTGCACACACTATATGAAACACACACACATAGCGGTAAGCCACAACATTAACACCTTGGGCTCTCTGACTGTGGCTATGCTGCCCCATACACAGCAAACTGTGATGCCCTGTGTGTTCTGACACTTTTCTATCATAGCCAGCATTAACTTTTTCCGCAAAATTGTGCTATAGTAGTTCTTCTGTGGGATTGGACCAGACTGGCTGCTCGCTCCCCACGTGCATCTATGAGCCTTGGTTGCCCATGACCTTGTCACCAGTTCACCATTTGTCCTCCCTGGGACCACATTGGTAGGTACTAACCACTGCATACCGGGAACACCCCAGAAGATCTGCCATTTTGCAGAGCCTCTGACCCAGTATTCTAGCCATCACAACTTGGCCCTTGTCAATGTAATTTAGTTCCTTACCCTTACCCATTTTTCCTGCTTCCAACATATCAACTTCAAGAACTGATTGTTCACTTGTTGCCTAATTACCCACTCTTTGACAGGTACCAGTGTAAAGATATGATCAATCAACCATCTTAATCTCCCATATTACCACCCTCTACACAGCTAACACAAGACAACAACCCTCTGACCAACATTGGTACACACACAGCCCACTCAGTACTTTTACCTTTGCATTCTAGCTGGTCCAGTGTGCTATATAATGTTGCACGTGTCCTTGTGTTTTAAACTCCCATTGTCCCATAGATTGTAAGCTTGCGAGCAGGGTTCTCTTACTTCTCTGTCTGTATGTATTACCCAGTATTGTTTTATTAATGTTTGTTCCCAATTGTAAAGGGCTACGGAATTTGCTGGCGCTATATAAATAAATGATGATGAATGTTATTGAATTCACTTGTCAGTGGTTTTAATGTTGTGGCTGATCAGTGTTTTAAGTACATAGGGCCATACTAGGAAGAAGCTGCTTACATTTTTGCGGTTAGTAAAATGACCTTTAAGTTTAAGATGAGCAGTGATTTTTTTCGAGAGGACACCTGTTAAAACTACTATTACTGTACAATTACTGCATTTATTAGTATTGCAAGTTGATTAATGAACGTATACTTGTGACTGGATCACTTATAAATAACTTATTTGTGACTGGATAATGTAAAAATAATTTATTGTAAAAATGTATTTCAATCAGAGGTGCAGGCACCAATGTATAATTTGAAATGCACTTATTGTGTTCTATTGGGATGTGTTTTGTATGGAAGTGTCATTATTTGGGTTTGTAACTTTGCTAGAGGAAGTCTGTTTGCTGATAGCAGGGAATGCTAAGTAAGTCTTTATGTGAAGTGACAAACACCTGTTTAGCCTGTACACCCAGCAGGGGGGCACTGCCTGGCTGTCTGGCGTGGCTGCATCTCAGATAATGCAAGCATCAAGTTTTAGCACATAACAAAGTAGTATAAATATTGTTAGTTTTGCATTGCATGTAAATCCATGTTTGGGTAAACCTGTTGCATATACTGATACTAAAAATAGCTCAGACCTCAGGGGGCTGGCTTACCCTCTGCGAGGAGTTATGTCAAAACTGTATAAAAAGGGAGCTGTTTGAGCAAGTAACGTATCATCATTCTTGTACCATCTGACCTCATCACTTGTACCTCAATCAGTGTGACTGCAAATAAACATCACTTGCTTCAAAGACCTGCTTGAAAATGTCTTTCATGCTGAAAATCCTGTGACCTACAGATTATACTCAAAATCTAATCCGTTTCCCGCTGTCTGAGGTTAGGACCCAGCTACGCTGCACCACCACTCTGCCCACTACCCAGCAGCTTGAGCCAGTTTGATAGGCCAGGGGGGATCCATTCACAGCAACCCTGATCTATTGTAAGCGGTCAGGGGCACCAGCCCAGGTGTACCAGCAAGGGAGTACCCTAGCAGTGACAGTTACCCAGAAGGAACCCGGTACTGGATGCCGGTAAGGAGTCCAGTGGTGGCAACATTTGCAAGCCCCCCTACTGCGGAAAGAGGGCACATTTGGGATAACGAAAGGCAATGGTGACAAAATATGTCCAGCCGGTTCCCAGCAACAACAGACAGGGCAGCATAGGCGGTCCATCCTGTCACAATAGCCATCAACAAAATAAAGATAAATTATTTTTTCCCAGAAAGCCTTGCTCTGTAAATGGATGGGTGCATATTTTCTATGAGAGTTCACTTGAAACTCTCCCTATTTAATTTTAATGTTTCTTTGAGGCTACCTATATTTCACATGCAGAGCACTCGCTCCTCTGAGGTGTTCCTATAAAGAGTTAAAAAGAGGCTGATAAAGAGGCAACCAGGGCCCATAATGATTATAATGAGACAACCAGTGCCAGATGTTTAATGCAGCAGGTTTTGGAGACAGAATATGTAAGATATTTATATACAGAGGGCTAATTTTCATGCTGAAAAAGTCTATTTTAGCCATTTCAAATTCATTGGTAGATTTAACAATAATTAAACTCACAATCTTTGCCTTTTAGAGTGCACACTACTTAACATAAATATATTTTGTATAAATGATGAGAGTGGCACCACTTAGTTGCCATCTTAGACAGATAAATCCCTACGAACAGCCCTACCTTTCCTACAATGATGAGCTCTAACAAGAGGGAAACAGGCTACCTGTCTCAGCACGACCTAGTGTCAGGTTGTAAACACCCAGTGACACAAAAGTTCCCAATGTAAATGTCATTTCCCAGACATCTGAGATGCAGAATTAGAGTCAACTATCATGGATGGAAAAGTATCTAACATGTGTCATAGCTACAAAATCAATATGTTCTAAAATTGGCCCATCACAACTAAGCCAATAGTCAATAGCATATTAATATGTGGATAGAAATGTCTGTTTGTTATAATTACCTCTCTTTAGATTTTTCTTGTCAATCCAAGGCCTTGTGTATAGCATTCAATAGATGTCACTGTAGATTCCCTGTATATTAGATAACTGGTTCTTTAAAGTGCACCCAATAACGGCAGTCACTCTGTGATCTAAACCAATATGTATGAGAATGCAGCCTGGCTCATTTGGAACCAGTGATATTATTTGAGGCAGCTTTGTCAGTTTCCTAGTAATAGTATAGACTGCATTCTCAAAAAAAATTCAGCTAATACATTAGCTGCCTATACCATATTATACATATCAAGAGTGTATTTTGAGGAAGTCACATTAACATATATGTTTTTCCATAGGTTTATGCTCAGAACTGGATGCAATCCCTAAGGAGTTTCACCAACATGTTTATGGTGTAATATTGCCCTCTAATGAGTTTGTGTGTGTCACCAACTGCAGCAAATTAAACAAGTTTTCTGTGAGCTGCAATATGGGAGTGTGCTTGGTCTCTGTCCAAGGACTCAGTTGCTAGTAAGTACCTCTAGCATTACTTTATTCTAGATTTTTACTGCTTTCCACTCTTCTCCAATTCCAAATATTTAGTAGAGAGTTTATATTTTATCAGGTGTGCCTTGTTCTGCAGGTGCCCATAGGCCATCTAAAAAGATACAAAATTATCACCAGCTCAGAGGTGGCGCTAAATGGTATTCTGCTAATACTTTCACATGGATACCTTTTGCTTCATCTAACTGCTATGAACATTTTCATTATCTCATTGCTCATTTCTAACTATAATGTTAGACTTGGCAAAGTTGAGGCAGAATTTTGCACAAATATAATTATGCAGTGAAACAAGTTATTTTGTATCTTGGAATTTCTTGTTTGGTTACACGTTTTTGAATGGCATTCCACACTATATTTATAAATTCTGCATTTATGAAATTAACAGACACAAAAATACTGATGAGCGCTACTTGGAGTAAATAATTGTATATCTTAATTTATTTAATTAAAACAAATAAAAAATCATATATAGTAACAGATGTATTCAACACGCTAGTATTGGCAAATACAATACACAAAATAAAATAAATAAGATAAAGCATAAAACCTCCCAATTAATTACTGAGCCGACTCATATAGGTTCATTTATCATGTGAACCCAGATGAAATTAATTTGCATTCAAAACACTCATATGGCTATTCTTCCTGTGTATTTCAAACCAAATTGTATTACATAATCATATTTCATCATCTCTGTGTAGATCCTCATAAAGCTTTATCCAATTATACATAGGGTTCACAGTTCCAGTGTGTTTAACCCTTTAGCCACAATTCATTGCTGGATCCAATGCACAATATATATGCTCTTTAAGAGGCAGCCTCTATTTAGGAATAGATGATTCAAATTCGATACATCACTGACATCACTGTTAGGGAACACTTCCCAACACCTTTATTAAGAAAATAACAGAGTCAGACCATTTTAGGTGACAATGAGAAGCCAAAAATATTTTTCTCTTGCACTGTCCATAATTGTATTCAGTGTTGTACCTTACTTTCCAAAGAGCATCCGATTCCATGAAATTGGGAAGGATCCATAAAATATGAAGTCCACGATGATGATTAGGCTTGAGAAGCTGGAGGCTTTTTTCCTTCCCAAGAGCAAACACCTGACGCGTTTCTCCGCCTCTTGGGGCGGTTTCATAAGAGGTTGACATTTACAGCTTCAAGGCACCTTTAATTACCATTAGAAACATTGTGGAGACCAATCAACAACAATCTCCTCTTATTGGTTAATTGTAACAAATTACATTTCATTCAAAATTCTAAACAGAACTTTCTCGAAAAAACATTCTGTAATATAAAGCAACCTACCTTTTCTTATGGCATTATAGCATCATAAAGTTAAAATACAGCTTAAACTACATTGTTCCTTGTTTTGCATAAACAAAAACATGTAATTGTTGCCGACCAATCATAGCACCATTTAGATCGACCAATAACTTCAGGTTTTCAGGATCAGCTGATTCTATCTGTCAGCTTAGATCACATGACCGCACTGCACTTTCCATTATCCCTTAAACAGATTATAGCATATCTATAATATGTACTCTAAATAGCAAATCATTCAATAACCAATTGGAATGCGGTTCTTCCAAATCCTTTCAAGAACAAAGAAGAAGCCATTTCCATACATTACCGTGAATACTAAATAGTCCTTAATTCCTATGCCAAACAAAGCAAACCTTAAAAATGAGATATAATAATGATACTAATAAAAATATATGCAATATCTTCATAGTTTTAAAAATAATTAGCAGCTTAGCAGCTCTTCCAACACATCCAATAGGTGGCTGCCTGGTGTCGTTTTTGTTTTTATATTAAATGTTATCCAAATCCATCCAGTGGAAGGCCCAGAACAGACTGCCCAGGTTGAATTTCTGGCCAGGGTACACCAACAGGAGGTTAGATATGGACCCATAACACCGGTAACACCTGTCCATGATCCAACTGGAGCACCTTGCATTAGTTATATCCCAATCGGTGCAGAGGTGTCAAAGATATTCGCCAACAAAGAAACAAACGTCTTCCTTTATACATATATAGGTGTTTTCCAAATCAATTCAGTAGAAGGCAAAGAACTGACTCCCCGGGTCAAAATTCTGGCCAGGGTACACCAACGGGGGGGTCTGACCAGGACGTTAACCCCTTAGTATGTCTTCTGGGATCCAATGTTACCAGTCCCTGAAGTTATCATCCAAATCCATCCAAATGAAAGCTCAAGGACAGGCTTTCCGGGTCAAAATTCTGCCCAGCGAACACTTACGGGAGTTCCAACTGGGACGCTAACCCCATTAAAAACTGGCCACGATCCAACTGGACTACCTCGCTTTGGTTTCATCCTAATCGGTGCAGGGGTGTCCAAATGCATAATCAGACAAGCTAACCAAATCCATCAAGTGGAAGGCTCAGAACAGGCTTCCCGGTTCAAAGCTCTGTCCAGCATACACCAACGGGAGGTCCGACCAGGACCTTAACTCCCTAATATGTCTTCTGGGATTTAGTGTTACCAGTCTGTGAAGTTTTTGTCCAAATCCATCCAGTGAAAGTTCCAGAACACGCTCCACAGGTGAAAGTTTTGCCCAGCGTACTCCAACAGGAAGTTTCACTGGGACCTCAACCCCCTGGTATGTTACCAGTCTGTGAAGTTTATGTTGAAATCCATGCAGTGGAAGTCTCAGAACAGGGTACTGGGTCAAAGTTCTGCCCAGAGTACATCAATGGGAGGTCTGCCTGGGACCTTAATGCCCTTAAAACCTGCCCAGGATCCAACTGGACCACTTCACGTTGGTTTCATCCCAATCGGTGCAGGGGTGTCATAATGCAAACAAACCAATTCCATCCAGTGGAGGGCCCAGAACAGGCTTCCAGAACAGGTCAAAGTTCTGGCCAGCGTACAATAACGGGAGGTTCATATGCCAAATGAGACCAAATGATGCCAAATGAGACCTAGTAGGTCTTATGAGATCTAAGGCTCAGAACAGGCTCTGCGAGTCAAAGTTCTGGCCAGGTCCGACTGGGTTCCTAGACCCCTTAAAATCTGTCCGGAATCCAACTGGACCACCACGCGTTGGTGTCATCCGAATCGGTGCAGGGGTGTCGAAGATATTCACCTACAAACAAATAAACAAACAGACTTCTTCATTTATATATATAGATAATTATTGCTGAAATTACAACAGTGTCAATTAATTCTGCTCTGCAATTTGTTTGGAATAGTGTGGAAAAGTTAAGGCCAATTAAACTGGTTAAATGTGCACAATTTTAGAACCAAATATGTAATTAGGTGAATATTCTGCAGACATTTAGAAAATTGTGCTTATCTCTCTAATTCTGATGTTCTGATTGGCTAATACACAAAGTTTACAAAGATGAGTGGGAGATGAAAACTGAATATAATAAGGTGCTGAGATCCTATTCAAACACACCTAAAAACATGTAAATCTAAAATATAATTTTGGGACAATACGTTATAGAGACCTGATTTCAATTTACATTTTGCCCATTTGATGGCAAAAAGTAATAGTTATGTTTATTTAATCTGCCTATTTTAGAGTCTACTTTTCTTTTTTTATTTTGCATGCTCTTTGACTCCCGCTAAAATACTTTTGTAACTGAGCCAAGAATGAAGAGATTTGCACATTGATTCAATAAAATTAGAACTATTGACCAATGTCAAAAAAATGACTTAGAAAACTGAATAATTTCGAAATTCGCAGATCATGAAGTGTAATCTCAGTATTGTATACTGCATGTTATTCAAACTCTTAGAAACTTGTGAATTCATATTATATTATCTATACTTTTCCTTCTAAAGTTGTAAGACAACAGACCAGTTCTGGTACTCAGGAGACCGGTGCCAAACAGCCATAAGTAAATCTGGAGTCATTGCTGGAGTTACCGTCGGCCTGGCGTTATTGCTTATTATAATTTTAATTTTGGCTTTCTGTATATGTCGACGGAGGAGAAACTCAGACAGAATGATGTGAGTATCAAGGATTCAGCTTGTCAAGTCATGCTTAGCAGAGACGCAAACAAATTAGGTAACATGTCCCAAACTACTGTACTATATCGTGCACAGGTTAATTGCAACAGAGCCAGATTGGTACACGGATGATGGGGAAACGGGTACCCGTGAGAGTTACAGTTCGAGCAGCAAAAGCTTCAGTGCAAATTTGGATAATCTGAACACTGATGTAAAGGTAAGATGGAGGTGAAATGGGTAGTAATTTAGTGGAGTATTAGACAAAACACAAAAAAGCCATCAAAATAGACAATACATTTTAAGGAATGATCAAGAAGAGAATTTTTGAACCATCTTCTAATGATCCCAAATGTCAGTATTTTACAAGATTTTCCTAAACATGCAGAGATTATTATTATTATTATTAGTAGTAGTAGTAGTATTACCATTTATTTATATATAGACGCAGCATGCCCTGTAGCTCTTTACAATTGGTTACAAATATACGGTAATAAAACAAGACTGTGTATTGACAGACATACAAAGTTGTAAGAGAGCCCTGCTCACAACTTTGCAACCTATAGAGATGAATTAAAGTGGACCTATGACCACCAGATGAAAATAGAATAAATATGTAGAATTAGCAGTGATGTTATGCTGAAGAAACCATAAAATGCATTCTTATTTGAAGACGCAAATTTCCACCAATCCCGCCTCATGCCTGGAATCGCCCAGCTTATCCAAAAACCTGGTCAGGGGAAGTATCTATCTGACTACTGTATCATGGGGATACTAGGGAGATATTGAGAAACTGATGTAGAAAATAATCAATATATGAACTGAGATAGGTAGTAACATATAAATGAGAAATAACCGATACATTTAAATAAAGGTTTATTAAAAATATATTTTTCTTTCACAGATAACAACACCCAGACCAAAAATAATTTCCCCTGTTGAAAAGTGAATTATCCACCTGCAGATACCTCTACCCAGGAGGAAGAACCTTTATGCATATTTCCTTCATTCCGATATAATTTGTAATGACAATAAATTTAAATAAATTACATAATGTCAGATAATATTGTGAAACTGCAACCAAGGCAGCATATTTCACATGATTATTAATACCAACAGTTTTACCAATAATTAAATAAAAAACAGATTAATAACCAAAAAAAAAGAAAAGTTATGTACTTGATAGGAGTCAGATAGAAGTGTATTTTTCTCATTATAGTTTTTATTCATTATTAATAGTATATTCAATTATTTTCATTAATGTCATTGTAGTGTTTTTACATATATGTAAAATAAAGTATTTTCATATAAATTAATTGCTATAAAGCACTTTAAACGCCAATCTTTAATTGATCATGATAAAATAGCTCTAATAAAGTATTTTAACAACTCCAAGCTATTTTCCCACCCCGTGTTTTTAAAATATCTAATCATAGACTTGAACTGGTAGTGTACAAAAGAAAGGAAATGAGGGTAACCAAGCATATAGAAAGCAAGGGCTTCCACACAGGTATGGTTCATGCATTAATTAAGTACAGTACATAATATCCCAGCAGGGTCATGGTCTTGTATAAAATTACTGGAATGCACCGATTGCCTATAATTATGGCTAGCGTGGTTGCAAAAGGAAACATCAGTAACTTTGGAAGAGAGATAATTGTTGGGGCTCTTTATGCAGGAGCTTCAGTGAAGAAAACAACTCAACTTGCTAATGTTTCACCAGCAACTGTGCTAAGGTGGTGTCAGCATGGAACTCAGAAGGAAAAAAATCATGCAAAATAAAGGCAACAGTGGGCGGAAGCACATACTCCAGGATCATTATATTTGTGCATTAATGTGATATGCCAGGTGAAACAGCTGAGCAACTGCAGATCAATTGTAAATTTCAACCTGTGGTGTAAGCAGTCAGTTTCATCAAACATAATCAGACAGAATTACACAGAATAGGATATAATAGTCTGTCTGAAGTACATAAACTGCTCATTACTCTAACAATGCATGTGTGAGGATATGGGGTTCTTAGATCACTCAAGCTGATGATAATAAAGTACTGTTGTATCTTCATCTAAGTAACAATGTATGGCAATGGAATAGCATCAGTCTATAACAGGAAATGTTCTCTTTACCAGGTGGGTAACAATAGTCCAGTAAGTGACAAAGTAATGTCCCAGGATGGTAGCACAATGGCAAATCCCCAATCTATGTTAAGACATACGACTGAAACCGCAGGATAATTGAATTAGGATATATGATATATGACAAACACAAGATGCATAGCAATAAAGAGTTAACCTTGTAACAGCACCATACACGTACTACATGAATATTGGTACGTGAGCCTTAACACAGCATAATGTTCATAGCATATAATTTCTAATATTGCGTCCTTAGCATCTTGCTTTCCTCACAGCATGTTTGCAAATACAGTGGAAGGGTACAGGCACTGGACTGTAGAGTAGTGGAGGAAAGTGATAGGGCCAGAGAAATCAACATGTCACACATCGGAATCCGGCTGTTACTTTTTAAACCTGCTGTCCGGCAAGCTCCCTCTACTCATTCCTCCACTCCAGGTGCAGATGAACCCTGTCCCACAATCCTGCTCTGTACAAACAGAAGGCGCATGGCCCATTAAGAGCTCTGAAACTATGGTCATGTGTTCTAACCTGAGACTCGTCCTATTCACTAGGCCAAGTATTTAAACATACTCAGTGCACAGGCCTATGAAAGAGGATTATTTGCCAAACCTTTTCTCCACCATTCCTGTATTTCTTGTGATTAAACCCTGTGAATTCTGACCCGGAACATTCCTGACCTCTCTTCTGCCTGTTTGGTACTATTTATGCTCCTGATTGTTGCCGACCTGGCTTGTTCTGACACTCCTTCTGTATTCTGATTTGGCATTCTGCAGTCCGTTTGTGTACCAGTCCCGACTCCGTTGACTGGTCTCTTTCTGTAGTTTGTTACCAGCTTGCCATGCCTGTAGAAAGCACAGATGGCTGCGACCTGTGAAACTACCAGCAGAGAAGTCCAAACCTCCTGGAGGGGGTCCCTTGTTTCATCTATCTAGACTTTTTCAAAGGGTAATGTCCATACTAGCAGCGAGCCTCAATATTATCAATTTACATCAATTGAATCATCATCCGGCAAAGTGTTGCGGCTTAATTCCACTTCCACCCTGAGATGATGTATCACTTCCACCCTCTTTTCAGCACATAATCTGAAGTCATTTCCGGTATTACATGGACACAATACCAGACCTTATCCCCAATTCCTAAGTTAACATTGAGTAGAACTAAAAAGAACAATCCAAGCTGATGTATCAACATACATAAAGGGATAAAATATATATTTACAAAACATGTCTATTAGTTCTACTCAATGCTATCTTAGGATTTGGGTATAAGGTCTGGTATTGTGTCCATGTAATACTGGAATTTACTTTTTATATCTCTAGATTAAGGCTGTAATAAAAGACCCCATAATTAGCTCACCTGCAATTGTCCAGAAGTTATTGTACAATAAATTTTACTGTCAAATATCCCTGTTTCTGAACTTATTGTAGAATGCTGTGAAAAAAGTAGTCAAATCAAACATCACTCTTCATATTCTACAATGCAGAAATATGTAATATTTTCCACGAAACTGCAATTCATCTGAAAAGTAAATTATCTTACCTTATCTCAGGTGTTGTTGAAAGGAATCTTCAAATCTGTTAACAACATGTTGTATAAACTCACTAACTAAGCAATATATCTATACAGTAAAAAAGAGCGTGGGCCAATATAGTAAAATCAATATTTACAGGATATAACAGAATGGAACTTCAACAAATACCAACTAAACATACATTAGGTTAGATCAGTCTAGCCAAGCTAGACTATTAAATGCACGTGGCTAATTGGCTGCCTGCTGTTGGACACAAGATGTGAGCTACCTGCACCATCACACTAAATTAGCCTGCAAATGTTTAAGGTCAGACCACACAAAAAAAGGGATGGTTTCAAACAATGTACACAAAGGTGGTTATTCATAAAAAATATATATACATATATATATATATATATATATATATATATATATATATCTACTATATAAATGCCTAGTGGCGTGTGTGCAAAAAAAAAAACCAAGCTGCAGCGCCACCTGCTGGGCAGAGTTATACACTGACCTATATATTTCTTGAAGGAGAAGTGACAGTTGGGAGTGGTTGGTGGTTGCCGGGGGTGACAGTGGGGAGTTTTTAACACCTTAAGTAGCTTGATGAAGGATGTGGTGATGGAGAAAAATGATGAGGTGATGGAGAAAAATGATGAGGTGGTGACATGTGGACAAAACCACGTTAAAAAAGGGCGCTTGCGTCGAGAAGTAACGCTCTCCCCCTGAGGAGGCCTGGGCTAGGCCCAAATGCATGACAAGAACCTTTTTAACACCTTAAGTAGCTTGATTTGACTAGAATGCATGAGTATCATGCACGGGTTAACTTGTATATATATATATATATCTATATATATATATATATATATAAATATATATATATATATATATATCTTCTGTAGCAAAAATGGCTCCAACTAGCATAGAAACTTCTATATTTCAGAAGTCTATCAGTCCATATTCATTTATATAGCCACAGGTTTTAAACATAAAATACATGATCATTGTCTCACCACAGCGAAATGTTCCCAAGATCATTCTCTTGATTTGACCATGTGTTCAGTCAATGAAAAACTGCACCACTTACTTCCCATGGAATCCAGCTGTCTGCCGATATTATACTCCTCATTTGCAGGGATTTTTTTAATCTATATTTTAGTCTTTTTTAGTCAATACACAAGCCAATATTAGAGATATAAATATGTCATTGTCCAATTAGATCACTCTGGTTCCAAAGCACAAAAACTATTTATTAAGATGTGAGGGGATCACATACTTAAAGCAAACAAATTTTATAATAATAATTAGATGTATGAAAAACGGAAAACTTAACAGAACAAAAATATATATCACCCAGACTAGCCTGTGCGGCTAGCCTAGCAGAAGAGTGTTAGAAATAGGGTCATAAATTATATTATTTCCAAAATCGATTTCAGGTATACAGAACATACAAGGGTAATGGTCATTGTTAACATGTTGATTTTAGGATTAGAAATAATGAATATAGCACAAGGACAATGAGAATTATCAACTAACCAAATGCAATCTTGAATGTAAAATAGTGAGAGACAATAGAAAATGTTTAACACCCCAAGGTAATGTTGAATCTGGACAAAGATTTAGTAAATGAATATTGGTACAGCTTAAATATATAATAACTATGTAAGTATAGCCTTGGTATTGATTGTATCTGAGTGTGGCTGGATAACTTATAAATAACTTATTGTAATGATACATTTAAATTATTAGCACAGTGTACCAATTTATATTAAAGCAAATGTACTGATTCTTGATACTGTGTATTGGAAATGTAATTATTTTATTATATTTTGTGCACTTTTTAAAAGAAATGTATGTATGACTGAGACAGAGCCAGGGAAGAGATTAATTTGTGTTTTGTAACTTTGCTAGAGGATATCTCCAATTAGGCATATGTGGAGAGGGAGTCTGTTTTGCTGATAGCAAGAAATGCTAAGTAAGTCTATTCAATATGAGTGACCAACACTCAAATACACAATAGTGGATTGTTACCTGTGTGCATGTCTTGTTAGACAGACAGGAAATCAAACATTGTAAACAGCACATGATGCAAGATATCACAGATAAGTGTAATTTTTTGTTAAGTATGAATTGCATTTTAATCCATGTTTGGGGAAATATATTGCATCCTGATACTAAAAATAACTCAGACTTCAGGGGCCTGCCTTATTCCCTGTGAGGCTGTGTCCAAAGCTGTATAAAACAGCACTGGTTTGTACTGAAATGTATCATTCTTGTTTCTTCTGACCTCTTGATCACTGGTACCCTAAACCAGTGTGAACTGTCCTTTTCAGGGCACTTGAACAAATAAATATCACTGGCTTCAAAGACCTGCTTGACAACTTCTTCCATGCTGAAATTCCTGTGACATACAGATTAGACCCAACTCTAACCCATTCCCGGCTGTTCTGAGGTTTGGACCCAGCTTTGCGGTACCACCGCTCTGCCCGCTACCCAGCAGCTCTGGCCAGTGTGATAGGCCAGGGGGGATCCATCCATAGCAACCCTGGAAGAAGTTAGGGCTACCAGCTCAAGTACACCAGCCATGGAGTACACCAGCAGCAACAGTTACCCAGAAGGAATGTGGCTCTGGATGTCATTAAGGAGTCCAGTGGTAGCAGCAGCTTAAGCCCCTCCTACTGCGGTTAGAGGCTGCATTTGGGATAAAGAAAGAGAACGGTGGAAAAGTAAGCACAGACAGTTCCCAGCAGCAACAGACAAGGTGGCATAGGTGGTTCATCCTGTAAATACCAAATTCAATGGAAGAGCAATTCTCATTGTCCTAAGACCTCTTTGATCAATTAGTATATGGGAATATGATGGAATAGTGACATAATTACATCTCGCCAATACAAAGCAATTTCACGTGATCGCATTAGCAGTGGCATACAATTTGCTAGGCTTGTCGAATTATGCTAGTATCGCACACAGGGAGAAAAATTTATAAGCAATTCAGATCTAAGTGTCTCTCTCTGCTACCTTCAAGAATGTGATGCTGGTCAATATTTGATTTGGCCCTTCTTAATGATCTGCTAGACAACCTGAGTGCAAAAAGTTTTGGATCATTACATATTCCCCAGGTTCATTATCATGACAGTTAGTTCCTGGCATATCTGGAGACAGCAGTTATTAAACCTTTTTGCTGCTGTCTCAGCTGTTTGCTCATATTAATGAGATGTTGAACAGTCACTTCACTGTTACACCTTAAATCACCCTGGGGCTCTACCATCAAGTATGGTTGTTGAGGCAAATGGTGACGGGTTAAGAGGTGGTCTTAGAGTGGTTCTGGTGGTGGGCCCGCTATGGAGATAATATACACATTATATGAGAAGGAGTTCAAGCAGCTCATCCTTAAGGAAAATAACGTGCGGGACACAGACAGACTTCTGTCCCAAACTGATGAGCACTGTATAATAGTGCAAATGTTTATCCTTTATGTTCAAACAGTAATCCTGCAGCATGTAAATGTTTGCTTTTTCTGCACATTGAAAACAACCCTGCACATTTTTAAATTATATTATTTATTGGTGAATGTTTTTGCACATGAAAAATATATAAAAAATATATTAATCTCAAACCTTTCAAATTTTCTACACACAACCTCCGACCAAAGGCAGACCACCCCCAGCGCCAGCAGTCGCAAGCCAGGAGGATGACTCATTAAAATCCACTTATGTTGTTGTGGGGGTGTAAAAAATGCTAGCAATCATTTGCCTGTAATGAAAAGCATCTGTAAGGGCTTTTGTCCTGATAATGGTTAGTAATGGTGTTTTTTTCCATTTTCTAAGGAACATCACAAGGCACCAGGGAGGCCAATGTGGATGCACCAGAAAGAGGCACCCAAGGATTTCATAACCTCAGAACCCTTTACAACATTACCTGAAGTTGAGAAGTCTGTTCAGGCTGCAGCATTACCCAATTTGGCTATATCCATTCAGTAGTTTAGCAGTGTACAGGAAAATTTGGTTGCTTTCCACCAGGACTCTTAGAGGGGACTCCAAAGGCAGCCTGCCAGAGGGTTTTGCTATTTACGAAACATTCAGAACAATCGAATGTGATTGTGTATGTTAATGGAAAGGATTGAGAACTCTTTGGTGCAAACAAACACTGGCATCAACAATTTTACTGAGGCAGTCCAATTAAATTTCTATTTGTGGCCAAATAATGGCACGGTGGTATCAGCCAGAGCACTACTACAAACACCTAAGTGCCCAGTACTCCAGTGCATAGCAGTGGGAGGATCAGGGGTGGCAGACGGACATCTACCAGCCGGCCCAAGTCTCCTGATCCCGCTGAAAAAAAAAACCACTTTAATGGTTTTGCTGATGCATTTTTTTCTTTCTCCAAAACAGACTAATGACATTGTGCACATTGTGTTCTTTATGTTGTTTGAAATTTAGTTAGAAAATAAATAATTTCTTTACGCACACTTGTATTATCAAAGTTGATTGTCCTTAGGATATTTAGATGAGCAATCTGGCCAAACTTATGGTATTGTTTTTATCTTCCAATGATACACAAATGGTTATTTCAAAAAGCATACACTTAAAATAAGGCTATTGGTGTTTCAAAAATAGTCATGTGCGCATGTTGATAATGATGTTGGTTCTACAAGAATAAGTGAAAACAAAATTTGTATTTACTTGTTATTATAAAAAATTACTTACTTAAAAACCATGCCCACCTGAAAAATAAGTCTGGATGATCCTTTCTATGATCTGCCTCCCCCCTCTGTATTGTGAACATCCCCTGCTTCGTCACTGTCTACTGCTGGAATTAAGGGTATTACTTTGGTTTACACAGCCTAAAAGGAGCCTAGTGCTGGAGATGTTCCTCTCTCCCTCTCTGTGCTGACTCAAAAAGCTGATGATGCTGCAAAACACCCAACAACAAATTTTCTATTAACTCCATTTTCAACCACCCTCAGATTAATGAGCATTTGGGTCCCTTTTTTAGTTCTCATTAGCCTGCATAGACCAATGGCTAATGTGTTTGCTAATCATGTCTTTACAAATCAATGGGTTGTAGTGTCACAAGTATGTAGTTTAAATGGCGTCACCATCTGGAAATGTTACGTGTTGTGTGACAAAGAGGCTTATTTGTCACACCTGTCCTATTGGGAAAGGCTGCAGACAGGGTTACATTTCCCTGGTCTGCACTTTCAGCACATACACACACAGGTGTTCCCCATGGGTGTAATTGGCTTTTTGTTTGCTATGGTTGGTTTGTAGTGCTGGGGTGGAGGATAAAAACACTGTATTTGTCGGTGGGGAAACCAACGCCAATTAGTGGCCAGCTGGTAGTGAGGGAAACTACTGCATAGACAGATGTAGTGTTGCGGAAAAAATTGTGAAGAATTATTGCTTATGCTATCCTGACACTTCCCAAATAATCAGCAAGATTGTTTCAGCAGTGCAGTGTTTGCCGTATTTTCTCATAGTTGTCAGATCATGAGAAAAAAAATGATTGTCCCACTGTTAATTAGATAGTAAGCCAATATAATAAAAAAACACAATACATATGTTGATTACAGAAACTTGCACCCATCATGTTTAGACATTGAATTTGCTCTTGGTAAGAGACTATTAAAGTAATTTTATCGTTTTCCAATAAGCATTGTCTAAGCGATTTCTTGTGTTTCCAAAGCACAAACAATTTATTTAGCAGAAGCAAAAGTTTTAGCAGTTCAATACATAATTATAATACAGTACAGCCGATACCAAATACATACATACCGCCGCGCCCGCTGCGCTCACTGGTACCAGCTACAGTACTTCAGCCCAGAAGACCTCGGCCAGAGATGACTGAAGCTGGTCCCAGCAAAGCTGTATTATATACACTAAGGGCTAGATTTACTAAGCTGCGGGTTTGAAAAAGTGGGGATATTGCCTATAGCAACCAATCAGATTCTAGCTTTCATTTATTTAGTACATTCTACGAAATGACAGCTACAATCTGATTGGTTGCTATAGGCAGCATCCCCACTTTTTCAAACCCGCAGCTTAGTAAATCTAGCCCTAAGTGTTACAGAAAAAACAATATAGATGATGTGGCTTGCTTTTATAGGTCCAGGCTTCAGGAGGGTCCAGTGTAATGCAAGTCATATGCCAGTTCAAATAACCGCCTCCAAGGGTGGGGGTCAACATTCCAGATGATTCTCTCCCCCCCCCCCCAGAAACCAGTTTAAGCTAGTCTATTTACAATACACAGTCAATAGCATTTCAAACATTTATTCCCTAACATTGCTAACTAGTATGCAATGTACGATCCCTTCGGCGAATGAACCGGACAACTGCGGACACATAGGGGATTAAGATGATACTAAACATGACATGTTTCCTGTAACCTGAACCTTAAATATCACTAAAGTGTGCATTTAACCTTAATATATATAACTATAAACTAAATACCAACTAAATACCATCTGCTCCTAAATCACTGTGGAATGAAACCATTATAAATATGAAATATATATATATAAATGATTTGCAAATGATCGCAATCGCAAGTTAAAATAATATTAACCAATAAACTTTCGTTCATCCAATTATAAAATATACAATAAACTATCACCTTAAAGATGCAGGATCTCAGTATCACGTTTCATTGCTCTGTAATGTAAGTCCCCCTTGGTGTACGACCACGCTCTCTTTAGATCCCAGACAGGTTACCATAAAAGAGAGTCATTATCCTAGAAACAATTTTGATATTTACTATAGACCGTATACCTCTGGAGCTTGGAGATAACCTTATGTATGCCCTTCAAGGGTGCAATAAAACATGTAATGCATTATTTGGAAGGGTACAGGGTACGATAGACCATGTATCAACAATATAGAATATTCTACTACAGTTCTTTATGTCTTTAAGCTCAGACAACATTTAAATACTGCATGTTCACCAATAACATCATCAACTTAAGTTAAAATTTACATTCCAATATTATCAACATTTCCTTTCTTCAACACTTGTGGGGCGGGCTATTGTCTGTTCGTTCTTCCGGTCTCCCAATACTCAAGTTTCTTTGTACGTGAACCAGTGGTCGGCTTGCCAAATATTGTTAAAGACCTAGCTGTCTTTACCTTTCCCCTAGTGATAGGGATTTGTTTTACCTGAAGAAATTCTTCAGGTAACACAAATAATCATATATTAACTAATATGTGTGTGCATGCGTGTGTCTGTGTACACAGTTTAAAGCAATACAACGAAAAACAAAACAAAACAGATTTGTCAGCTGTCACATAAAACCCTGCTGTCTATTTGACAGCCATGTCTGCCCTGGTGTGACAGCCATGTACAGTCGTGTGTGTAAGTGTGTACTTTACTAGCAGCTACTTCAGTTGGTAACTGTGTCACCTTCTCAAGTCCTCCATGTAATGTTCTACTCATGTACTACCATTGCTATATAAAAAGTTTTTCAGTCGCCTCAACGTCGCCACCTAGACTAGAAAAATGCTGAAGACCAATATATAATTCAAACAGCGCATTCAGAAACCACACTTGTAATTCAATTCACAAAGCACAATTGACCATAAACACTTTGCTTCAGCCTTTCATACAATGTGTTAGTAATCCTTTTTTGCTGGTACTTTCAACATCAATTTACAACTAGCAAGTAGATCAGTATACAAAAAGTTTATTACTATGGCAACTCAGAATGAGAATTTGCAAAGAAATAAGAAATGTGAGTATTTCTACGCATGCGTCTCTACACATCAAGGATCTTTCAGGTGTAACAGTTATAATAATACCATAAGATATCGGACTATACCACAATCTACCTTCCTCCCAAGTTCCTTTCAGCAACTTCACAACTCACAAAGCAGGATATTAAATTTACCAATACTAGTAAAAAAGTAAAAATGTGAAGAACTAATAGTCGTACCTTAGTTCATGCGTCTCCACCCTTTATTTGTAAATAGAAATCCAGAAGACCGTGATTTTGGAAGTTGAGAATATCCACAAGCCCCCATTTATTAGAGATAACTGTTTGTCCGATTTGATCGCTGTGGTTACAAAGCACAAAAACTATTTATTAAGATGCGAGTGGATCACATGCTTGCAACAAACAGATTTTATAATAATAATCAGATGCAGGAAAAAGGGAACACTTAACAGAACAAAAATATGTATCACCAAGACAAGCCTGCATGGCTAGCCTAGTGTAACAGTGTCTCTTCAATACTCTGCCTTCCAATTGTCAGAGTAGTACAATTTATTCACTAGGATAGGGACATAAATGATATTATTGTTAACATCAATTTTGGATACACAGGTCAATGACAAAGGTCATTGTTACAATGTTGATTGTAGGATAACTAGTGAATTTAGCACAGACACGGACAATTGTGTACTAACCAAATGCAATGTTGAATGTAGAATAGTGAGAGGCAATAGCGAATGTTTAACATCCCAATATCCCAAGCTAATGTTGAATCTGGACAAAGACTTGATAAATAAATATTGGTACAACTTAAGTATATCTAATGTCAAAGTAAGCATAGCCCTGGTATTGAATGTTTTTTTAGTAAAAAAAACAAATTCAATGGGAAAGCAATTTTCATCGTCCTAAGACATGTTTGATTAATGGAAACCTTGTCATTAGCAATATATGTAGAGCCTATTGCAAAAATGAGTATCTATGGGAATATGATAGAACAGTGATATTAATACAACAAGCGATGAGGTTACATCTCGCCACTATGAAGCAATTATTTACACGTGACCTCATTATCGGTGACATTTAATCGCAAATGTCGTCAGACTGTGATCGCATACAGGGAAAACAATTTATAAGCAATTAAGATTGATAGATTTGACAGATATTTTAACTTACATTTAACACCAATAATCAGAGCCAGAAATAATCGATATCCAAAGTCAGTAGTCAGAGCCAGAAGTCACTGATGTCCAAAGCAAGAACTCACAGGAAGGTAAGCAGGTTACAGAATCAAAAACCTAGCAATAAAATGCTATCAACAGCAATTGATGACTGGATAGGTGGGGAACTTTACATTAGAGATCCCCAATTGGGCGAGGGAAATCACAAGCCTCCAATGATGATAGATCACGTGACCGACTCAGATGTACACAAAGCATCCATAAGGAATCCAAAATTGTAATAAAAAGCATATGATTGAAAACAAGCCAGCAGAAAAAAAATGCAAAGGCAAATTATATGCAGATCACATAGGCAAACCCAGGGGAGTTTCCTAGTGCCTGGAACGCCCCCCCCTTCCCCCAACCTGGGGCACAGCATGATTGAGGTGGCTGGACCCTGCCCCTGGGACCAGCCACTTTGCAGTTTGTTTGCAGATAAGTTTTGTCTGCACTGTTCACAGCTATCTCTCCCCTGCTGTGTGTCCCTGCCCCTCTCTCCCCCACTGCCTGTATGTCTCATGTGTGCAGCGGGAGGACACAAAACACAGCACTAGATGAAGAGGGGAAGTGTGTGTGTGTGTGTGTGTGTGTGTGTGTGTGTGTGTGGTTGGAGTTCTCATGTTCTTCTAATGTAAGTGGAGGGATTTAGTGTATAAGCACAATAGTTCCTTTGTAAACATAGGCTTGGAGGGACTTTTAATATATGTGTGAGGAAGGGGGGAAGAGGGATTTTAATGTAAGTGGATGGGTGTGAAATATTAATTTCATAGTAATTTGAGAGTGGGAGCTTTTAATTTATTGGTGGGTGGAAGTTTAGGGATATTTAATATAATTTAATATTGGGGGACCTATTAAGGGTGGGATGATGGGACTATTCATTTAATGCTGGGATGTTTTTGGTGCTATTAATTGAATGTGTGGCTGAGTTTGGGGAGATGAATAGCTAATTCTTAAAAGTGAATGCTAATTATTTAATGTTTGGGAAGAAATAGTTTTATTTATTAAATGTAAATACTATTAATTTCTTGTTGGCGTTGTTAGGGGTGAAATGGATTTTTTATTAAAGGTGAATGACATTAATTTACTGTCTGGGTTGGTTGCTGAAAAGCCTGATTATTAAACGTGGGTGCTTTTGATTTAATATCGGCCTGCTTTCTGGGAAGGAGGCCTACTGTGTTCACTCTTTGCTGGGATTTCTATATCATGTACCCATCCTTTTTCCAAACAGGGACCTAACATTCCAGGATCCAGACAAGCAGCAACTGATCTTATGACACCAGCAGCAGCAACAAGTATAGAAAGCAGCAAGAACAGGTAGGAGAGAGCAGGACTGTCTGCAAACTGTTCTGACACACTCAGCCAGCACTTCGGAGGTATGTCCCACTTTACACGGCACTGTTTGAAAAGGTAAAGCTGCATGCATCTAACAGTAGTGCATGCAGCAATGTCCATGTATATGATGGAGATAGGAAGAGTTGGAGAGCAGCCAAGCACTGTCTAAAAGTATAGGTGTGGTATGGAAACCCCTCTCTACAAATCCTGCATTTGGCCCTGGATCATAATTTTTTTTAAATTTGGTAGCTCAAGTTCTGTTGCCCCTAGGCATTTCTTAATGCCCAATGTACAAGGAGGTTGTATTGTTCTTGGGCTGTTTTAGCCATCCTTATGATGTAGATAAAACAAGGCATATATTATAACAAACCAGATACTTCAGCAACAAGAAATGTCTTGGTATATTTGGGTTCCACAAAATAAAATATGTATTTTGGACTACAGATTAGGTTTCAGAGACAGAGTGGGCATCTTCTTCTATTTTCTCATTTTTTACATCCTTATCAGGATCAGCACTGATGTCAAAATAATCACAAAATTTTAAATATCCCCACTGGAATCAGCAGTTATAGTCTCCATTTTTCAGCAATGATATTCGTGAACCAAAACATAGTTCATTTTGATGAATACCAGGTTTTCTACAATTTTGTAGTGGAGCCTCCTGTGACCATCACTTGCAAAGTTGCCGGCTGTACTAAACAATCTTTCAGATTACACAGTATTAATACTCACTTCTTTCTCTGATGTCAATTTCTCTATTATTATTAAATAATCTTCTACCGTCTAAGTGAGAGAGTGTCACAGTTTTTAGACATCATAGAAATGGCAATATATTTGTGCATCTCTTTTAAGCCTGTGTAGTCATCATAATAAATGTAAATCACTCATAATTAGTAGCAAAACCAGAGAAAAATAAGCCTGCACTCAGTATATCCCATATTATATATGGTACCAGCTGCGTGGCAATATAAATGCCCATATATGTATACAAAACAAAAAGACAATTGTTGCCAGCGCTTATTCTTAACTGTCTTTTTGCTTTGTATACATATATGTGCATTTATATTGCCATGCAGCTGGTACCATATATAATATGGGATATACCGAGCGCAAGCTTATTTTTCCTCTGGTTATGTCTCAAAATATTGTCTTATGTTGTGATAGCATCTGTCCATCAAGCCTGTTCTGCTCTTAGCTCTCTATATATATTGTCCTGTTCTACCAACCACTTTTTTCCATTTGCCGCTCTGTCACATCGGCCAAACAATATTAATTTGATCAAATTTACAAATAACTGTATTGACATCAACCACAACTGTCTTTGAAAATATATCGCTCTGCCATGTACAGACTATATTGTTTAATATAATGTGAGATTTTAAACTTAGTAATCAATATCAACTTCCAGCCATACGATGATGCACTCTAATGTTCAGTACACCAAAAGATACCATGGCACATGTTACTTCAAAGTCCACTAGAGAGAGTTCCAAAAACTTACATCTAGACCATTTTTATACGCCTGGAAAAACACACAGGAGAAGGCAGCATCACTCCACCTAAGCATTTAATATGTGTTTATAATTCTTATTATGCTCAAACATAACAGAAGATGGCAGCAGCACTACATCTAAGACAGTGTAAGAGTTAAAAATGTAAATATTTGCTTTACTCCATACATCCCAACTATCACAAGAAGGGATCCGGGATATCAGGGGGAGGTGGGAGTGTTGGGTGCGGGGCTCGATATGTTGTGTCATTTGACCCCGCCCCTAAACAGCAATCACCCCTTCTGACCAATTGTAGCAGGGGATGGGGCCACAATAACAAACGATTTGTGGCCTAAGCTCTGCCCCCGCCACATTAATATTTAGATTATTAGGATCTGGGAGATTGACCTGCTCTCCCGGGACTCCGGGAGGACTCCCAGAAATTTGGGAGTCTCCCGGATATTCCGGGAGAGTAGGCAACTATGCTTTATTCAATGCCAAAGCTGTCTCAAAAAAATGCTTTCTCACAATACTAAATAAATCAAATAGAATATAATGTAGAGTAAATACAATGGTATTATATATCTGAACAGAGAGAGAGAGAGAGAGAGGAAGACAGGAGGGAGAGAGGGAGAGAGAGAGAGAGAGAGAGAAGGAGAGAGAGAGAGAGAGAAGGAGAGAGAGAAAGAGAGGAGAGGGAGAATGAGAGAGAGGAGAGAGAGGAGAGAGAGGAGAGAGCAGTGTCGGACTGGGGCATGAAGGGCCCACGGGGGACTGCAACACTAGAGGCCCACCAAAGGGGGTGTGGTCAGCCATCATAGAGGCGGGACCAGACACTAGAGGGGGAGTGGTCAGTCCACAAAGGACAGCTAGCACCATAGTGTAGTATATAAAGAATGCAGTGTGTGTATAAAGAATACACAGTCTTGACCTGCCCCTTAGATTGGGCAGAACAGTCACCAAAAATCAGGATTGTCCCACTAGACCTGGTTTGGTTAACCTGTGGCACTCCATGTGTTGTGAAACTACAAGCCCCAGCATGCTTTGCTAATATATAGCAGCTTATTGCTGGAAGGGTATGCTGGGACTTGTAGTTTCACAACACCTGGAGTACCACAGGTTAGCCAAGCCTGCACTAGACTCAGAACATTTGACAGACTGTCTTACCTGTTCTTGTCACTTTTACCACCAGTGGCTGCTGGTTTCTTTAGTTGCGACTTATCTGGATCCTGGAATGTTGAGGGCCCTATTTGGAAAAAATAATGGGTACATTTAGAAATGACAACCATCCCTTCCATTAAATCAACAGCACCCACATTTAATAATTAGGCCTCTCTCCAGCCTCAACATTAAAGTAATAGTGCTCACATTTGATAAATAGATCTATAAATAAACCTATTACCCTCCCTCTAAACAGTCCCAGCAATAAATTAATAGCATTTACGTTTAATACATCCATTTCCCACGACCATTCCTAGCATTAAATAATTAATATTCACATTTAACCCTATAGTGTTCTCTGTGCAGTTCCCCCTCACTATAATTTAGCATAGGCAGCCCCACCTCACTATAGTTTAGTATAGTCAGCCAGCCCCCCTGTGCCGCATAGTGCCCGCAAAACAATGTTATGCCACACAATAGTGCCTCAAATTTATGCCATACAGTAGTGCTCCAATGTTATGCCACGCAAGTGTCCCCAATTTATATTATGTCTGCAACAGTGCCCTCAAATCACACACACATATATATAATATATATATATCTATAATATAAAAGCCTAGTGGCATGTGTTAGTCTGTGTGTTCGTGAAAAAAAAACCCCAAGCTGCAGCACCACCTACTGTGCGAAGTTATACACTGACCTACTAAATTCTTAGTGTGTGTGTGTGTGTGTGTGTGGAAAAAAACCTCAGAAAGGGCTGAAATTTGGTATACTAAGATGTTTTTAATTTGTTAATTTAATTTGTTAATTGTTAAAAGTGTTTATAAAGATTTAAAAAAATATATATATATATTTCTTGAAGGAGAAGTGACAGTTGGGAGTGGTTGGTGGTTGCCGGGGGTGACAGTGGGGAGTGGTTGGTGGTTGCCGGGGTGACAGAGCGAGAGGAGTGTGATACTCAGGACCGCTGAGAGAGATCCCTGTGTCTGGATAGACATCTGGATAGATGTGGCGATAAAGATGAAGGATGAGGTAATGGAGAAGAATGATAAGGTGGTGACATGTGGACAAAACCACGTTAAAAAAGGGCGCTTGCGTCGGGAAGTAACGCTCTTCCCCTGAGGAGGCCTGGGCTATGGCCCAAATGCATGACAAGAACCTTTTTAACACCTTAAGTAGCTTGATTTGACTAGAATGCATGAGTATCATGCACGGGTTAACTTGTATATATATATATATATAGCTCTACAGAGAGGTACATTAAAAGACCTTGTGTAAATTGTGTAAATTTATCATTGAAGTCAGGTGATTTCACTGAGCATCCAAACACTTGAATGTCTAGGCATTTAAAAGTCTAAGACAATTGGAATAGTTTGTATATCAAATGTCATATGCTTAAATGCGCCAGGGCCTACCGGTGGACAGCCCGGCTCTCCGGCAGGCCAGTCCGAGGCTGGGAGAGAGAAGGAGAAAGAGATAAAGAATCTGTCCTGCGTCTGGAAAACCAAACACTTAGATAGGGTCTGAGGCCATAAGGAGTAAAAAAGGGGAGTGTCTGCCATGTAGTTCGTATCTGCCAGCAAATTCTGTGTTTCACAGATAATATATATACAAAGTTATTCAATTTAAAAAGGGTATGTGAGATATTATTCCACTATAAAGTTAAAGTGTTTTACCTTTTTCCATGTTAAAGTGGTTATTTGTGGCACAATCCTATTGGTGCCTGAGGTTGATATTTCATGTTCCAAGCCGTCAAAATCAACTGGAATAGACTAGAATGTTTTTAAAAAACAAAAACAAAAAAAATCTAAATTTTTAATGTAAAAATCATCTTCACAAATCTAATTCAGGGAATCATACTACACAAATGAACCTAAATTACTGTATGTTTAGCATATCATCATCAACATTTATTTATATAGCGCCAGCAAATTCCATAGCGCTTTACAATTGGGAACAAACATTAATAAAACAATACTGGGTAATACCATACTTGCCAACTCTCCCGGAACGTCCGGGAGACTCCCGTATTTTGCGTGAGTCTCCCGGACTCCCGAGAGAGTGTGGAAATCTCCCTGATCTGCCAAGAAGTGGGCAGAATATGGTTCAAACACCGCGATTCACCGGGAATCGCGGCGTTTGGCCCCGCCCCCACTGTAAAATGAAGCGATTTGTGCCATTATGTAATGGGGGCGGGGCTAAAATGACGCGATTTCCGGGGCCCCGCCCCCTACACGCCTACCTCCTACTAGCAGCTCCCGGAAAAAAAAATTAAATGTTGGCAAGTATGGGTAATACATACAGACAGAGAGGTAAGAGAACCCTGCTCGCAAGCTTACAATCTATTCTATGGGATTTTCCATTTCTTTAATTGCTTTTATAATCATAGTGTGAATCTTATCCTGAGTTTACAGGGTCAACCTGCCATGGATTTTAAGGTGGTTTGTACGTAATTAATAACAGCAATGACCTTTGCACACATGACTGTGTTTCTCACTGTATAGGACGAGACACCCTTCACTGTGTGTGTTTTACAGCTAGATATACCGTCCTTGCCTCTGTCATAAATATGCCCTGCTATATAACCTGGACTCATTGGAGAATCTGACAACAAAGCAGATTCATATTTGCAAGTAAATGTGATAAAACTGGTCCTGGGGGATGATGACTATTATGTGGACTCTGGCAATCGTGCTGCTGATGTCCTCTCCAGTGTCTGGTAAGACCTCCTTTTGTTATATTAGCCAATCCAAAGAAAATTCACAGAGCTTACTGTAGTTTTATGCTGAATATTATACTATAGTTAATAATTGCAAATTAAACTAGAATTTTTTTCATAGATAAATAATAAAAGTGTGCCATGTGGTCTCTGCCAATCATACTAGTGTTTTCCTCTCCAGTGTCTCTTAAATTCTCTTTGTGTTATATTAACCATTTTCAAGAAATCATTTCACAACTTTTCAGTATATCAGATATGTTCATAATTTAACTAACTATTTTACACATAAGGGGCCTGATTCACTAAGACACAGAAAATGAACGAATTATGCGTTTTCTGTGTTTTTTAAAAAAACAAAACAAAACAAAAGCGCACGTTATTCTGGCATATGTACATCTGTATACAACTAGAAGCGGATTTAAAGAAACGTCTCTTTTGACTACGGGTCTAGGTACGCTCTGCATTTACGGCACTTGCCGTATTGAGACAGACACAACACACTGCTGGATACGTACAACACATATGTGCAATATTAAGTCCCAGTAAAATGCACAGAAAAAATAAGTATTCAATTATTGTCACCTGTTAATAATAAGAGTCATTAATGTAATAACATTTTTTATTTTTTTAATATTATATTATTAATATTATTATTATAATATTATTATAATATTATAATATATTATATTATTAATATTATAATATTATTATATATATTATTAATAATATATTATTAATGTCTACTGTACATAAAATGCATTTTTACAGTTGCTCTTGGTTGCCAACACATGTTCTGGCATGTATACGGGACCGTTATCACTATCACTCAGCACTTACACCTGCCCTATAGCTGGAGAAAATGATATAACTGAAAAACACGTACCTTAGAGTTGCCCAAAGCTTGAATCGGAAACTGCTGCGTGTCCTCAACCTTGGCACGTTATTACTTTTTAATTGGCTACATTCATACACCTCTTCCCATCACCATTCCGCCCTTCATATCATTGGCTGTTGGAAGTGTCACTTACATGAGAACATGAATTGCATTCTTTGCCATATCTTTTGCGCATGCACAGAATGAAAAAAGGCAGAATACACACGTAAATGGACTTACGATTCTTCATTAATTAGGCCCAAAATATCAGCGCAGCTAAAGAGATGCTCCAGTTCAGTTGTCAAATTCACTCATTACAGTGACACTAAGAAATTTGTTGGCAATTGCAGTTGGAATCCCACAGTCAGCTTGTTGTGCCTTCAATAAGTCACAGGGGAAAATTAAATTTGGCTGCGTTACTCTAGGAATAACGTCGCCTGTGCACTGTTGGTGTTACTATGGTAATAGTGCGCACTATAGGAATAACGCGGCGCTAATAGTATTACCGTGCTGCCCCCCTTCACTGGAACAACCTCCTTTGCTCCATCCGTCTTTCTCC
Source organism: Mixophyes fleayi (assembly GCF_038048845.1). Lineage (NCBI taxonomy): Eukaryota > Metazoa > Chordata > Amphibia > Anura > Limnodynastidae > Mixophyes > Mixophyes fleayi. The sequence goes on along the minus strand of NC_134405.1, from coordinate 31,123,577 downwards.
CAATCTGTCCTTCTTCAGGCTCACTCAAAATTTACCTGTTCCTAAAAGCTTACCAACCGTCCACCTAACCGCCTCATCTCCTCCGCCTGTTCTTTGCTCTCTCCTCCCAGCCCCCCGGTTCTCTCCCCACTTACTTCAACTTGCTCCCTTTGTGCCTGAGTTCTGTCTACCCTCCCTTGGAGGCAAGGATGCAAGCTCATTTGAGCAGGGCCCTCTTCCCTTTGTTCTCCATACCTGTTCTTCTGCTCCGTCTTTACTGCATTAGCCTGCCTGGAGTCTCTGAAGTTTTGGTATTTTTTGTTTACTGTTTGTAATGTTGCACCTTGATTAATCTACTGTTTGTGTTGTGTACGGCGCTGCGGAACTCTTGTGGCACCTAACAAATAAAGGATAATAATAATAATAATAATAGTATGGTAATTTTAACGCAGATTTTTGATAGCAGCCCTCTGGGCTGTGAGCAAAAGTCCGGGTTAAAATTACTGTGTTAACGGTAATACTATTAGCACCGCATTATTCCTAGAACAATGTGTCCCAATTGAATTGCCCCCATATTGTCTATCTTTGTCTTTGATCCTAAGCTTTATTAGACATAGAAAGTCTTGGAAAAATTGCATTGCAATATAAACATTGGTATTTTAAAAATTCTTGCTGTGTGAACAAACGACTGTTAGATCTTCATTTTCATTTTTAAAATTGCTCTAGGAAAATGACAGCTAGATTATTTTGCTTAAGGTTGCAGCATATTTGCTCTCATGCACCACGTTCTTAAATAGGCCGAAGTCTATTAATGTTTATTATCTACTGCTTTGTTATCATTGATGGTAATTATTATTTAAGCACACATACAGCAAGTTTTCCAACACGCAATATGTATAGCCAGAAAAAATAGACATGTCTGCAAACGACATGGTTTAAAAGTCTGAGATTATGTTATAGTAACACAAAACATTTTGTATCTCTGAATAAAACAATGCAGCATTTATCAGAATGTGTTGCCTTAAATGGTCTCAAATGAATTTACAAAGTGATTAATATTAAAATGATCATAGAGGACTGTGAGGATACCAGGGTTAGAGCTGGAGCTCATTAGATAACCCTGGCACCTTAGGGTTCTTTAGGATAACACAGGCAAGGAAAGACAGAAGATACAACAGTATCTTTATTACAGAATGTGAAAATGCAACTGCAAAGAATAACAAGCAACAATTACAATAACTAAAACAATTCCTGGAGTGTCACCAAACTTCAACAAATTCCCTACAGCATCCCAATATTCCAGTATTTGCTATGCGGTCATTAGTAGTCCCATTGCCAGCCAATCGGTTAGCAACAAGGCCTGTAGAATCAAGAATACACAATATACCAACACAAGGAACGTCAGATATGCAATTTCTAATCAAGTTACAATAACAGCCAAACAATAGCAATGTCCAGACCAAGTTGTAGTGGTGAAACAAATGGTCCTGAAGTCGTCCCTTAGCAAATCCAGATGATGATGTGAAAGTTCTCTAGGAGCACTATAGATATAATTAACTGCAATCTTTTTTTCTGTGTAGTAATCCCATGGTCTCTGGTCACAAAGCAATGGAATTCCCAGCCAATTAATGAGCGTGGCATTTTTCTAGTCCAAATGGCAAATGCAAATGCCCTCCTCTTCTGTTAAAACCACAGACTTGTAAAGTACCCGTTCCAATCCAACTATTGATGCATATTTTTTGCTGTCCTATCAATTCGATACCCTCCTCTTGCTGGTCCCAGGCGCTCAACCACAATCTCTCTACCAGTGTGATAGGAGTCCGGACCTCAATCACCTTACTCCTGAAGGGCACACTCATGAGTAGCACCAGCTGGAGTGCATGTTTGCTGATGCAGGATGTCCAGTTGCAAAAGCAATTAAGACATAGAATTGTGATCTGTACTCTCAATGGATGTGGTAGGAGAGAGAACTCCAACACCTAACTCAGATTATCCATGAACAACCAGATTTTCCCTTGCAGAGCTCTTTTAACAAGTCAAAAATACACACGTAGAAAATCCCATTCTGCAAGGTTATACTGAGGTCAGCTGTTTTAATAGTGACTGTGAGATGTCATGGGGGTGGAGATTGTTGGGGCATATAAACAGCCCCAAGTGGGATTTTTTCCTGCTGGCAAGGTGCCCAGGAGCCTAAGGGAGAGCAATGGTTTATCAAACCAATTGATGAAAGGTTAAATCCAAGCTGATTATGAGCGACTCCGTTTTAACCCCTTCCATGCTTTTGTGACGTGGAAGGGGATCCAGGGGTTTTTAGCTTTTAACTCAGTCCCTTATCTCCTATTTCAGATCCACACCAAAAAATCCATATATAGGCAGTAAATATTGCTTTTACAGGCAGAATGTAGCATAATCTATGGGTATAAAATATATTGAAGTCCTTTAAGCAGTTAAAAGCACAAATCCTTTAGTTTGCAAGTGACAGGTAGGTGAGATAACACTGGCCTAACCCATGTTGTCACAAGGATTTTTTTGGAGAAGTGAAACTGGTAAAACCTGCCGTTTGAAATGTATTTTCTAGATAACACATAAAAGACATAATAAATTAATTTACATTACAGATGTGCGATTCATTAATTCAAAATGACTTTTAAAATTCTTTTTCTATTAATCCAGGAATAAAAGATCTGTGAATTAAAGTTATAATGCGAGAAACATTATATGTAAAAAGCTAATTTTGCAGAGGAGCTTAAGTTTGTGCAAGCTGATGCAGGGAGTTGGGCAGTGTGTCTGTTACTTGGTAAGTCAGGAGTATGCGTATCGGTGCGTATAGATTTACAAAGCAGTTAAAAAAATGAGATTCCAATTTACTGAGCAAAACTTATCTAAACAAAATAAAAGGGTGGTTAGCAATGGCGATGAGATTTGTTTGTGGGATTTGAGTGTGAATCACATTGGTGGGATGTCTTTAAAAATTTTTCCAAAGAGAGCAATAATGCCCCATAAATGTTGATGCATTTATAAATATAAAGATATGATTCGTTTTCCTTTTCATTATACTACTATAGTAATATATTGCTTTTAAGAAGATAAGGTTTGTTGGTAATAAAACATGAACTGACTGCAAGTGAAAAGTCAGCTTATAGCATTGCCTTAGAACAGATTTGGAGCCACCAATAATTTTAACTTGTTAGCAGCAGATAACGCTGCACATTTTTCAGATATTTAAAGAAAATGTAAGTTTTTATTATAGAGAAAATCTTACAAGCTGCTTCTAACACTTCTGCAACACACACAAATTAACATTATTTCCACCATGCCTATTGTGGCTGCAATATCTGGATGTATAATTGTTTCCCCTACAGCTTGTCTGCATCTCTCATTGTTCGTTAGAAGATGATTTTCTCCTTTCAACATTTTGGTAGGTTTTTCTCATCACTGTCAATGCAACTTTGGTGTCTGTCATCCCAAAGAGACTGAGGACTGCGCTGATTTTACTACTTTAGTTAAGCAGATTGTTACTGTCAAGGGGTCTTACCAAAACTAAAGGCTACTTGTTGGTATTGATACTGCTATGCTAGGAGGCGTTGAATCTAACATGCCTCTGGTCTTCACCAGGGGACCCCGCAAGGGAGTTTGGGTTTTGCTGCAAGTCTCAGCCCTCCAAGGTAACCACCAGCGAAGCAGAAGGTGAACAAGTGTAGTCATGCAAACCAGGGTCAAGCCGTGTGGACAGATAAGGTACCGAAGGAACAAGCAAAAGCGGAGTCAAGAAGCCAAAAGGTTAAACCAAAAGATGCGGTCAAGCCAAGGGGTAATTCAGAAGCACAGTCAGGGGAAGCCGGGTTAGAATCCATGTGGTCAGGCAGGATGCTTAGTAATGAGCTGGGACGCTGGAACATTAGGGGACTTAAATACTCTGGCACCCACATGGTGCCGAGGCTGCTTTTAATAGTGTAGCTATAACTCTGATTGATGATAGTGGGACAGTGGGACAGCTGTTCTGACCGCTGACAGTGTCACTCACCGGACCATGAGTACCTCTTCACTGGTGCGTGGCTCTCCAGTATTCCTGCCAGCACCTATCCTGAACCGTGGCCGCCCGCCATCCTGATGGTCTGCGCATGCGCAGTTCCTAAGAACTCTTCTGACCTTTGCTTTTAGTTAATTGGTTGATCAGGCAATGCTCCCTATTTAAAGCACCTGTGTTCATTACCTCGTTGCCTGATCTTAGGGTCTCATTCCCTGTGAGTCTCTGAAGGTGTTCCTGTGTACTTCTCCGTGTCTTCAGCTTCATGCTGATTCCTGCTCAACTTATTGCCAGTTTCCAGACCGCTTCAAGCCTCCTGTGTTCTACTATGTCTTCAGTTCCCTGCTGATTCCTGCTCTATCATCTGCGGCTTCCAGTCCGCTATTACCTCCAGTGTTCTACTCGTGTTCGCTATCTCCAGTGATTCCTGCATTGCTCATCGTTGTTCTACCCGTGTCAAGTTCGCTGCCAGTTTGCTGACCCGGACCCTGATTACCGCTACCACTCACCTGTGGTTTCTTTACTCGTGCTAGCGTGCAGCCGCTCAGCTGTTCCTGTATCCTCTCGTGGACAGCCTGCTCAACTGAACCGCGGTATGCTTACTTTCTATTGACTATATTCGCTTGGACTGTTCTCCACTTACCCACGGAATCCTCTATCTCCCTGAGACTGTGTTATTACTCCGCATATCTGCTGGGAAGTTTACCTCCTTGTTCAGTCGTGAGATACATATGCTAATTGACCTTCTACTATTAGCCTGGATTCCAGTAGTAAATTTGTCTCTGTCAAGCAATGCCTGCCACACCAACATAGACTTGTGCATATTGTTTGGGATTAAGTTCCTTGTGCTCTCAGTGTCTACATTCTATGTTTCCACTCATCAACACTTGTACACCTCCTCACCTATTAAGCAGTGGTACAACTTGCTATATGCAGACCACTGACTTCCCCACTACCTACCTGCACCTGGACAAGTCTTCTCACCATAAGCAGTGGTACAACTTGCTATTCGCAGACCACTGACTTCCGCGCTACCTACCTGCATCTGGACAAGTCCTCTCACCATAAGCAGTGGTACAACTTGCTATACGCAGACCACTGACTTCCCCGCTACCTACCTGCACCTGGACAAGTCTCTTCACCATAAGCAGTGGTACAACTTGCTGTACGCAGACACTGACTGTTACCTTCCTGAACTTCTTCACGTCCATCAAGATCCTCGTGTTCATATCTACCTAATCATTAACCAGATTGCTGCTAGTCATTGCTTTTTCTATTTGCATCCTCTCACCATATGCTGAGTCATATGTTCCGCTAGTCACACTGCTACCAGAGGACCACTGTGTAACCCACACCACTCTGGTAAGATCATCATCTGGTGATATCCTGGGCAAAGACTCCTAGTGCCGTGACAGACAGGAAACGAGAGATAGCTTCCCGTTGGCTAGCAATGGAGATGCAAAAAGGACTGCACATGCATGCGCACTACGGGACCGGGACCCGGACCAGAAGTGTCCTGTTGCCTAGCAACATGACGCTCAGTCGGCGAAGGAAGGCGACCGTCCCTGGCACCTATAGTGTGTGCGGGGGCGGCGCCTGACAGTTACCATAATCCTCTCTATACATTTTGATTTCTTAGTAGTATTTTACATCACCCAGGTCCTTAGTTTCCATGTTTCCTGAAGAAGTTCTTAGCTTTGTAATTTTCTATTTTTCTAGTGAACTATGATCAGATCGTTCACAGTATATAAAAAAGCGAGCACATCCATTTTCATCTTTAGACTTGGAGTGCAGCATGGATCAGTTTGACTTGTTTGAATCGTTCCTCTAACAATACCTTGTTTAACTGAGTTCCCTGCAGTGACTGATTAATTCCATAACATGATCTCTGTAACTTACAAACGTGCTTGTTCCGTAGCAACTTTAATTCATTTTTCATAAATAGGTAGACTTTCCTTCTCCTTTATCAACTTGGCTCATGCTGAGGCTATAGGCTATTTAAACCATGTAGGAAATTAGCTGGAATGCTCTAGTTGTAAATCTTTTAAATATCGATATAGCACTTCTCTCTCTCTTTCATTCTCTGAATTGCCTAAAATCATGTTACTGTCACTTTACTTGTTTTTTGTGTTTCTGACTGAGCCTGTTCCTCTAGCTAAACTAATTGTGAAATTTGTGTGTTACAAATACTTGAAACAATTCTTTTCTGTCAATTTTGCTAAAAATTACTGACAGCTAAAATTTCACGGACATGATTTTGAGCAATATCAAAGTTTTTTCCAGAACTGCAAGACGATAATTGATTTTATGAGAATTGTAGGACATTTTGCAGAACTGCAAATTTCCGGCAATTAAATATTCGTCTCCTTTTTGCTTAAAGCCATTTCACACTGTATCTGTTAATTAATAGTAACATAGTAACATAGCAACATAGTAACATAGTTGATGAGGTTGAAAAAAGACACCAGTCCATCAAGTTCAACCTATTTTGGATCTCCTGCAATCCTGCACTTATATTTGAAATTGATCCAGAGTAAGCAACCGCCAATCTGTTTCAATTGTGAAAATCCCCTCAGACTCAATATTGCAGTCCTATTTTCACCCTATATCCACTACTATCCTATATTTTAATTAACAGTCGTATCCCTGGACACACCTTTCCGCTAAAAATTTGTCTAACCCTTTCTTAAACATATCTATTGAATCTGCCATCACAACCTTCCCCGGCAGTGAATTCCATATATTGACTGCCCTTACTGTAAAGAACCCCTTCCTTTGCTGGTTGTGAAATTTCCTCTCCTCTAACCTTAGGGGATGACCACGTGTCCAGTGTATGGTCCTTGGGGTAAAAAGTTCCCATGAAAGCTCTCTGTATTGACCCCTAATGTATTTGATAGTAACATAATTCACTGAAAATTTAGTATATGCAGGAGATTCAATGTAGCGCAAGGTGCCGCCAATCATTGCATCGATATTAGGATACGCATATTTCCGCCATTAACAGTAAGAAATCTCCGCTCATTTCTCTGCCCACCTTTATGGAACACGAGGGGAAATGGAGCTTTCATTTAGAATATCCAGATGATGTGTCTCCGGGGACTGAGGCACATCGCATTGAATTGCATCTCCCCCTATGAATGGATGATCCATGGGAACAAGGCCAAATTCTCCTGGGGAACCGTGCAGTATTTTACACCCAAGTGTGTATTGAGGTGAAAAATTTGTAGAACAGTTTTGAAAGTTTTGCTCATCTCTACCTCAGGAACAGGTTCAAAACACTCTCAAAATCATTGACATGACATTTCTGTATGTATTATTTCTGATTTGTACTGATATCAGTGTATTTCTAATAGATGGGTGAAATGTTGGGTTATTTTTAAGGTTAACAAAATTGCTGACAGTTGGCAATTCATCCTTATGCATCCAGTCCTAGTAAAACCTTACCACTGAAAGTGAAAATTAAGTATATCTACTCGTTTGCTTATCTTCAACACTCTAAGTACATGGAAATTCCCTTTTATCAGCTTAGATATAGGCAGTTCTGTCAAACCCACTTATCATCCCCATCGTTTATAATTTGATGCGAAAATCTTTAGATGTAAATATAACACACCAATCACAGCAATGGGAAATATAAATGTGCCCCATTAATAATGTTGGAAATTACTTAAGCCTATGCTCACCTAACTCATTTAGTTTCCTATTATGAAATTGATATAAGTCTTTAAATAAACTAGTATTTATGTGCAGTTTTTCTCAGGCATTTGCAACCTACCTGAAAAAAACGTTGGACATACATTACAGAAAATTTCTCCCGATGCAGTACCGTTAACGGTTTTACCAACGACGGAAAGTCCCAATCAGCATGCTGATTCACTATACACGCTTTATCTTCAGATCTGTGTTCTTTACCTGTCATTACCAACGATTGAAAAGACTCTGCAAAAGTTATGGAGTCCTGCCTATACTGCTGGTCATGAGTGCATAAACACTGCAGAATTTGTTGGACATCATTCCATTGTTTATAGAGATTTAGGGCCAGATTTACTAAGCTGCGGGTTTGAAAAAGTGGGGATGTTGCCTATAGCAACCAATCAGATTCTAGCTTTCATTTATTAAGTACCTTCTACAAAATGATAGCTAGAATCTGATTGGTTGCTATTGGCAACATCCCCACTTTTGCAAACCCGCAGCTTAGTAAATCTAGCCCTTATTGTCTGTTTACAGTATAAAATCAAATCAAATGAAACAATGTTCTTTAGAGCAATAAAACATGACACTCTAATGCGATATCAGACCTAATGGTCATTTGTGGTTGAATAAGCTAATGCTTATAACTTCCAAAGTGATTGCAAACAATAATTTAAAAAAATCAGTTATGATCTTTGTGGACTTTAACAAAGTGGTTAATACTGTATTGGACTCCACTTAAACAAATAAAAGCCCTATTACTTCCGTACTCAAGGGTTTGGGATTTTAGTTATTTTAATTTTTGGACTATGTGGCTTCAGTGAAAGGCTAAATATCTTTGAGTTTATGGCGAGTGTCTTGGGAAAGAGGGATAGAGTTGAGTCCTCTAATAGACCAAATTGAGTATAAAGCCAATAGTGGCAGTGGAGGGAAATACAGGAGTAATTTTCAAAACTGTAACCCTGCTGCATATCAGTCAGTATATGGAATGGGTAAGAAGGAATCAGTGCATGCTCACATTGATTACGGAAACATCAGAACACTTAAGATCCTTATTCATTCTTGCAGGTGAGCGTAAGCAAATTGGGATAGTCAATGGCTATGGTTTTTAATGAGGTTGATCCAGGCTAAAAACTAAATGATAAGGGAAGAAAATTATTAAACAAGCTGAAAGTATGAATTTCATTTCAAATAGAGGTACAGGAGCTTCAAATCACTACTCTGTGCTGTTGATGGAGCCTACTCTCGCTACTATCTGAGCCTGTGGTTTCCTGCTAGATTCCAACCCTTTCTCCTATGGTGACACTGCCTTTTTGATACTGTTGTCACTAGATTAATCTCATGAGTGGACAGTCCCGCAAGATCAGCACACTCGTCTCTGTGATGCTGTGAACATGCTGATGATTTGATTGTCTAATAACAGAAGAGCAGGAATTGACGATTAAATGCAGTAAGGTGTTCAAACCCAGGTCAAACACACCTTAAAAAGAGGATGGGTTCAAATATATATTCAGGTTCAAATATACATTCAGGTTATAAAATAACTTTAAAACAAAAAAAAAATAATACAAATAATAATTTAGCTCCCCTTACAGACCAATTCTGACATGTTAAGAGTAATCATAAAGTAATATAATTTGTAATGTAGCGGAAAAAACATTGACAAATGCAGTCAACTATTTCTTATCTAAATTTGAATCAATATTTGGAAAACTGGGATAACATGTCTATATGCCACAAAGGTATTAGGCCAGATCCCTGCAGTTAGAACAAGTATTTCTGTACATTATTTTTAAAAAAATACCTTTACTAAACCCTCTGGGCCTGAGTCATTAAGGAGAGTAAAGCATAAAAAAGGAGTAACTTTGTATCCGGGCAAAACCATGTTGCATTGGAGGGGAAGGTAAATGTAAAATGTGAGGACAGATTTATAGTTGGGGTAGGGCATGTCCGAGATCAACTTTAAATTTTAGTGTACAAATTAAGCTATTAAGTATTTGTGTGCTAGATGAAAAAACAACCAGTATTTAACTTATGTGCATGATATTAAACTGATTTGCACCCCTTGCACCGTAACATGGTTTGTCCCAGAGAACATTTACTCCTTTTTTTTGCCTTACTTTCCTTAATGACTCAGGTCCTCTGTGTCTGTCATATTTTAGGTTTTAGTAGAAATAAGCGAACCACCTCATATCTTGGTTTTGATTTAAAAACTGTTGTCTTGTTGTGATGTTGGCGATACTAGGCCGGTGTTTTGTTGGGGGAACTGGATATCTCTCAAAAAGTTAAATTGCATGATTTTTGTTAAAAAAAACTAATACAATCATGACATTTATAGTTATTTTTGTTTGTATGTTAGTATTTATATAATTTAAGTTAATTTACATCCTCATTTATAAGACCCCCTCATCAAAATTATCCAAAGGCTGCAGCAAGCTGGCTGGCAGTGTTATCTACATACAATATTAAATGAACTTGTGTAAAAGTTAAATGAAAAACAAATTTCTTCGCTCCATTACATGCATTGACCTTTTTTTTTTTCTAGCATATAGACCATATAGCGCCTTCTGCTCCTCTGTCATGTAATACTTGGAGTGTGGCACTGCGCTGTGACATCATAGCCCTGCACCACTCTCCCAGGATATCACTGACATAGAGGAGCAGCTGCCAGCACCTTCAGTGATAAAAAGCTGCTTTTCGCTCTAGGTCAGCAGCCAAGAGAGTGTGGGAGCACATTGTGAAAACTACCACCTCGGTTTACCAAGTGGTAGCACCAGGCCTGGTTATGACAAGAGAGGACATAAGCCAAGCGCATAAAAAACTATGTGTGTGTCATGCACTTACCCATTTGGGGTTAAGTCACCTGCATAGCCAGCCAATAAGATCCACAGGGAGGGTCCTAAGCTTCCCTATATATTTTCCCCCCAGTGGATGGTGGATCTCTTGTTTCCAGCACCAGATACTACCTTCCCATACTACTATTGTCATATGTCTGACTTTAATGTTGTCATTAACATCTTCTTTCCCTGTTACAGAGGAGGCACAGTAGGTAGGAGAACATTACAGTCAGAGACTAGTAAGCATATGGTGCTTCCACTGATTGACTCTTTCGAAGCAACTTGACTCTTGGTCCTTTTATGTGGAGGACCCCTTGAACTGTTTAATGTGGGCACATCATTGTCAAGTCCAGAAGGGGCAATCTGATGCCAGATTTTAGCACTGGCCAATTGTAAATGATTATATCCTGGGACCAGTGCTTAGTGCTTAGCATTTTGCTCTACCTCTCTCTCTCTCTCTCTCTCTCTCTCTCACACACACACACACACACAGACATATACACAACTATTGATTAATGTGCAAATATAATCACCTTACTCATAATCATCAATCAGTAATCAATAATAGTTCAACTAATACTCATCTTGACATGAATAGCTTTTATCTCTGATTGATTTCCTCAGAAAATCTTACATTAATTTTAGCTAGTGTTTTGTTAACTAATAATTTGTTAAATAATTCTTCTTAATGTTTGTTGCATTAACAATGTTTTAGATTGTTTTTAATGATAGCTATGGTCCCCCTATTCATTGATATGTTGTTTGTAGTTGCCCTGCAGAGCGCTGCAAGCTGTGGACGCTCACTCTCCAGCTTCCAAATACATAATGATGCCCGTGAGAGTGATATATACATACATTGTAGTCTAAAGCTTGCAAGATTCTGAGATCACAGAAAAGTTACGCTCTACATCAATTAAAAAAAATGAGTTAAATCGGAGTTAGTCCGATTCAATAGAGTTACCTCTAGGTTTTAGTAATATGTTATTTGATTTATTGGTGTTGCTAATTTGAGAGTACTTGCCAAGTACCAAAGGTTGAAATCTATTGACTTTTAAAATCCACCCACAAATATAATGACATATGAACATAACTTAACTATTCTTATCTGCAAGTTGTTAATCAAGCTCTTTCGTATATCTCTATGTAGGTCAAACCTGTTTAAATGGTGGCACTCCTGATGGTCTAAAGTGTTTGTGTCCAGACGACTTCTGGGGAAGCTGGTGTGAGGAATCTGCTCTCAGACCAGGTGTGTATAAAACCGGTATTTACTTTAACTTGTCATCTTTTCATTGTGCGATACTGTATATTATATTGTTTTTCAGTGTAAGAATTGCTGCTTTGGAGCTGTAAAAATAAACTTCAATATACAGCTTGCAGCCAAGATAGATATATATATATATATATATATATATATATATATATATATATATATATATATGCTTTATGTACTTTAGCACAGTGTTAGGTAACCTAAAACATTATGCAGGCCACAGGTTATGGCCCTCCGCTCCAACCTTTACAAGGGGTCACATATTACTCCTAATCTCAGTAATAGATTCAAATGATACAATTAATCAGAAAGAAACACCTACCGGTGATAACACATTAGCATGCATTTTAAACTACTGTTAAAAGCAACAACAAAAAATCTAATACTAAAGCAGGAAGTAGTTGGAAGCCAAAGTTGAAGGCCAGACAGGCTGCATGCAGCCTTATGGCAGCCTGTGTCCATCACTGTCTAGTGATGGAATAGAGTTTATAGAGTTTATTGCAGTGTACCTCCCCGTGGTGAGCAGAAGAAAAATATTCCCAGAGCCCTATGCCACCTCTTGCCACCTTTGCTGAATGGAGCATGTCCCAAATCTGGGAGGTAGGTTGTCGCTGATTTGTTGGACACCAACAACTTGCCTTGCTTCAATTCCGTGTAATATTTCCCAGTAACTTCCTCTTCTCATTTAGTAACAACACATGAAAACAACATTAAGCTTACACGTGACCACTTCTGACAATGATAAAACTGGTGCATTACACAGGATAAGAAGGGAGACATTTGAAACTGAACTGAAAGGCATTGAAACGTCATTGATGAACGTCAATGGGCATAACATGACAGCTGTATCACCAGTTCCATGGTTACAGCAATGGAAGAGATGTACATCCCCTGAGTCCAATGACCCTATATCTAACAGTATATCTAACGGTACAAAGAGAGTTTTTTGGAGAAAAATAACCTGACGTTCTTAATGAATTACTTAACTTGTTTTATGCCCTATTTATTAAAATAATTTAAAGTTTAGTTTAAACACAATTCTGATCACCGGTAGTAAACACTCATACACACTCCAATATCAAAGTCAACACTGATATTTTTATCCTCCCATTACCACATCTTTATTTCAACAAAGCCATTAAACTGATGGCAATGTCATTGTACAAACAAACTATTGTTAAGCTGATTATTTAAAAGCTGAATAATTAGGCGAGATATATAAGATAATCATGTATGATATTAATGTTAACTTCAGAGGTTAATATACAGTAGAAAATAACGCATATGGCATCTTTCCCACAAGATAGGACTATTTAATGAGTCACTAAAGTTATAACAGGACCTATATACCTATACATTGATCAGATATGTTTGTAACATTTACTGTAACATTAACAAACATTTGCATGCCACAAATACATATTCAGGGAAAATAGTTATATGATCATTACCCTACTCATATCCAGAAGAACAAAAACATAAGAAATTATCTCCATAACTCGAAAGAGGTAAAAGTAAATTATAATATCATTTAACTAAATTTTTATCTCTGCCTGCCTTTCTGAGATCACAGTGATAAATGTGGTATTAAAATTGCAAATCCTTTAAGAAAGAATCAGTGTTGATAAAGAGAGCCACACAGGAGATATATTACATACGTCAGTAATACCTTCATAAACAACCATAACGTGTTTTTACAAGTAATAAAGTAATTACTGTGTAATCATTCTTACTGAAAGATACACGATAGTTCTAAATGCATCATCATAAATAACAGTCACACCCAAGTACAAAGGATTATCAGCGATTAGGATGTTTATATAACTCGAGGTGGACGTGGGACAGTGTGTATCACAAACTATACTTCATACATGTCTACTCTCCCTGAATGACCAGAAGACTCACAAATTCCAGGGAGTCCTCCCTGACTCCAAGCAGAGTAGTCCACTTCCTGACTGTCATCCGGATCCCACCATGATGACGCGAATCATGTCGTTACATTAATTTCTACACTTGTCCCTTGGAGTTATTCTCCAGAAAGTATGCATATATTTGACAAGCCCATAACTTTAAATTAATATCTTACAAGAAACTGTAGACTGGATTTTTTACTTAAACTAATGGTAAATAATGTTCTGCAATTACTCCAACAACTTAACTAAAGCACAAAACATAAAGCTTATTTAATTAATTTTATTTTAGTTAAGACAGAATAAAAGCTTGGGATATATTAGCCCACACCTCAATCGGCACGTGGTACACACTTTTCCTTTCCTTTCAAGTTCCAATGAACTTCAGATTGCAAAAAGATGTGGTAGAAAGTGGATGTGAGTGAGCAGGCATGTTGGGGGCTTGAACTAGTTTATAACAATTTTCCAATCAGAAAATTTGCAGGATTGGTGTAAGTTAGACATATAAAGGTTTTATTTTAGATTGTTTACATTTAGAAGGAAGATATATTTTGCATATGTGAGAGCTAGACATCCATATTACTGTGCAACTGTACTGCACATTAGTATAAACACCTAAACAAAGGCATAAGTATGTTTTGCACATGATCAGTGCTCTCCATATACACAAAGGGAATTTCCTCTTTGCTAAGATCGTTTCACTTATTTGCTGATTTACAGATACACTGGGGTGTGAGAGCAGAGCAAGAGGCCTAGAAGATGAGAATAAAATCGTTGAACCCCTACACAAATTTTGTTATTGGGGTCGGAAATGCTCTGTTTCACCACTGTCGGGGAGCTTACTGGGCTCCCTGATGTGTGACCACTGATACCACAAAAGATTAGTCTTGCTCAGAAGGGAATGAAACATTGGAGTGGTCTTCCTTTCTGAGGAGAAAGTGAAGTGTAGAACAGCTGCAGCAGCAGAGGAAGAAGAGGTGGATGGACAGCTAGTAGAATGTAAGACTTTGAGGACACATTCAATATTTTGCTATGGGGCACCCAAAAATTCAGCTCCTCCCCTGGCAACACTACATACAGAGATTTAAACATCAATTGGTAGGTGGGTATGGAATGTGTGTTGTTATGATGTGAAATATGTGCTAATTCAGATAAGCATATTTAATGACAAACTTATAAATGAAATAAAAATACCTAACTAGTTCTGTTGAAGTAAAAAATAAAAAATAGCACTAATACTACAAATTACTATTAGATAAACTGCAAAATTGAGCACTTGATTTAAATGCCGTTTCTAAACTTGCATCAACTGTATATATAGTAATTGCTAGAGTCACTAAACTGGAACATCAGAAACGCTATTTTTATAATGCCCTTAAAACATTTACGAGGACTTTGATATCAGAATTGCTCAATACTTAGCATAACACTAGCACCATTGTAATATTTCTTTGATTTCACAAGTTTAGATGTAAGTACAACGGAAATCAAAATGTTTTACATGTTTTATATGCTGTATCTACTTGTGGAAATACAATTAAACAGAAAATCTGATTTTTATTTTACAGTTCTAACAACTAGACCGCCAAAGATTTCAAGTACTTACAAAACTGCATATAGTACAAGCAAATTATGTACATCATCGATCAATGTTTTAACCAATGAGGTTTCGTCATATATGACTTCTAAAGATAAAACTAAGGCTACAACTGGGAAAATTACTCACTTATTACAAGACACTACTACAACTACTGAATACACTACTGGATCCATTATATCTGACACAACTGCAGACACCATTATATCTGACACAACAACTGAATATACTACTGACTCCATTATATTCGACACTACTACTGCCAAAATTATATCTGACACATCTACTGAATACAATACTGTATCCATTACATCTGACAAAACTACTGGATCCATTACATCTGACACAACCGCAGACACCATTACATCTGACACAACTGCTGACACCATTACATCTGACACTATTCCTGAAATCTTTACTGAGACTTTTTTACCTAACACTAATACCGAACATATTACTGTCTCCACTACATCGAAAACTACTAATGATTATACTAGTAACTCTATCATGTCTGAAGCTACTACTTACTCAATTACGTCTGCCACTACTACTGAACATAGTACTGATTTTACTATATCTGGTAATACTGAAGAATATACTACTGACTTCATTATGTCCGATATTACTACAGAGTATATCACTGACTCTAACATATCTGATACTACTACTGAATATACCACTCACTCCATTAATTCTGATGTTACAACTGAATACACTACTGACTCCATTATATCTGATACTACTATTAAATATACTACTGGCTCTATTACATCTGACACAACTAGTAAATATACTACTGGCTCTATTACATCTGACACAACTGGTAAATATACTACTGGATCTATGACTTATGAAACAACTACTGATACCATTATTTCTGACATCACTACAGACACCATTATATCTGACACAACTACTGAATATACTACTGGATCCATTATATCTGACACTACTACTGACACCATTATATCTGAAACAACTACTGACTCCATTATATTTCACACTACTACTGACAAAATTATATCTGACACAACTACTGAATACACTACTGGATCCATTAAATCTGACAAAACTACTGAATACACTACTGGATCCATTATATCTGACAGAACTACTAAATATACTAATGGATCTATTATATCTTACACTACTACTGACACCATTATATCTGACACTACATATGACACCATTATATCTGGCACAACTACTGACACCATTATATCTGACACTACAAATGACACCATTATATCTGGCACAACTACTGACACCATTATATCTGACACTACTACTGACACCAATATATCTGACACTACAAATGACACCATTATATCTGGCACAACTACTGAATACACTGCTGGATCCATTACATCTGATACAACTAATAAATATACTACTGGATCCATTACATCTGAAACAACTACTGACACTATTATTCCTGACATCACTACAGACACCATTGTGTCTGAAACAAATACTGACACCATTCTATCTGACACAACTACTGACACCATTATATCTGACAAGACTTCTAACACCATTATATCTGACATAACTACTGAATATACTACAGATTCCATTATATTTGACACTACTACTGACAAAATTATATCTGACACAACTACTGAATACACTACTGGATCCATTAAATCTGACAAAACTACTGAATACACTACTGGATCCATTATATCTGACATAACTAGTAGGTATACTACTGGATCCATTACATCTGACACAACTAATAAATATACTACTGGATCCATTACATCTGAAACAACTACTGACACTATTATTCCTGACATCACTACAGACACCATTGTGTCTGAAACAAATACTGACACCATTCTATCTGACACAACTACTGACACCATTATATCTGACAAGACTACTAACACCATTATATCTGACATAACTACTGAATATACTACAGATTCCATTATATTTGACACTACTACTGACAAAATTATATCTGACACAACTACTGAATACACTACTAGATACATTCCATCTGACAAAACTACTGACACCATTACATTTGATACAACAATTGAAAATACTACTGGATCCATTATATCTGACACAACTGCTGACACAATTATATCTGACACTAGTTCTGAAATCTCTACTGACTCTATTTTACCTAACACTACTACCGAACATATTACTGTCTCCACTACATCGAAAACTATTAATGATTATACTAGTAACTCTATCATGTCTGAAGTTAATACTTACTTAATTACGTCTGCCACTACTACTGAGCATACTACTGATTTTACTATATCTGGTACTACTAAAGAATATACTGACTTCATTATGTCTGATATTACTACGGAGTATAAAACTGACTCTAACCCATCTGATACTACTATTGAATATACCACTCACTCCATTAAATCTGATGTTACAACTGAATACACTACTGACTCCATTATATCTGATACTACTATTAAATATACTACTGGCTCTATTACATCTGACACAACTAGTAAATATACTACTGGCTCTATTACATTAGACACAACTGGTAAATATACTACTGGATCTATTACTTCTGAAACAGCTGCTGACACCATTATTCCTGACATCACTACAGACACCATTATATCTGACACAACAACTTACACCATTATATCTGACACTACTACTGAATATACTACTGACTCCATTATATCTGACACTATTACTGACACCATTATATCTGACACAACTACTGAATACATTACTGGATCAATTACATCTGACAAAACTACTGACACCATTATATCTGATACAACTATTGAATATACTAGTGGCACCATTATATCTGACACAACTGCTGACACAATTATATCTGACACAAGTTCTGTTATCTCTACTGACTCTTTTTTACCTAACACTACTACTGAACATATTACTGTCTCCACTACATCGGAAACTACTACTGATTATACTAGTAACTCTATCATGTCTGAAGCGACTACTTACTCAATTAGGTCTGCCACTACTACTGAACATAGTACTGATTTTACTATATCTGGTACTACTAAAGAATATACTACTGACTTCAATATGTCTGATATTACTACGGAGTATAAAACTGACTCTAACATATCTGATACTACTACTGAATATACCACTCACTCCATCAAATCTGACATTACAACTGAATACACTACTGACTCCATTACATCTGACACAACTAGTAAATATACTACTGGATCTATTACTTCTGAAACAACTACTGACACCATTATATCTGAAACAACTACTGACTCCATTATATTTCACACTACTACTGACAAAATTATATCTGACACAACTACTGAATACTCTACTGGATCCATTACATCTGACAAAACTACTGAATACACTACTGGATCCATTATATCTGACATAACTAGTAAGTATACTACTGGATCTATTATATCTGAAACAACTACTGAATACACTACTGAATCCATTATTTCTGACAGAACTACTAAATATACTACTGGATCTATTATATCTGACACTACTACTGACACCATTATATCTGAGATAACTACTGAATATACGACTGATTCCATTATATTTGACACTACTACTGACAACATTATCTCTGACACAACTACTGAATACACTACTGGATCCATTATATCTGAAAAAACTACTGAATATACTACTGGATCCATTACATCTGACACTACTACTGACACCGTTATTTCTGACACAACTACTGACACCATTATATCTGACACAACTACTGACACCATTATATCTGACGAAACTACTGACACCATTACATTTGATACAATTGAAAATACCACTGGATCCATTATATCTGACACAACTGCTGACACAATTACATCTGACACTAGTTCTGAAATCTCTACTGACTCTATTTTACCTAACACTACTACCGAACATATTACTGTCTCCACTACATCGGTAACTACTAATGATTATACTAGTAACTCTATCATGTCTGAAGTTAGTACTTACTCAATTACGTCTGCCACTACTACTGAGCATAGTACTGATTTTACTATATCTGGTACTACTAAAGAATATACTACTGACTTAATTATGTCTGATATTACTACAGAGTATACCACTGACTCTAACATATCTGATACTACTACTGAATATACCACTCACTCCATTAATTCTGATGTTACAACTGAATACACTACTGACTCCATTATATCTGATACTACTATTAAATATACTACTGGCTCTATTACATCTGACACAACTAGTAAATATACTACTGGCTCTATTACATCTGACACAACTGGTAAATATACTACTGGATCTGTTACTTATGAAACAACTACTCACACCATTATTTCTGACATCACTACAGACACCATTATATCTGACACAACTACTGAATATACTACTGGATCCATTACATCTGACATAACTAGTAAATATACTACTGGATCCATTACATCTGAAACAACTACTGAATACACTACTGGATCTATTATATCTGACACAACTACTGACACCATTATATCTGACACAACTATTGACACCATTACATCTGACACAACTACTGAATACACTACTGGATCCATTACATCTGACAAAACTACTGACACCATTATATCTGACACAACTATTGAAAATACTACTGGATCCATTATAGCAGACAAATCTACTGAATACACTACTGGATTTATTATATCTAACAAAACAACTGAATATACTACTGGATCCATTATATCTGAAAAAACTACTGAATATACTACTGGATCCATTACATCTGACAGAACTATTAAATATACTACTGGATCTATTATATCTAACACTACTACTGACACCATTATATCTGAGATAACTACTGAATATACTACTGATTCCATTATATTTGACAATACTACTGACAACATTATCTCTGACACAACTACTAAATACACTACTGGATCCATTACATCTGACACAACTGGTAAATATACTACTGGATCTATTACTTCTGAAACAGCTGCTGACACCATTATTCCTGACATCACTACAGACACCATTATATCTGACACAACAACTTACACCATTATATCTGACACTACTACTGAATATACTACTGACTCCATTATATCTGACACTATTACTGACACCATTATATCTGACACAACTACTGAATACATTACTGGATCAATTACATCTGACAAAACTACTGACACCATTATATCTGATACAACTATTGAATATACTAGTGGATCCATTATATCTGACACAACTGCTGACACAATTACATCTGACACTAGTTCTGAAATCTCTACTGACTCTATTTTACCTAACACTACTACCGAACATATTACTGTCTCCACTACATCGAAAACTACTAATGATTATACTAGTAACTCTATCATGTCTGAAGTTAGTACTTACTTAATTACGTCTGCCACTACTACTGAGCATACTACTGATTTTACTATATCTGGTACTACTAAAGAATATACTACTGACTTCATTATGTCTGATATTACTACGGAGTATAAAACTGACTCTAACCCATCTGATACTACTATTGAATATACCACTCACTCCATTAAATCTGATGTTACAACTGAATACACTACTGACTCCATTATATCTGATACTACTATTAAATATACTACTGGCTCTATTACATCTGACACAACTAGTAAATATACTACTGGCTCTATTACATTAGACACAACTGGTAAATATACTACTGGATCTATTACTTCTGAAACAGCTGCTGACACCATTATTCCTGACATCACTACAGACACCATTATATCTGACACAACAACTTACACCATTATATCTGACACTACTACTGAATATACTACTGACTCCATTATATCTGACACTATTACTGACACCATTATATCTGACACAACTACTGAATACATTACTGGATCAATTACATCTGACAAAACTACTGACACCATTATATCTGATACAACTATTGAATATACTAGTGGCACCATTATATCTGACACAACTGCTGACACAATTATATCTGACACAAGTTCTGTTATCTCTACTGACTCTTTTTTACCTAACACTACTACTGAACATATTACTGTCTCCACTACATCGGAAACTACTACTGATTATACTAGTAACTCTATCATGTCTGAAGCGACTACTTACTCAATTAGGTCTGCCACTACTACTGAACATAGTACTGATTTTACTATATCTGGTACTACTAAAGAATATACTACTGACTTCAATATGTCTGATATTACTACGGAGTATAAAACTGACTCTAACATATCTGATACTACTACTGAATATACCACTCACTCCATCAAATCTGACATTACAACTGAATACACTACTGACTCCATTACATCTGACACAACTAGTAAATATACTACTGGATCTATTACTTCTGAAACAACTACTGACACCATTATATCTGAAACAACTACTGACTCCATTATATTGCACACTACTACTGACAAAATTATATCTGACACAACTACTGAATACTCTACTGGATCCATTACATCTGACAAAACTACTGAATACACTACTGGATCCATTATATCTGACATAACTAGTAAGTATACTACTGGATCTATTATATCTGAAACAACTACTGAATACACTACTGAATCCATTATTTCTGACAGAACTACTAAATATACTACTGGATCTATTATATCTGACACTACTACTGACACCATTATATCTGAGATAACTACTGAATATACTACTGATTCCATTATATTTGACACTACTACTGACAACATTATCTCTGACACAACTACTGAATATACTACTGGATCCATTATATCTGAAAAAACTACTGAACATACTACTGGATCCATTACATCTGACACTACTACTGACACCATTATTTCTGACACAACTACTGACACCATTATATCTGACACAACTACTGACACCATTATATCTGACAAAACTACTGACACCATTACATTTGATACAATTGAAAATACCACTGGATCCATTATATCTGACACAACTGCTGACACAATTACATCTGACACTAGTTCTGAAATCTCTACTGACTCTATTTTACCTAACACTACTACCGAACATATTACTGTCTCCACTACATCGGTAACTACTAATGATTATACTAGTAACTCTATCATGTCTGAAGTTAGTACTTACTCAATTACGTCTGCCACTACTACTGAGCATAGTACTGATTTTACTATATCTGGTACTACTAAAGAATATACTACTGACTTAATTATGTCTGATATTACTACAGAGTATACCACTGACTCTAACATATCTGATACTACTACTGAATATACCACTCACTCCATTAATTCTGATGTTACAACTGAATACACTACTGACTCCATTATATCTGATACTACTATTAAATATACTACTGGCTCTATTACATCTGACACAACTAGTAAATATACTACTGGCTCTATTACATCTGACACAACTGGTAAATATACTACTGGATCTGTTACTTATGAAACAACTACTCACACCATTATTTCTGACATCACTACAGACACCATTATATCTGACACAACTACTGAATATACTACTGGATCCATTACATCTGACATAACTAGTAAATATACTACTGGATCCATTACATCTGAAACAACTACTGAATACACTACTGGATCTATTATATCTGACACAACTACTGACACCATTATATCTGACACAACTATTGACACCATTACATCTGACACAACTACTGAATACACTACTGGATCCATTACATCTGACAAAACTACTGACACCATTATATCTGACACAACTATTGAAAATACTACTGGATC
The DNA here is from genome assembly GCF_038048845.1 of Mixophyes fleayi. Taxonomy (NCBI): domain Eukaryota; kingdom Metazoa; phylum Chordata; class Amphibia; order Anura; family Limnodynastidae; genus Mixophyes; species Mixophyes fleayi. The sequence continues at coordinate 31,100,540 of NC_134405.1, read as the reverse complement.
CATTATAGCAGACAAATCTACTGAATACACTACTGGATTTATTATATCTAACAAAACAACTGAATATACTACTGGATCCATTATATCTGAAAAAACTACTGAATATACTACTGGATCCATTACATCTGACAGAACTATTAAATATACTACTGGATCTATTATATCTAACACTACTACTGACACCATTATATCTGAGATAACTACTGAATATACTACTGATTCCATTATATTTGACACTACTACTGACAACATTATCTCTGACACAACTACTAAATACACTACTGGATCCATTACATCTGACACAACTGGTAAATATACTACTGGATCTATTACTTCTGAAACAGCTGCTGACACCATTATTCCTGACATCACTACAGACACCATTATATCTGACACAACAACTTACACCATTATATCTGACACTACTACTGAATATACTACTGACTCCATTATATCTGACACTATTACTGACACCATTATATCTGACACAACTACTGAATACATTACTGGATCAATTACATCTGACAAAACTACTGACACCATTATATCTGATACAACTATTGAATATACTAGTGGATCCATTATATCTGACACAACTGCTGACACAATTACATCTGACACTAGTTCTGAAATCTCTACTGACTCTATTTTACCTAACACTACTACCGAACATATTACTGTCTCCACTACATCGAAAACTACTAATGATTATACTAGTAACTCTATCATGTCTGAAGTTAGTACTTACTTAATTACGTCTGCCACTACTACTGAGCATACTACTGATTTTACTATATCTGGTACTACTAAAGAATATACTACTGACTTCATTATGTCTGATATTACTACGGAGTATAAAACTGACTCTAACCCATCTGATACTACTATTGAATATACCACTCACTCCATTAAATCTGATGTTACAACTGAATACACTACTGACTCCATTATATCTGATACTACTATTAAATATACTACTGGCTCTATTACATCTGACACAACTAGTAAATATACTACTGGCTCTATTACATTAGACACAACTGGTAAATATACTACTGGATCTATTACTTCTGAAACAGCTGCTGACACCATTATTCCTGACATCACTACAGACACCATTATATCTGACACAACAACTTACACCATTATATCTGACACTACTACTGAATATACTACTGACTCCATTATATCTGACACTATTACTGACACCATTATATCTGACACAACTACTGAATACATTACTGGATCAATTACATCTGACAAAACTACTGACACCATTATATCTGATACAACTATTGAATATACTAGTGGCACCATTATATCTGACACAACTGCTGACACAATTATATCTGACACAAGTTCTGTTATCTCTACTGACTCTTTTTTACCTAACACTACTACTGAACATATTACTGTCTCCACTACATCGGAAACTACTACTGATTATACTAGTAACTCTATCATGTCTGAAGCGACTACTTACTCAATTAGGTCTGCCACTACTACTGAACATAGTACTGATTTTACTATATCTGGTACTACTAAAGAATATACTACTGACTTCAATATGTCTGATATTACTACGGAGTATAAAACTGACTCTAACATATCTGATACTACTACTGAATATACCACTCACTCCATCAAATCTGACATTACAACTGAATACACTACTGACTCCATTACATCTGACACAACTAGTAAATATACTACTGGATCTATTACTTCTGAAACAACTACTGACACCATTATATCTGAAACAACTACTGACTCCATTATATTTCACACTACTACTGACAAAATTATATCTGACACAACTACTGAATACTCTACTGGATCCATTACATCTGACAAAACTACTGAATACACTACTGGATCCATTATATCTGACATAACTAGTAAGTATACTACTGGATCTATTATATCTGAAACAACTACTGAATACACTACTGAATCCATTATTTCTGACAGAACTACTAAATATACTACTGGATCTATTATATCTGACACTACTACTGACACCATTATATCTGAGATAACTACTGAATATACTACTGATTCCATTATATTTGACACTACTACTGACAACATTATCTCTGACACAACTACTGAATACACTACTGGATCCATTATATCTGAAAAAACTACTGAATATACTACTGGATCCATTACATCTGACACTACTACTGACACCATTATTTCTGACACAACTACTGACACCATTATATCTGACACAACTACTGACACCATTATATCTGACAAAACTACTGACACCATTACATTTGATACAATTGAAAATACTACTGGATCCATTATATCTGACACAACTGCTGACACAATTACATCTGACACTAGTTCTGAAATCTCTACTGACTCTATTTTACCTAACACTACTACCGAACATATTACTGTCTCCACTACATCGGTAACTACTAATGATTATACTAGTAACTCTATCATGTCTGAAGTTAGTACTTACTCAATTAGGTCTGCCACTACTACTGAACATAGTACTGATTTTACTATATCTGGTACTACTAAAGAATATACTACTGACTTCATTATGTCTGATATTACTACGGAGTATAAAACTGACTCTAACATATTTGATACTACTACTGAATATACCACTCACTCCATCAAATCTGACATTACAACTGAATACACTACTGACTCCATTACATCTGACACAACTAGTAAATATACTACTGGATCTATTACTTCTGAAACAACTACTGACACCATTATATCTGAAACAACAACTGACTCCATTATATCTGACACTACTACTGACACCATTATATCTGAGATAACTACTGAATATACTACTGATTCCATTATATTTGACACTACTACTGACAACATTATCTCTGACACAACTACTGAATACACTACTGGATCCATTATATCTGACAAAACTACTGAATATACTACTGGATCCATTATATCTGAAAAAACTACTGAATATACTACTGGATCCATTACATCTGACAAAACTAGTAAATATACTACTGGATCTATTATATCTGACACTACTACTAACACAATTATTTCTGACACAACTACTGACACCATTATATCTGACACAACTACTGACACCATTATATCTGACACTACAAATGACACCATTATATCTGGCACAACTACTGACACCATTATATCTGACACCATTACATCTGACACAACTACTGAATACACTACTGGATCCATTACATCTGACAAAACTACTGACACCATTATATCTGACACAACTATTGAAAATACTACTGGATCCATTATAGCTGACAAAACTACTGAATACACTACTGGATCCATTATATCTGACATAACTAGTAAGTATACTACTGGATCTATTATATCTGAAACAACTACTGAATACACTACTGAATCCATTATTTCTGACAGAACTACTAAATATACTACTGGATCTATTATATCTGACACTACTACTGACACCATTATATCTGAGATAACTACTGAATATACTACTGATTCCATTATATTTGACACTACTACTGACAACATTATCTCTGACACAACTACTGAATACACTACTGGATCCATTATATCTGAAAAAACTACTGAATATACTACTGGATCCATTACATCTGACACTACTACTGACACCATTATTTCTGACACAACTACTGACACCATTATATCTGACACAACTACTGACACCATTATATCTGACAAAACTACTGACACCATTACATTTGATACAATTGAAAATACTACTGGATCCATTATATCTGACACAACTGCTGACACAATTACATCTGACACTAGTTCTGAAATCTCTACTGACTCTATTTTACCTAACACTACTACCGAACATATTACTGTCTCCACTACATCGGTAACTACTAATGATTATACTAGTAACTCTATCATGTCTGAAGTTAGTACTTACTCAATTACGTCTGCCACTACTACTGAGCATAGTACTGATTTTACTATATCTGGTACTACTAAAGAATATACTACTGACTTAATTATGTCTGATATTACTACAGCGTATACCACTGACTCTAACATATCTGATACTACTACTGAATATACCACTCACTCCATTAATTCTGATGTTACAACTGAATACACTACTGACTCCATTATATCTGATACTACTATTAAATATACTACTGGCTCTATTACATCTGACACAACTAGTAAATATACTACTGGCTCTATTACATCTGACACAACTGGTAAATATACTACTGGATCTGTTACTTATGAAACAACTACTCACACCATTATTTCTGACATCACTACAGACACCATTATATCTGACACAACTACTGAATATACTACTGGATCCATTACATCTGACATAACTAGTAAATATACTACTGGATCTATTACATCTGAAACAACTACTGAATACACTACTGGATCTATTATATCTGACACAACTACTGACACCATTATATCTGACACAACTATTGACACCATTACATCTGACACAACTACTGAATACACTACTGGATCCATTACATCTGACAAAACTACTGACACCATTATATCTGACACAACTATTGAAAATACTACTGGATCCATTATAGCTGACAAATCTACTGAATACACTACTGGATTTATTATATCTAACAAAACAACTGAATATACTACTGGATCCATTATATCTGAAAAAACTACTGAATATACTACTGGATCCATTACATCTGACATAACTAGTAAATATACTACTGGATCCATTACATCTGAAACAACTACTGAATACACTACTGGATCTATTATATCTGACACAACTACTGACACCATTATATCTGACACAGCTATTGACACCATTACATCTGACACAACTACTGAATACACTACTGGATCCATTACATCTGACAAAACTACTGACACCATTATATCTGACACAACTATTGAAAATACTACTGGATCCATTATAGCTGACAAATCTACTGAATACACTACTGGATTTATTATATCTAACAAAACAACTGAATATACTACTGGATCCATTATATCTGAAAAAACTACTGAATATACTACTGGATCCATTACATCTGACAGAACTATTAAATATACTACTGGATCTATTATATCTAACACTACTACTGACACCATTATATCTGAGATAACTACTGAATATACTACTGATTCCATTATATTTGACACTACTACTGACAACATTATCTCTGACACAACTACTAAATACACTACTGGATCCATTACATCTGACACAACTGGTAAATATACTAGTGGATCTATTACTTCTGAAACAGCTGCTGACACCATTATTCCTGACATCACTACAGACACCATTATATCTGACACAACAACTTACACCATTATATCTGACACTACTACTGAATATACTACTGACTCCATTATATCTGACACTATTACTGACACCATTATATCTGACACAACTACTGAATACATTACTGGATCAATTACATCTGACAAAACTACTGACACCATTATATCTGATACAACTATTGAATATACTAGTGGATCCATTATATCTGACACAACTGCTGACACAATTATATCTGACACAAGTTCTGTTATCTCTACTGACTCTTTTTTACCTAACACTACTACTGAACATATTACTGTCTCCACTACATCGGAAACTACTACTGATTATACTAGTAACTCTATCATGTCTGAAGCGACTACTTACTCAATTAGGTCTGCCACTACTACTGAACATAGTACTGATTTTACTATATCTGGTACTACTAAAGAATATACTACTGACTTCATTATGTCTGATATTACTACGGAGTATAAAACTGACTCTAACATATTTGATACTACTACTGAATATACCACTCACTCCATCAAATCTGACATTACAACTGAATACACTACTGACTCCATTACATCTGACACAACTAGTAAATATACTACTGGATCTATTACTTCTGAAACAACTACTGACACCATTATATCTGAAACAACTACTGACTCCATTATATCTGACACTACTACTGACACCATTATATCTGAGATAAGTACTGAATTTACTACTGATTCCATTATATTTGACACTACTACTGACAACATTATCTCTGACACAACTACTGAATACACTACTGGATCCATTATATCTGACAAAACTACTGAATATACTACTGGATCCATTATATCTGAAAAAACTACTGAATATACTACTGGATCCATTACATCTGACAAAACTAGTAAATATACTACTGGATCTATTATATCTGACACTACTACTAACACAATTATTTCTGACACAACTACTGACACCATTATATCTGACACAACTACTAACACCATTATATCTGACACTACAAATGACACCATTATATCTGGCACAACTACTGACACCATTATATCTGACACCATTATATCTGGCACAACTACTGACACCATTATATCTGACACTACTACTGACACCAATATATCTGACACTACAAATGACACCATTATATCTGGCACAACTACTGAATACACTGCTGGATCCTTTACATCTGACACAACTACCAAATATACTACTGGATCCAATACATCTGAAACAACTACTGACACTATTATTCCTGACATCACTACAGACACCATTGTATCTGAAACAAATACTGACACCATTCTATCTGAAACAACTATTGACAACATTATATCTGACAAGACTTCTAACACCATTATATCTGACATAACTACTGAATATACTACAGATTCCATTATATTTGACACTACTACTGACAAAATTATATCTGACACAACTACTGAATACACTAGTAGATACATTCCATCTGACAAAACTACTGACACCATTACATTTGATACAACAATTGAAAATACTACTGGATCCATTATATCTGACACAACTGCTGACACAATTACATCTGACACTAGTTCTGAAATTTCTACTGACTCTATTTTACCTAACACTACTACCGAACATATTACTGTCTCCACTACATCGGAAACTACTAATGATTATACTAGTAACTCTATCATGTCTGAAGTTAGTACTTACTCAATTACGTCTGCTACTACTACTGAACATAGTACTGATTTTACTATATCTGGTACTACTAAAGAATATACTACTGACTTCATTATGTCTGATATTACTACAGAGTATATCACTGACTCTAACATATCTGATACTACTACTGAATATACCACTCACTCCATTAATTCTGATGTTACAACTGAATACACTACTGACTCCATTATATCTGATACTACTATAAAATATACTACTGGCTCTATTACATCTGACACAACTAGTAAATATACTACTGGCTCTATTACATCTGACACAACTGGTAAATATACTACTGGATCTATTACTTATGAAACAACTACTGACACCATTATTTCTGACATCACTACAGACACCATTATATCTGACACTACTACTGACACCATTAAATCTGATAAAACTATTGAATATACTACTGGATCCATTACATCTGTCATAACTAGTAAATATACTACTGGATCCATTACATCTGAAACAACTACTGAATACACTACTGGATCTATTATATCTGACACAACTACTGACACCATTATATCTGACACAACTATTGACACCATTACATCTGACACAACTACTGAATACACTACTGGATCCATTACATCTGACAAAACTACTGACACCATTATATCTGACACAACTATTGAAAATACTACTGGATCCATTATAGCTGACAAATCTACTGAATACACTACTGGATTTATTATATCTAACAAAACAACTGAATATACTACTGGATCCATTATATCTGAAAAAACTACTGAATATACTACTGGATCCATTACATCTGACAGAACTATTAAATATACTACTGGATCTATTATATCTAACACTACTACTGACACCATTATATCTGAGATAACTACTGAATATACTACTGATTCCATTATATTTGACACTACTACTGACAACATTATCTCTGACACAACTACTAAATACACTACTGGATCCATTACATCTGACACAACTGGTAAATATACTAGTGGATCTATTACTTCTGAAACAGCTGCTGACACCATTATTCCTGACATCACTACAGACACCATTATATCTGACACAACAACTTACACCATTATATCTGACACTACTACTGAATATACTACTGACTCCATTATATCTGACACTATTACTGACACCATTATATCTGACACAACTACTGAATACATTACTGGATCAATTACATCTGACAAAACTACTGACACCATTATATCTGATACAACTATTGAATATACTAGTGGATCCATTATATCTGACACAACTGCTGACACAATTATATCTGACACAAGTTCTGTTATCTCTACTGACTCTTTTTTACCTAACACTACTACTGAACATATTACTGTCTCCACTACATCGGAAACTACTACTGATTATACTAGTAACTCTATCATGTCTGAAGCGACTACTTACTCAATTAGGTCTGCCACTACTACTGAACATAGTACTGATTTTACTATATCTGGTACTACTAAAGAATATACTACTGACTTCATTATGTCTGATATTACTACGGAGTATAAAACTGACTCTAACATATTTGATACTACTACTGAATATACCACTCACTCCATCAAATCTGACATTACAACTGAATACACTACTGACTCCATTACATCTGACACAACTAGTAAATATACTACTGGATCTATTACTTCTGAAACAACTACTGACACCATTATATCTGAAACAACTACTGACTCCATTATATCTGACACTACTACTGACACCATTATATCTGAGATAACTACTGAATATACTACTGATTCCATTATATTTGACACTACTACTGACAACATTATCTCTGACACAACTACTGAATACACTACTGGATCCATTATATCTGACAAAACTACTGAATATACTACTGGATCCATTATATCTGAAAAAACTACTGAATATACTACTGGATCCATTACATCTGACAAAACTAGTAAATATACTACTGGATCTATTATATCTGACACTACTACTAACACAATTATTTCTGACACAACTACTGACACCATTATATCTGACACAACTACTGACACCATTATATCTGACACTACAAATGACACCATTATATCTGGCACAACTACTGACACCATTATATCTGACACCATTACATCTGACACAACTACTGAATACACTACTGGATCCATTACATCTGACAAAACTACTGACACCATTATATCTGACACAACTATTGAAAATACTACTGGATCCATTATAGCTGACAAAACTACTGAATACACTACTGGATCCATTATATCTGACATAACTAGTAAGTATACTACTGGATCTATTATATCTGAAACAACTACTGAATACACTACTGAATCCATTATTTCTGACAGAACTACTAAATATACTACTGGATCTATTATATCTGACACTACTACTGACACCATTATATCTGAGATAACTACTGAATATACTACTGATTCCATTATATTTGACACTACTACTGACAACATTATCTCTGACACAACTACTGAATACACTACTGGATCCATTATATCTGAAAAAACTACTGAATATACTACTGGATCCATTACATCTGACACTACTACTGACACCATTATTTCTGACACAACTACTGACACCATTATATCTGACACAACTACTGACACCATTATATCTGACAAAACTACTGACACCATTACATTTGATACAATTGAAAATACTACTGGATCCATTATATCTGACACAACTGCTGACACAATTACATCTGACACTAGTTCTGAAATCTCTACTGACTCTATTTTACCTAACACTACTACCGAACATATTACTGTCTCCACTACATCGGTAACTACTAATGTTTATACTAGTAACTCTATCATGTCTGAAGTTAGTACTTACTCAATTACGTCTGCCACTACTACTGAGCATAGTACTGATTTTACTATATCTGGTACTACTAAAGAATATACTACTGACTTAATTATGTCTGATATTACTACAGCGTATACCACTGACTCTAACATATCTGATACTACTACTGAATATACCACTCACTCCATTAATTCTGATGTTACAACTGAATACACTACTGACTCCATTATATCTGATACTACTATTAAATATACTACTGGCTCTATTACATCTGACACAACTAGTAAATATACTACTGGCTCTATTACATCTGACACAACTGGTAAATATACTACTGGATCTGTTACTTATGAAACAACTACTCACACCATTATTTCTGACATCACTACAGACACCATTATATCTGACACAACTACTGAATATACTACTGGATCCATTACATCTGACATAACTAGTAAATATACTACTGGATCTATTACATCTGAAACAACTACTGAATACACTACTGGATCTATTATATCTGACACAACTACTGACACCATTATATCTGACACAACTATTGACACCATTACATCTGACACAACTACTGAATACACTACTGGATCCATTACATCTGACAAAACTACTGACACCATTATATCTGACACAACTATTGAAAATACTACTGGATCCATTATAGCTGACAAATCTACTGAATACACTACTGGATTTATTATATCTAACAAAACAACTGAATATACTACTGGATCCATTATATCTGAAAAAACTACTGAATATACTACTGGATCCATTACATCTGACATAACTAGTAAATATACTACTGGATCCATTACATCTGAAACAACTACTGAATACACTACTGGATCTATTATATCTGACACAACTACTGACACCATTATATCTGACACAGCTATTGACACCATTACATCTGACACAACTACTGAATACACTACTGGATCCATTACATCTGACAAAACTACTGACACCATTATATCTGACACAACTATTGAAAATACTACTGGATCCATTATAGCTGACAAATCTACTGAATACACTACTGGATTTATTATATCTAACAAAACAACTGAATATACTACTGGATCCATTATATCTGAAAAAACTACTGAATATACTACTGGATCCATTACATCTGACAGAACTATTAAATATACTACTGGATCTATTATATCTAACACTACTACTGACACCATTATATCTGAGATAACTACTGAATATACTACTGATTCCATTATATTTGACACTACTACTGACAACATTATCTCTGACACAACTACTAAATACACTACTGGATCCATTACATCTGACACAACTGGTAAATATACTAGTGGATCTATTACTTCTGAAACAGCTGCTGACACCATTATTCCTGACATCACTACAGACACCATTATATCTGACACAACAACTTACACCATTATATCTGACACTACTACTGAATATACTACTGACTCCATTATATCTGACACTATTACTGACACCATTATATCTGACACAACTACTGAATACATTACTGGATCAATTACATCTGACAAAACTACTGACACCATTATATCTGATACAACTATTGAATATACTAGTGGATCCATTATATCTGACACAACTGCTGACACAATTATATCTGACACAAGTTCTGTTATCTCTACTGACTCTTTTTTACCTAACACTACTACTGAACATATTACTGTCTCCACTACATCGGAAACTACTACTGATTATACTAGTAACTCTATCATGTCTGAAGCGACTACTTACTCAATTAGGTCTGCCACTACTACTGAACATAGTACTGATTTTACTATATCTGGTACTACTAAAGAATATACTACTGACTTCATTATGTCTGATATTACTACGGAGTATAAAACTGACTCTAACATATTTGATACTACTACTGAATATACCACTCACTCCATCAAATCTGACATTACAACTGAATACACTACTGACTCCATTACATCTGACACAACTAGTAAATATACTACTGGATCTATTACTTCTGAAACAACTACTGACACCATTATATCTGAAACAACTACTGACTCCATTATATCTGACACTACTACTGACACCATTATATCTGAGATAAGTACTGAATTTACTACTGATTCCATTATATTTGACACTACTACTGACAACATTATCTCTGACACAACTACTGAATACACTACTGGATCCATTATATCTGACAAAACTACTGAATATACTACTGGATCCATTATATCTGAAAAAACTACTGAATATACTACTGGATCCATTACATCTGACAAAACTAGTAAATATACTACTGGATCTATTATATCTGACACTACTACTAACACAATTATTTCTGACACAACTACTGACACCATTATATCTGACACAACTACTGACACCATTATATCTGACACTACAAATGACACCATTATATCTGGCACAACTACTGACACCATTATATCTGACACCATTATATCTGGCACAACTACTGACACCATTATATCTGACACTACTACTGACACCAATATATCTGACACTACAAATGACACCATTATATCTGGCACAACTACTGAATACACTGCTGGATCCTTTACATCTGACACAACTACTAAATATACTACTGGATCCAATACATCTGAAACAACTACTGACACTATTATTCCTGACATCACTACAGACACCATTGTATCTGAAACAAATACTGACACCATTCTATCTGAAACAACTATTGACAACATTATATCTGACAAGACTTCTAACACCATTATATCTGACATAACTACTGAATATACTACAGATTCCATTATATTTGACACTACTACTGACAAAATTATATCTGACACAACTACTGAATACACTAGTAGATACATTCCATCTGACAAAACTACTGACACCATTACATTTGATACAACAATTGAAAATACTACTGGATCCATTATATCTGACACAACTGCTGACACAATTACATCTGACACTAGTTCTGAAATTTCTACTGACTCTATTTTACCTAACACTACTACCGAACATATTACTGTCTCCACTACATCGGAAACTACTAATGATTATACTAGTAACTCTATCATGTCTGAAGTTAGTACTTACTCAATTACGTCTGCTACTACTACTGAACATAGTACTGATTTTACTATATCTGGTACTACTAAAGAATATACTACTGACTTCATTATGTCTGATATTACTATAAAATATACTACTGGCTCTATTACATCTGACACAACTAGTAAATATACTACTGGCTCTATTACATCTGACACAACTGGTAAATATACTACTGGATCTATTACTTATGAAACAACTACTGACACCATTATTTCTGACATCACTACAGACACCATTATATCTGACACTACTACTGACACCATTAAATCTGATAAAACTATTGAATATACTACTGGATCCATTACATCTGTCATAACTAGTAAATATACTACTGGATCCATTACATCTGAAACAACTACTGAATACACTACTGGATCTATTATATCTGACACAACTACTGACACCATTACATCTGACACAACTATTGACACCATTACATCTGACACAACTACTGAATACACTACTGGATCCATTACATCTGACAAAACTACTGACACCATTATATCTGACACAACTATTGAAAATACTACTGGATCCATTATAGCTGACAAATCTACTGAATACACTACTGGATTTATTATATCTAACAAAACAACTGAATATACTACTGGATCCATTATATCTGAAAAAACTACTGAATATACTACTGGATCCATTACATCTGACAGAACTATTAAATATACTACTGGATCAATTATATCTAACACTACTACTGACACTATTATATCTGAGATAACTACTGAATATACTACTGATTCCATTATATTTGACACTACTACTGACAACATTATCTCTGACACAACTACTAAATACACTACTGGATCCATTACATCTGACACAACGAATAAATATACTACTGAATCCATTACATCTGAAACAACTACTGACACTATTATTCCTGACATCACTACAAACACCATTATATCTGGCACTACTACTGACACCATTAAATCTGAAACTACTAGTGACACCATTATATCTGACACTACTACTGACACCATTATTTCTGAAACAACTACTGAATACACTACTGGATCCATTACATCTGACAAAACTACTAACACCATTAAATCTGATAAAACTATTGAATATACTACTAGATCCATTACATCTGACATAACTAGTAAATATACTACCGGATCAATTACATCTGAAACAACTAATGAATACACTACTGGATCTACTATATCTGACACAACTACTGACACCATTATATCTGACACAACTACTGACACCATTATATCTGACACAACTACTGAATACACTACTGGATCCATTACATCTGACAAAACTACTGACACCATTATATCTGACACAACTACTGAATACACTACTGGATCCATTATATCTGACAAAACTACTGAATATAATACTGGATCCATTATATATGACATAACTAGTAAATATACTACTGGATCCATTACATCTGAAACAACTACTGAATACACTACTGGATTCATTATTTCTGACAGAACTACTAAGTATACTGCTGGATCTATTATATCTGACATTACTACTGACACCATTATTTCTGACACAACTACTGACACCATTATATCTGACACAACTACTGACACCATTATATTTGACACTACAAATGACACCATTATTTCTGGCACAACTACTGACACCATTATATCTGACACTACAAATGACACAATTATATCTGACACAACTACTGACACCATTATATCTGACAAGACTACTAACACCATTATATCTGACACTACAAATGACACCATTATATCTGACACAACTACTGACACCATTATATCTGTCACTACTACTGACACCATTATATCTGGCACAACAACTGACACCATTATATCTGACACTACAAATGACACCATTATATCTGACACAACTACTGACACCATTATATCTGACACTACTACTGACACCAATATATCTGACACTACAAACTGCACCATTATATCTGGCACAACTACTGACACCATTATATCTGACAAGACTACTAACACTATTATATCTGACACAACTACTGAATACACTACTGGATCCATTACATCTGACACAACGAATAAATATACTACTGGATCCATTACATCTGAAACAACTACTGACACTATTATTCCTGACATCACTACAGACACCATTATATCTGACACTACTACTGACACCATTAAATCTGAAACTACTACTGACACCATTATTTCTGACACAACTACTGAATACACTACTGGATCTACTATATCTGACACAACTACTGACACCATAATATCTGACACAACTACTGACACCATTATATCTGACACAACTACTGAATACACTACTGGATCCATTACATCTGACAAAACTACTGACACCATTATATCTGACACAACTACTGAATACACTACTGGATCCATTATATCTGACAAAACTACTGAATATACTACTGGATCCATTATATATGACATAACTAGTAAAAATACTACTGGATCCATTACATCTGAAACAACTACTGAATACACTACTGGATCCATTATTTCTGACAGAACTACTAAATATACTACAGGATCTATTATATCTGACATTACTACTGACACCATTATTTCTGACACAACTACTGACACCATTATATCTGACACAACTACTGACACCAATATATTTGACACTAAAAATGACACCATTATATCTGGCACAACTACTGACACCATTATATCTGACACAACTACTGACACCATTATATCTGTCACTACTACTGACACCATTATGTCTGGCACAACTACTGACACCATTATATCTGACACTACAAATGGCACCATTATATCTGGCACAACTACTGACACCATTATATCTGACACAACTACTGACACCAATATATCTGACACTACAAATGGCACCATTACATCTGAAACAACTACTGACACTATTATTCCTGACATCACTACTGACACCATTATATCTGAAACAAATACTGACACCATTATATCTGACACTACTACTGACACCATTATATCTGACACTACTACTGACACCATATTTTCTGACACTACAAATGGCACCATTATATCTGGCACAACTACTGACACCATTATATCTGACAAGACTACTAACACTATTATATCTGACATAACTACTGAATATACTACTGATTCCATTATTTTTGACACTACTACTGACAAAATTATATCTGACACAACTATTGAATACACTACTGGATCCATTACATCTGACACAACGAATATATATACTACTGGATCCATTACATCTGAAACACCTACTAACACTTTTATTCCTGACATCACTACTGACACCATTATATCTGAAACAAATACTGACACCATTATATCTGACACTACTACTGACACCATTATATCTGACACTACTAGTGACACCATATTTTCTGACACAACTACTGAATACACTATTGGATCTATTACATCTGACAAAACTACTGACACCATTATATCTGATACAACTATTAATTATACTGCTGGATCCATTATATCTGACACTACTACTGACACCATTAAATCTGTTAAAACTATTGAATATACTACTGGATCCATTACATCTGACATAACTAGTAAATATACTACTGGATCCATTACATCTGAAACAACTACTAAATACACTACTGGATCTACTATATATGACACAACTACAGACACCATTATATCTGACACAACTACTGACACCATTATATCTGACACAACTACTGAATACACTACTGGATCCATTACATCTGACAAAACTACTGACACCATTATATCTGACACAACTACTAAATACACTACTGGATCCATTATATCTGACACAACTACTAAATACACTACTGGATCTATTACATCTGACAAAACTTTTCACACTATTATATCTGATACAACTACTGAATATACTACTAGCTCTATTACATCTGACACAACTAGTAAATATACTACTGGATCCATTACTTCTGAAACAACTACTGACACCATTATATCTGACACTACTACTGCATATACTACTGACTCCATTATATTTCACACTACTACTGACAAAATGATATCTGAAACAGCTACTGAATACACTACTGGATCCATTACATCTGACAAAACTACTGAATATACTACTGGATCCATTATATATGACACTACTACTGACACCATTATATCTGATAAAACTATTGAATATACTACTGGATCCATTATTTCTGACAGAACTACTAAGTATACTACTGGATCTATTATATCTGACAGTACTACTGACACCATTATTTCTGACACAACTACTGACACCATTATATCTGGCACAACTACTGACACCATTATATCTGACAAGACTACTAACACCAATATATCTGACACAACTACTGAATACACTACTGGATTCATTACATCTGACAAAACTACTGACACCATTATATCTGATTCAACATTTGAAAATACTACTGGATCCATTATATCTGACACAATTGCTGACACAATTACATCTGACACTAGTTCTGTAATCTCTACTGAGTCTTTTTTACCTATCACTATTACTGAACATATTACTGTCTCCACTACATTGAAAACTACTAATGATTATACTAGTAACTCTATCATGTCTGAAGTTACTACTTACTCAATTACGTCTGCCACTAATACTGAACATACTACTGGTTTTACTATATCTGGTACTACTAAAGAATATACTACTGCCTTCAATATATCTGATGTTACTACAGAGTATACCACTAACTCCAACATATCTGATACTACTACTGAATATACTACTCACTCCATCAAATCTGACGTTACAACTGAAAACACTTCTGACTCCATTATATCTGATACCACTACTAAATATACTACTGGCTCTATTACATCTGACACAACTAGTAAATATACTAATGGATCCATCACTTCTGACAAAACTATTGACACCATTATATCTGACACAACTACTGAATACACTACTGGATCCATTACATCTGACATAATTAGTAAATATACTACTGGATCCATTACATCTGAAACATCTGCTGAATACACTACTGGATCCATTATATCTGACAGAACTATTGATCCCATTATTTCTGACACAACTACTGACACCATTATATCTGACACAACTACTATCACCATTATATCTGACACAACTGCTGAATATACTGCTGACTCCATTATATTTGAAACTACTACTGACAAAATTATACCTGACACAACTACTGAATATACTACTGGATCCATTATATCTGACACAACTGCTGACACAATTACATCTGAGACTAGTTTTGTAATCTCTACTGAGTCTTTTTTACCTAACACTACTAACGGACATATTACTGTCTCCACTACATCGAAAACAACTAATGATTATACTAGTAATTCTATCATGTCTGAAGCTACTACTTACCCACTTACGTCTGCCACTACTACTGAACATACTACTCATTTAACTATATCTGGTACTAGTAAAGAATATACTACTGACTTCATTATGTCTGATAATACTAAAGAATATACCACTGAATACATCAAATCAGAAACAACTACTGATTATAGTACTGACTCCATCATATCTCCTAATGAATATACTACTAACTCCATCAAATCTGACATTACAACTGAATACACTACTGATTCCATTATATCTGATAAATCTGCTGAGACCATTTTTTCTGATAGTACTACAGAGTATACCATTGACTCCATCATATCTGCTACTGCTACTAAATATACTACTGACTCCATTATATCTGGCAAAACTAATACTATAGACTCCATTATATCTGACACAACTAAAGAATATATCACTGACTACATCAAATCAGAAACAACTACTGATTATACTACTGACTCTATCATATCTACTACTGAATATACAACTGAACCCAACATATCTCATATTACTACAGAGTATACCACTGACTCCATCATATCCGATACCAATACTGAATATACAACTCACTCCATCAAATCTGACATTACAACTGTATATACTACAGACTCCATTATATCTGACACAACTAATGAATATACTACTGACTCCATTATATCTGATAAAACTACTGAAAACATTTTATCTGATAGTCCTAAAGAGTATACTACTTCCTCCATCAAATCTGAAATTACAACGGAATATACTACTGACTCCATTATGTCTGCAACAACTACTGAATACACTACTGGATCCATTATTCCTGTCATAACTACTAAATATTCAACTGGATCTATTATATCTGACACAACTACTGACACCATTATATCTGACACAACTACTGACACCATTATATCTGACACTGCAAATGACAGTATTATTTCTGACGCAACTACTGACACCATTATATCTGACAGAACTACTGACACCATTATTTCTGACACCACTGCAGACACCATTATATCTGGAACTACTACTCACTTCATTTTATCTGATACAACTGCTGTCTCCATAATATCTGATATTACTACAGAGTATACCACTGACTCCATCATATCCGATACTAATACTGAATATACAACTCACTCCGTCAAATCTGACATTACAACTGTATATACTACAGACTCCATTATATCTGACACAACTAATGAATATACTACTGACTCCATCATATCTGATAAAACTACTGAGACCATTTTATCTGTTAGTACTACAGATTATACCACTGACTCCATCATATTTGACACTACTAATGCATATACTAGTGACTCCTCCATATCTCACACTGCTACTAAATATAATACTGACTCAA
The DNA here is from genome assembly GCF_038048845.1 of Mixophyes fleayi. NCBI lineage: Eukaryota > Metazoa > Chordata > Amphibia > Anura > Limnodynastidae > Mixophyes > Mixophyes fleayi. The sequence continues at coordinate 31,080,957 of NC_134405.1, read as the reverse complement.
TCAAACCTCATACTAATATTGAATATAAAACTGAAAATAGCATTTCCTCACTTATACCTGAGGCTACTACTGTATATACCACTGATTCCATTATATTGGATACTACTAATGACTCCATTATATCTGATACTACTACTGACTCCATTATTTCTGATACTGCAACAACATATAGTACTGAATATACCACTGACTCCATTTTTTCTGACACAACTTCTAAATATATTACTGACTCCATTTCAGCCGATGATACAACTGCCAAATACATTACTGACACAATTATAACTGACTCCGCTGCTGAATATACCACAGGCACCTTCCCATCTAACATTATTACTGAATATACAACAGAGTCCTTCTTATCTGTCCTTACTACTGGCTCTGCTACATCTGACAATACTACTGACTCAATACTATCAGAGACTACTACTAACTCTACTTCTGAGTTTATATTTAACACTACAATGGGAACTGTTGCAAGTTTCTCTACTGGGACCACTGCTCAATTGTCTTCTAAACCATACATATCATCTGCCACCAAGGATTTCACACCAAAAACAACTGGTCTTCTCCTAAGTAGCTACACTTGGCGTCCTGCTACTGACGGTCAGTCTTTACATGTTTATTACATTGAGATAAAATGGTAGATATGCAAATAATGTCCTTGCTATTTTCATAGATAATTTCAGAAAAAATCACTGTAGTATTGTATAAAAAAAAATGACTGTAAAATTAGTTACTATGTTATATAGTTAATACAAAGCATGTCATATATTGCTTTTAATCTCTTTCAATACTTATCATTATTTTTTACTGTGTGTTGGTAAATTAACTCTATTAAGAGAAACACGTAAAGGCAAACACAATATATGGACTGAAAATGATTTGGATCTTCTCCAGAAGAGTTGTATTACCTGAAATTGAAATTGTCCTGCAGATTATATCTATATAAATAGCGGGCTCTGGGGTTAAATCATACTTGCCGACTTTCTTCAGCTCCCTTCCGGGAGCCAGGCAGTGGAGGGGGGTGGGATGGACAAAATCACGTCATTTTGGCCCCGCCTTCTGTGATGGCATGACGCAACTGCATCATTTGACAGCGGGGATCTAATTTTGCCCACTTCACTAGGAAGTGGGGCACTTCCTAGTGAAGTGGGCAGAATTCGGGAGATTGCCACACTCGCCCGGGAGTCCAGGAGACTCTCGCAAAATGCGGGAGTCTCCCGGACATTCCGGGAGAGTTGGCAAGTATGGGGTAAATGTATCAAGGTCCGATTTTGCCAACGTGTTAAAATCGAGGCAAATCGCGGAAAAATAACTTAATACTGTAAATAGATATAGCGCATGAGCTACGCTCATTGCGTAGCGGAGTTCCTAGCTAGCTAGGAGCTGTTTGCGGCGGCTCCTCCCTTTTTTATTTTTCTGCAATTAAGCTAGAAGAATCATTGGATGTACAAATATGGGCCCCTCCTCGGTGAAGAACTGAAGACTTCTATCAACAATGGGCACCCCCTGGGCAAAAAATTGAACAGATTACAAGCCAGGACGTTTGGACGTATAAATAACTTGGGGACTGGGGCAAGCCAGGACTTTTGGATCTACAAATTGTTTTTGGACTTTCTCAACCCAGGACATTTGGAAGTATAAATAACTTGGGGACTGGGGCAATCCAGACTGTTGGATACAAATTTATTTTGGACATTTGTGGCAGTCATTTTTGGATTGAAAGCTGCTGAGAAAAGACAGAAAACTTCTTCGGTGAGTATCAGGGAATTTATTATTTTTAATAAAAATATATGGTGTAAATGAGGGTGTTTACTGTATTTATTGTGGGTTTTATTATTTTTAATAAATCCTAGTGGTGTTAATGAGGGTGTGGTGGTTTTTTAAACATTTTCTTTTGTGGAACTACAGGTTCCAGCCAGCCGGGGTGTCAGGGCATGTTGGCACTTGTGGTTCTCCAAGTGCCAACATGCCCTGGCTGCTGTGGGTATGCTGGTGCTTGTAGTTATACAAGCAGCAGCATGCCCACACTATTTAGGGCAACCTGGCTGGGACTTGTAGTTCCACAAAACAAAATGGCGTCTGTTATTTTTTTTCAGTATTTGTCGCCGGTATTACTCTACTACCCACAGCCCTCGGGGGTAGGAAGACCCCAAGAGCTATCAGCAGTGGGCTGGGTGTCCCTAGGGGGGGGGGCGCTAGTTTATTTTGGCGGACCCCACTCCCTAGGGAATCCAGCCCAGTGCTGAACAGTCTGGGGTTGGTTAGTCATTATGGCACGGGGACCCCTGCTGTGTGTCCCCCCTGCTATAGTTTCTACAACCCCGGCTGGTTTGCCTAGTGCTGGTTAGGTGATAATCGGGGGGACCCCACAGAATTTTTTTTCCCTATTTTTACAGAACCAGCAGTAGTCTGGCAGCACTAGGGTTAAGCATGAATAGAGTGGGAACCCCACGCTTTTTTTTTTTTTGACTTTCATCTATTCTTTACAATTTTTAAACTGACAGGCAGTGTAAAAGTGTGACATCAACTCCATTATCCTTGGCGACTTCAATATCCCTATTGACAACCCCACCGACCCTGCTTCCGTCAAACTCCTTGCCCTTTCTTCCTCCGTTGGCCTCTCCCAATGGACCTCCTCTTCTACCCACTGCCTTGGTCACTCCCTTGACCTTGTCTTCTCCCACCGTGGCAGTCTGTCCGACTTCTCTATCTCCCCCTTTCCACTCTCGAACCACCATCTCCTCTCATTCTCTCTCTCCTCTACTCCTGCACCCTTCCCCCCACCCAAATCTACCCGGTCCAGGCGCGATCTCGACACCCTTGATCCTGCTATTCTATCCTCTTCTCTCGAAACTCTCCTCTCTCCCCTTTCCACCCTGTCCTGCCCTAATCAGACGGCCTCCCTCTATAACCAAACCCTCTCCTCCGCCCTTGATGCGGTTGCCCCTGCCCAGCCCATCCACCTTCGCTGCTCCAATCCCCAACCCTGGCACTCCAAACTTACCCGTTTCCTCCAAAAATGCTCTCGTACTGCTGAACGCCACTGGAGAAAATCTCGCTCCCTGGCTGATTTCCTCCACTTCAAGTTTATCCTCTCTTCCTACAGCACTGCCCTCTCGCTCGCTAAGCAATCCTTCTTTAAATCCCTCATCTCCTCCCAGTCCTTCAACCCCCACCGCCTCTTCGCTACCTTTAACACTCTCCTGTCTCCCCCACCTCCCCCATCCCTTCCTCCTTATCTGCCACTGACTTCACCTCCTTTTTCTCCTCTAAAATCGCGGCCATCAGACTTGAAATCTCCTCCTCCACCCACTCTTCCGCCACCCCCCCTCTCGCCCTTCCTCCCCCCTACACTCTCCCCCCCTCTCCCCCAGCCACCAACTCCTTCTCTCCTTCCGCCCCACCTCGGGTGAGGAAGTCCACTCTCTCATTTCTTCTTCCCCCCCTTCTACCTGCCCCCAGGACCCCATCCCTTCTCACCTTCTTTGTTCCCTTTCCGCCTCCACCTTCTCCCACCTCGCTCACCTCTTTAATCTGTCCCTCTCCACCGGCATCTTCTCCTCCGCCTTTAAACATGCTCTCGTCTCACCCATTCTCAAGAAACCCAATCTTGACCCCACCTCACTCTCTAATTACTGCCCCATTTCCCTTCTCCCATTTGCCTCCAAAATACTCGAGAGACTTGTCTGCAACCGTCTCTCCACCTACCTCTCTGAACACTACCTCCTTGACCCTCTCCAATCAGGTTTCCGCCCCCTCCATTCCACTGAAACTGCCCTGGCTCAAGTTATGAACGATCTCCTCTCGGCTAAAGCCATGGGCCACTACTCCCTCCTGATTCTCCTCGACCTCTCAGCGGCCTTTGACACCGTTGACCACCCCCTCCTGCTTCACACCCTTCAGTCCATTGGCCTCTCCGGTACCATCCTCTCCTGGTTCACCTCTTACCTTGCCGACCGTTCCTTCTCTGTTTCCACCTCTGATTCTCTCTCCACTTCTTCCTCCCTTCCAGTCGGGGTCCCTCAGGGCTCTGTCCTTGGACCCTTACTATTCTCACTATACACCTCTTCTCTGGGTGCACTAATCAGCTCCTTCGGCCTCAAGTACCACCTTTATGCTGATGACACTCAACTCTACCTTTCCTCTCCTGATCTCTCTCCCTCCCTTCTTTCCAGGGTATCCGCATGCCTCTCTGCCATCTCCTCCTGGATGTCCTCTAGATTTCTTAAACTCAATCTTGCTAAAACTGAACTCATTGTCTTTCCTCCCTCTCGTACCTCCTTCCCCTCTGACCTCTCCATCACTGTTGACAACTCATCTATCTCCCCTGTTCCCCAACTCTGCCTAGGTGTCATCCTCGACTCCTCTCTCTCCTTTGCCCCTCACATTCACTCTCTCGCCAAATCCTGCCGTTTCCAGCTTCGCAACATTGCCCGCATTCGGCTCTTCCTCTCCCAGGATGCCACCAAATCTCTCGTCCACTCTTTGATTATCTCCCGCTTGGACTACTGCAACCTTCTTCTTATCGGCCTCGTCCTCTCTCATCTCGCTCCCCTTAGATCTGTACTTAACGCCGCTGCTAGGCTTATTTTCCTCCCTCGCCGTTCCACCTCTGTATCCTCACTCTACCAAGCCCTTCACTGGCTCCACTTCCCCTACAGAATCCTTTTCAAGCTCCTCACTCTGACTTACAAGGCCCTCGCCCACTCCACTGCTCCCTACATCTCTAACCTTATCTCTATTCACACTCCCTCCCACTCACTGCGATCGTCCAATGATCGTCGCCTCTCTTCCCCTCTGATTACCTCCTCTCATGCACGTATCCAAGACTTCTCCCGCTCCGCTCCCCTCCATTGGAACAAGCTCCCCCGCTCCATCAGAACTTCCCCTAATCTGTCCTCTTTCAAACGAACATTAAAAACCCACCTTTTCCTTAAAGCCTTCCAGTCTCATGCCTAAACTCCCACCGGTCGGCTACCTCTCTTTCTCATCCCTTCTTCCCTTCTCCCCCTTCCTCGACTCCGTCTCCATTTCTCCCGTCTCTCCGTCTCATCCATGTGTCTGTCTGTCTTCCCCTCGCTTTAGATTGTTCGCTCCTTTGAGCAGGGCTCTCCTACCTTCTGTTTCCATCACTTTTAACTGCGCTCTCCAGCTACTTTGCTCGCCTCCTCTCAGTCCCTCTGCCCTCTGTCTCCTCTCGCTTCTCTCCGCTCCCCTCAGTGACTCTCAACCTGTCATCCGTGCCCACCCTCTTGGGCCATAGTTACCTGCCTATACTCACTTTTCCCCTCCCTCCCTCTCTTTCATGCTGTGCCTGAGCCCCCAGAGTTATAGTGCTTACTGTTACTTGTACTGTGCTGTTTCACCTTGTACTGTGCCATTGTTTGTCCTTGTACGGTGCTACGGATACTGTGTGGTGCCCTATAAATAAAAATTAATAATAATAATAATAATAACAGTGATGTGTTTATACAACACGCTGCTTCCAAGCAGCGTGTTGTATCTTGTGTGTTTGAAAGCAAACTCTCCTGAGTTTGCTTACTTGTAGCTTCATACATTTATAGCTGCAGTGGCAAACAGTCGGGAGTTTGATCTCTTGCGATTTTGGAAATAGCGATTTTGACAGAAGCACAACTCTTGCGATTTTGCATGAAATCTCTGCTTCATACATCTGCGAGTTTCAACTCTCCCAAGAAAATCGCTGGTTTTGCAAAATCGTACCTTGATACATTTACCCCCTGATGTCATCACTCCAGTGATAATTTGGAAAATGTGTATTATAAGTTGCCAGCCTCGGACTGGCCTGCCGGCTATTCACCGGTAGGCCCGGCCGAGTTGAAGCTCCGCCCCTCCATTGTTAGGGCGGAGCTTACAGGGAACATCTGACTCGCGACGTCCGCGGTGGCAGTGTCGGTAATAAACACACTGCAGCGCAGGTGCAGAGAGCCATGTGGGCTCTCTGCACCTGTGCGGCAGTGTGTTTTTTACTTCAGATGGGGAGGAGGACGGAGTTTCTACTGCGGCTGTCTTCCTGTCACTAGCCGCGGCCGCCCAGAGGAGCAGGATGCCGGAGCTTTTCAAAGTCTCAGGTAAGTGACTCAATGCGCTCCCAAGCCAGCCAGCCTGTATTTTTTTTTTGAAACACAAAAGAGCAGAGAAGCCTTTGGCTGAGGGACACGGGGGATCCATGCAAACATACTGCAGGCCCCATATAAATGGCACCCTGAATGTAGATTTCTGAAAGTGCAGGCATAATATGAATTGGGGCACTACTGTGTGGCATAACATTGGGGGCACTACTGTGTGGCATAACATTAGGGGCACTACTGTGTGGCATAACATTGGGGGCACTACTGTGTGGCATAACATTGGAGCACTACTGTGTGGCATAACATTGGGGGCACTACTGTGTGGCATAACATTGGGGGCACTACTGTGTGGCATAACATTGGGGTACTACTGTGTGGCATAACATTGGGGCACTACTGTGTGGCATAATATTGGGGGCACTACTGTGTGGCATAACAATGGGGCACTACTGTGTAGCATAACTTTGGGGGCACTACTGTGTGGCATAACATTGGGGGCACTACTGTGTGGCATAACATTGGGGGCACTACTGTGTGGCATAACATTGTTTTGGGGCACCATGTGGCATATGGGTGCTGCCTATCTATACTAAACTATAGGGGGGCTGACTATACTAAAATATAGTGAGGGGGGCTGCTTATGCTAAACTATAGTGAGGGGGGACTGCACAGAGAACTCTATAGGGAGGGGGGGATGGGACCTTTAATGCTGAGGTGGTTTGGGTCTATAATTGAATGTGGGGCTGGGTGTGGGGAGGAGGGCTATCTATTAAATGGGGATATTAATTATTTAATGCCAGGAATGGTCGTGGGAAATGGATTTTTAAACATAAATGCTATTAATTTATTGCTGGGGTTGTTTGGAGGGAGGGTAATAGTTTTATTTATTAAATGGGAATACTATTAATTTAATGTTGGGGTTGGTTGGAGGGAAATAGATCTATTTATCAAATGTGAGCACTATTACTTTAATGTTGAGGCTGGAGAGAGGCCTAATTATTAAATGTGGGTGCTGTTGATTTAATGGCAGGGATGGTTGGCGTTTCTAAATGTACCCATTATTTTTTCCAAATAGGGTCTTCAGCATTCCAGGATCCAGACAAACCGCAACTAAAGAAACCATCAGCCACAGGTGGTAAAAGTGACAACAACAGGTAGGACAGTCTGTCAATTGTTCTGAGTCTAGTGCAGGCTTGGCTAACCTGTGGTACTCCAGGTGTTGTGAAACTACAAGTCCCAGCATGCTTTGCCAAACCATGAAAAACAGCCTCAGACTTATTCCTCCCCCACCAAATTTTGAAGTTGGCAGTACGCATTTGGTTAGGAAGCATTCTCCTAATATCTGCCAAACCCAGATTTGTCTGTCAGACTGGCAGTTGGTGTAGCGTGACTCATCACTCCAGAAAATGCGTTTCCACTGCAGTGTGGTTTACACCACTTCAGTTGACATTTGACAATGCACATGGTGATCAGAGGCTTGTGTGCATCTGCTCAGCCATGGAAGTCCAATACGTGAAGCTGCAGCTGCAGATGAACTCCGCAGTAAGTAAAGCACCGGAGAACAGATGATTTTTACACACTGATGGTCTGATTCATTAAGGAATTTAGACAAGAAATTGAGTAAGTGTCTTACTTAAGTTTTCTGGACAAAACCATGTTGCAATGTAAGGGGTGCAAGTTAGTTTTCGATTTTGCACGAAAGTTAAATATTGTTTTTTAATGCAGCACATAAATACTTGATAGCTTATTTGTACACTGAAATTTAAAGTTGATATTTATGTGCTACATGAAAAAACAGACAGTATTTAACTTATGTGCAAAATAGAAAACTAATTTGCACCCCATGCATTGCAACATGGTTTTGTCCAGAAAACTTGAGTAAGAAAACTTAGTTAAATTTTTGCCTAAGTTCCTTAATTAATCAGGCACTGAGTGCTTCAACACTCAATGGTACTGTTCTGTGAGCGTGTGTGGCCTAGCACTTTGTGGCTGAGCTGTTGTTGCTCCACTTTGCAGTGACAGCACTTACAATTAATCAAGGCAGCTCTAGCAGTGCAGAAATTTGACAAGTTGACTAGCAGGAAAGGTAACAACCTATGATAATACCACTTTAAAAGTCACTGAGCTCTTCACAATGACCCATTTTACTGCTACTGTTTGACTACAAGATTGCCTGGTTGTAAGCTTTATTTTATGTAATGGATGCGGCTGAAATAAATATGCACAAGCATTTTAAAGTAGTAAAAATGATAAGAAAAACTTTGTCACAATGTCCATCATTTGATAAATATTCATATTTCGTAAAAAATTAATCAAAAAACTTCTGATTAATTTGTCCAACCATGGTCATTTCTCAACTCCCAGCTTTTTATATGTAATTATATATGAACCTTACTGAAAAATGTGTGTTAATAATTTATTTCTCCAATGTTCCTCTGTTTAAGGGAATTTCTGTGAAAATGGCGGCTATTTCAATGGCAGAAAATGTATTTGCAAAGAGCCCTTCTTTGGAAACAAATGTGAATTCATTGTAAATGAAATAAGACCAGGTACGTATAGAGTAGTTGTCTTTGCATTTTCTGTTGATACATATAGTAAGTATATTGATTATAAAATGTAAACACCCACCTCCCTGCTTTTTCCTACTCGCATGGCATGCTATAGAGATCATAATTATAAACAGTATTTATTTTAAATTTTTATTAATAGGGGTACTTTATCTGCACCCTGTTTGCTTATTATTTTGTCATATTTATGGTCCTTTCCAGACGCAAGCCCCCCCCCAGTATAACATCATGCACCCCCTCCTGCAAATATGTCTCATACAGTATCTACCCTTGTTATTATGCCACAACTCAAGTTATTGTGTTATTGTGAATGAGTTCTCTGTACAGCGCTACGGAATCAGTGGCGCTATCTAATATATAAATGTCTAGTGGCGTGTGTTAGTCTGTCTGTCTGTGTGTGTGTGTGTGGAAAAAATAAAACCAAGCTGCAGCGCCACCTGCTGGGCAGAGTTATACACTGACCTACTAAGGTCTTAGTGTGTGTGGAAAAAAAATTCAGAAAGGGCTGAAATTTGGTATACTAAGATGTTTTTAATTTGTTAATTTAATTTGTTAATTGTTAAAAGTGTTTATAAAGATTTTAAAAAAATATATATATATATTTCTTGAAGGAGAAGTGACAGTTGGGAGTGGTTGGTGGTTGCCGGGGGTGACAGTGGGGAGTGGTTGGTGGTTGAGGCCTGGGTTATGGCCCAAATGCATGACAAGAACATTTTTAACACCTTAAGTAGCTTGATTTGACTAGAATGCATGAGTATCATGCACGGGTTAACTTGTATAAAATAAATGGTGATGATGATGATGATTGTGAAATAATTATGATACTAAATAAGATCAATACAATATTAGAACTCAGGGAGGATATAAAGAGATTATAGGGAAGAGAAGAGAAAGAGTGGAACTTCTCCACAATGCTAAGCTCTTCATAGAAACTATAATGAAGTCATATAAAAAATATTTCATATAAATTCAATGCTTCATGTCTACGTTTATGTGAGAAAATGTCGACACCCCTGATGCCGAGACAGGAGAGACCACAAATCAGGTTGAGACCCTATGAAACAATTTACTAAACTCTAAAAAGAGAATTTTTAATAGGAGGATATAAAAAAAGGTATTGGAAAATTAAATATAATCACACTGATTCACAAGGATTGTGACAATACATTCTAAAATCAATAGCCACTGATTTCATTAATATGCATTGGATGCCTGAGGGGGGAATTCAATTGGCCGCATTTCTGTAAAAACTAACGTGCCCTGTGCACTATTACTGTTATTACGGTAATAGTGAGCTTAAATACTGTTATTACGGTAGTTTCAACGCTGGCTTTTTGCTCGCTTTTTACCGTAACAATAGGTTTAGCGCAGCGATACTCTGGAGGGAATTGAATTCCCCCATAAGTGTATAACACTGAACTGATTATCTTACATAAAAGTTGGTGAATAATATATGTTATTTCTATTGGTCTACACCATAAATAGCAGGAAATGAGTTATATTACATCAAAGTTCCCATAAAATCTCTTACCTTTAATAACATATAAACACAATCTAATTTAAGAACTACAAATATAGGTAGTCCCACAACTAATATTATTTCAAACGTCAACTAGGAGTACAGAGTTGATCTGAGGTTTGGTTATGCTTGCTAAACTTAGATTGCCTCCTTGATATTGTATGTCTCTAGTTTTTGCTACTTAGTACTTTTGTCAAAGGTAAGTTGTTGGTAGCTGTTCACCTGGTCAGGACTTAACTGTGTTGTTGTATGTAGGGTGAACTTTATGTGTAGTTAGTTTACGATGTGGTATCACTTATCTGTTAATTTGGTCTGGTAGTCCGCATCCAGATGTAATTCTGAAGTGCTCTCGACTGAATGGATGGATCCTCCTAGAGAGGTGCTATAGTGATTTAGGTTCTCATTTGTGGCAAAGCAGCTTCTACTGGTGATTACATCCATCCTCTGACTCTCAATGGCTCTGCTGCTGCGCATTCCCTCCCTATTATAATCTATTTTCCTATTTTACTCTATGGGGGGTATTCAATTGACAGCGGGATCTCAAGAAAACGAGCGCTCGAAAAACATTACCGTTAATACAGTATTTACTCGCTGAATTTCAGCTCGCAGCTCCCTGAGCTGCTAGCTGAAATCCAGCGAGTAAATTACCGTATTAACGGATTTTACGCACATATTACCGTATTAACGGTAATATTTTTCGAGCGCTCGTTTTCCAGAGATCCCGCTATCAATTGAATACCCCCCTATGTGTCCTTTATCTCTACTGACCAAGCTCATCTCTTTGAACTTGATGTTTTTCTTTTAGCCTCTCTGACTCTGATCTCTTTAATTCATTTTTCCCTTGTCCCTGTTTACATGTCAATCTAAAATTATTATGATTCCATTTTTGGATACTATGTGTCTGCTTCAGAATTATGAGCAAATACAGCCATTGTGTGCAAAATTTGCGCCTGTAAAAAACATTTTGTGCTGCAGGGGGGAAAATGTAAAATCTGATTTATACCACTTTCACATTGCAGCCCTGGAAATATCCCAGGTATATGAACCCAGGATATTGCCGGGTGACCGAGCCTCCCATCCCGACAAATCCCTGGGTCTGCCTGGGCCTCGCTGGCAATATCACAAAAAGAGCTTTGATTGGCTCCTCTTGTGATGTTGATTTCTTTCTTTTTTCAACTTTTCAATAGATTTCAGTGAGACCCATTATAGATTCTTGTGAGACAGTGGAATTGTATTTGTGACTGTAACAGATATTTCATAATCTTTCATTATAGTTAAAGTCACCATCTTTGTGGAAGTCACAGTTTACATTGTGAATGAAGAGTTTACTGACGAGCTGAAAAACAGGAACTCCAGCACGTATAAAAACTTAACAGCCAGGTTTACAGAACAGGTGGGTTGGGTCACTGTATAAAAAATGTCTGCTAATTTCCATATTACTGTTAACAGAGAACAGCATTCAGGCTACAGTTAAAACAAGTGCAGCGGTATGGGAAGTGATGCATTCACAGTGGTTGCTTTTGCGCGCCCATGCACCGGGGTAGAGCAGGGGATTGCCAGAGAACCCATTACTACTATTTCTGGGAGATGTGGAGGACAATTATAAAAGAAAAAGTTGGCATAATTTGATCAAGTGGAAATGTGTATGATGATGCTAATTGCATAATTACACCATGTTTGCCATTTTTAGTATTCTCAAGTGGCAAGAGGAAGGGGGCATGATACAACAATTTGCATCATCGCAGGGCGATATGGAAATTTAGAAGTGGCAGTATGGAAATTTAGAAGTGGCGGTATGAAAAAATGTAATGGGAATGGAAATTAAAGGAATTTGATAGTTTTACAATGAAGGCAATAGCAGAAGTAGCATACTCTTGTATACACCCCACTTTGACCACTGCATATATATATTCTGAGTGACTACAAGTTGATTGCAAGTATTACTACTAAGAAATACACATATATAATCAACATACCTGATTAATTCTTACTATGATTATTGTTAGATACTGGCTATAACATCCTCCCACCTTGAAGGTAGGTATGTACACATCCATAAGTACTTCCTGTTCTTCATGTAGTCTGTGAGGTTTTACTAGTAAACCAGGAATCTCAAAGACATTCGGGGATAATAGGTAACCATGGATTTATTGATACTGAAAATGTGGTCCCATATTTAAGACAAAGGCAAGCACAGCACATTTCATTAGGGTGTGCATCCAGGAAACCTAGAGAACGATACTCTGTGCCGCAACCTGCTGTCGGCGGGGCGTGTCTAGCACTGTCTATCGGGGAGGGTGTCTTGAAGTTCCCCTAGATCATATTATGCCCACAGTATTGTCTGACTTCATATTATGCCACACAGTAGTACCCCAGTTCATATTTGGCCATGCAGTAGTGTCCCAATTTCATATTATGACAATCAGAATTGCCCCCTGTTGATATTATGCCACACAATAGTGCCCCCAATTAATATTATGTGAAACAGAAGTGCCCTCGGTTAATATTATGCAAAACAGAATTGTCTCAAGTTCATATTATGACTTACAGTAGTGCCCCTAGTTCATATTATCCCACATAGAGGTGCTCCCACTTACCTCTGGAGTCACATCGAATGCAGACCTCTTCAGTTCTGCAAAGAAGCATGGGAAGAGCTGCTGTCGTTCAGCATTCCCAGCAGCTCTGTTTTGCCCATTGTATGTATTGCAGTCACTTGACCAGGGAGTGGTTGTTGTAAATAGATCGCTTGAGCCCCCACCTTAATTTGGCTTTGCATTAGATTTGCTTGGGCACACCCTGTACACATGCTCACGATGACAGTCTTGGCACATGTGTCACAGCTCTCTCAGCACTTCTGTAGGAAACATTGGTGGTTCTTATTCATTGATACTAAGCTGCGGTGACCCAGCAATATATATACTATATTGATCACTGCAGCTTTAGTATTTGTAGGTGTGTGAGACAGCAGAAAGGCACTTTGAGCTCTTACTTTTAACAAGAGGGGTGATGATCCACTGTATCTCAGTGGAGAAAGAGAGGATATCAAAATGTGACACATGTAATAAAGGCACCCCCAGTCCCCTCATCTCTTACTTAGAACATAAAAGTGGCTCCGACCAGCAAAATTTAAAGAGAAAAATGGTTATAGTGGTGATGTTGCTAGTTCCTAGTACATCAACAGGTCATGGTCATTAGTTCCTAGCAGATGCATAGAACTTGGTCCTGATAAGTGCTATTGCTACTTCCTAGCAGATCGTTAGATCATGGCCAGTGCTGTCACTAGTTCCTAGCAGATCCATAGGTCACAGTCATGGTCAGTGATGTTGCAAGGTCCTAACAGATCCGTAGATGAGGGTCATGGTAGAGATGTTGCTAGTTCCTAGCAAATTCGTAGGTTAAGGTAATGGTCAGTGACATCATAAGTTCCTAGCAGATCCATAGGTCACAGTCATGGTCAGTCATGTTACTAGTTCCTAGCAGATCCATAGGTCACAGTCATGGTCAGTGATGTAACTATTTCCTAGTAGGTCCAAAGGTCATGGTCAGTGATGTAACTAGTTCCTAGTAAGTCCAAAAGGTCATGGTCAGTGATGTAACTAGTTCCTAGTAGGTCCAAAGGTCATGGTCAGTGATGTGACTAGTTCCTAGAAGGTCCATAATTCAAGGTCAAAGTCATGGTCAGTGCTGTTACAAGGTCCTAACAGTCTATACCTTGTATACATCCTGGATATTTATGTCTATATTGTTTAAGTGTATTACAGAATAAATGGTGCCTTATTTTACTCACGTATTGATATAAATACCCACTCCACATTAGACATATCGACACTCTTATCTATTATTTCCCCCTGCCTAAAATAGATATGATTTTATTTTTGCAGTAATATCTCTCCTTTAACTTTGTTTCATTCTGACAATAAATTGTTACCTATCCTCATGCATTTAAACATATTTTACTAGGGAGACAATGTTATACTTGTTACTAATAGCTAGATTGCCCATTTGTGGACTTTGTAATAAGTAACCTTTTTTGTCGGCAGATGAATCATTTCTATAAAATGAGAGTTCCCTACTTCATGGAAGTAAGAATTGCCTCTATAAGGTGAGAAACAGCCTTGTTTTATTGTTTAATCATTCTCATATGTCCAAGACTCTACACCAGTGGACCCTACAGTCTAAATTCTTTACAACACAAACACACACATTATGGTCCCATTTTGAAATAAGCAGATAGTGTCACAATGGTTAGATTCCGAACAGGGCTATCTCGCCCCTTCCCAGTATGGAGAAAACTCATGTGAACATGGGTAGGGTGTATAAACATGGATCCACGGTGCAGAAAGCTAGCTAGGGAGCCACACATTACAAGAGAACCCTATTGTACTATTGTAATTGCATACTGACCACTCCTGCTTTAATCATTAGTGTTGCGCAGCGGCACAACTATCAATACTGTAGGGGTCGTATGACAGCGATCTGGAGATACACTTTATGTGCTTCCTTGCCACCGTACATTCACAGTGCAAATGCATCCACTTCTAGATAAGCTGCAAGGTCCCTTAAAATTGTGATTGTTAATGACCGTTGCACATTAATATTTGTGATACCAGAGTGTGCAGAAGCCAAGTGGAGATTTTTTACTTGAAAGTTATGTTTATACTCTCTTCTTCCTAGTAAGGGAAGTATCCGCGTGGATCATGAGGTACTTCTGAGTGTTGATGCTGACAATGTCCTGGAACAACATGAGCAGGCCATGAAAATGCTTTATGAGGCTTTTAAAGACTTAAAGTGCACATCAGATGTGTTAAGTGAAGGTGAGTGCAGAATGCATGGGTAAAACGAGCATTGAATGTGGTGATAATCTTATACTATATTAAACACTCAAGTTATGAAATATTAAGTTACACAGCATATAGAATAGCAAACATAGAACATTAAATCTACTATACAAGAGCACATATTTGAACATCTGGCCAGCTCATGGCTCAATCTGCAACAAATCATAAAACAAATTGTGCATTGCCCACCAAATACACCAAACTATATTACAACAGTAAGTATTGAACACATCTATCTTCAGGCAACTTATTAATACATACCTCCCAACGATACCTGGCATTGGGACAGAGGGCTCGGTGATATCATGATGGGGGCATGGTGACATCACAATGAGGGCATGGTCACTCCCTTCGGGAGCTATCAAGCACTATGAAGCACAAGGCTGCCCCTTAGAAACTTCAGTTCCACTCCAGACATCGCAGCACCAACTAATAGCACCTGTTCACTGCTGTTGTGTGGGGAACAGAAGATACAGTGGTGTAAAAAAGTTGTTGTCCCTTCGTGATTTCTTCTATCTTTGCATATTTGTCAGACTTGTTTAAGATCTTCAAGCAAATCTGAATATAAGCAAACCTGAGCAAACACAAAATACAGTTTTTAACTGGTCATTTCATTTATTGAAGTAAAAATGTTATCAAATAGCAACTGGCCCTGTATGAAATAATAATTGCCCCCACAGTGACTCATTCCTTATTAGACTAGACACAATCAGTCTTGATTACTGCCAGCCCTGTTGAATCTAGACGCCACTTAAATAGAACCTTTCCACCGATGTGAACTTGGCTAAAAAGTCTCAACAAGCAGCACAGATCAAAAGAAATTCTAGAAGAGATGTGAAAGAAAGTTATAGAAATATATCAGTCTGGAAAGGGATACAAAGCCATTTCCAAGGCTCTGGGACTCCAGTGAATCACAGTGAGAAAACTTCCCAGGAGTGGCCGGTCTGCCAAAATTCTGAGAGAGCATCAACGACTCCTCCAGTAAGTCACAAAAGAACCCAGACAAACATCTAAGTAACTGCAGTCTCTCTCAACTCAGTTAATGTCAGCATTCAAAAACGGTATCAATGGGAGAGTTGCAAGGCAAAAATCACTGCTAACCAGGAGGAACATAAAGTCTTGTCTCCCATTTGTCAAAAAACATATTGATGACCACCAAGCCTTTTGAGCTAATGGTCTGTAGACTGATGAGTCAAAAATTGAACTTTTTGGAAGACATGAGTCCTGGTTGCATCTGGTGTAAAGCTAACACAACGTTCCACAATAAGAAAATCTCAGTAATTGTCAAACATGGTGGTGGTAGTGTGATGATGTGGGGTTGCTTTTGGTGCTTCAGGAATAGGGTAATTTGCCATAATTGATGGCATAATGAGTTATACTCTCTACCAGAAAATTCTGAACGAAAATGTCCGATCATCAGTCCGTGATCTGAAGCTCAAGCGCAATTGTGTTATGCAGCAAGACAATGATCTGAACCACCTCAGCAAGACCATCTCTGAATGAGTCAATGAAAAAAAAAAAGAGGTTTTGGAGTTGCCTAGTCAAAGTACTAGTTTGTATCCAATTGAAATGCTGTGGCAGGACCTTAAACGGGCAGTTCATGATCGACAACACTCCAATGTGGCTGTATTAAAGCAATTCTGCAAATTCCTCCACAGCGATGTGAAAGATTGTGGTCTCCAGTTAGTGGAAGTGTTTGGGTTGCAGTTGTTGCTGCTGAAGGTGGCACAACCAGTCATTAAGTTTAGCGGAGCAATTAATTTTTCACATTGGTGTTGGATAACTTTCATTCAATAAATGAAATGTAACATATGTATTTTGTGTTTACTCATGTTGTCTTTGTCTTATATCAAATTTTGTTTGAAAATCTGAAACAATTAAGTGTGACAAATATTCAAAAATAGAAGACTTCAGGAAGGGGGCAAAAACTTTTCACACTACTGTAGCTTCAAACGTTCCCACTCAGGACAACAAGACAGAGCCCGAAAATTGGGACCATGGCGCCAAAATCCGTACCATTGGTAGGTATGTATTAATATGTTCTGTGGTTTTGTTTAGTAGACCCATTACACATAACACATCTGATTGTATCACACTCTTCTACTGGTTGGGGACGCCCTCATAAATAAATAAGTTTAAGATTAAAATTGTAAACCTTTCATTTACAGGTATCTTGTGCTTTAATTCAAACAGAACAGTTGTCAACAGTGAAGTTGACATATCAGGTAATTAAATGTTGATTCGTTTATAAGATCTGAACAAAATGATTGTTTAGCTTGTATTGCACAAAGCATTGGGCATATTCCTCTGGATAACAGCAAATGAACTAGCCAAATAAGTGTTACACAAAATGCTCAAAAAAATAAAAAATAGGAAATTCTGTGACACTGTTGGGGATAAGTGGGCATTTTCTAGTTGGATTATACTTCAAAGGAGGTTTGCAAACAGTCAGTACATTTAGCAATGGTCAGTAAAAAACAAAGCACACTTTTCCGCCGGTCGGTAAGAAAAAGTCAATTAAAATGTATTCAGTTTTTGATATTACAGTTATGCACACAGAAGTATCAAGCTAATGATTATGGCATTGTATTCACTGTTCCGAATCTCTGCTCCACTGTAGAGATAGCTTCTAAATTCAGTTAAGGATGTGGTTTTGATACAGCGCAATAATATATGAGTAAGAAACACTAGGGGCCTGATTCATTAATCAGAATACAGGTCTATGTACACTCTACTCTAACAGACACAATACACTGCAGGATATGTCTAATATATATGTGTACTATAAAGTCCCATTAGAAAACACAGAACACCTGTTGTCAATATGTGTCACCTGTTAATAAACATTAATGAAAAAACATTAAAAATGTCTATTCCCCCACCACCATGCAATACATTTATCATGATGTTACTAATGTCTACTGTACATAAAATGCATTTTTACAGTTGCTTCTGATTGCAAACATATGTTCAAGCATTCATACATGACCGTCATCACTATCACTCGGCACTTACACCTGCCCTGTCGCTGGTGCAAGTGATACGACAGAAAAACACATAGCTTTGATATGCCCGAAGCTTGGAACAGGTGCGTCAATGTGCGTTTCAGCTTAATGTACATTGACTATGTGAATATGTTCATTGAACCCCCCATTCCGCCCCTGAAACTGTAGGCTGACGTAAGTGTCCTTTGAGCTCAAATATTGATTGGATGATTTTGCAATCACTGGCATATGGTTTGTATCTGGCCAAACGCAGAACGATTTTATGCAAAATACGCAAATAGCGCCACTTGCATTCCTTATTGAATCATTCTGCCAGTAATTTGTTTTTAATGAAATTTTTCAGCAAAACATATTTTAAAAGGGGCTCGATATAATTGAGGTAATTGTATTTATTATTATAATTATGTTGGTCTAGTTTACCAGCAAAAAGCCAGATTTCCATAGTCAAAAATCAAGTATCTTCCCTAAATATAGTCTTCCACTGAATGGCTATCACGGAGAATGGTCAATGAATAATGATATTGCTGAGTGCAATCACTTTCATTGTCTTATGTTACATCTAACTTCAACAGTACATTATGGAAATTGTCCATCAAAAAATGGTGAGTTAATATCTGTAGTATCTCAACTTAGTAACCTAGGGTTTTAATTACATTCCATGGTGTCACAGTCAAAATTGAATTTCAAGGAACAGGTGGATTTTGGCTAAGACATCACGCAAGTTGTATTAGGCAAACATTTTAAATCATCCTCATGTGCTGCTCTTGTTTGGTCTCCATAAAAGTATTTATTGAGAGATGTCTTTCATTCTTACTTTACAGGTTTGTGTTCTGAACTGGAGATAATCCCTGTAGAATTTCAGCAATATTTTTATGGTATTATCATTTCCTTGGATGAGTTTTTGTGTGTAACCAACTGCAGTACAGCTAACCAAGATTTCATAAACTGTAATAAAGGACAATGTCTGGTCACAGGCAAGGGGCCCAACTGCTAGTAAGTTGAACCTTAAGTACATCCTCTCAACTTCCCTTGAACTCTTCAATATTTCAGCCATATTTTCTGCCCCACCTCTATTTTTTCCTTCAGCCTTCTTCACTGCAATATCCAAATACTCATTCTCTATAAAAATGTTCTTGGGAAAATGATCTATCATTAAAAACATGACTAACTCTTAGGGCTAGATTTACTAAGCTGCGGGTTTGAAAAAGTGGGGATGTTGCCTATAGCAACCAATCAGATTTTAGCTTTTATTTATTTAGTACTTTCTACAAAATGACAGCTAGAATCTGATTGGTTGCTATAGGCAACATCCCCACTTTTTCAACCCCGCAGCTTAGTAAATCTAGCCCTAAGTGTTGTTTTAAAAACAAACTTAGAGACCACCATAGACAATTTTTCAACAACAACACTTAGACTTTGTCATATCCTTACTTCTTGTTTCTATGTTATGCTCCGTGTTGTTCCTCTGTTTGGATGTTTCTACAGATAAATTATGTTGTATCTGAATTATTGTGCCGCAAGAACGTCAATCTGGAAATTACAGAACAGTATTCTACACAATTATATAAGAATATAGGAACAGTCTTTAATACATAAAATCACAGAGGTAATATTCCTCATTATAATGAAATCTGTATACTGTGCTCCACAACCTTTTCTCACCCTCGGCACACCTTAGCCCTTGCCAGAATTCTGCCCCACACCAAAAACAAATATATACAAATAAGCAGGAATTACCGCTTTTGGAAATGTCACATGTGCGCGATACATTCATAAATGTCACCCCCTAACATAATAATAATAATAATAATAATAATAATAATAATAAACTCTTTACTTCACTAAAATATTTTACAAAGAAAACATATGGAACAAATGGTGAAATTATTTCCTTAAGGCAAGGTCTTTCAGTTAACCATGGTATTCCACATGTATCGCCATAAATCTTGTGCTTTTTCTCCTTGGAGGCATTGCACACTGGTTAAGGAGCAATGCTGTAGACTAAGACTTACAATGTAAGCCCCAAAAAATGGCACTCATAGGGACTTATAGTAAAGTAGAAAGCATTCAAGCACCTATCTGTATATGGCCTTCATGTTGCATAAGAAAGTCGATACAGAATTATTCTGGCTAAATTGGATAATAGAATTGTACTTTTTCTTGTATATTGCCCTTCCAACTATATAATAAACATCAGTTGGTCATATGGCCTTATCGATCTTTCTTGCACTTTAAAATTACTTGTCTATAGGTGTAGCATGCTTTTTTC
Source organism: Mixophyes fleayi (assembly GCF_038048845.1). Taxonomy (NCBI): domain Eukaryota; kingdom Metazoa; phylum Chordata; class Amphibia; order Anura; family Limnodynastidae; genus Mixophyes; species Mixophyes fleayi. The sequence continues at coordinate 31,060,667 of NC_134405.1, read as the reverse complement.
TGAACCATTTTTCAAATCTAATAAAAGCTCAATGTACACTTAAACTCATTTCAGATCATTCCATATATTATTGCTCTTTCTATTTATCTACATATCCCAGTAATGTCTTTTCTGTCCTGTTCCACACCGTTTTCTGCTCTATTGCCTTCTTCGTCCCCCATCCTTACACTTGTCCTTCCTTTTCCTTTCCTTAGTTGTGAGACCTCAAGCCAGTTCTGGTACACTGGAGAACAATGTCAAGTGGCTGTCAGTAAAGCTGGTGTCTATAGCGGAGTGGCTGCTGGCTTATTTGTGCTTTTTATTATTATTTCCACTCTTGCTTTCTACTTATGCCGACAGAAGCGTAACGCTGACAAGCAAAAGTAAGTACAACGATTGTTCTTGTTTAATAAGGTTATTTTACAAAAAGGCAACTTCAACAACATTTTGGGACTTCCCTTGGTTAGTGAAAATCCCCCCCAGCAAAACTACTTGAGTTTTGCACATCCTCCAGACGCCACTGATTCCATAGCGCCGGATAATCATCATACAAATGTGACATATTTGAATACAATAAATATAATGACAAATATAGATACTGAAAATTGCAGAAACATGAGTATAGTGACACATACATGGTTACTCACAAACTAGGGATTATAGACATGCGACATAGGGTGTAAAGGCCCTTAAATGCTTACATTCTAGCTTATACTTGCAGTGGGATAGCAATTTTCAAGCACACTTCATACGGTACATTTCCACCCAATTTGTTAAAAAATACACTAAACTGTGCAATAGTCGTTTCCAGTGGGAAGACAAAAGGCCCGGGGTATAAAGGATTAATAACACTTGCAGGGCCTGATTAAGGGTTCTGGTCACCATAGGTTTATACACCCGTACCCCCCCCCCCAACCCTCAAATCATTAAAGGAAAACTCAGGAGTATTCTTCAGCAAGAAAACGTGTTCGTGCAGCTTTGTTGTTGTTTAATTTTCTTGTGGAAAGTTGAGGTCCTGTTTTAAAAATGTGCAAACATTACAAACCCTAAATGATTAGGCTCTTTAGAAAGCATCCTCATGAACACCACACAATACAGTGATCATGCCCCCCCCCACAAGCCATTTCAACACCCACCCGTTCTCTCAGTCTAGATTTACTCAGGCCTAGCAAGGCGCAGAATCAAACAGCCCCCTGGTCTTCTCCATGAACCACCGCAAGGTGGGATGGGTTTAGCTGCTAGGAGACTGCAGGTCGCAGACCGTGGTTCAGTCCCTAGATGTGAGAGGGATAGGAGAAATGGCAACAAAGCAAATAAGCAAAAGTAGTACCTTAGGAGATGCTGGAGTGGAGAGATGAATGGTGCAGCTGACACTCTGCAGAGAGGAGATCCAGAAGGGGTGGTGAGAAAACTAGCTGGATCAGATACACGATTCAAATGGCCGACTTCACACAGGGATGGAGCAAAAGAATAGTCAGAAGGGTATCTAAGGGGCATCATTTTCATAAAAAAGGGAACATAGCATACCAAGTGACAATGACTACATAATCAAGTTTCTGTAATAATAAACATAGTAATCAAATACTATTTAACTCCAAGGTGTCATTCAAACCAAGAGGTGACAACGTTTTAAGTTTAAAAATCTAATAAGCTTCACACTTACATAAACGATTGAATCTATCACATCCTATAATTGTACTTTCAATCTGTTCTATAGCCTTTCAAATCACCATTTTGGCACCTATTAATATGCTCTGAGAGCGTAGGCGTCTTAACTCCCTTAACAATATTGCGCCTCTGCTCTAGAAAGCGTAGATATAAATGTCTAATGGTACGCCCCACATATTGCATTTCGTATCCACAATGGATTAGGTACTCAACATAATCTGACCTACAATCTAAACACTTAGTAATAACAAATTTCTCTTTAGACACAAATGAAATAAATTCCCTCGCTCCATAATCCACTGGATTGCAAGGTAAACAACGTGCCCTTCCACACCTATAGGTGCCATAGGGTCTATTTTTCAGCCAACCTAAGGGGTTTTCAGGTTGAGTCGTCACCCCTAAACATTCTAGTTGCGGTTTTGTATTCATTTTAGGAGTATTGCCTTCAAATCCACCCACAAAATGACTAGGAGCTAACTTCTAGTTCATATTTATTGCCCTCCTAAATACAATATTTCTACCTTTATTTATTTCGGACCCTATTAAGTCATCCATCTCTAATATAGTTGAATTATCACTAATAATTTTTCTAATGTTCAGTGCGTAATTATTGAAAAAATAGGGAAGCGCTGATAAAATTAGCAAATTTGTTGTTATGAAATATGATATCATTTAACCCATAATATATTAAACAAATGTACATATAAAAATATGCTATTGCTAAACCAAATATTCCACAGCTCAAGCAATCCGGATTGCACAAATACAGTAAAGTCTCATCAGCGTTCAGACCACCAAATCTGGATAGTTGGCTATGCGCATAACAATATTGAATTCATTGAATGTAACTCCTGTGATCACACATTAACGACATATACAAAAAAATAAAAATAAAAGAGTCCACAGAATAAAGTCTGAAAGAGGACCTACATCTCTCCATGCAATGGAAATTAGAACGCCATATGTGTCCAATCTTTATCATCATTATATAGTCCAATGCATATGCCAGAGAAGTCCTCTATATCAAAATCCAGCCTCCAATAGAGCAAACTTTAGGACATTAACGGTGTCCAAATATAGATTATTATTGTACTGGGTAACAAATATCATTGATTTATCTTTTGATCTTTCAATTGACTTTTCCTTATGAATCAACAAAAGACTCCAATCCATCAGTTCTACTTCTCTCAAAGCATCGTCTAACAGTAGTTTTGATTATCCTTGTGTTACAAACGACTGATAAAGTATACTAGCTTGTTCTTTAAAATCATCCATATTGGAACAATTTCTACGCACCCTGAGAAACTTGCCTCTAGATATATATTAGTCTTCCAATTTCTAGCATGCCCACTTCGAATGTGTAAATACTCTTTGGTAAAAGTTTTTGACACAATTGTGCCCATATTGATATACAGTGATACATCCAAAAAATTGATCTGTGTTTGGCTATGGACACAAGTAAATTTAATGGCATAGTCATTGCTATTCATATGGAACACAAATAAATTAATAGAATCTTCATCTCCTTCCCAAACAAAAAATATGTCAACAATATAACGGCCATAGAGAACCAGGCCCACCCCAAGCGGCAAACCCCATATATAGCGATCCTCAAAGAGGCCCATATAGAGGTGCACATATTTATGCTATTCTCTTGGTATAGACCATTTCAGGACTGATTGGTGATGTTGATACAAAATCGACAAATCTATTGGAGAATATTGTCACGTAATCATCATTTTTTGTAACATGTAACAATGGGAATAATTTTATTGTTTTAATTGGCTTATCAATTTCCTAACATGTTGGTACCAATATAAATTTATTTTTATTTATTTGTTCAATCCGGATGATTAATCAAGTGATATACCGGTATACATTCAAATAATATCTATATTTTTTTTATACTTATATAATACTAGTATCTATTTGGAATTGATTTTTAATGTGTTTTTTTAATAAAATATTAAGTTAACCACATCAGCGCTTCCCTGTTATTATTTTGATTTTGATTTTATATTTGGCAATTTCAGTAGATTGCTTAGAGGAAGCTGTGGATATCAGTTGACTGCACATACAGGTAGAGGTAGATAGTCTTTTAGCGCTTGTGTATTTGTGTTCTTTAACATAGAGGTAGACAAAATATTTACCCAGCACTGTTGGCTTCTCTTATTTCACTGGTTTAGATATAGTCATTCAGACAACTCAGAGATTATAATTTTAGCACATTTTTCTTACATTGTGTGACATAATGTCTTGTATTTATCACTTTGTTGTTACATTTTATGTTTCTATGATTTTATGTATTTTACTATATAGTATAATACATCTATTAATAAGCATAATGCTTCAATAGCATGTGGAATTAGGGCAGCATGTTGACACAGTGGTTAGCATTGCTGCCTCACAACACTGGGTTCATGAGTTCCAACCAGGGTCCTATCTGTGTGGAGTTTAGATGTTCTCCCTGTGTTTGTGTAGGTTTCCACCCACACTTCAACAACATACAAGGTAGGTTAAGGTGCTATATAAATAACTGTTAATAATTAAATAACTGTTGACTAATCCACATAACACTGTGTAGTAAGGCAAAAAATAACATTGTAGGGCCTGTTGACATGCTGAATCAATATATACTACTCTTTATTGGCAGGTTAATAGATTCAGAGCTGAGCTGGCATGAGGATGATTGTGATTTTAGCGATCTTGTTTATAGCACAGAGGATGAGAAGCCTTCACAAATAGCTGCTGCAGTCAGCTATCCCCTTGAGATATCTTCTGAGAGTGACGCTGCTTTAACAACCTACCTATCTTCTGGGCCTGTGATTGGATCTCAGAGTACTAGTTCGGACAGAGAACATATGCATTTATCATTGGAAAATGTGAATACGCATGAGAAGGTAAGATGTAAACTTCATATGTGTGCATAAGATGTAGCCAGATTTATCCCAAAAAGTAAAACTGTTACCCTGTTACCATCATACTTGTAAGTCTCCAGAGAAATACATCTTATTAAATGGTTAGCAAATGGTCTCAGATGATAGCCCAGAGTGCCATGTAAGAGTGTGTTTTTAAGTGACACCACAAGGGAACAGCATAGTAAATTTAAAGAACATGTGGTCATTTGGATTTAATTCTATTAAAGGCAGATTATCCCAAAAAAACAAGGCCATCTTTGAGATACTAACTAGGGGCCTGATTCATTAAGGATCTTAACTTAAGAAACTTCTTAGTTCAGTCTCCTGGACAAAACCATGTTACAATGCAAGGGGTGCAAATTAGTTTTCTGTTTTGCACATAAGTTAAATACTGACTGTATTTTCATGTAGCACACAAATATCAACTTAAAATTTCAGTGTACAAATAAGCTATAAAGTATATGTGTGCTACATGAAAAAACAGTCAGTATTTAACTTATGTGCAAAACAGAAAACTAATGTGCACCCCTTGCATTGTAACATGGTTTTGTCCAGGAGACTGAAATAAAATATTTCTTAATTTAAGATCCTTAATGAATCAGGCCCTATTTCTGTATCAAGACTTTAAAGCATCTTGCACAACTCCTTATGCCTGAAGAGGCAGAATGGGGGAGGAAAGAAACAAGTAGGCACAGAAAGTGCAGTAAGGTTGTGCTCATGTAATTGTGACTCAAGTAGACATGGATGCAGATGCAGGTACACCTGCCAGGAGACATATTTTTGTGGTGCTTGATGACTGGTGCAATGATACACAATGATGATGATGATGGCTACTGACAGCATTATCTCGCCATTTCTGATTGAGAAGTGACCTCTCCAGTTAACAGTACTTAAAATAATACCATTGCGAATATAGTATATTAGGCCAGGGGCTTCTATTTGCATTAATTAATTGACATTTCCATTTGGATTACTGCAGAAAATAAGATTTCCATTCCATTTTAAAGCAGGAAACAGATGTTGTTAATTTTATTTAATTTGTTAATGTTAACTTAATTTTATTAGTATTTGAGTTTATGTAATTACATTTGATATTGAAAATTTAACTTTAGCATTTGTTATTAACTGTCCGGACAGTATTCTCTCTTGTGTATATGACACTTTATTACATTATGTTATTGTGTACAAACAGGGTTAATCAACATTGGCATTTACTTCTAATAATGTCAAGCTGCATCTATTCTCTCTCTACGCTGTTGTATAGCAGAAGTATACACACGTGTATGCCTTACATACACCTAGTGCATATGTTACTGTCGTATAACGCAATGCATCTTCAGGCGTGTCCTAGTGAAATGCGCTTTTTCATGTCTGCGTCTTTTCTATGTTCGCTCAAGTCGCAATACACGAGCCCTAATATGTACTAATAGTATCTCTTTTCAATTTTGCAGATCATCATACCTAGACCCAAGCTTATCGGCAATCCTGATTGCAGTGAGTTTAGCACCTGCTGAAGTCACCATCTAGGGATAAAGTAATCTCTTTGAAAATAAAGTACTCAACCTACCTCTAATAAGATGGATGATGCTGAAATGAAAAAATAAAGTGCTACAAAAATAAATATTCTTAAATGAGATGACAGAAAAATGTGTTTCTGAAATAAATTTTGGCGTTTACTCCAGTAATAAAACTGATTCTGAACTTCATTATTTCGGAATTTGGGTTAATGGCAAGTAACTTGTTGCACTTTTCTAGTTAATAATTGACATAGATCGGATCTGTTATTGCTGTATTTGAATCACATTGCTCAAGAAGATCCACCAAGAGGATAGGTCACCATCACATTCTATTGAAGAACAATGGTTTTAGCCTGAGGCATGTCATGACATTGTATGGGATGTGCAAAACATCTTATAGTGTGATCTGACAATCCCCGGATGGCATGCCAGATTGTTCCACACTACCTCGTCCACTCCGTGAGTGCAAAACGCAGGATGACGTAGTTAGATGTGAACACCATCCTTCTGAATGAAACTTGTTCCATCTGTAAGTAATCCCCATTCTGTAGAATAAAATCTACTCTATAAATAAACTTCAGAGCACCAGATATTATGGTAAAAACTATCCAAAGAACAACATATCTTCCATAATCTACACAGCTGGTAGTTGTACTAGTGTCAGACAGTCATTTGAATATAATTACTAACTAAAAATTTTAGAAAATGTAAACCATATAAATTATTATTACTTGATGGCTCTAAGCAAAGGTAAGCCATTTTGGGACAAAATGTATAAGATTAAATTGGATGTCGTACCATTTTGGCATTTTGTGGCGAAGCAGTGGTCATCAGATTTAAATGATTTAATAATTATTTAATATCATTTATGTTAATTTATATTATTTATAATAAATTATTGTTATTTATGTCAGTATTTTAGCTTAGTATGTAAAATACATTATTTCTGTTAAATGTTTCCTTTCACGTTTCAAAAAATCATATATCCTATGAATAAATGAATGAAAGAAAGACATACCTTTAAAACAATTCTGTAGCATGTCATTTTTTTTCCTTACATATTATGTTAGTCAGTATTTTGTAACTGGGGAATACAGCTACAGAAAAACATTCTAAATAACTGAAAGTATGACTTGTCACCACTATTAATTTATTTTCTGTTTAATATTTATTTTCTGTGTAATAAAGTTTTATTTCATAGAACAGCACAATCTAGTTGTATTATTTTTTGCTTGTTTATATAATGAAATGTCTTTTAAAAAAAAAATACTCTCACATCAAGCAGTGCAAAATGTGTTTTTCCTTATTGCACATGCCCAGTAAAAAGGATTAAATCTCAGTCTTTGAAGGGGTGGACAGGTGTAACCCTAGTTCACGGACCTTATGTACTGTGTTGAGGAGAAAGCAGCCACAGATACAACTTTAGGAGACATTTCTGTTGCTGATGATGATCAGCACTGACAATGCATGTTATGTTGATAAAGAAATCACAAAATCACATCCATTCTTAATGTCGAGTGTAAGCAAGTAACACATTCCTTGATGAATATGGTAGTAACTCACTTAAACGTAAAATTGCACGTACATATCATTGCATTTCTATTTGATCTTCTATACGATTGACAACCAAAGACACCTTAGTACAGTACATACTACCTTAGTACTCCTGAGTGACAGCAGAACACACAGGCCTGCGGTACCTTCATTGCCCTCATTCACCTTATTACTTGTAAACACTCATGTTTTATGGCATAATTGTCATATTAACTCTGCATATTAACCCTTTATATGATGCATTACCACATAAACCTGTACTGTTGCAACGTGTAACTGCATGATCTCCTTAGTACACATTTGCTTTTAAAAATTCAAAACACACAGAAAAGGGTTTTTTTTTAAATAAAAACTTTATAAACCAACATTAAAAGCACAAACTTTTTGAACATAAAAAAACTTTAACTATTGTGTTTTTTAGCAACTGAAAGTATTGTTTAATTTAATTTTTTTTTCTTTTTTTTGCATGAGAATGTGGGCGGGTGATATTTCTTCGACACCTGAAAAAAAACAAAAAAAAAAAAACCCTTTTTAAAATCCCAAAATTATGACATTTTGTAAACATATCTTACTTATATGGGTGTATATATATTTCACATGTGAAAAGTGTAATGTGTGAAGTCTACTGTTATGATGCAAAACCTTGGATGCTATGGACAAACTTATTTGCTTATGATGTTATATTTTCTTCCACTATGTTAGCTGGAGATGCTGAGGCTGACATTGAGCTGGAAGAGGAGGCAAGATGCAGGGGGTAGTGGGCAACCCCAATAAAATGTATGAAAGTAATACAAATTTGAAGTGACAACTGCTTCAAATCAATAACACACTCAAAATGATATATTCAACAGGGAAGTAATTCACAGATACAATTGTTTCCTTCCACCATAATCCTTTGCCAACTTTTTCCCCTCCTGCCCCTGTGCCACATTTTTAACCTCCTGCCCCTGTGCCACCTTTTTACCCTACTGTCCTTTTGCCACTTTTCCCCCTTCCTTCCTCTGTGTCACCTTATGCTCATCCTGCCCATGTGCCACATTATGCTCATTTTGCATTGGTGCCACCTTATGCCCATCCTTCCCTAGTGACACCTAATGTCCATCCTGTCCTTATACCCCTACTTCCCCAAATGCCACATTTTTTCCTTCTGTCCCTGTGCTACTTTTTCACCCTTCTGCCCCTTTGCTACCAATTTACCCTCATTAAGATCACCAACCAGTGTACTTTCATTATTACCAGCCCTCCTGCCCCACTGCCATCTTCTGCCCCTCCTGCCATCTTCTTTTGTTTTAAAATCTCTTTATTTTCACACTTTATGCAATAAACAACAATACAGAACAATTCCGATGGATAAAACAGTATAGTATAAAATTGGTTCAAGAGGGTTGAACACAACACAATGGATTTTCCAATAAAATTGTGAACGATAAGAGGATAGCAGAAGGACTAGTGGAAACGGAAGAGGGAGAGATACAAAACAAGTGGGGACAATGACAAAAAGGCTAGAGGAGAAGGGCGGGGGGGACCAGGAGTCCGTGTTCATGTGTTCCCTGGAACGGGAGAGTTATGAAGCCTTTACCATGGTGTCCATGTCTCATGAAATTTGGGAAGGGTGTCATTAAGGAGGGCTGGGATATACTCCATGGACAAAATATGCCATAGTCTCTTTATCAACTCTGGATTGTTAGGCGGGAGCACCTTTTTCCAAGCTTGGGCTATCAATAGTTTACAAGACTGGCTAACTTATACTAACAGACGGTCCTTTGGTTTGCTTATAGATGGAGCTCTTTTATTGAGCAAAAATATTGCTGGGTCCTTGGGGAGACGAATAGCTGTGAGTTGGTGGAGAAGGGTCAGAGCAGTATTCCAGAATTATTGGAAAATGGTACAATCCCACCATATGTGTAAGTGAGTACACTGTCTGCCAGAGCCTCTACAGCACCTATTTGATGTGGTTGGAAAAATACAATGGAGCTTAACAGGGACTAGGTACCATCGTGAGTATACTTAGAGTATACACCTGCAGCACCCCAGATATACCTAGAATTTTTTTTTAAAACCTTCAACAAGAATGAAATCTGTTTTCCCACATAGGCATTGTCACGAACAGCAGTCACCTGAGCCTGTGTGATGCGTCTGTGACACAAGGTTAACCAAAAACTACCACCTGGTCTGTCTAAAATGATTAAATCCTTCCCTATCTATGCCACATGTTAGCTTTGCATACCAACTATGCCACCACCAAGGTTTTTTATGAAGAGCTGACACCACAGTGTTCTCCTCATTTCAATTATGTAGCGTTTTGACCAAACGTCACGTGAAATCGTAAAAACACAGAGTTGAACTTATTAAGTATAATTTAATATGGAAAATACATCCACAATGCTTAAGATAAAACAGTAACAAGACAATCAAATATAATGCAATTGTTTCTCATAAAATAAAAAGGATAAAACACAGAATTGATAACTCACATATAATCAGGTTTCTGGTGCTGGGAGAAGCAGGAAAAGGGGATACTCTTCAATATCAGATTGACTCCCAAAAGTGAACAATTTCTTAGAGTCACAGTGCAGTCTTAAAACCAAGCTGCAGGGCCCACAGCCCCCCTTCCTGTGGTGTCAGAACTAAGGTCTGTGGGAATGCAAATTAGGGTTTTATGACTCCTGTGGACATAGCTCCTAAGTCAGGTTTTAAATACCCTGTCCCGACTTATTACTAGTATAGTGTACAAACATGATTTTACCTCCACACAACATGTGATAAGTTCCCCTTCATCTGCATACCACACATGCCTCTGGTAAGTATGATATTGGAGAAAATGATATAATATTTTCCTTGTGACCCTATTCAGCTTGAATTTGTCATTCACATATAACCCTGTCTTTGCAGTCATCATCATCATCATCACCATTTATTTATATAGCGCCACTAATTCTGCAGCGCTGTACAGAGAACTCACTCACATCAGTCCCTGCCCCGTTTGGGCTTACAGTCTAAATTCCTTAACATACACACAGACAGACACACACACAGACTAGGGTCAATTTGTTAGCAGCCAATTAATCTACTAGTATGTTTTTGGAGTGTGGGAGGAAACCGGAGCACCCGGAGGAAACCTACACAAACACGGGGAGAACATACAAACTCCACACAGATAAGGCCATGGTCGAGAATTGAACTCATGACCCCAGTGCTGTGAGGCAGAAGTGCTAACTACTAGGCCACCGTGCTGCCCATATGCAGTCGGCATATCTGAGGCTTCCCAGAGAGGTGTTAGATTTTCCTGTTCTGAAAGAGGCTTTCACCTTTGCGATCTGCCATAAATGATACAAGGATCTACAATAGATCTAGGCTCTTATCTACCAGCACCCTCTGGGTAGTTTAACATAAACAAATACATTGATTTAAACAGCTCCACTGAGCAATGTCACACTATTTCTAGGAATTAATTCACAAACACAAATTTGCAGATTTATATGCCTCAAATATTAGCTTGCACATGACATTCCCCTTTTTAAGAGATGGTATGAGGATTGACTGACAGGTCATTGCCCAGGCCAACTCCCACAGATTCCCCCTGGTTCCATTGGGATAGCTGTTAGCTGGGTCTCACTAGGGTCTGTGGTGAGAAGGGTTAAGAAGGGGTTAAATACATTATTTTGCTGGGGCTTTGGTGCTTCAATAGCTGTGGGCTAACCTCTGCATTCTTAGCTACACTCTCTGTACCTCTTACTGACTGTGTTGCTTTGTGGGTGTTGCCACAAAAACTCCTGTAAGTGGGAACCCCTTAATTCAGGCACAGCAGAATGCCTACTTCCACTCTGTCCTGCTTTCTAATTATGAAATTCCCTGTCAGGGGGACACACTAGGTAATTCTTATTCGAACCAGGCTGAATGGAAATAGAAAACAAGTTAGGACACAGACAAATGACAGAACAAACAAATAGCAGTTGCAAGTATAGCAACAAGTAGAGTAGTAGAATTTGCAACCCCAGGAAATGATGGTATGACAACATTATTAATGGATTTCAGTTATCCTTATCTGGTTTCTAAATGGAGTGTATCAAGGTACTAACAGGGCTGTAGGGTGGTATAATCTCTTTTTGATGTAGCAGATCTGCAGTCAAAGTTAATTTGCTTGAAAGCATAATATAAACACAGGCAGATGTTTAATTGGATTCAATTTCATTTCAATGAGGTAAATTGTCATCTTAACAACATTACAATAAAATTATTTAGGTGCTAGTAATGACTTAAAAGATAGAAAGATAGATAGATAGATAGATAGATAGATAGATAGATAGATAGATAGATAGATAGATAGATAGATATATCTACTGCACCACAAATAGGTATCCAACCTATAAAGAGTAGCTTGATATACCATATAAACAATTTATTGGCACAGATAAATATAGTTAGATAAATTAACATTAGTATTGATAAAACATATTCATTGGTAATCGTGCAGAAATGAGGACCTCAAGCACATCATATGTTTAAATAGCATATATTCTCTGAATAACGCTATTGGTATATTTAGAAAAAATCATCCTGTATCCACAGAAATAAATTTCATTAAGTTCAATGTGCTCACATGTAGGGGCATATTTAACAAATCATGGTAGTGCACTATTGTGCACTTACTGTGGAATTAAAGTCCCGATGTGCCCTCCGCAAATTTATTAAAGGTGCATCGCAGCAGATATCATGGATATCTGCAGCTTTGCACTCCTGATCATTTTTGCGAGCAGTCACCATTCAACAGAATGGTGACTGCTCGGGGCCGCAATCTAACAAGTCCCGAAAATGTTTTTTTTCGGGAACTTGTCATGTTAATGTACGCCAGCTAACGCTGGCGTACATCATCCGAATTGAACAAATCCACTGCTGTCAGCTCTGCTCCGACAAGCAGAGCTGGACAGCGCATGTGTGGAGGGATCACATGATCCCTCCCTGTCACTCACCGCACTCTCTCTGCAACGATAGTTGCAGAGACAGAGTGGGGACTTTGTGCGCATGTGCACTGCACATGCGCAATTGAAGGAAGAAGAGGAGATCCCAAGACAGCGCGTCCGAAGAGGGAGGTAAGTGTGATTTTTTCTATCACAGAAACAGCAGTTTTTCGGAACTGCTGTTTCTGTGTTACCTTTTTAATAAATGTGAGAAATAGTTCAATCCTTATCCTTGCGATAAGGATTGATAACTATTTCTCACTTTTGCCGAATAATGATAAATGTGCCCCGTAGTGTCAGTCAGAGAAATTCACTATAACGAAAAGCAATATCTGAAGTCAAAGTCACTTTCGGCTCCAGCCCGTGGAGCGGGGTATGTTTTTCCAGATCCCCAAATGATTGTAAATCTGTCCCAGTTATTACCGTGAAAGGTATTCCTTGACTCTCTTTAGATGTTCAGATAAACACAACTGTGTGTGCAAACATAAATCCATTCAAAGTAGAAATGTAAAATTAATGCGATAATATCACCTGTGGGACACTGCAGCTTACAGATTTCCACGAGAACCGGACCATCTCTCTGGTAGGTGCTTGTCCGGATGTAAAATAGATGTGCTGAGTTGCATTGATCTCACAAGAAAAAAGCAACTTACTTGAAGGCAATGTATAGATAGCCAATGTTCGTGCTGACAATTGAAAGGTCCTCAATATCTCTGGCAGAGATTAAGCACTCATGTGTTTCAATCAAATGAACTGCTTAACGCGTTTCCCGGATTCATCTGTCGTTTCATCAGAAGCAAAGGGAACATATGTTATGACTGAAGGATTTATATACTCCCACATAGGTCCAGATGAATTCTATAATTCCTCTAATTAGAGAGGATAAAGTAATCTCATTGTGCAAATTATGCGTGAGTGGGTGCCTTTTTCACTTCCATTTATAATGTCAGTCCTTATTAGTACAGAGATTATAACATTGTAGATATATCTACATTAAAATACAACACATATCTTTAAAAATACTTCAATTTCCATTGTCATGATCTTATAAATGACAATAGTCCAACAATTTAAAATAAGTTGAAAAGACTCAAATTCGCAATTCATGGTTTTCATATTTGCCAATAGGCTAACGTTCCTGATATTAACCCCTAAGGGTATGAATAGAGTGTATTCCCAGATGCTCATGTGGAACAGAAAAGTAATTAATTACACATTATGAAATTTAAAAATCAATTTGAATCCCAAAAACGGAAAAGGTTCCCCATCCAAAAATAAACCCAACAGGACTTTGCTTAGCTTGAATACACGAAGCTCAATCTAACCATAAGACCACCATTCATTTCCAAATAACTGTGGAGACATAAAAGCCTCTTGATATTAAAACATACCCAAGTTCTAAATTCTATTAACTAAGAGAAAACTTTCTCATGCAGGCTAAAATTAAACTATATTAAATACGGCATAGTAAATATTAATCACCAACCCGCAACTTCTATTGTGTATCAAAGACTCTGAGATGTATTCATACTAATTGAACTTTTTGTGTGAAAAAGTTCTGGGCCATATAAAATGCCCACCTGCATAAATATTCCAAATCGTTGTTAAATTCTATACGATCGTTCAGGTCATGAAACCCACATGTATATATATAATTATACAAGATGTTAAATTGCTAACCCAACATTCCAACCATAAAGAAAAGCCCACATACATAAATTTATCAAAGGTTATTAAGTTCTATGCAATCGTTCAGACCCCCTGGTGTTAAAGTTTTTAACCTAAAAATCCAATAGGCTTCGCGTGTACAAAGTAGGTTGAACCTGTCACCTCCTCTATTGGTGCTGTTGACCTGTTCGATTGCTTTAACCGAGACCCCCATCAAATTGGTACCTTGACACCCAGCTATATGGACTGACAGAGAGTGGGTTCTTAGATTCTTTATGAAGTTCCGGCGATGTTTCAGGAAACGTACATTTAGTGTCCTGATGGTCCGGCCCACATATTGTTTCCCACATTTACAGTTAATAACATATATTACATAGGTCGATTGGCAGTCTAAAGTGTTTTCTATCTGGAAAGTTTCCCCTGACACAGATGATGTAAACTCTTTAGATTTATGGTCAGCATGTCTACAAGTGATACATTTTAAATTTCCACATTTAAAAAAACCTTTTCCCCTGCCTAACCATCGATTTGTGTATGAAATTGTGGTCGTCTTATCTTGCTTATTGTCCCCCTTATAGAAGCTTGGTGATAGCTTCTCCTTTTGAGATCTCTTAAATTCCGTCATTTGGTTTTGATTAATAAAATGTCCTATAAGCTTATCTAGTTCTAAAATAGATGCATTTTTCTTAATAATATACTTTATCTGCTTAGCATGACTGTTGTATTGAGTCGCGAAGGCTAACGGCCTCTCAGCCTGTCTGCATTTATGAGGATGTTCTAAAAGGCTGGATCTATCTAGTTTAATTGCATCCCTATATGCTTTCTCTACAATAGGACAAGGATACTCTAATTGGAAAAAACAATCGTATAGTTTAGCCAAGTGTTTCTCGAATTCCTCTATTCTGGAACAGTTCCTGAGAATACGGCGGAACTGGCCTATGGGAATCTTAACAACATAATTGAGTCGTGTGGTCTACTAGATAGTAGGAACATTGACAAGGGACCTTTGCTGATCTCCCTTTCAGACATAGACTGCAGAAACAAAGACTTATACAAAACATTATATAAATAATCATCATGTTTTTTACTTGTATTCATCAACAAGCTTGCAAATTCACACTTCACACTTATGTCTGTTCTAGTTCACGTGCACTTCTTATAGCTCTTCTCATATTTGTGTACAAGATTAATGCTCACATATGTGCACAATTTTCCCAGCATCAACTAGCAGCAGAATGGATAGACACATCATGCAACCTTCACAGTTAACACCTTCATCACCAACCTCCTCTTTATTAGTACGTAGTCCAGCATCTTATTTTCAAAAGCAAACTCGCTCCCCTAATGCAATCCATGAATCCCAAGAGGCACCTTGAGTGATACAGCTACTGTTGCTGCTGGGGGTGATGCTTCTATATAGAATGGGACCAAGAAGAGAAAGCTTGGTTTTAAACAACAACTGTCTGTGAAGCAAGCGTTTGCAATAGGAACCAAGTATGACAACCAGCATCTTGTTGCACATGGGATTACTAAAGCCATGACAGCTACGTTCACAAAGAAACATACCAGTGTCAATCTCTTGGGAAAACTCAGCAAAATAGCTCACCCTGCTAAGACTTTCATCAGAATTCCTCATTGCCGATAATGGAGCGAACATTGTATGTGCATTATGAATGGGTGAATTTCAACATGTACCATTATTTGTACGCACAATGAACTTGGTGGTTCAGAATTTCTTACAAAATGAGAGATCAGTGGATCACGAAATTATTGAGCATCTTCGGCATTCATTGACTGCATGTAGAACACTGCAGCAGCTGCAATAATATCATCTTCCATGCCACCAACTGACACTAGCGGTAGTAACAATGTAGAATTCCACACTTTATATGCCTCAGCGACTAGTGGAACAGCAACAAGCCATCAAGACCTAAACATGAAGGGGAAAGAGGGGAAATGTTACCTTACTCCAGCACACTGGAAAATCCTTCCGATTTTATGAAAGCTACTCAATCCATTTGAAATTTTAACAAATGAAGTGAGTTCAGACACTGCCACCCTGAGTCAAATTATACCTTTAATCAAACTACAGGAAAGACAGCTGGATCACCTGAAGGAGGAATTCAAAGTAACCAATTCTGCTAAGCAAGTTGGCCTTGTAGATTAAGTTCTTTATTCCCTTCACCAGGACCCAAAAGTTTGCAGCATCTTGAATTTGGATCACTACATTTTGGAAACCATGCTTGATCCTAGGATTAAGGCATATGTAATGTCTTTGTAAAGTAATGTATGTTATGTCTTTCTTTCCAACTGACACAAATCACAGATGCAAACAGCCCCTTGTGAGCAAACTATTGACTCATGACACGTGCCCTGCTGCAGCTTAGCCTAAAACTGCTACCGACAGAAAAATACATACCTTTTGTAAGGGTGACACTGATGATGAATCACACAGCACATCAATATGAAAGTTTATTATTATGACATCTCGTCAGGCTTAAAAGAAATGCCCAAATATTTTGACACCTCTAACATGTCTTATACACCTTGTATTAGTAGAATGGTAGAGGATTACTATAATGATGCTGTTCAAATTAGCATCTCAGACAGTTGCTATGAATTCTGGGAGAAAAAGGGAAATTTGGAGCCCCTTGTACAAACTAGCTAAGGTCTATTTAAGCTGCCCACCCTCCAGTGTAAGAAAGAGTGTTTAGCACAGCCGGGAACCCGGTGAGTGTTTGTCTTAGTAGGCTACTTCCCAAAAATGTAGAAAAGTGGTGTTCATCAAAATGAACTAAAAATTGTATGAGGAATACTAGAATCTGTAAAGCTGGATTCCAGTGGTGATGACTTAATATGGTGCGATAAGATAATGACATCAGTGATGAGAATGATGAGGATGATGACATTGTCAACACTGAGAAGATGAGCAGTGTTAGTCAAATGCCCATAAGTAAATTGTTAAAATTCCTATTTTCCAGTACATAAAACAATAACCAAAGTGTTCTCTTTTGAGGAGGGCCAAACAAGTCAAGCACTTCAGTCACAAAAGTGGCATTTTCTGTCACTGAAGTGATTGGTTCGTTAAACTATGCATGTCTATTTGGGTGTGAGGACCCAAAGATTATGCATGTTATTTTGGGTGGGAGGGCCCAAGGACAATTCCATCTTGCACCATTGTATATTATGGTCTTGGTATATGATGTTGTGTAAAATATTTACCAATCCCGCTCCTGTCCATCTAATGAGCTTTGATTACTGCATCTTTACTTTCAATAACACATGCAGTCTTATGAAGAAAATATTATGTTCATGGTATTCCTCCCACCATTTCACTTCTGTGTCAGGCCACCTTCGTCTATCTACTTATCTAAATGTCTATTAATACAATAATGCTGTCCTTCTAATGAACTTTGATTAACGCATCTTTACTTTTCATGACAGAAGCTAACCTCCTGCCATTTCACTTTTAGGTGCAGCCCATCTTCGTCTATCTACTTGTCTAAATGTCTATTGATGTTGCTGTCCATCTTATGAGCTTCGATTAATGCATATTTACTTTTGATGACACATGCTATCTATTAAGGCATTTTAGAAACAAGGATTTGGTCATACTCCCACCCTTTAACTTCTTGGTGCAGGCCACCTAGTTCTATCTTCTTGCTTTAAATGTCTATTGATGCCGCTGCTACCCATCTACTGAGCTTGTCGTAGATGGGTAGCAGCTGCAAAAATAAATAAGACTGTGTTCTTTTTCTCTCCGTTTAAGTTCTTGGTGCAGGCCACCTAGGTCTATCTTCTTGTTTAAAATGTCTATCTATAGAGTTGCTATCTGTCTGCTTAGAATGTATTATTGTTGCTGCTCTCCATGTCTACAATGTGTCACACATGCTGTCTAATGTTGAAAATAACAAATAAGTCTATTTTCTTTCTTCCACCATTTCACTTCTTTGTGAGGCCCACCTTGGTCTTTCCTCATTTCTAAAATGAACATCATATCAGCCAGTGATCTGCATGTATGTTTTAAAGGTGTCCTTTGCTTTATTAAACTGCCATCCTACAGTATAGGAGAAAAGTGGGTTCGCAATAGGCACAGGACATACCACAAATATTATACATAACAGCTCAATGCTGTCTCATATTCACAATTGATAAAGGATGGGATGCTCTTCCAACTACATATGAATATATATTCAAAAAAACAGAATTGGAAAAAGAGAAGGCACTCCGGTCCAAACGTTTCCAAAACCAAGTGTGGCCAAAGCCAAAACACGGAGGTGGTTTTAGAACCAAAACCTAAACACAGGGGTCTGCGCATATCTCTTATATTTAATAATAGTGCCCTTATATATTTCAGCAGTCATTTTAATAATATTTTCTGCAATGCAGTGGTAGTTGTAAATGCTTATCTACAATATTCTTCTTTGCTTTATCTGATGCAATCGATAGGGAGGAAACAAAATCCTCGTAGGAATTAAGCAGACTGCACCTGAGGAGCTCCCAATAAGCAATGAGTTTTAATATCCAGTAAGCATCCTTACTTAATACAGGACAGCCACTTAAGAGCCTAAATCAAATATGGTGTTTGAAATTTGGGACCCTCCTTTGCCGTTCTCCTTTGTTGTTTGTACTAAACTAGTGTTTTCAACATTTTTATTTTAAAACACAATTTAAATAATTTGAGGTTCATTGAAGTTTGACATTCCTATTAAAAAATGTTAAATATGTTTATTTTTAAGCACTATTTAAATAATATTTTTATGTTATAATAAAGTTTTTTTTTCCCATTCAATCTGCTAACACAATTGTATTCAAAGTTCATCATTTATGTTGAAGGTTCACCGTTCAAAATTAAAACCTGTTAACATGCATCAACTTAAGCTCAGACACATTTAAACCAATTGCACATGCAAACCAGATCGAGCACTATAGGATCAGCTTGAACATTGTCGAACCTGCTCAACCTTTTGAAAGTTAGTTCATTTTTTTTTAATTGTCAAAAAAGACAGAAGTTCTGGAGAATTTTCTAATTTTTGTACTGTTTTGATGAACCGATCAAGAAACGTAACATGACATCTATAATAATTATTATTATCCTTTATTTATAGGACACTACTCAAAGGTTTCGTAGTGCCATACAGAGTGTATAGGACGAAACAGAACATAGCATTACAGGACAATACAATAAACACAGTGTTAATATATCAACTCATCTAAGAACTCAGGAATTAGAAAAGGGAAGGAGGATAGGTGGGTATATGAACTAGATCAAGCTGAACCTGTGCCCAGGAGTATGGGTAGAGCCAGTGATAGAGATGCAAAGACAAGGAAGATGAAGAGCCCAAGGGCAGGAGCCTAGTGACAAGGTACAAAATGAAGCTGGGGTTCCGAAGATCAAAGGAGAACACGAGGTTAGAGGGCCCTGCTTGCAGGAGCTTATTGTCTAAAGATTGTAATTATAACTTTTATTTAAATAGCTCCCAAATGTTACACAGCACCTAACAGAGAATGTACCAAATATAGTGTGCAAAGAAGTGAGAAATAATCAGGGGCGATGGATAGTTACAGCTCACATCACAATGCTCAACTAGAATAAGAAGAGAACCAAAGAGGCAGTGGGCTATTTCATATGGTTATAGAAATGTGAAATTTGTAGATGCTTTATAATTCAGTTATTTGGATTGGTATTACACTGTGATTGGTCTCATTCTCCAGTGGGTATACATTTTAATTAATAACTGAATTCAGATGAATTTCAGAAAGATTTGGATTGATTCAACCATTTGTACTTATGCACATGTGTTTTGTTAGCAGCAGAGCTTCAGAGAATTCAAATGATTCATATGTACAATGTGTCAGCAATTCTCACAATCACATGGGACTTTACTGCCAATAAAATGTTATTATGCTGAAATTAACAGACACATGTGTCAGTTATTGTGCATGACATCAGCTGGAAACCACCGTGACTAATATATTAAAGGAACATTGTCTTCAGAATGCAATGTTTTATTTTGTGAGTCTTTTGTGGTTTATTTTATTGGGAAATAAAAGTTGTATTATTGTGTTTGTTTTGATTTTGACATGTCTATTTGTATAACCTGTAGCAGCCACAGTTGTCAGTGTTGAGGTTTTACCTACAAACTAAAAGCTCTCCCCAGATAGCTACATATTACTGATAATAAACTTTGGGTGATCTCCCTATTTTAGGACCCCCTCTTTGATCTCACTTTTACCTAATCATAGATTTCAAACTACTGTGTTTGACAGGAAGGAGATTACTCCAGTACTGAGCTCACCTTTAGGGGTATATTTACTAAACTGTGGGTTTGAAAAAGTGGAGATGTTTCCAATAGCAACCAATCAGATTCTAGCTGTCATTTTGTAGAATGTACTAAATAAATGATAACTAGAATCTGATCGGTTGCTATAGGCAACATCTCCACTTTCTCAAACCCGCAGTTTAGTAAACATACCCCTGAGACTTATTCAGCTATAAATAATGGTGTAAAGTCAAAGTGGCACCTGATTGGAAGGCCACAGCTCCTGTTCAATCAGGTTCTACATTCACTTCCTCATTCTAATCCGTGCAGCAACCTATTAATTAATTTTGCTCTGGTGTGGTTGGGTAGGAGAAGGGATATGGCTAACATATAAAACATTGCAAAAGTAAAAAAATATACATGTGCAATTAATTTGTGCAATTTGATGCACCAGAATTATTATTGAGCTGATTATTTAATATTTTCCAACTGGCTTGCAGGATTAACTAATTGCCTTTTCACAAAGCTTTAAAGGGGTGCATTACAGATGTAAACCTCCTTGTTATATCAAGTAAGAGATGGATCCTCTGTGGCACACGCAGGGGGGTTTCTGGGTCAGAAACCCCCCCCTCCGCTAAATAAGTGCCCACCATAGTGGCACTGTCCTATACAGCACCCATGGCGCCGCGGCTGCTGTAAAGGACAGCGCTTCCGAAATGGAAGCTGCTGCGCATCCGTGGGTGCATGCACAGCAGCTCTCTCGCGTTTTTGTTTTTTTTGGGTCAGGGGGGGAAATTGACAATCCTGGGTGCGCCCATGATCCTGATAGACTGTCTGTCATGTATGTAGTCCAGCTCATAAGGGATTAGCTCATGTGTGGCTTGTAGTTCCATCAGGATTTTTTTAATTACACATATGACTTACATCTGGTCAAGATAGAAGAATATAATCTTCTATAATCATCTTTAATTATAAATTTTGTGGACAAACATTTTTATTGAAATCAACACTAAAGATTTATTTATTTATTTATTTATACAAGGAGACCCTGCAATCAATTATATAACTAAAAGGATGACTACAATAAATTATATAACTAACAGGAGCACTGCAATCAATTATATAACTTTAGGGAGCATTACAATGAATTTTATAACTATCATTGTAACTACAAACAATTAATTATGTAACTAATGAGAGCAATATATATATTATTAATTTGACTAAAGGGCCAATATTATTTATTAAACACTTGTATTATCCAACTTTGTGGCACTACAAGTGTAAACATGCACTGGTGCACCAGTGCATGCTGTCACTTATAGTGCCACAAGAGTGGCCACTATATTTTAACATTCAGAACAACAAAGGTACAGCTGCAGCAGAGCTGTAGAGTACAGCAACTGAAATTCATACAATTTGCTTCAGTGCACCACAGTGTATCACTAGTGGTAATTATATTTTGGGGCCCACTGGCTAATAGTGGCTAACACACATATTGATGACTGTCTGAGACTTGTTCTGACCTGTTGCTGGTATCTAGTAATTGTCTTTCATAAATTTATAAAAGGTTGACTATGATCTGTCACACTGACAGGTTGCTGGCCAGACTCACTATCACTATCTCAGTCAGAGATTGTGTACACAGCGTGTTGCAATTTATTAGTAAATTTGAGGTCAGGACAGCTTAAGTAAAGCTGCAGCACAGCTGAAGTGCAGCAGTAGAAATTCATACAATTAGATCTTGATTTGGTGTACCAGAGGAATTTCTATACTGATTATTCATTTTTGCACTCTGACTAGTTGCTAATACAACTATTAATGATCATTGCTCTGTGCTTGCTCTGCAACTTTTTAAAAATGGTATTTTTTTTGCAATCATCAGTTGTGTGTTATTGAGCAGTCATTGTTCAATGTTTCAGCACCCTTTTCTGATATATCCTTCTATTTGGTCTGTTAATAGTAATAATAATAATAATAATAATAATAGTAATATACATCATTTATGTCAGAACAGAAAAATGCAGACCCAAAACATGGCTGTTGAAAGGAGTCATTGACTAAACTTTAAGCAATCATACTCAAAGACTTTGAGTAGTCTCTCCAAGGTTCATCTTGCCTTGATGCGATAAATAAGGAGAAAAGGAGCCACGTAGTGGAAGCTGACTTACACATCAATGGTGTTAAAACATTGAAGGAGCAGCAACTGATAATCAGAAGGATATAATGCCCTCATGTGGCGTATGTGTTGAAGTTGACACAAACTGAGATGCAGCAACAACAGCACAATTTGGTCAACAACCAAGACATTTAGGGTCAGATTCATTAAGGAAAGTAAGGCAAAAAATTTGTAAGTTTTCTCTTTGACAAACCGTGTAACAATGCAAGGGGTGCAAATAATGGAAACGAAGGAAAAGGGGGAAAGAAGGTAATAGGGAAAGAGGGAAAGAGAAGGATAAAAGCTGAAGAAATGCAGAGGAGAGAGAAGGTGAGGACAGGTGAAGGATGAAAAGTAAGGACAAAAAGGGGAGAGAAAGGTAAGATATAAGACAAATAGAAACAGTTAAGAATAAAATGAAGAATGAGAATGAAATTGCATTGACTGATACTGAGCCTTTCACTATAGGTCCTCTGAATTTTGTGCTGCAAAAAGAATATTCAAGTGTAGAAGCCTTTATAGAAATATCCAAGACCCTCCCCAATCGGTTCTTTTGTCTGATGATGGATAGCTTAACAAAACTTTAACCCTTAATAGGTAAGTGCATTGTACACACACACAAGCAAAGTGGGTCTGATTAATTAAGGAGAGCAAAGCATAAAAAGGAGTAATTTTGCTCCTGTACAATGTTGCATTGGAGGGGTAGGCAAATTTAAAATGTGGGATCAGATTTATAGTTGGGGTAGGGCATGTCCTAGATCAACTTTAAATTTCAGTGTAAAAAGCTATCAAATATTTGTGTGCTAGATGTAAAATCAGCTAGTATGTTTTCTACATGCAAAATAATAAACTGATTGTAGCATGGTTTGTCCAGGAGCAAACATACACCTTATTTTTTTTGCTTTGCTCTCCTTAATGACTAAGGCCCACTGTATTTAGCTTTAGTGACTCTCGTCAAAAACTGTCGTTACTAGACATTTTAGTGCCCTGGGCGAGTCAGGGCACTGTCGCCCCCTATCTAAGTGGGAGTTGCATTTGACAAGTGGGTGTGACCAACCTAATGTGTGGGTGTGGCTTAAACTTTACTGAAAGAATTCTGTTATACATATTTGCAAATGCATGATTATATACATATATATATATATATATATACACAAGTTAACCCGTGCATGATACTCATGCATTCTAGTCAAATCAAGCTACTTAAGGTGTTAAAAAGGTTCTTGTCATGCATTTGGGCCATAGCCCAGGCCTCCTCAGGGGAAGAACGTTACTTCCTGACGTAAGCGCCCTTTTTTAACATGGTTTTGTCCACATGTCACCACCTCATCATTCTTCTCCATCACCTCATCCTTCATTTTCATCGCCACATCTATCCAGATGTCTATCCAGACACAGGGATCTCTCTAAGCGGTCCTGAGTATCACACTCCTCTCACTCTGTCAGCCCCGGCAACCACCAACCACTCCCCACTGTCACCTCCGGCAACCACCAACCACTCCCAACTGTCACTTCTCCTTCAAGAAATATATATATATATTTTTTAAATCTTTATAAACACTTTTAACAATTAACAAATTAAATTAACAAATTAAAAACATCTTAGTATACCAAATTTCAGCCCTTTCTGAATTTTTTTTTCCATACACACTAAGAATTTAGTAGGTCAGTGTATAATTCCGCCCAGCAGGTGGCGCTGCAGCTTGGTTTTATTTTTTCCACACACAGACAGATTAACACACGCCACTAGACATTAATATTATAGATATACACATATACATACAGTGATGGGATTGAAATAAATTAACAATCGGCTCTCTGCCCTAATGACCATTTAAAGTATGCAAAAAATATCCAGCAAAAGGTATTCTAATATCTCATGCACTTAATACTCAAATCAGAACGTGTCTGTCTGTTAGGGAATTTAGACTGTAAGCCCCAATGGGGCAGGGAGCATTACTATAGAATAACAAACAAAACACAACAACAAAAACACTTTGTTAGAGCTTATTTTCAAGGGCCCCTATAAAGGATATAATTAAGATGAAATAACAAATAATTTTTATTAAAAACAGCCTGAAGTGTCTCAAAGTCCCAATAAACACCAGTTAGTTTTGAAGGTCACCAATGTCCGAAAATCTCAAACAAAAAAAGAACACACACAAAACAGCAATTGCACATGCATAAGGAGTGCAAGTTTGTAGACTGATGTTTTCTAACCAAACACTTTTAATTTTACACATATTATGTTCTAGAGATGTCCACACTGTCCTGATGGATTAATGAATTCCACCAACTAATGTTTTTTTTATATTTAAAGAATGAAAAATATGCTCACATTGTGTAGGAAAGAAATTAAAGCTCAATGTAATGCACCCCTTTTTCCCTAAGCAAAGGCAGCACTTCAGTAAATAAAATGTAGAGCCCAGTACAACGTGAAACAGGTAGTCCTCCTACCCCACATGCCATCAGATATTGTGTGGGCCAGAATAATGAAACAGACATCCCCACATGCTTCTCCATCTGCCTTTTACATGTCCAGTCCTCCCTACCTTACACTGTCAGATTGAGAACTTATATAATGTCACCGCCTGGGCAGCCAGTTCCAGCAGTGATTGCCTCCCTTTTTCCTCAGTGCTCTATCATACAGTGAGCATGCAGCGGCTAGATGCGAGTATGATGTCATACAGTCACATGAGCTTCACGGTCACTGGAGTGGGCAGGGTATGCTCTCCTCCAGGGCTTGTGATTCCCTTTCATCTGAATCAGAAGCAGTTTGCATGGCGGTTGATATCATTGCAGGCCCCTTACACCTGTAATTCCCCCCAGATGAGGGCCCTGGATGAACACCCTATTGCAAGGATGGATGCACCTACGTATCTATAACCATGAAAACATGTTTAATTGTACCAATTAACGGTGAAACTATGATTCTGCATTTTGGTGTATTTTTTTGTACTTTTGACTTACAGTCCCTTCAAGAGACTTTAATAAGGTGCCCATGGGAAAAATAAATACTGCTGTATAAAGCGGTTAAAGATTAAAAAAAGACAGAGAGAGAGAGAGAAAGTCTTAACTTACGAGGGAGTTTGATTCTTCAGCACATGCGTTCCACTGTTAGAATTTAAGGGCTGAAGGAACAGAGGCAGGTAGCGGGCGACTGCTACGCCCCCCTTTGACTTGCACCCTGGGCGACGGCACCGCCCGCACCATCCTCGTTACGGCTCTGGTCACGCGATGTGTCTCAGGAGCACAGTGAGCATGCTTATGCTGTTGTCATGAACATTCATAGTTATCCAGAAGATGGCTAACTTCATCCTAAACTGTAAAAATGTGAATAGAGTAGACATACCTGAAAACATTTTCAACTGGAATATCGCAAACAATAGACCATAGGGTATATGTATCAAGCTGCGAGTTTCTAGAGGGTTTGACAAGTATAGATGTTGCCTACAGCAACCAATTATATTCTAGCTATCATTTTGTAGATTGTACTTAATAAATAACAACTAGAATCTGATTGGTTGCTCTAAACAATCTCTCCACTTTTCAAACCTGCCGAAAACTTACAGCTTGATACATTTACCCCCATGAGCCTGATTCAATAAGGAAAGCAAAGCAAAATAATAAGTAACTTTGAAACTTTGTAAACCATGTTGCATTGGAGGGGTAGGCAAATTTAAAATGTGATGGCAGATTTATAGTTGGGTTAAGGCATGTTCAAGATCAACTTTAAATTTAAGTGTACAAATAGAGCTATCAAGTATTTGGGTGCTACATGAAAAAACAGCCAGTATCTTATCTTATGTGCAAAATAATAAACTAATTTGCACCCCTTGCATTGTAACATGGTTTGTCCAGGAGCAAACTTACTCCTTCTTTTGCCTTCCTTTCCTTGATGAATTATGCCCAATAAATATAAGGTATGTTTAGTTATCTCTTCTCTGTTCAATGTGCAGTTGTGTTTAAAGGGCACATACTCCCTAAAAAACAAATTTGCAATTACTAAAAATAAAATGTTACACTTAACT
Organism: Mixophyes fleayi; assembly: GCF_038048845.1. Classification (NCBI taxonomy): domain Eukaryota; kingdom Metazoa; phylum Chordata; class Amphibia; order Anura; family Limnodynastidae; genus Mixophyes; species Mixophyes fleayi. The sequence goes on along the minus strand of NC_134405.1, from coordinate 31,033,953 downwards.
TCACACGATCAGGAGCTAGGACTCATCAATGAGGAATTTGACACTTTTTATACATTTTCATATCTGTGGTGAAAGGTGAGACAAACTACACATACACTATATTAAACATTATGATCTGTAAACAGCTCAAGTTTGTGCAAAGTCAAAAAGCAAATGTTTATGATTTTACGTCACAGCTACTGTTGCAGCAAAACAATGCAGGTTGGGCAGATTTAAAGTGTACCTGTCATCTGCACACAGATGAGGTAGAAATTTGGGGGACTGGACAAATATTCATGAAATTGAACTTAATGCATTGGCAGCTAGCACCCCATGAATTCTGGTCATGTTTCTCGCCACTTACTCAGTAATTACCCTGCATGCCTTACTTAATTTGTCTTCTCTTTTTCTTCCACTCAGTTTGACTACACTACTAAACACCTCTTTCATCTCCAGGACCCTATTTCTCATCCCCATCATTATTTCCACCTCTCCCCTTCCCTGCTCGCGAGTCTGCTTCCATGAACTAATTTGGGTCAACCTCATACAGTGATCTACACATGCAGAAAAAAATATTGCAACCCACCAATCACACTCCCATGTTCTCATCACACTCACAAATCATGATCTCCTCACCTATGTCTGATGGCAACATCTCACCCAACCCTGGGCCCCGTGTAATCAACCACTATCTGCTCATGCCTCTCATTCCACCCAAAACACTTCCCATCCATCTTGTACTTCTAATTCATCCACCCTTATCCACATCTCCCCATTACTCCTCCTCCCTACTTGTTTCCTGTGCATTCTAGAACAGAAGATATGCTTGTAACAAACTTCCAGCCATGATCTATTTATTTCAAAATCCCTCAATCTATTACATAAACTTTGTTAACCCTCTCTGACACTACATCCACTGTCGATTCTTTCTTAACAGCAAGTTTTTTTCCTTTTCAACATGTAGCTGAAGATCATTTTTTCCAGTAGATATTGCTATAACCCAGTGTTCTTTTTGCAACATTGAACAGTGGGGGAGATTTATATGGCTGCCCCTGCAAGAAAGTGTCTCTACTGGAAACATTCTACGGGGGAGCCTCCCTCAGATAAGTGACATCAAATTTTTGTAACTAAACTATTAGCCAAACAATTCATTTGTTTCTATTGTATTACTTATACCGCTTTCATACTGCCGCCCCGGCAATATCCCGGGTTTTTCAAGCCGGGTTTTTGCCGGGGCTCGGATCATCCCAGCACAGAAACACCATTCATACTGCACCTCGGACCCGGGAATTTCCCGGGTTGACCCCATTCATACTGCACAAGTCTGTGCCCTGGCAATTTGTGGGAGTCATCACCAGAGCAGTTTTCATTGGCTGAATAATGGTGATGTCATTGAAAGGTGACTGTTTTTTTTTTTCTTCCACGGGCTCCCACCGATGACATCATCCTCCAGAGACAGGCAGACAGCCAATCAGCTTGTTTTCTGTGCAACCCGGGTTGAAAAACCCGGGTTGCACCATTTATAGTGCAGGCAACCCGGGTCCGACCCGGGAATTACCCCTCGATAAATCCCGGGTTGAAGACCCGGGTTTTTAGACCCGGGATTTTTGACTTGTACCATTCATACTGCACCAATACCCGGGTCGTTTGAGCTCGCCCCGGCAAAAACCCGGGATTTTGGTGCAGTATGAATGGGGTATAAGTGGTGAGATACAAAAGAGAATAATTGGAAAGTGCTCTCTACAATTTGCAGCACCTCTTGAGGGGTTAAAACAAGCAAAGAAGGGAGGGCGCAGTAAGCAAATATAGATGTTGACTAAGTGGTGAGCATTGAGTCCTTATCTGTGCAATGCTCATTTATCCCTGTACAATGCATGCAGTGTGAACCAATAAATCAGGACAAGTAGTTGCATTCCAATAGTAGTAGCTATTACACAATTCACACATCAGGGGGTAAATGTATCAAGGTGCGATTTTGCAAATCCAGCGATTTTCTCGCAGATGAATGAACCTGAGATTTCATGTAAAATCGCCAGAGCTGTGTTTCTGTCAAAATCGCTATTTCCAAAATCGATAGAGATCAAACTCTCGACTGTTTGCCACTATGGCTATACAAGTCTCAAATGTATGAAGCTGCAATTACGCAAACTCTCCTGAGTTCGCTTTAAAAAATCGCTACATACAACACTCTGCATATTACATTGTCTGTCTATAGAGCCGGAGGCGCGGCAGCTGTCAAAAGTGTTATATAGATAAAAGTTAGAAAGAAAAAAAAAGTGTGGGGTCCCCCGTCCTACCACTATTAACCCTAGTGCTGCCAGCCTACCGATGGTTACGTGAAAATCGGGAAAAAAATTTGCGTGGTGTCCCCCCCCCGATTTTCAGTTAACCAGCACGAAGTAAACCAGCCTGGGATGGGTGACACTATAGAAGAGGGACACGCGGCAGGGGTGTTCAGCGCTGGGCTGGATTCCCTAGGGAGTTGGGTCCGCTGACAAAAACGAGCAGGCTTCCCCTCAACCAGCCCATTGCTAAAAGCACTAGGGCTCTTCCTACACTCCTGGACTGGGGGACCACACGCTTCTATTTTCTGGAACTTTTATTTATTTTTAAACATTTGACAGCTGCCGGGACCTCCGGCTCTATAGACAGTGCAGTGTAACAGTGATGTGTTTACTAATCTCGTAGCTAGGTAAGGACAACACGGGAGGGTTTGCTAAACAAGGGAGTGTTTGACATCACAGCAAATCACCAGAGATGACCAGCAATTTTGAATATCAGGGTAAAAATCGCAGCTTAATACATTTGATGACTAAAATCGTGGTTTATCACCCGCGATTTGCTGAGATTTTAAAACGTTGAAAAAAATCGTACCTTGATACATTTACCCCCTGGTGTAAGTCAGATATACCTACAACCAATTCTGTCTAACTCATATGTCAGACATACCTACACCCATCAACTCTAACTACAGTACCCAGATTTGAAGCAAACTTCTCAATAATGTCCTCTCCCAGTCAATGCACTATTCTTCCTTATGAACTTTGCATTTCATTACATTGTATTGTGTACAAATAGAATAATGGTACATGAACAGTGTGTCTGACTTATGCACTGCAGTTTTACAATACATATGTTGTAAGTGTAAACAAGCTTTTCCTCTACGTGTATTGATTGTGTTTGACGTGCACTGTGATTTTTAAAGTGTGCAGGGTCATTTGGTCACACTGTTCTATGCAGCAACTAGTTTTATAACGTTTACACTCTGTCCTACTTATGTATTACAACTTACGTATGTCTATTTTACATTGTACTTATGCTATTCTGTGTTTTGTATCTCACACTTCATTACTTTAAATTTATACTGTGTACTTATGTAATAATGTCAGATAATTATACAAAGTAATGTAATACATGTAAAAGAATACAATCAGATATGTAATGCAATTCAAACTTGTATTAACATAAACATGATAACATTAAACATTATCAATTGAAAAAATATTCTCAGCTTACCCCGCACCCTTTACTGTCCTTCCCTATACAAACCCTCCACTGTTTGTTTTTCTGCATTCCCCCTCCAAATTCCTACCCCTCAACATGGTCTGCCAGTGGCTCTCTACTAACTGGATCTGGTACATGATAACTATATATTAACTAATATGTACTGGCAAAATATCAAAATCAGCAGGTTAACGTGTTGACCCGTATGCCGTTCCAGAGATTAACGTCACTGCTGTGGTTACCACACCCAATAGTCAATCAATCATAAAGATAACCTTCAAACTGACCCAGAGATATCAGCAGAAACAATAATTTGTACTTTCTAATTTGGGATACAAACCAATAAAACACCTGCGCAAATGGATTCATAGCATCAATTATATCATCAAACGTAACAATATATATTTATAGAAACTTGTTGATCCTATGTGAAAGGGCACCTTGTCATTTCATGTCATGTCCAGAAGTACCCTGAAAATTACTATCATATATCAATCACAGGTTTAGTAAATAACATTTCCATACAGAAATACAGACAAAAATGACTGTGCAGGGTCCATAAAGAATAAGAATAGATCAGCAGTGTTCTAAGGAACAGACCAGCACTAGAAACAAACATTTGCACTCCTGAGGACTGCTGCCCTATTTACTTAGCAAGATAACACCAATGTTTAGTTTAACACAATCATACAATGTAAGTAGATACTGGTTCTGCACCCATTCCTATAGAACCCTACTCCTGTTTGTTTTTCTGCATTCTCATTCCAAATCCCTGCCTCTCAACATGGTCTGCCAATGGCTCTCTACCATCTTGATCTGCTACTATATATTAACTAATGTGTACAGGTAAAATATCAAAATCGGCAGGTTAACGTATTGACCACAGTTTCTTTTTCCAGTCTGACAACTTTACTGTTATTTATGCTTATCCTCCAGGGGATTTGTGCACAAAAATCTCTCTCTGTTGTAGGCTTGTTGTACCTTAAGTGAAGATTAGTAAAAGAGGACTACTTGTTAAATTTTGATAATATTTATGGCAGGTGCGCTGTAAAGACTCTCCTTTCTGCAGGTATAGTGGGGCATTCAAGGTCTCTGCTGTCCATCATGTTTGAGGATCACTGATTTACTTTTATTAAACAATAAAAGAGCAAAGCAAAGTATATATGTGTTATAAAAAACCAGACCACACCATGAACTAGAAAAATAAAATGCCGTTGCAGACATTAACATCACTGCTGTGGTTCCCACACCCAATAGTCAAACAATCATAAAGATAACCTTCAAAGTGACCCAGAGATATCAGCAGAAACAATAATTTGTGCTTTCTAATTTGGGATACAAACCAATAAAACACCTGCGCAAATGGATTCATAGCATCAATTATATCATCAATCGTACCAGTATATTTTTAGAAACTTGTTGATCCTATGTGAAAGGGCACCTTGTCATTTCATGTTATGTCCAGAAGTAATCTGTATGTGATTATCATATTATCATATATCAATCACAAGTTTTGTATATAACACTTCCATACAGAAATATAGACAAAACTAACAGTGCAGGGTCCATAAAGGATAAGACTAGATCAGCAGTGTTCAAAGGAATAGACCAGCACTAGTAACAAACATTTTCTTTAGAACTTTCTCTCTCTCCTCACATAATTATATTGAAATGCAGAGGTGCCACTCAAAATAGATACACACAACAATTGAATAAAAAGTCAAAATTATATTGTAATTAAGGACATAAAGTTGAGACCAATGAGTGTGATCAAACAAAACACACGGTGGACATAACGAGCTGGGGGTGACCAGAATATGTTCCAAACATGGTATACAAAGCAAAATTGCCTTCTGTGGGCTCTTTCTAGCACATGGTATCTAGGTTAGGATCTTGACAAAGTTCTCAGTCAGAGACGGAACGTTGACTGTTTTATTTCATTTTTCCCACTATTAAATAGTTTATTTACATCAAGTCTGGAGGGTGCACCTCCATTTTTTATTTTACATAAAGGACATACTTCACTTTTATTCAGATGAGCGAGAGCTTCCATATGCTGTTTCCTATGTAAACTTTATATACTATACGCTTCTCAAGTGCTCCTGAGGACTGCTGCCCTATTTACTTAACAAGATAATACCAATCTTTAAATTAATACAATCATACAACAAACAAAGTAGATACTGGTGCTGCACCCTTCACAAGACAAGAGAATGCAGTATTCTCCAATTCAGAAATGCAACATAGGATACTTTAACCTTTATACAAAAAAAGCCCTTCAAAAGGTTGACAAGTCCTTCAAACAGTCCCAGAATGAGGTTATGTCCTCTCCTTACTTTCCCTGGATGGAAGGTAGGAACATGTGGGAAAAGGAATGAATAAAAATAACAATAATATAGCATAGTAGATATATTTCCCTTATCTCTTTGATGTGCATGAAACTCTGAGAATAAGGGATATGTCCTAATAGATATCCTAATAAAGAAAAGGTATAAGCTCTTCTAGAGTTTGATTATAGGTTTATTTATATTAGATATGAAGGAGTTGGATTTGGAGATCCGACAGATCACAGATTTTTGGATCCGAATATAAACAAACAACACTCAATTCTTTGTGCCAAATTTAGCTATTAAAACAAGACTCTTATGAGTTTTGTATCAATATCTTCTCTGTATATAGCCACCCCCCCTATATATATATATTACATAAGGTCTAGTATTTATATTTAGTGGGGCATCATTCTTAACTAATATTTCTTTTTAATTCTATTTAGTGGAGAAAAACAGGGTGCTGTTGCTGTATGACACTGAGGTGCACCCCCGTCCCCCAATAAAAAAAACCAATTAGATTTATTTTATTTAAAATCCAAAGTTTTTCTAGCAAAACAAAAGATCTTGTGAGGGTCAGTTTTAGTGCCATATTTATAAAGAAGGACTGTGAGCAGCTTCCACCAAAAAACAAATATATTTATTTCTTTTAAAATCTTTTCTTGTCAAAGTAATTTTAAATTTGGTGAGGGGTACTATCTGCTCTCTTTATTAAGCGTGCAAAAAAAAACAGGTGTTGTGTTGCAGTGTAGCAGGATCCCCCCCAAAAATAATATATTTCTTTCTTCTAAAATCTAAAGATTTTTCTATTTTGCCTGGGGCAGTCAGTGACATCTTTATTAAGCCAGCAATGAACAGGATGTTGTGCTTGAGTGTCAGTAGTAGTACCCCCCCAAAAACCAATATATTTATTTTTTGTGAAAACTAAAGTTATTAGGGCAGCACAGTGGCGTAGTGGTTAGCGCATCTGCCTCACAGCACTGGGGTCATGAGTTCAATTCCCGACCACGGCCTTATCTGTGTGGAGTTTGTATGTTCTCCCCGTGTTTGAGTGGGTTTCCTCCGGGTGCTCCGGTTTACTCCCACTCTCTAAAAAAACCATACTGGTAGGTTAATTGGCTTCTATCAAAAACTGACCCTAGTCTATGACTGTGTATGTATGTCTGTATGTTAGGGAATTTAGACTGTAAGCTCCAATGGGGCAGGGACTGATGTGAATGAGTTCTCTGTACAGCGCTGCAGAATCAGTGGCGCTATATAAATAAATGGTGATGATGATGATGATTTCACTTTTGTACCTAAACTAAGTAATTTTGTCAGAGGCAGTCAGTGATATCTTCATTAAGCGGGCAAAAAACAGAAGCTTGGGTGTGAGCAGCAGTACCCCCCACATTACAGGGTATTCTTTTTTTTAGCTCTGAAAAGGTTAAACTTTTTCTAAATTAGATGTATGTTATGGAGCAGTGTCATAAAAATTGTAAGATAATATTCCCTCATATCCCTATCTCATTGGTGTGCTGGCAGGCAGCTTCAAGTAGCTCCAACTTGTTCAAGTAGCATTACTCCTCTTGGCAATAATGGATCACTGTACAGATCAGGAGCATCCCAGTACCAGTACTACTTTTATCCATTACAACCTCTATTAGTGAAAAAATAAAGGTCATGTGGCAAGAAAGTAGAAGACAGCGTCCTCAAAATCCAAACACTCTTTGTCAAATTCCATCTCAAAGAAAACATCAGCTCTTGACATAAGGAGGAGGGTTAAGAGTGAAATTCTGATGAATGTGGTCCAAAAAAAGTAATATAGCTAACATTCAATACACCACCCGCAGTGGCAAGACAAATCTCTGACTATGCCCACTTTTTGCTGTTAGGGGTCCTGTTACTGCTTCTACTGGTATACATAGAAAAACCGTTCCTTAACTCCCTGTGGACCACCTTCTCGCTCAGAGTGTAGGTCTTTCACTGTCACCTACAAAACATCCAAATCAGTGACTGTAGATAACACTGAGACTGAAGAACAACTTGTGCATCACAGAACCCTGAGGAGAGTCTAAGGAGGATATCCATGACTGGTATATGTGAGTCTGATATTTCAGATTCAGACACTAATTATAGAGCAGCCTCCTTCCTAAACTCCTTAACCATTTGGAAATGTGATGATGAGTAGTAACACTAGTAATAATAATGATGATGATTTACACATAGAAAGTAAGGAGGCTACAAATGTGCAAAAGGATGAGGGGGGTAATTGTGGATCTGAAAAGGAATGCATTGTACATGAACAAGATAATGAGGAGGATGATGATTGTGTTGAATTAAGGCCGCCACCAGTGCTACGACCTCATGCCCATGACAAGGGCATTATCATTTCAGGGCATAATATGAAAAAAGTGTCTCATCTTTTCAGAAATATTTTTTTCCCAACCCAGATAACATTTGTAATGCATCTGGAAACTTTGGCAGGCCAAAATAAGTAGAGGTAGGGATGTTGATCATCTAGGCACCTCCTCCCTGTTACATCAATGGAAGGAAGTTAATGCAAGTCTTATTTCAAAATGTGGCAAATTGTGTATAGTAGCAAACAGCCCAGCATCAGGTAGCAGCCATATAGATAGACAGTTGTAATCCTCACCAGCATCTGTACAGTGTACATTTGGAAAGAGCGTTTAGAGCTGCCAGGATCGTTCTGAGTGACCGTCAGAGTAGACTACTTCCCAAAGATGTAGAAAAACTGGTGTTCATCAAAATGAACAAAATTGTATTAGGAATATCCTTCTTGCTACCAATTACAAACAAAATATGTAGATTCCAATAGACATGAATTAATATTGTGCGATAATGATGATCATGATATCAGTCATGAGGATGATGATGAGGGTGATGATGATATTGTTAACATATAGGAAGATGACCAATGTTAGCCAAATGTCCATTAGTAATTTGTTAATATCCCTATCTATTCTGCCCAGTTCATCAACCAACATCCAAAATATTCATTTTTGTGGGGGCCCAAATAAAGCAAGCACTTCAGCCCCAAAAGTGTCAGTCACTGTCACTGAGGTGTTTGGTTTGTTAAATTATGTGGATGTCCTTTTTAACATATGGGTGGAAGGGGGATCCCAAGTAAAACTCCATCTTGCACTATTTGACATTTTGTCCTTGGTCTATCTTCATGTGTAACTGTAAAATGCTATGTGTTCGATAGCTAAACAATCATTTGGTCAAAATACAGAAAGACAGCAACATTAGGTCATAAATTCAGGTGTCAACAGTATTATTAGGTCGCCAATTATCCATCAGATAGACATCAGCCGCTGGGGTCCAACTGTGCAAAGAATCTACAACAGTCATTAAACTGCCATTATAACACTACAACACAGTTGGTTTAGTTGCGTGACCGCTCTCACTCCCGTTTAATTCCAAAAAGGGTCAGATGAACATGTGCTCCTTATTTCTATGATCTGCATTAACCAACAAGGTTTCTCCATGAAGCCCTCTACAATAGATATAGAGATAGGGTGAGCACATTATACTAAAGAGGAGCAGGGGGGAAAGGGGGAATGAAACATTTTTTATAGTTGTTCTTTAATGAACTCCAAAAAGTTCAAGTCCAAATAAGTAAACAAAGCTTATCAATAGCTCCTGTAAGAATCTCTAAATGTCAAACGAATCATTCTCACAAGTGTAAGGAGAAAAAAAGATAAGATTGCAGCTGACGGCAGAAGTGACCATAAAAAAATCTGTGGCATGCAAAACAAGCTTATAAAACAAATACTACGTATATTCCAATACCAACAAATCCACCCTGATCAGTCCATACAATGCCAATGCTGGGTTAGGCCACATCAATTTTGTATGGGGCTTTACCCCTTTGCCTAACACTAATTGGGGTTGGCCCTCAAAAATCAGAACTTGTTGCAGGTGTGAATTACAGCTACAGAAATGAGAGCTTGTAGAATAGTTGTTTTCTAGCTATACGGTATTGAACATTAGTAAAGATGAGGGAAACGTGGAATATTTTCCTGGTTCTGTATTTGGACTAAACAATTGTGAAATTGGAACGAATACAGTGAAAACTTGGCCATTTGGTGGACCAGTGATGAATAATTCAGTTAGCGCTAGATATCACAGCAACTTTGTTCATCTCTAAATATTTGCTAGGTATCCCTTTATCAGTGGCTAAAGGTGAACAAGAGAGAAAAGATAAGATTGGCGCAGTGATCATCAATAATCTGTGAAATGTAAAACAATTTTATAAAATAAATATGTGTATTTCTCCATTACATAAGCTATATAAGTGTAGCTTTGCTTGGTATTAGAGATGACACCCTTGTGTATTTGGACTGTCTGAGTCACACTTGGGGCTCTAGCAAGTTCTAGGAACCTCCTGAGCAAGCAGCCAAACTCACACTTCTTAATGCACCTGTAGGAAACCTTGTGTCCTGACTAAGCTCTTAGTTTTAATTCCTCTGACTATCCCACCATCAGTTGCCTCTCTCTTTCTCTCTGCAATATGGAAATCAGACACACTTGAGAATCAGCAGTATCTTAGTACAATAAACTTGAGTTCACACAGCAATCGGGTTAACTTGGCTAGGTTGATTTGGAATTGCTCAAAACCAAAGTAAAAAATAACAGAACTGAATCTGAAAGCTTAGCTGTCACATAATCCAATTCACACTTATTAAACATCTAGGTCCTGCAAAATCTCACTGCACCCCCTAATGTTTTGCACTCCCTCTCCTGTCACAAAGGGTGTGACATTTGCTTTAAGATTCGGAAAGGGGCCTCACACTATATATATATTTCCATGCCTCAATTTGCCCAAACCATGCTCTTTTTTGTGGGGCCTCACTCCTTGAATGCCAAAAATTAGGATTGCCAGTTATGTGATCTTGGGATAATTCTGTGCTTTGATATAAAGCAAATCAATATCACCTGTAAGCTAAGTCACTTTCAGATGAAAGTACACAATGTGAGAAGAATTAAAAGATTTTATTTCTGCAGAAGAAAATACAGCTTGAGATGGATGGTGGACGTCCCAATTGTAAAGCACTACAGAATTTGCTGGCGCTATATAAATAAATGTTGATAATGATGACATAGTTGTGTGCAAGTGTTGTTACTGTACCGAGAAGTGCAGGACAATTTCTAATAAAGAGAGGTCAGTCCTGAGAGATGGTAGATAAGGCGTGTTTACATTTTTGTGAGAGATTAGCTTTATCTCCATTCAGTGCACTAACAATCACATATTTTAACCAGCTGCACAAAACACTAATTAATTATAGTATCACCCCTTAACATATGTGGGTATGACATATTACATAGAAGTATGCCATTTACATTTGCCTATCATAATCAGGTGTATATTATAGGACACATGTAATGTGTATAGTTATTTTGCAATCTATGGTTGTATGTAAATGTTGAGTTATAACAAGAGACGATGGCCACACTCAGACTGAACTTTACTCAAACAGTGATCATGTGCTGTTCCAGGATTATCCTTCATAGACATATCACTAGGTCAGTTGAACTTATTTGGGTTCCCATGGGTACAGAGGACCATGATGATGAATGAAGTTGAGTAACCATCATATTATATCTATATCTAAAGTAGACTTACCGGTTTTACTTAGATTAGCTCATTAGTGTTTTTTCATATTATATCTATATTTTGCTTTTATATAAATATCCTCTAGCACTTACTTGCTGTTAAAGTGTTTTCTTATGAATTCGGATATTATAAAATGTTGCTATTGAGTGCAATATCACATCTTTGTCATCAGCAAATCACTTACTTGTTAAAGTGCAGATTATTTGTGACAGTCTGTGCTCTATAAATTACTGTACTTTCAAAGGAATCTACAGTGGGTAGCTTTTACACACCCTATAGAATGACACCCATTACTGAAAGGTGAAAGTCCCTCCACATCTTTCGGACAGTGTACTGAGTTGCTGTGATGTCACTGACCCTGCCCCTGTGTAAGAATTAACACAGGGTGCACCTCCCACCAAACATGGCACCTCCCACCAAACATGGCAGTCTGCTGCAGATGAGAGAAAGAGGACATGGTAGACACTCCAGGTCATTCATGTATATTACTTGTCTTCAGTATTACTAGCCTTTCATCTATGTTAGCTTCAAATTGTATTTTGCTTCTTCTTTAAATGGTTGTCCAAACCTACAGCTCTGAGTAATGGTTTTCTTTATGAACCCTTTCTGAATAGTAGTTCTACATGGTATACAGAAACCTCAGGAATTGTCACCTGCTCATGCAGTCTGTATACTTACATTATTGGCAAAATAGTTTAATGATTAGAGTTGGGATGGGCGGAATATTAATGAATAGGCCCATAAGTTCATATGGACAAATGTATGTTGGTGAAAACACATATATCTTTTATGCATGGTTTGGGAAGCCCAAAAGTATTACCTTGTGCACCCAGGAGGTGCTGGACTTGATAAGAAGACAATGGATTGGTTGTTCTCATTTGTTTAAATTTGTGGCACATTTTACAATGGTGGATTTTGCTCTTTGCTTGGCTCCCAATACTCTATGCACAGGAATCATAAGTCCTTAAAAGGACTTGGATCCCAACATCACATTCTTCTTGTGCAAACCCCAGGCCTGTTATAACATTAAGTCCCATTTCTCATGCTCTGATCAATGACCCTTCATTCAACTCTCTGCATTATTGGACGTATACCCAACTGAAAATAATCTTGTAACCAAGTGCAGCCTCTTTTTGGGGGCAACCATAGCAAGAGCACCTGCATCCTAGGAGGGGTGTGACTGCAGGGGCCAATTCAAAGCTAGAGGTCCATGCAGTCACTTTCTGATCCCCATGTGTGCCCATAACAATTTGCCACTGCTAGGCCCCCCAAGGGAAGAAGAGTCCAACTACTTTGTATAGTACCCACCCCACCACCCTCTCAGCTCCCCAGGAGCATGCTGAATGTGGAACAAGCCTTCACGACTTTATATCTCATCTGCAACTTTACTGGTCATGTGACACACTCTTGCCAGAAAGGAGTGTGTTGCTGGATCACTTATAAATTACTTATTGTATAAATATATTTAAATTATCAGCGCAGTCCGCTAGTTTATATCATTGCAAATGTACTGATTTTTAATATATTTTGTGAACTTTTGTATAAAAAATGTATTTATTGCTCAGACAGTGCCATGGGAGGAATTTTTTTTTGTTTTCTGTGACTGTCTGAAGGCAAGTAATCTCATGTTAATTAGAACTTTCCATTTCAGTGGTCAACACGTCTGTTTAACCTGAAAGACAGGAGGGGGTAATTAGACTTGCTCTCTCTCTAAGGCAGGATGAAAGTAATATAGGAAACTTAATGCCAAGTTTTAGGAAATCAGGAGATTAATGTAGTTTTTGTTAAAGCTTAAATTGTGTTAGCTTCACGGTTAAAGTAGATATTACATCCTAATGGTAATTATTGAATGTGATTTACCAGTCTTTGCGGAGTCATCTAGGATCAGAGGGCGAGGTTATCCCCAGCTAAGCTGTGTCAGAATGTGTATAAAAATGGCCCTGATTGACCATGTAATGTATCATAACATCTGTAACTTCTGGTATGATCGCTAGTACCATAAATTGGCATGTGTAACTGTCCTTATTTGGACTACTTGAGTTAATGAAACATCACTGCTTCAAGAGCCTGCTTTGATGACTACAGCAAGCTACTGTGGCAGGAGGGGCGCATTTGGGATGAAGAAAAAGGACGGTGGCAATGCAAGCCCAATCAGTCCCCAGCAACACAACAGACAGTGTGGCATAGGCAGTCCATCCTGTCACAAGGTGTTTCAAGTTGATCATTCATCCATGCAAACATGCTAGATTTTTATCCTGTGGACAATAAGGGTTTTTTACTGGAGAAAAACATTTTTTATAGAAGAGCGACAATATTTTGCGCAATACCGCTTTCACAGTAGAGCAGAGGGGTAAAGTTCTATTAATACAGTCTCCTTGTTCTGTTTTAGCTTCATCATTCTGCTGGATACCACTGCTGTATTTGTAGTTTTGCATTTTGTGGAACTATAATCTATGAATAAAATTGTGACAATGGACAATTCTGCTGAGCTATTGGAATGGGGTAGAATTTAAGGACAATTTCTGATGGCTAAACATGCAAAATTTGTTGACCAAATGCAGTATGAGACAAATATTTCACGGAAGAGTTTTGGAAAGTCCTGCTTACTATAAATTTAGGACCGCCCCTTCCACTCATTACAACATAAACAATGGTAATTGAAATCTCATTAATAAAAAAATGGGCATTGTGACTGTTTATTTTATGTCACTAAAAATATAGGACTTCCACAGCACATTTAAAAATGCATTCATTTTGTGGGGGAATTGGGAGTATCTGTTAGGAACCCCTCCAGCCAGTACAACAAAACCCGGAGCAGCTCCGAAAAGTCTGGTGTTCACTGTTGCCCCTAGTGGTGGGGACAGACTTGGCTGCAGACAAACGGAGGGTCGTGAGATGTGTACCTGCTGCAGAGAACCTAGGAATAGAGCGTTATGGCAGACAACGTATCCAGAGAACAAGCCAAGGTCAGGGGTCACTTCCTTGGTAGAATAGTCAGAAAACACGCCAAAGGTCGGGGTCATGAGCAGATCAGCAGAAGCCAAGGAACGGGCCAGAAGGTCAGGGTAATCAGGAAAGGTCCAGCAAACAGGCCAAAGGGTCACAACAGAAGTCCAGCAGTGTCACGGGCACTAGGAGTCTTTGCCCAGGATATCACCAGATGATGATCTTATCAGAGTAGTGTATACTACACAGTGGTCCTCTGGTAGCAGGGTGACTAGCGGAACAGGAGAATCAGCAGATGGTGAGAGGATACCAATGGAAAGTCTATGACTAGCAGCAAACTGGTTATAGATTAGGCATATATGAACACGAGGATCTTGATGGACGTGAAGACGTGAGGAAAGTCAGTGGTCTGCGTACAGCAAGTTGTACCACTGGTGGGGATAGGCACAGGTGTCGATGAGTGGAAACATAGAATGTAGACACGGAGAGCACAAGGAACTTGATCCCAAACGATATACACAATTCAATAATAATATGACAAGCGCTGCTTGGCAGAGACAAAGTCACTACTGAAATCCAGGCCAATGGTAGAAAGTCAATTAGCATATGTATCTCATGGAGATAGAGGATTCTGTAGGTAAACAGATAACAGTCCAAGCGGATATGCAGTAAACGAATATAGTCAATAGAGGGTAAGCATACCGCGGTTCAGTTGAGCAGGCTGTCCAAGAGAAAATACAGGAATAGAAGAGCGGCTAAACGCCAGCACGAGTAGAGACCACAGGTGAGTGGTAGCGGTAATCAGCGTCTGGGTTAGAACACAGGCAGAGAACTTGACATGAGTAGAACAACGATGATTAATGCAGGAATCACAGGAGACAGCAACACGAGTAGAACACTGGAGTAAATAGCAGCCTGGAAGCCGCAGAAAAATAAGCAGGAATCAGCAGGGACTGAAGACACGATGAACACAGGAGAGTTGAAGCGGTCTGGAAACCGGCAGAGCGATGATCAGGAATCAGCTGGAAACTGAAGACACGATGAACACAGGAGAGTTGAAGCGATCTGGAAACCGGCAGAGCGATGATCAGGAATCAGCTGGAAACTGAAGACACGATGAACACAGGAGAGTTGTAGCGGTCTGGAAACCGGCAGAGCGATGATCAGGAATCAGCTGGAAACTGAAGACACGATGAACACAGGAGAGTTGAAGCGGTCTGGAAACCGGCAGAGCGATGATCAGGAATCAGCTGGAAACTGAAGACACGAGGAAGTACACAGGAACACCTTCAGAGACTCACAGGGAATGAGACTCCAAGATCAGGCAACGAGGTAATGAACACAGGTGCTTTAAATAGGCAGAATTGCCTGATCAGCCAATTAACTAAAAGCAAAAGGTCTGAAGGGTTCATAGGGGCTGCGCATGCGCAGATCATCAGGATGGCGAATGGCCATGGTTCAGAATAGTTGGAGAAGAGGCACTCACGGTCGGGTGAGTGACAAGCAGAAATATAAAGCAGGTCAGCACAAGTATCACACTAAGATGCTATAACCGGCAGGGAGGCTAAGCCCTCCCTGCCTTATATACTGGCATGGGTCAATCAGGGCTTAGCCCTGTAATGATTGACAGAGTGGGGCTAACCAATAGGCAAGACTGATCAATAAGCCCGCAGGCTAGAACATTTTAGTGCATGCGCCCGGCTGCATCACTTGCCGGGGCGCACCGCTTCACACTCTCGGCGTCCGGCCGTTGCCTTGCCAACGGTCGGCCCCGAGTAACAGGAAATGACGTCTCGGCCGTCTCCATGACGACCGGGACGCTCGTCGGGGAAGGAAGTGAGTTGCGGCGGTGCCCGTGGCCACCGCGGCTCCTGACAGTATCCGTTAAATCTGAAACAAACTTCTTAGTGTGCCCACTCTATGCCTTGAATCTTATGTAAAAATATTGTCTCGCACTAGCTACGAAATCTCAAATTTGCATTTTGGCACAATATTATCTGCTTGAGTGTCCAAATCCACAAACTACGTCAACGCCATTTACCTGGCTAAGCAAAGCACTTTGCCTATAAACTGGCACATTTGTAATAAACAGGTTCATGACATTACAAAGCAGAGACACTGTATGACATATTCAATAGTATCATAAATGACCCTTATTTATAGCAGGCATTTTAAATACTAAATTGTCTCATAAATGTTTATTTCAGGAGCCATAAACAGCTAATACGCAAATCTTTTACATTCATGATCTAGATGAATACACTATCTTTAGGATAGCAGTCTTGGTAATACATCTGTGTTTATTACTTTATTGCTAAATGTTACTATATTACTATCTTTTTCAGTATTGCACAATTATTATCCAATAAAAGCCATCATTGGCATCAATGTGATCAGCAGTAAGACCACAGTTTCTGATCAACACAATGTTTTGAAATGGTGTTCTGGAGCGTTAGTACAGCAGAAGTTATAACCCCTGACAAAGGCTTTAGTAGTACAACGTCCAAACTGCATTAAACTGACTTGACAAAGCATGGTGGCATTGCCTGATATGGATGTACTTTAGATCAGCTCTGAATGTATAAATGTAGTGGGAAATTACATGGTAGTGCCGCGTAGTGTCATCACACCAAGGATAGGGTCATCACACTAAGGATCAGGTTGTTTTGAAGATCTACTGAATACTATCTCAGGTCAGCTGCTGGACTCAGTGAGTTCAACTATCATTGCTGTTGTCATCTCTGTTCCTCCTATGCTGCCCTCCTTGTTGGCAGCTGCTGCCAAACATGATAAGGCAAATTCCCTAGCTTGGTGTCCAGCAGTGTGCATGATGGCAAAGAAAAATACCTGGCACACAGCTACTCCACATGCAGATAACCACAAGAGTACCTACGCAGAAGAAAAAGTGCAAGCTTCCTCTAGAGCCAGAACAATAAGGATGTTTGGTTAATGTAAATGGTACAGTCATGTTTACTAGCAGTTGACTAAGATACGATGTCTACAATAACTAGTTCATCTGTCATGTCTCCACCTTCAACTGTCTTTCCCCATTTAATTTCGTACCACACCACCTGTAGCTGCACAAAAATATCAATCACCAAACCCTGCTTCAATATTTGCTGCTGATTATATGTTTTTAATTCTGCTACCTAATATATATGTTTTCCCCACACCTCTTAGACTGTAAGCTCTTTTAGGCTTCATTTAGGGCTGGATTTGATTGTACATAATAGTATTATGATACCTCAATAATATACAGCATTGCCTAAAACAGTAAAAGCAAAGGTTAATAATAAAGGTTAATCATTGTATAACAATAACTAGCTACATTTTGCTGACTAAAAAAGAAAAAGATCAAGCGCTAACAGATGCAATGAACTAACCTGGAAATGACTGCAGCTGGATATGGGAAAGTGAGAGACCACACAAATAATACACAAAGCAACAAAGAATACCAGCGCAAAACAAATACCAGGAAAAAAAGTACGGTAATATAATATAATAATAATGGGTAAAGACCAATTGATATATAAAGATGCAATACCCTTTATTAGTCTGTGGTCATAGACCTAAATACATAACAAATGTGCATAAATATAACACAGCAAATAGACAAGGATAAATTCACCTGTGACTAGGCAATAAAAGTGCAGTTAATACTCTGTTAGGGAAATATGTCTCATATATATTTAAAATATATATCTTAAAAAATCTTCCTCTGTATTATAATGAGATATTGAAGCAAAATTCTGGGATAGAAACAATACTAAACAAGACCAATATAGAAGCCGAATAGTTAGTGTTTGTGCATTCCAAATAGGTACAAAAAAAATCCAACTGATTGATGTATAATAACGCTGAGAATCCAGACCATAAGAAACACATATGTTGTTTAAAAGTCTTAAAGGGAATTACATCCCAATTAAATGAATGTCTTTGGACTAGAGATGATATTAGAACTGCCTGTAAAATCATAGGGCATCAAAAAGAGACACACGACTAACCTAGATGGTATTTGTAACTCTCACTCCCCGCTCGGCAGTGCTACCTCCGTTCTCCAATATGCAGCGGCCACATGATTCTCTGGGTGTGCACCCTGTAAACTGGCTGGACAGAAACAAATAGATGTCTTTACAATTCCTGGATAGTTAGTTTCTTCCACTGGAATACAATACAATAAGCTGGTTCAAAGATACGGGTCTCTTGGATCAGGTGTTTCTCCACAGCCTGGACCTTCTCTCTGTCCCAAGTTTTTCTCCACACTTCTTTGCAACCTGAAAGGAAGTAGAGTGGTCCATTAAGACTCTGCAAAATACAGAGAAGGCAAAGTTCTGTAATCTAACGAAACTGTGTGCTACACCTACCTGTGGAAGCCTTATTTGCGCACTGGTCCCATGTTGCCAGGTCCCTACACCGGCTGTCTTCTGAAGTGTCAACTGAATGCTTGACCACCTGTCGCTTTGTCACTGGGGATTTCTTATCATCCGACATGTCGCTCTGTAGCTGGACTGGTTCTGAATAGAAACAAATATGTAAATAACCGAGGTAAAATTCAAAAGTATACATCAGACACAAGATTTCCTACTTACCATCTGGGTCAATGCGCAACTCATCCAAATTCTTGCCTTTAAATTTGGCCAGTCTGCTACTCTCGAGAGCCATTAACAGTTTGCTGATCTTGGCGAGTTGGAGGGTACCTTCTGGGAGGTGGTAATACTGCCGGTGCACCTTGATACCGTGCCCAAGGAAGTCTGCCAACTGATCCAGTTCTGTGTCATTTAGGTTGAGGACAGTGCCGTAACTAGACATTTTAGTGCCCTGGGCGAGACAAGGCACTGGCACCCCCCATCTAAGTGGGAGTGACATTTGACAAGTGGGTGTGGCCAACCTAATGTGGGAGTGTGGCTATACAGTGGTGAGATTCAAATAAATTAACAACCGATTCTCTGCCCTAATAACCATTTAAAAATATATACCGAAAGGTATTCTAATATTTCATGTACTTAATACTCAAATAAGAACAGTAAACAGATACACAAAACTAGATTGTTATAAGAAAGAGTTTTAAAATGTTAAAAAAAAATTTAAAGAATACTTTAACCTGACAAAAATGTGATATTTAATATTTTATTCATATTATGTCACGCTAATGCCCCCAGTTCATATTATGGCAGAGTAATGCCCCCAGTTTATATTATTCCACAGTAATGGCTCTCTTCATCACACTTTGCCATGCAGCCTTCCTTTACCCCTGAAAACACTGCGATGCAACTTCCTTTGCCCCTGAAAACAGTGCGATGCAGCTTCCTTTGCCCCTGAAAACACTGCGATGCAGCTTCCTTTGCCCCTCAAAACCCTCTGCCATGCTGCCTTCCTTTGCTGCCCCTTGCTCCTTTCCTTAACTTACCTTTTCTATGGGCTTCTTTCTTCTCTTTTCATCCCTTCTTGTCGCCGACTCCTGTGTGAGCCGCTCATCACTGACGTCACGCCTGACATTCAGTGCAGGTGGAGCAGGTGCCGACACCGTATTTTTTTTCCCAAGGAGCCAATGTAATGGGGGAGGGGAGGAGGAGGAGGAAGAGGGGGGGGAGAGAGAGAGATTCTTAAGATTTTTACTTTCACAGTGGAACGCATGTGCGTTCCACTAACTTGCGTTCCAAATGCCGAACTTCCTGTCAGTGGAACGCACATGCGTTCCACTGTGAAAGTAAAAGGCTGTAGATACAGAGTCAGGTAGCGGGCAGCTGCTGCACCCTCTTGGGCTTGTGCCCTGGGCGACGGCACCGCCCGCACCTGCCTAGTTACAGTTTTGGTTGAGGACCTTTGAGAGAGTATCAATGTGCTTTCGAAGCTTCATGGAAGACAGCGTATGGGGATGCTTGGCCCCACACTCACGGGCAAACAGTCGTATGCAATCGGAGCCTCAGCAGTGTGACAAGGCAGCTGGTCTGGCGAACATGTAGACATTTTGGCTATCCACTCCACATGTGTCACGTTTTTCTCAGAGAAGTTTCATTGCAGCTTGCATGGCCGGTGTCAGCAGAATGGGGACTTTTCTCCCTTGTTTTTCTTGGATTTCAATGCGAGTGAAGTGCCGGCAGAGATTCCTTTCAACCTCGGAAAGCGCTAGGGACACATCTTTATGGAGATCTGAGGAGAAGGTAGTCAGCAACATTTTTGAAACTTCCCCTTACCTTCTTCAGTTGAACAAGATCACCTTTGCCAGGGTGACTTTTGCATGTAGTGCCCAGTGGTTAATCGTAGGCTCGGTGGATAGCCCACTTTGGTAGGCTTGCTGCTTCTCATGGAGGTACAAGTGCATCTTTTTCACATCTTCCGTGAAAGGTAAGAGCTGAGGCATGTTCCACTTGGACTGCTTTAGAGTTTTCAAGGCAGCCGATTAGATCAACTAATTCCATCTCGCCCATATAGCTTCCTGAAATTTTGTTTGTTTTCAACCGCAGCAGTGCAGCCCTCCATCATAACTGGGCACTCCACAATGCTGGCTATCTTTTGCATACCGTGCCCGATCTTAAGTGCCAGCGAGGGCACCTTAAATGTACCTTTCTCCTCGTCATAGCCAACTACCAGCTTCACAGCATCTACTACGTGCAGAAAGTTCGATGGGGCGGTAAAGTCTTCCATCCTCTCCAAAGGGGTAGCTCTTTTGGCTAGTAGCAGTAGCCTGTTCCTTTCTCTAAGCTTCTGACGGATGTACCCGTGGCTGCCAACATCTGCTCTGACCCGGGTGAACAGATGCTGCCCCATCTGCATGATGCATCGCTCATTTTTGACTGCGAGTAAGACTACATCCAGGGTCATGCCACTCAAGAGTTTTCAAAAGTCACCACTGACGTCAGGTGGAACAGGCTGAGTAAAGGCACACAGTGACTGGACTCTGTTCTTGCCAGGTGTGAGCTTCCTGCCCCTTTGGATTAGCTTACATCTCTTCAAGTGTCGCCACAGATATTTCCTGGCAAATTTTTGCCCGGAGGCAAGACTCGACTCGGCAGTCCATCAGGAACATTTTAAAAGAAATATATGCAGGTGGCCGAGTGACCCAGCCCAAGGTCGCCCGCTATGGGAACGGACTGGGGGACAGACTCCCAGCCCAGCCTGCCCCTGACTATAAGACAGTCAAACTTATTTTACTGTGACAATTTAAGCTGTATATTCAAACATACATATAATACATGTATTTAAATAAAATGGTTACGCATGAATTTAATGTTTACAATAATAATTCAGAACCTTTTATCTGTAACATCATATCTAAAAAATGCAGTTTTTTTTCATAGTGGCTACTTTAAACTTTAAAAGGTCAAAATTACAAAAGGTTAACCTTGTATTCACATTAATCTTCTAAAGGAAATTAATTGAAATATACTCTTATTTTAAACTAACATTTTCAAAACTTGTTCATTCACATTTATCATTTTATCATTTTATCACCTTCCTATCCCAAAATATATACAACTTCCAAAATAAATGTAATAACCTTTATCCCTTATGACAGTTTTAGAAAGTAAGAAAAAATAAAAATAATCATATAATTGGATTTGCTTTACTCAACAAGTTTCTATTCCAGCACGCAACAACCTCCTAGATCAAGACACTAAGAAGTGTACTAAAATGTCATGAAACAGCACTGAGTGAGATTTCGGAAATGTCTCTGTCAATATTAAACAGCATGGATAAATGAAAAAATAACAATTTATTTAACTTATGCATACAAATAAATAGAATAATACGTAAAATAAAAAAATGACCAGCTGATCACATTAAAAAATGTAACAAATGATATCAATGTTCCAAAGTGGTCTGTTTGGGATTATAAATATGGTTAATGACCACTAAGTCACTCCTCAAGTGCCTCTAAGCAGTAAATGACTCCTGTGCTCACCGAGCTGATAATAAAATGGAACATAAACTTAGGGAAGTCTGTAAAGCAGGTGTGACTGCTAGATCAAAAGTACTCGTAGAACTATGTCCGTGGAACCTCTGAATGAGCCATGGATTCTGACCAATCAGACAAGTCGTAAATGGTCTTCCAAAGTAAGTATCTACGAGCAAAAATGATAATGCAATTCGTCCAGTATGGATACACCGGAAAATTGAGACGATCAAGTCTCTAATCATTCACTGTTAGATCTCCAAATGACAAAAATAGTTCAATCTCTCAATGTGGGAAGATAATAAAACTTCATCCGGTATAGCCAGCAAGTATTACAAATACCGTTACAAGATGAATCCACGAGATCGATCCTAATCAGTCAGTCCGGCAAAGAGTTGACCACCGGATACTCTGGACTCGGATCTCCCAATAGCTGGGCCACTTCTTGAATGTAATGAATATCCCAAAACTGGATAGTAAGATAATGATCGTAGCTAGCAGCACACCACTCGATCTCCACTTCGAAAATAGATCAGTTCAACTGGTCACGTGACCTGACGCGTTTCATCACCAATTGGTGATTTCATCAGAGGTACTAAGTGGTTCTCCACCGGGTTGTTCTTAAATACCATCTCATTGATTATTTAATCAACTGGTGATCAGAAGTGCAGATGTAGATACTGCAGATCCAATATCAGTAGCACATTCTGGCTGCAAAATTAAATGAGTTTATAATCTTATGTTGAAGGCAGCACAAACATTCATATCTATATCAAATTCACTTTAATCAATAGAATATAGACCCGATTTCAATAAAACTTCACAAGTCAAGGTTCTTTTTCTATATATAAAAAATTATTATACAAACTTGTAAATACAAATAAAAATGACCAAAATTACCCTTGATCTGTATATTAACAATTTAACCACTAAACACATAAACATATAAATGCACATGTATAATTAATATTTTATAAAAACATGTATATACACATATACATACACACATGCAACTGCACATATATACATATGCATACACATGTTAACACATCAATATCCATGCATATATAATAAACCCATATATGCAAACTTCTGATTCAGAAAGAGACCACATAGGAGACACAAATAAAGTGTCTATCACATTTATATTTATCCATATTCATATTTTTTACAAGTATATAGAAAACCTATTTCTCTCACACTGACACTGGGAAATAAGTAATCTATAAAACATATCCCGCTCAAAAAGCGGGATATTAAAACCCTAGCAAATGTCTAGGCTATCCCTTATGGGTATAGATGTATCCTTCTACATAAGTTGGGAGTACCCCTTAGGAATAATTTGTGGAACCTAAAACAAACATGACCACAAATAGATTATGACAGAACATCATTCAATTCTAGAAATTCATTCAATCCCACAGGACTTAAGGCATTCAGCTGATGTATCCAAAAAGCCTCTTGTGTGGCTCGTTATTTTTTCATTTATCCATGCTGTTTGATATTGACAGAGACATTTCCGAAATCTCACTCAGCGTTGTTTCATGACATTTCTGTATTCGGTATTTGAGACTCCACGGGTCTTAGAGCAGCGGGTGTGTTTTGGCTATTTTTCTGTCTAGAGAGAATCTGGTGGGGATTGGAGATCAGTTTCCATTTGCGCCAGAATATTTTGTGTGTTTATTTTCACTGAGCAGTGTACTAATTGTTCTGACAAGTTTATTTTTACAGGCATAATATAACCAAAAAATGGTTAGTACAATTGTACCGATAATATAAGTCTGTGATTCTATAGGTAGTGGCAAGAGTATACACACACACACACACACACACACACACACACCTTCAAGCAGTGTGATGGGGAAAGGGAGGCAGAGTCACAGGTAAAGGGAGGCAGAGTCACAGGTAAGTAGTGAGTCATAGGGAGTCTTAGGTAAGTAGCTATGCAAATTAGCTACCTCTTTCTTAAACCTTAACTAACAACTGAATGTTACTTAAGGTGATTTAGTACGTCACTGCCATATAACTGATTGTTTAATTAGTGCTCTGGACTGAATTCATAAGTTCTGAGCATGTGTAGAACTGAGTAAATTGTCATGGTGGCACATTGATCAAGTGGATGATGAGAGAGACATAATGATGAAAGAAGAGGATAGAACTTGATTGAAGGAGAGAATGATGATTTTGATTGGGAGAATGATATTTATTAGGGAAAAGATGGTGACAAATGTGGATGTATATGTTAGGGCCGATAGCAAATATCATAAACTCGTAGAACAGGTAGAAGAGGTCTTCACCTATAGCCAGGGCTGCCAAGAGGAATTCAGGGCCCGGGTACAACAAATTCATGGGGCCCCCCCTCATAGTCGAGTAAGCCCCAAATTTTCAGGGGTGTGGTCATACATTTAGGGGCGTGGCAATGCGCCGTTGGGGCATGGCTAGCCTAACAGCGGTGCAAATTTTTTGGGGTGTGTGGTCATACATTTGGGGTGTGGCAAATGCGCCATTGGGGCGTGGCTAGCACATCAAAATCACTAGGTCCTGAATTCACCAGAGCGTCACATATGTCCCAGCACTCCTGACTTTTAAGACATCTACCACCACAGTGTAGTATACAAAGAATGCAGTGTGTACACAAACAGTTCAGTCTTGGCCTGCACCTTACATTGGGCACGACACTCGCCAAAAATTCCCATTGTCCCTACTAGAATCACAACATTTCACACACTCTGCTGCTCTATCCTACCTGTTCTTCTCACTTTCACCACCTGTAGCTGCTGGTTTCTTTAGTCGCGGCTTTGTCTGGATCCTGGAATGTTGAAGGACCTATTTGGGGGAAAAAATGGCTACATTTAGAAAATCACAGCCAGACGCAGCGTTAAATCAATAGCACCCACGATTAATAATTAGGCCTTCCTCCAGCCCCAACATTAAAATAATAGTATTCACATTTAATAAATAAACCTATTTCCCTTCCTGCAAACAGCCTAGCAATACCTATTTCCCGCAACAATCACTGCCATTAATAAATTCATAGTCACATTTAATAAATATACCTCATTCTCCCTAAACTCACCCCCATATTCACTAGCCCCCAAACCACCCCATCTTAAATTAATAGTCCCCACTTTTTTTTTTTTAGCTCTGTGCTTCTCTCTCTTTTTATTTATTCTGTGTTTCTCTACCCCTTTTTAACTATTCTGTTTCTCTCCCCTTTTTTATTTATTGTTTCTCTCCCCTTTTTTATTTATTGTTTCTCTCCTTTTTTATTTATTGTGTCTCTCCCCTTTTTTATTTATTGTGTCTCTCCCTTTTTTTATTTATTGTGTCTCTCCCCTTTTTTATTTATTGTTTCTCTCTCCTTTATTTATTGTGTCTCTCCCCTTTTTTATTTATTGTCTCTCTCCCCTTTTTTATTTATTGTTTCTCTCTACTTTTTTATTTATTGTTTCTCTCCTTTTTTATTTATTGTGTCTCTCCCCTTTTTTATTTATTGTTTCTCTCCCCTTTTTTATTTATTGTGTCTCTCCCCTTTTTTATTTATTGTTTCTCTCCCCTTTTTTATTTATTGCTTCTCTCCTTTTTTATTTATTGTGTCTCTCCCCTTTTTTATTTATTGTTTCTCTCTACTTTTTTATTTATTCTCAGCCTCTCTCCCCCGTTGTTTTACTCCCCCTTCTTTATAGCAATGTCCCTTTCCTCCCCTTGCCTCTCCCGTTTCTTTACTTACAATCCTGTCAGCTTCTTTCTTTTTCTCTTCTCTTCTCTTCTCTTCTCTTCTCTTCTGTCTGCTCTTCTTTCTTCTAGCTGTGTCTTGTCCGGAGCTCCTCACTGACTGACGGGCGTGACTTGATGACGTCACGCCCGGCAGTCAGTGTGAATGGAGAAGATGAGAGGAGGGACGTGGCGCCGCGGTCACGTGAGTATTTTTTTTTTCTTGTTTTGTTTTAGTGTTCCAGCTCCCCCCACCAACGAACCGACCCGACCCGCCCGCCGCGTAGAAAAAAAAATACATAGAAAAAGGCAAGATAAAAAAAAAATTAAAATTAAAAATGAAAAATTAGAACCGCGGGCCCAGCCCGGGCCCCCTGGCAAGCCCGGGCCCGGGTAAAATGTACCCGCTCCCCCCCTCTCGGTGGCCCTGCTTATAGCAGCCATCTTTCCTGTAGAGCTGAACGTGCTCACGGGTACTCAGATGCCCCCAGGTCTTAAATTCAGAGTAGTACAAGTTTATAATATTACCGTAGCGCAGGTGAGGGACTAGTGGCAGAAAGCAGCGAAGTCCAAAACAGGCCATGGTCAAAGGGCAACAACAGGCAGCGGAGTGAGGTCCAGGCAGCGGTCAGGGCTGGCAGAAAACAGCGTATCCAGAGAACAGGCAGAGATCAGGGTCACAAGCAATCCAACAGAGTCCAGTAAGCAAGCTAGGGGTCATACACAGAAGAATCAGTCCAAGTAACAAAGAAGCAGAGAAAAAGAGCAGGTATGCAGACAGAAACTGAGAGCTATAACCGGCAGGGAGGCTAAGCCCTCCTTGCTTTTTATACCTGGAAGGACGAATGGAAATTGAGGACATGGCATGCAATCATTAACCAGCTTGGAATGAATTCATACTTGATTTTAGCGCACGTGACCAGCTGGCCAGGTTTGCGGCAGTGATGTGAGGAGCGTCCCGGCCGTTGCCATGGCGATTGCGGGGACGAAAACCGGTTTGTGACGTCGCGGTTGTCATGATGACGGTCGGGACGTGTCTGAGAGGCCAGAGCGAGCCGTCCTCGGCTCATAACAGTATAATAGCAGTGAAAGCAAAGATTTAAAATTAGGCCATTGGGACTTTGAACACTGTGGCTCCCTGTTCCACCCACTACTGCCTACTCTACAGCCGGAGCACCGGCCGCTTGAATCGCAGTCTAGACTAGTCTACCAGCATGGCCACCACCATCTTAACCCAACCCATCGGAGCAACCGTTACTTGGTAGTCGGAGTCAGCCCTTCAGCACCTAGGACACCCTGATAGATGCTGTCTGGAGAGGCATCCAAATACTCTAGTCAACAGCAAGTGGCTGTGCCCTGCGGCCAACCATGCAGACAATTTGGTTGACGGGGATCCCCTGACAGAGAGGCTCTCACCTAGTCTCTCCCCCCACCCCCTGATGCTCAGCACAGCTGTGGCACATACCTTATTGGACTCCTTCAATGTGGCATAGCAGACTATTGACATGATCTGAGTACCGAGAGTTTGTCTGAGTCAGTCTCTAGGACATCTGCCTTTAGGTTCCAGCAACCATGCAGTAGCCTAATCATCCAAGCCCCTGGGAAGTGACCTCGCAGTAACAAACACGGGTACTTATCTGTGGATCTTGGGCTACAGTGTTTACTAAGCCCTCTTCCTGCATAACAGGTACGTTAATCACCCCAGCGGCACCTTCACTGGGCAGAGGTTGAAATTGGCTAGAGTCGCCATCTTGCTGGAGGCCAGGCGGGCACGGTCATCCCGATACAAGTGAGCACTCTAGTGGGGCTTCCTATTTGCTTCTTGTGCTCTTTCCCTGATCTAGGTTGCCTGTACTGTCACTGTCACTTGACAATAATAGTCCCCCAGGCTCAATAGAACTATCAGGAAACTTCAATACATTAGAGCTTTGCTGCCATCTACTGGAGTCGTTTAGTGAACGGCAGCTACTCCTTACTCCAATGCTAACCCAATGTGAATGAGACCACCATATTGACTATTTTGCAGCTGCCCTTTTCTCGCTCAAAGAGACAATGATATCCCAAAACTGTGGTCAAACTTCTAGTACACAGGACAATTCCATGCATTTCATGTAAATGGTGGAAGAGGGGTCCAAGCATCTAACAGAATGAAATATCCTATTTTGCCCCTGATCCCAAGTCTGTTCTACTCACTCTCGACTGGTGCCCAAACCAGTCGAGAGTGAGTAGAACAGACAAGGAAAGTAGAGGACAGTAGACCTCCTCAGCTGTATTCTGCTGTGCTCTTGATAGTTGGGATCCCTACCCCTTTTTTGATGGGCCTGACCCCTCTCCATGAAAGTTGCCTTCTGATAGACTCCCTCTGGGCTGTTAGAGCAAACCCGTAGATAATATTGTTTTGTTTTTGTTTTTTTCTCTGCACTAAACACTTGCTCCTGATACTTTGAGGACACCGTATTGTTTACATGCTATAAGGGTGTCTGTTGTGTTCCTGTTCTTGTTGTTTTTTCTCTGCAGGTTTCCGAGGCTGAATACGATGGGTACTAGTTGCCCACATCTACATCTCTTTATATCTGTTCCTGTTATGTTGTTTTCTAGACCAAAGAAGGTTTCTCATTCCCTGGGTTTATGCCTTGTGGTCCATACCATCAGGGTGGAATCTAGTCTTTAGAAGATCTCATAATTTAAAAGAATATCTAGCACCCAGCTTTTTTAACTCTAGAATACATGGTAAATTATCTACTAACTCTTTGACGAATAGTTGGTTATCAACTAGACCAAATGGCTTCTACCGTTGTGGTAGGAAAAGATGTCTTACATGCATGTCTGCAGATCATAAATGCACTTTCTTTATTTCCAATACATCTGGAGAGAAATTCCCCATTGAAAAAGTTTTGAATTGTCAATCGACATTTGTCGTGTATTTGATTAATTGTTTTTGTGGGTTACAATATATAGGACGTACAATACGCTCAGTGGGAGTAAGATTTACTGAACATCGTAGAAATATTCTTAAGAATGTAAAGACCCATACATTATCATCACATGTTAATATCTGTAGAGGTGGTTCTTTAGAAGGTCTTCAGATTAGAGCAATTGAACAAATAGATATTACTCCCAGAGGGGGAGATAGGTTCAATTATTTATGCCGTAGAGAAGCCTTTTGGATATTCAGGCTGAATACTATGGCTCCCTGAGGTCTAAATGACAGCATAGAACTGAACAATATATAATTTGGATCTTTAGTGGGTACTAATGTCTTCACTATTCTCTATCCTTTTTTCTTTCTTTACTATCTGTTTGCATGAGATTTATCAACAACTATATATACATGCACAAATGTGTGCATGTTCGGATGCCTGCATATATAATAGGGGTTGAAAAGCAATTATAATTCTAGTTTAATTGCAAATTATCACAATTTTTATTTTAGTTGCTCTGGTTAGTGTGTACTTCATATAACCATCTTTGCAAGCTAAGCAGAGGTAGGTTGGGTCGGCCTCCGGATGGGGGACCATCAGGTTATTTTATGAGCTATAGTGACTTTCAGTCACTATTTATTTTTATTTTTATTTTTATTTTTATTTATATCAACCTAGTTAGCAATATTTTTAGAATTTATTATGTTGGTATTATTCTATTGGTGTTGTATTATTATCGACAGCCCTAGAGGCTACCTATATCAGAACTACGTAGCTCAAGTTTTTCTTTTTAATATATCTCTATATCGATGTTTGAGATGTGTACACAAGTATATTTAGTGGCTTATTTATTAATCGATTGATTGATTCAAAAGGTGTTTAATATCTTTAGTTATCTTATTACACTTAGGGGAAACTGATTTTCTTCCCTCTATGAAAACTTGTATACATATTGGCCATTATGATTGCTGTGATACTAATCCACCTGCACATCATTTTTAATCAAAGGGATGATCAGGATCATATTCTAATTGGCCGAAGGTTGTCATGTGACCCGTTATTCGGCTTTAAATAGTTTGTGACAAATGCAATGAAAATATTCCTCTAATGAAACCGTGCCATTTACGGAGAAACGCGTCAGCATTGGTCGTTCTTCACATCTGCTGACTAGCTGACTCCGCCCTCTCTATCTCGGGGTAATGCTTTAGAGACTGTTTGGATTATCTCCCTGGATATCAGCGCATAACCGACTGTTGCGGTGCATGAACAATCCACAAAGCTAAGTCTTTTGCACTATAATAGTGTCACACTCTTCAGTTACTCATGTGACAGGTTTGGTTTATGCTCAGCCTGATATTTATAAGCCAAATATGAACGGCTTTATCCCGAAGTGGAAGATTATAGGCATTTGAGCATTGCTGAATCAGGACTTATCTATACAAGGCTCATTACCACCAATATACCAAATGAATTGGGATAAACTCTATATAGACATCTAGACACTAAGGTGTCTCAACTGGTTTGTCCTATCGCACTCATAGCCAGGGATTATTATACACCTGGTTGCGTTCACTGATTCGGGACTCTAGCTAGCTAAGCTAGCGTAATTGTTAGTGTTCCAATCAAGAGCCAATTAGGAGCCGGTTGATACACTTATATGAGCGAGGAGCTCTCACAATCTCAAGGAGGTGATTTGGTACAATCCGGGATTATGTATACATGATTTTGACTGTGCTAAGAAGTTCTGACACACAATACTACAATTTATACTATTTAGCCTTATTAATGTGGTCCGGACCACAGTGCATATGTTCATTATAACTTATGTTGTCACCCAATATCTGAGGCTATTGTGATTTCCATATTGTATTGTCACCAATCACAGATTTCTATATATCTGGATGGGTGCCTAGTCAGTTTTAACCATCTAATGTAATTTTATATGAGTGATCTATTGTTTATTATTAAATTTATTTATGTGAATTATGTAATCTAGTATCCATCTTTGTTGGACACTGCGCCCCTCTCTTTGTATATTCCATAAGGGTGTCTGCTGTGTTCCTGTTCTTGCTGTGTTTTTTCTCTGCAGGTTTCCGAGGCTGAATACGATGGGCACTATTTGCCCACATCTACATCTCTTTATATCTGTTCCTGTTATGTTGTTTGCTAGACCATAGAAGGTTTCTCATTCCCTGGGTGTATGCCCTGTGGTCCATACCATCGGGGTGGAATCTAGTTCCTCATTTAAAAGGTCTTGAGTTGCTAGAATTTAAGGCCATATTCTGTTAGTCGAACCTGGATGGATTGTTTTAGGTGGACTAGAGATCCTATTTACAATAGTGTTGTTCTTCCCACTGGGTGTGTTCATCTTTCTCATGTTTCGCTCATTCCTTGTGTGCGGCTCAGGGCATGTGCCCCACAGTAAGTGTTTTGCTGGTTCTTGGCTCTCCCAGCAAAACCTCTAGCCCTATGTATAGGGTTATTTCTGTTTTTCCCTCCCAGGGAGCATGCGGGACTCCCCCCCACCCCTCTCACCCCATTAATTTGGAACACACCAGCCTTCACCTATCTCCTCCTTCTGCAGTCTAGGACCTACCACTCCCGGTATCCCAGCCATATTCTGAAATGTGTGTACTATTATCTATTCTTTCCACTTTCGATGACAAGTGGATTACCCTAGTCTGCCTGTATGCCCCCGACTCCATGCATATCCCATTTCATAAATCTGCATTTGCATTAATAGATAAACATAAATGAGGCCTGGTAGTCATGTGGGATTTCAATTTGGTGGTCGACCCGAGATTAGACAGGTCTGCTACTCAATGTCTTTCATCCACTTCCACCCCCTTGGACCTTTCGGGGGACTTCTGGTCAGCATGGTCTCTATTATGTGTGGCGGATGTCTGCGCCAGATGTCAGTGATTACCCATATTTTTCTTCAGTACACAACTTGCATTCCAGTACAGATCACATTCCAATAAGTGGGTACTGCAGAATATACTCAAGGTTCAGATGCTCCCTATGACGTGGTTCATCCATACTCTGCTGATGTGGACCTGGAAGCTAGTGCGCCCCTTCCCTCTCTTGTGTCCATGGTGCCTACCCGCCCATCTACTCTCATCATTGGAGGCCAATCTGGTGATTAAAGAGGACCTTCTTCTCTTTTCTCAAACCAACGATCCTGGGGAGACTACCATCATCACTTATTGGTGCACCCTTAAGGTGGTTGTACGAGGAGCAGCTCTCCAAGTTGCCTCTAGGATCTGTAAGACAAATCTGCATCACCAACAGCAGTTGGAACCTTACACTTCTGGAATACCAGAAGCACACCCCAGGGGCAAACGCAGGATTTGTAGAGGGGGGTTTCCACACCACGCCACCAGTGGGCGTGACCAGCATGCATGGGGGCGTGGCTATAATATTAGACAGTGTTTGGCTGCTCTCCAACTCTTCCTGTCCCCATAATATACATGGGCAATGCTGCATGCACTACTGTTAGGTACACGCAGCTCTCCCTTTTCAAGCAGAGCCGTGTGAAGCGGGGCAGGGTCCAGCCACCTCAATTATACAGTGCCCCAGGCTTGGATAGGGGTTTCCAGATACTAGGAAACCCCCCCTCGGTTTGCCTATGCACCCCTCTAAGTTCTTTAAGTTAGAGATATCTCATGGCATTGCCTAGGCTGACAACAGAGCAGGTAGGTTGTTGGCCACTCACTGGCTGCTCGGGTGAGTCTTTTGTAAGAGTGTGGGAGCATTATTTTGGGAGGAGTGTCATATAAATTATGTTTGTCTGGTAATGTCCTGCTGTTTGTTACTGACACAGAGACCTCGTTACCATTAGTCCATAGCATTTTGTCCGTGTTTTCCTATGGCCTATTTCTATAAGCTTAACATGTTCAAGACAGAGGCCCTTCCAATCAACATTTCCAAAGAGCCTATAGACTCTTATATGCAAGTTATCCTACACCTGGAAATCCACGGGTCTCCCATGTTTAGGAATTCAAATCACTCCACATTTGAAAACTGTTATTGATGTAAATTTCTCCTTGCTCTTACAGCAGCTTTCAGCTTTGACAGTTTTGTGGTCCTGCTACGAGGTTTCCTGGTTGGGTAGAATTACAGCATTTAAGATTATGCTCCTCCCAAAACCGCTGTACCTGTTCCATATGCTCTCGTTTTGTCTCCCAGTAAAGTTTACAGCTTACAGCCAGTATTCCCACCCCTGTACTCCATATCGCTAAACTGACGAGCAATGGCAATGGAACCAGTATCACTTTCTGGTATAACTTCCTGGCTGCGCAATCTGCCCTACCAAATCTAGAATTCAGCTTCTAGGGAGACCTCCACCTAGAGTTTTCGGGGACGACTGGGAACATATCTTTCAAAATTCCTTTAATATGTACTGGTGTCTTAATCACTCAGAAATGTTGGTGAAAGTCATAAATAGGGTATGTATTACCCCCGAGAATCTTCACAAAATGTGGACCTCCCAGTCCCCATTATATTGGTGTAACTGTTAAGGAAGGCAGGATATTTGTCATATTTTCTGGTCATGTCCAACAGTACAACCCATGTGGTCTGAAGTCTTTGATACTCTGTCTCTCCCTCCCCAAAGCTGGCCGTTTTGCACCTCTACCCACCCTCTATTCCATGGTGTGATAGATATCTAATTGGGCATGTTCTTATAGCCGCTAGGGCAGCCAATGCCCAAGCATGGAAGCAAGCGCTACTCCCATATTGCATAAAATGATGTCCAAAGTGCACTACAGTTTTAAAATGGAGACAATGAAGATGCCACATTCCACTGAGGCTGCCTCCCCGCTGATGAAGTGGCATAGTAGGCATATCTATGTGACATAACCTGTCACTACAAACTCCCCCCAGCTTCAAGTACTGATT
The DNA here is from genome assembly GCF_038048845.1 of Mixophyes fleayi. Lineage (NCBI taxonomy): Eukaryota > Metazoa > Chordata > Amphibia > Anura > Limnodynastidae > Mixophyes > Mixophyes fleayi. The sequence continues at coordinate 31,000,149 of NC_134405.1, read as the reverse complement.
TACCAGAGGTGTACTCGTATGCCTTTTCACCTCTTCTCCTGCCCAAATCCTCTTTCCTCTATTATTCTGTATATAGACTATATAGACTAAGGAGATTTGATATGCCGTTGTACGTCTGTTACTTTGTTGACATGCTCTCATGGTCCCAGGCACTGAAATAAGTGGATATGATCTACTGTTGTGTACCTTCCCCACTATGTACCCCACCTTCCCTTCCATTCCCTTGTGATATGTTCTTCCTCTACCCCTTTTATTTCTGTATCCTTTTATTTATGACTTCTATAAAACATAATAAAAACTTATTAAGTTAAAAAAAAAATATAGCAATGCTACTAAATTGCTTACTTTACCAATAATAATAATTTGGGGACGGTACCTCCCACCAATTCCTGTTTTTAGCAGAGTTCCAGCACTTATATATATATATATATATATATAGGGGGCCTTTGTCAATCACATTTGGCGCTACTCAGCTCTTTCTGTGGTGGGAGGAATGAAACATTACTGGCTCTAATGAAAAGCTTTAGAACCACAGTGTGTGTCATCTGCTATGGAGAAGGACAAGTAGCATATGTAGCACATGTACATGATAGAAGCCTGCTAATTACAGCGATTGTAAGAACTATTATTATTATTATTTGTGAGGGAAATTATTTAAAATGTTGTAACAATAAAAACAAAATATCAAACCTGGTTTATTTCTACAGATGGGATACGCTTTAGTGTTTAATCAGAGTTTTGAGCCATTTCAGCTACATGTTGCAAGTTATCTTTATTAGGGCAGATAGTTCGCAGTACTTTCAACATGTGTTAACACAGCAGGAACAATGGAAAAGCACGAACATTGCTTGCACTATTTAATTCCACTGTGGATACGACAATCTACATAGGTATCAGTGATCCCCATTGAAGGCTATGTTTCTGTGACTTTCATCACTGCCATGTGTACTGACATAATGAGCTGTGCTCTGTGATTTCTATGCACATTTTTTGTTTACACTCTTCAATAAGACACAAATTAAGTGATCCACTTCAGAGTAGGGATTTGAAATTATTTACCTTTCTAATGTTATCTTGTCGAACATAAGCTACACATTTCATCTCCACTCCTATCCAAACATTCAGCTGACTAGCAGTTTACATTTACAGTTGCGTAACTACTGTGCAGTCTGTGATAAATAAATCATCAACATCAGTTACATTCCACAAGATAATGACGTGGACAAGATAAGATCAAAGCTGATAGCAATGTCTTTAGACTAAGTAATAAACAAAGTACAGGTAGTAGGCAACAAAACTGGAAACACCTGAGTAAAGCTAGGTATACACTACACGGTTTTCATCCAATAATCGTCTCAATCAGCTGACATACGACCGCTCGTTCAAAAGTCGGGTCAGTGTTTGTTTTGTGACACGATGGTCAAAAGTCTGCCCAAATGGACGATTGTCGCCTCATTTGGTTGGTCGTACCGTTAAATATTTTCGTTCCAATCTCATTTCTGTTGTGTAGTGTGTATAATTTACCAACCGATCCACAACAGTAAGTACGAAATTACAGTCATTGCTCACGACAACATGGCTGTAAAAAGTCGCTAAAGGGACGTCCGCTCTTCTTTTTATCGTCCTAAACAAGGCTAGTGTGTATTAGGGATGAGCGCACTCGGATTTATGAAATCCGAGCCCACCCGAACGTTGCGGATCCGAGTCGGATCCGAGACAGATCCGGGTATTGGCGCCAAATTCAAATGTGAAACTGAGGCTCTAAATCATAATCCCGTTGTCGGATCTCGCGATACTCGGATCCTATAAATTCCCCGCTAGTCGCCGCCATCTTCACTCGGGCATTGATCAGGGTAGAGGGAGGGTGTCTTAGGTGGTCCTCTGTCCTGGTAGATCTCGTGCTGTGCTGTTTAGTTCTGTGCTGTGCTGTTTAGTTCTGTGCTGTGCTGTGCTGTGCTGTGCTGTGCTGTGTTCTGCAGTATCAGTCCAGTGGTGCTGTGTGCTGTGCTCTGTCCTTCTGAGGTCAGTGGTGCTGCTGGGTCCTGTGCTGTGTCCTGTTCAGTCCAGTGGTGCTGTGTCCTGTGCTCTGTGCTTCTAAGGGCATAGTTATTTCCCCAATATTCCCCTGTGTTTAAAAAAATAAAAAAAAGTTTTTTTAAAAAATACCAAAAACTACTTTAATTTTTTTTAATTACCACAAAATTTGCACAACCAATCCTGCAGTATAAGCCCATTGGTACTGCAATATTACCAAGTTCACACATTCAGCAGTAAAAGTCCAGTGGTACTGCAATATTACAAAGTTTACACATTCTGCAGTATCAGTCCAGTGGTGCTGTGTCCTGTGCTCTGTCCTGCTGAGTTCCGTAGTGCTGCTGGGTCCTGTGCCGTGTCCTGTTCAGTCCAGTGGTGCTGTGTCCTGTGCTCTGTGCTTCTAAGAGCATAGTTATTTCCCCATTATTCCCAAGTTTTTAAAAAATAAAAAAAAAGTAAAAAAAAATAAAAAATTTAAAAAAAAATAAAAATATATAATAATTATAACCAAATTTGCAAAACCAATCCAGCAGTATAAGTCCATTGGTACTGCAATATTACAAAGTTCACACATTCTGCAGTATCAGTCCAGTGGTGCTGTGTCCTGTGCTCTGTCCTGCTGAGGTCCGTAGTGCTGCTGGGTCCTGTGCCGTGTCCTGTTCAGTCCGGTGGTGCTGTGTCCTGTGCTCTGTGCTTCTAAGGGCATAGTTATTTCCCCATTATTCCCAAGTTTTTAAAAAATAAAAAAAAGTAAAAAAAAAAAAAAATTTTTAAAAAAAATAAATAAATATAATAATTATAACCAAATTTTCAAAACCAATCCAGCAGTATAAGTCCATTGGTACTGCAATATTACAAAGTTCACACATTCTGCAGTATTAGTCCAGTGGTGCTGTGTCCTGTGCTCTGTCCTGCTGAGTTCCGTAGTGCTGCTGGGTCCTGTGCCATGTCCTGTTCAGTCCAGTGGTGCTGTGTCCTGTGCTCTGTGCTTCTAAGGGCATAGTTATTTCCCCACTATTCCCAAGTTTTTTAAAAATAAAAAAAAAGTAAAAAAAAAGAAAAAATTTTTTTAAAAAAAATATATAATAATTATAACCAAATTTGCAAAACCAATCCAACAGTATAAGTCCATTGGTACTGCAATATTACCAAGTTCACACATTCTGCAGTATCTTGTGCTACATATAATGGAGACCAAAAATTTGGAGGATAAAGTAGGGAAAGATCAAGACCCACTTCCTCCTAATGCTGAAGCTGCTGCCACTAGTCATGACATAGACGATGAAATGCCATCAACGTCGTCTTCCAAGCCCGATGCCCAATCTCGTAGTACCGGGCATGTAAAATCCAAAAAGCCCAAGTTAAGAAAAAGTAGCAAAAAGAGAAACTTAAAATCATCTGAGGAGAAACGTAAAGTTGCCAATATGCCATTTACGACACGGAGTGGCAAGGAACGGCTTAGGCCCTGGCCCGTGTTCATGACTAGTGGTTCAGCTTCACCCACGGATCTTAGCCCTCCTCCTCCTCCCCCCCCCTACAAAAAATTGAAGAGAGTTATGCTGTCAGCAACAAAACAGCAAACAACTCTGCCTTCTAAAGAGAAATTATCACAAATCCACAAGGCGAGTCCAAGGATGTTGGTGGTTGTCAAGCCTGACCTTCCCATCACTGTACGGGAAGAGGTGGCTCGGGAGGAGGCTATTGATGATGTAGCTGGCGCTGTGGAGGAACTTGATGATGAGGATGGTGATGTGGTTATTGTAAATGAGGCACCAGGGGGGGAAACAGCTGATGTCCATGGGATGAAAAAGCCCATCGTCATGCCTGGTCAGAAGACCAAAAAATGCACCTCTTCGGTCTGGAGTTATTTTTATCCAAATCCAGACAACCAATGTATGGCCATATGTAGCTTATGTAAAGCTCAAATAAGCAGGGGTAAGGATCTTGCCCACCTAGGAACATCCTCCCTTATACGTCACCTGAATAACCTTCATAGTTCAGTGGTTAGTTCAGGAACTGGGGCTAGGACCCTCATCGGTACAGGGACACCTAAATCCTGTGGTCCAGTTGGATACACACCAGCAACACCCTCCTCGTCAACTTCCTCCACAATCTCCATCAGATTCAGTCCTGCAGCCCAAGTCAGCAGCCAGACTGAGTCCTCCTCAATACGGGATTCATCCGAGGAATCCTGCAGCGGTACGCCTACTACTGCCACTGCTGCTGTTGCTGCTGTTAGTCGGTCATCTTCCCAGAGGGGAAGTCGTAAGACCGCTAAGTCTTTCACAAAACAATTGACCGTCCAACAGTCGTTTGCCATGACCACAAAATACGATAGTAGTCACCCTATTGCAAAGCGTATAACTGCGGCTGTAACTGCAATGTTGGTGTTAGACGTGCGCCCGGTGTCCGCCATCAGTGGAGTGGGATTTAGAGGGTTGATGGAGGTATTGTGTCCCCGGTACCAAATCCCCTCGAGATTCCACTTCACTAGGCAGGCGATACCAAAAATGTACAGAGAAGTACGATCAAGTGTCCTCAGTGCTCTTAAAAATGCGGTTGTACCCACTGTCCACTTAACCACGGACATGTGGACAAGTGGTTCTGGGCAAACGAAGGACTATATGACTGTGACAGCCCACTGGGTAGATGCATCCCCTTCCGCAGCAACAGCAACAGCTGCATCAGTTGCAAAGGCAGGCAACATTGTGTATTACAGGCTTTAATAAGAGGCACAACGCTGACAACATATTAGAGAAAATGAGGGAAATTATCTCCCAGTGGCTTACCCCACTTAGACTCTCATGGGGATTTGTGGTGTCAGACAATGCCAGTAACATTGTGCGGGCATTAAATATGGGCAATTTCCAGCACGTCCCATGTTTTGCCCACACCATTAATTTGGTGGTGCAGCATTACCTCAAGAGTGACAGGGGTGTGCAGGAGATGCTTGCGGTGGCGCGCAAAATTGCTGGACACTTTCGGCATTCAGCCAGTGCCTACCGCAGACTAGAGGCACATCAAAAAAGCATGAACCTGCCCTGCCATCACCTCAAACAAGAGGTTGTGATGCGCTGGAACTCCACCCTCTATATGCTGCAGAGGATGGAGGAGCAGCAAAAGGCCATTCAGGCCTACACAGCCACCTACGACATAGGCAAAGGAGTGGGGATGCGCCTCAGTCAAGCGCAGTGGAGACTGATTTCCGTGTTGTGCAAGGTTCTGCAGCCATTTGAACTTGCCACACGAGAAGTCAGTTCCGACACTGCCAGCTTGAGTCAGGTCATTCCCCTGATCAGGCTGTTGCAGAAGCAGCTGGAGAAAGTGAGGGAGGAGCTGGTAAGCCATTGCGATTACACCAAGCATGTAGCTCTTGTGGATGTAGCCCTTCGTATGCTTTGCCAGGATCCGAGGGTGGTCACTCTTTTAAAGTCAGAGGAATACATTCTGGCCACCGTGCTCGATCCTCGGTTTAAAGCGTATGTTGTGTCTCTGTTTCCGGCGGACACAAGTCTACAGCGGTGCAAAGACCTGCTGGTCAGGAGATTGTCCTCTGAAGAGGACCGTGACATGCCAACAGCTCCACCCTCATTTTCTTCCACATCTATGGCTGCGAGGAAAAAGCTCAGTTTTCCCAAAAGAGGCACTGGCGGGGATGCTGATAACATCTGGTCCGGACTGAAGGACCTGCCAACCATTGCAGACATGTCTACTCTCGCTGCATTGGATGCTGTCACAATAGAAAAAATTGTGGATGATTACTTTGCTGACACCATCCAAGTAGACATGTCAGACAGTCCATATTGTTACTGGCAGGAAAAAAAGGCAGTTTGGAAGCCCCTGTACAAACTGGCTCTATTTTACCTGAGTTGTCCCCCCTCCAGTGTGTACTCGGAAAGAGTTTTTAGTGCAGCAGGGAACCTGGTCAGTGAGCGGCGAAGGAGGTTGCTTCCTCACAACGTTGAAAAAATGATGTTTATAAAAATGAATAATCAATTCCTCAATGAAGTACAGCACTGCCCTCCAGATACTACAGAGGGACCTGTGGTTGTGGAGTCCAGCGGGGACGAATTGATAATGTGTGATGAGGAGGAAGTACACACTGTAGGGGGAGAGGAATCAGAGGTTGAGGATGAGGACGACATCTTGCCTCAGTAGAGCCTGTTTAGTCTGTACAGGGAGAGATGAATAGCTTTTTTGGTGTGGGGGCCCAAACAAACCAATCATTTCAGCCAAAGTTGTTTGGTAGGCCCTGTCGCTGAAATGATTGGTTTGTTAAAGTGTGCATGTCCTATTTCAACAACATAAGGGTGGGTGTGAGGGCCCAAGGACAATTCCATCTTGGAACTTTTTTTTTGGCATTATATGACCAATCAACAGTCGTTTGCCATGTTCAAAAAGTAAAACCAAATTTTAAAAAATTCAAGAAATTAAACCAAAAGTAAAATGCCGTGTCATAATTTAAAACAAGAGTTTTTGACGTGCTCTAAAACTACTGTATTGTTGTTTATATTTTATAAACACTACACTTGAAAGCTTGAGTCTTTCAATAAAAAAGTAACTGTCCATTGCACGAATATTTGCAACAGGGACAATTTTAGGGTTAAGAAAGCCAACTAATAACACTTCGACGCTGTCTGTCTTTATAAACACTACACTTGGAAGTTGGAGGAGGTATTGTGGCCCCGGCACCAAATTTACTACCGGGGCCACTCCACTGTGCAGTCCATATTTAGGTGTATCAGATATTAAACAACGGTGACAGTTGATGCCCAATTTTTTAATTATATTGTGGCCTCGGTACCAAATTGTGTACCGGGGCCACCACACTACGCAGTCCAGATACTTGTTTGGTGGAATTCAGACCAGTTGAGGGTTTTATTATTATATTGTGGGGACCACTCTATCTATACCACACTACAACTCTATACCACTCTATTTCATACTTTAATTCTATTTAATACTTTAATTCTATTTCATACTTTAATTCTATTTAATACTTTAATTCTATTTCATACTTTAATTCTATTTAATACTTTAATTCTATTACTAATTACCATAAAGAGGAACTGCCGCTTCTATTTAATACTTTAATTCTATTAGTAGTTACCATAAAGAGGAACAAAATAAACCAATTTTACCAAAAGTATAATATGACTTAGACTTACAAACACTACACTTGAAAGATGGTGCCTTTAAATGAAAAAGTCAGTCTTCATTGCACGACTATGTGCAACAGGGACAGTTTTTTGGTTTACAAAGTCAACCAATAACACTTGGACCCTGTCTGTCTTTAACATACTTGATGGGATCTCAATGACGAATTGTCTGTACCATGTTTGGAGGAGGTATTGTGGCCCCGGTATCAAATTGGGTACCGGGGCCACCCCACTACGCAGTCCAGATACTTGTTTGGTGGAATTCTGACACGTGGAGGGTGTATTTATTTTATTGTGGCCCCGGTATCAAATTGGGTACCGGGGCTACCCCACTACGCAGTCCAGATACTTGTTTGGTGGAATTCTGACACGTGGAGGGTTTTTTAATTATATTGTGGCCTCGGTACCAAATTGTGTACCGGGGCCACCACACTACGCAGTCAAGATAGATAGATGCGTATCATAGATAAAGTACATTCAGTGGTGTGGGGCAAATTGAAAAATATTCAAAATGCACTGACATTATCAAAAACAAGAGGTTGTCACACGCTAAAACTCCAACATGTATATGATGGAGAGGATGGAGGAGCAGCCGTATGTGTAGTGTAATGCAGACCTGTTGAAGGTTTTTTATATATTTTATTGTGGTGCCCAGTGCCCACTCCTCTAGGCAGTCCAGGTACATTTATTGGTGCGATTCATAAAAGTTCAGGGTTTTTAATATATTGTGGTGACCCACTCCTCTACGCAGTCCAGGTACATTTATTGGTGCGAATCAAACAAGTTGATGGTTTTCTTATTATATATATTGTGGTGACCCACTCCTCTAGGCAGTCCAGGTACATTTATTGGTGCGATTCATAAAAGTTCAGGGTTTTTAATATATTGTGGTGACCCACTCCTCTACGCAGTCCAGGTACATTTATTGGTGCGAATCAAACAAGTTGATGGTTTTCTTATTATATATATTGTGGTGACCCACTCCTCTAGGCAGTCCAGGTACATTTATTGGTGCGATTCATAAAAGTTCAGGGTTTTTAATATATTGTGGTGACCCACTCCTCTACGCAGTCCAGGTACATTTATTGATGCGAATCAAACAAGTTGATGGTTTTCTTATTATATATATTGTGGTGACCCACTCCTCTAGGCAGTCCAGGTACATTTATTGGTGCGATTCATAAAAGTTCAGGGTTTTTAATATATTGTGGTGACCCACTCCTCTACGCAGTCCAGGTACATTTATTGGTGCGAATCAAACAAGTTGATGGTTTTCTTATTATATATATTGTGGTGACCCACTCCTCTACGCAGTCCAGGTACATTTATTGGTGCGATTCATAAAAATTCAGGGTTTTTAATATATTGTGGTGACCCACTCCTCTACGCAGTCCAGGTACATTTATTGGTGCGAATCAAACAAGTTGATGGTTTTCTTATTATATATATTGTGGTGACCCACTCCTCTACGCAGTCCAGGTACATTTATTGGTGCGATTCATAAAAGTTCAGGGTTTTTAATATATTGTGGTGACCCACTCCTCTACGCAGTCCAGGTACATTTATTGGTGCGAATCAAACAAGTTGATGGTTTTCTTATTATATATATTGTGGTGACCCACTCCTCTACGCAGTCCAGGTACATTTATTGGTGCGATTCATAAAAGTTCAGGGTTTTTAATATATTGTGGTGACCCACTCCTCTACGCAGTCCAGGTACATTTATTGGTGCGAATCAAACAAGTTGATGGTTTTCTTATTATATATATTGTGGTGACCCACTCCTCTACGCAGTCCAGGTACATTTATTGGTGCGATTCATAAAAGTTCAGGGTTTTTAATATATTGTGGTGACCCACTCCTCTACGCAGTCCAGGTACATTTATTGGTGCGAATCAAACAAGTTGATGGTTTTCTTATTATATATATTGTGGTGACCCACTCCTCTACGCAGTCCAGGTACATTTATTGGTGCGATTCATAAAAGTTCAGGGTTTTTAATATATTGTGGTGACCCACTCCTCTACGCAGTCCAGGTACATTTATTGGTGCGTATCAAACAAGTTGATGGTTTTCTTATTATATATATTGTGGTGACCCACTCCTCTAGGCAGTCCAGGTACATTTATTGGTGCGATTCATAAAAGTTCAGGGTTTTTAATATATTGTGGTGACCCACTCCTCTACTCAGTCCAGGTACATTTATTGGTGCGAATCAAACAAGTTGATGGTTTTCTTATTATATATATTGTGGTGACCCACTCCTCTAGGCAGTCCAGGTACATTTATTGGTGCGATTCATAAAAGTTCAGGGTTTTTAATATATTGTGGTGAACCACTCCTCTACGCAGTCCAGGTACATTTATTGGTGCGATTCATAAAAGTTCAGGGTTTTTAATATATTGTGGTGACCCACTCCTCTACGCAGTCCAGGTACATTTATTGGTGCGAATCAAACAAGTTGATGGTTTTCTTGTTATATATATTGTGGTGACCCACTCCTCTACGCAGTCCAGGTACATTTATTGGTGCGATTCATAAAAGTTCAGGGTTTTTAATATATTGTGGTGACCCACTCCTCTACGCAGTCCAGGTACATTTATTGGTGCGATTCATAAAAGTTCAGGGTTTTTAATATATATTGTGGTGACCCACTCCTCTACGCAGTCCAGGTACATTTATTGGTGCGAATCATAAAAGTTCAGGGTTTTTAATATATATTGTGGTGACCCACTCCTCTACGCAGTCCAGAAAGATACCTTGTTGCAACGTTTTGGACTAATAACTATATTGTGAGGTGTTCAGAATACACTGTAAATTAGTGGAAATGCTTGTTATTGAATGTTATTGAGGTTAATAATAGCCTAGGAGTGAAAATAAGCCCAAAAACTTGATTTTTAAACTTTTTATGTTTTTTTCAAAAAAAATCCGAATCCAAAACCTTAAATCCGAACCGAGACCTTTCGTCAAGTGTTTTGCGAGACAAATCCGAACCCCAAAAATAACGAAAATCCGGATCCAAAACACAAAACACGAGACCTCAAAAGTCGCCGGTGCACATCCCTAGTGTGTATGCAGTCCATGGACCGAGCGATCGGACCATCAATCGCATGTAAAGTCGATCGGCATAAAAAGTTGGTGGGAAATTGTGTAGTGTGTACCCAGCTTTAGTGAGGGACACAAAGCATTTTGAAAGCAAGGGCTTCCACATGGTTGTGGCTCATGCATTAATTAAGTAATATGTCGGCATGGTCAAAGTCATGAATAAGTGCTTGACCCCCTGGTTGCCTATAATTATGGTTACCATGAATTGAAGAGGAGATCTCTGTGATCTTGAAAAAATACAGGGCAAAACAGGAGAGCAAAAGCAGATTAACTGACTGTAAAGTTTAACCTGTGATGCAAGCAGCCAGCTTCATCAAAACAGTCCGATGAGAACTCCACAATACAGGATATCATAGTTGGATTGCAGTGCATAAACCATTCATCAAGTTTGGTCGTGGTTTAAAACCATCACACATAGCTGGCGGTTTAGTGGTCCAAATCGCAGCATTTACTATAGGGTGGTTTGAGGCTGCAGTGTACTATGAATGGTGATGTGTGGCGGATTGAAAAAGCTAAACTTCCGGCGGTTTTGGTTAATTCCTGCTTTTAAATGGCTTGATAGCTCAAACATGCTGTTTGAGCTATTTTGCCATTCAGAACACAAATTAATTTAATATTAACTTATGGGGGAATTATTGTTTTTCCTTATATTAAGGGGACAAAATTGTTCAATTATTATATTATTCTGGCACTATGTAATGCCAAATTGTGCAACATAAATAATTAAATCCACCATTAACAGTCAGTTAATATTATTTTATATTTGCATTTTCCCCATAATATATTGCTATGATAGTGCCCCATTAAAAAAAATCCTCCATATGTTAATATTACATTAATTTTGCCCCTTAATCAAGAAATGATGATTGCCCAAATAATTTAAATGTCAATGGTGCTTTCTCTTATGTTCTGAATGGCAAAATAGCTCAAACATTTTAATAAACCTCAGATTCATTTCACCTGCAGTATGTTTGGTAGTTTGGTCTTTCCGTGACAGATATACTGAGTTCCACACATAAAATCATGTAAACAGGATGTCAGATTGCTCTGACACAGTTATGACTCATAGACACAGTATAGTCATAACTATACATTTATTTGCATATAAAGTATATGATTTCATAATTAGCTGTAAGATAAGAGCTGTATAATGTTTGCTTCTTCATATTTTTTATTGTGCTGGAATTACTTCCTAGTGATTAACATAACTGTATGTCAAATAATAACTGACTGAATATTTAGCTGTTACTTTTCCTGCTTGTTCAAATACAGTATACATGTTTAGAATCGCCGATTTGATGCATATTCACTCATCACAAAGAGGCGTAAAGGGGGAGAGAAGGGGCTGGCAAGCATAGGGCAAGTACAGTAAAGTGCTTACATACTTGTTACCTATGTAGAGATGGAGACAGCTGCCGATACGCTTGTCAGGAGGCGTATCTATGGCAGGTGTTTGACCCTCGGTGCAAGATACGAGATACGTGCTTATGGTGATGATCATCAGCATGAACCTAGCAAGTGTTTAAAGAAAGTTAAATAAATATATGCCCCACATACCAAAAGTATTACCAGCACTAGCGCTTATAACCTAAACTGGTAAAGGCAAATGCAGAGGGACCCCACGCTATTTGCTACCCCTCCCCCCAAAATTGACGCTACCAGCCTAGGCTAAAACCAGCAGTATTGGGTCCCTCTGTCTTAATGTGTAAAATTTATTGATAAACTAAATTGTCTCAAAGCATCTCATTCCGATTAGTGGTGAGGCCCCACGTAGGGTCTCAAACCATTAAGAGTAACTTGCCCACACTTTTGACCATGCATTTAATAGAAGCTGACCTGAGACTTATCCTGTCATCTGGGTTCTGACTCTAAACAGTTCCTCATTGTATATTTTCTTAATCCCACTGCATAGCTGGAAGACAGAAGAGGACCCTACTCCCTGTATGTAGGTGAGCAATAAATCATTAAAACAGGGAATGTGTTGTGGAGTCATTTTTGTTTAATAAAGTACACAGTGTGCGCGTATTTATTTCAGTGTATTTTTTTTTTACAGGTGCACTACAGGTCCCAGCGAGCCCTGAATGTCAGGGCATGCTGGCACTTGTACTTTCTTCATCAACCATAACTATTTAACTCAAAATGTGTCCAACTTTACATGAAGCCCATTATGTGAGGAGGGGAATGGAGGTGGTGGGAAGCCCCAGGATTACATAATGAACAGAACAGGTTGTCTCAACTTTACAGTAGTACTAGTAATATCAAGCTTCAATAAACTGATGGAGTTAGATCGTGGTGTCAAACAGGCTTCTACATAAAACAAACATCATGCATCCTACAAGTGGAGGTTTTTTTTGTTTCTTGCTTTTATTTCACCCTTTTCAATACAGTTTTTACTCTAGATTGTCCTCATTGTTTATAAAAATCACTTTGTAAATTAGCTGTGACATTAATAGCAACAATATTTAACAGAAAAGGCATACAGTACATGAGTCCACCAAGTAAATGTACATAAGATCTATATCTCACGCACGGAAATATCTGTGTTTCTTAACCCAGACCCCTCTGACTGTTCCATTTTGGTTTAGACTTTGAACCATAAGGCTGACTCTCGCATTTATAGCATCAGTGACATAAGTAAACATAGTCCACTAAGTCCGCAATCTTGAGTAATTAGAATCTATTTGTGTTGAAATCTCGCTGTCTTCACGTCAGTTGCAAGGAGAGTCAATGCTAAGTTTACTGTTCCTTTGGTCTTGACTCATACATTTATATATTTTTATTTTTTAATGACTGTTGTGACATCCTTTAGGGGAATGATGCAGTTACCCATCCCCATCTAGGTGCCTCTGTTCGTTACTCAGAGGTTCTCTTGTCCTAGGTTTAAAACCTGGAGAAGTGAAACACTAGATATGAAATGTATTGTGAGGTGTAGAATGGTTTGGGAGTTTTATTATGCGCTATTGTGTGTATTGGAAATATGAGAGCTCTGAGGAGGCAGAGCGCTAAAAAGGAAGCTGGAGCAACAGATATAACATTGTATTAAAAATTATAAAAAAGTAACAACTGCACTTACAGAGCCATACATTATAAAAAGGGTACCATAGGTTAACCAGTGGTTCCCAAACTGTGTGCTGTGGCTCCCTGGGTTGCCACGGCGATCTCATAGGGGTGCCATGGCAGAGCTGGTGGTAAGCAAGGCGGGAGACAACTTGTTAATTATTTTGGCTTAGGGGTGCATTGAAAAAATTAATGGAGACCGTAAGGGTGCCTTGAACTGAGAAAGTTTGGGAGTGACTGGGTTAACCCCTTGGGTCCCCTGCTATGCTTTTCAGATAAGAATCATTCTTCAGGCAATATGATGTGTTCTTTATGGTTCTATAAGTTCAATTCTTAATTTTGTTTCATATTTAATAAAAAGTGCTATGATGGATCAATTGGAGGCTCTGTTTCCTTTTTAGCGCTGTGCCCCCTAAAAACATTGTCATTTCCACTGTGGCAGTGAAGGGGTGGACCCCAATGCAGTAACGGTGCGATCTAGAACAAACAGCACTGATACAACGCTCCTCTTCTGCATTTTGGAGACTTTCTTATGGATCAATTTAAGACAAATCGAAGATATTTATTAGCTCTTTGCTATTAATATTTACTAGAACTCCACATTAGGATTTTCCAGTTTTAACTGGTAAATTATTGCTGTACCCACCTCTGCCTTTTTGGTTGATACTTGAGGGATCGATACTTTGGAGATCTTTGAATGAATACAGGAAACTAAATAGGCAAGGGGAACAAAAACATCCAGGTTCCCCAACAAAAACAAAGGGTCCCATCTTGAAATTGGATGGAGGAAGACTGAAAGGTGACATAAGGTGGTGGTAGTCACATTTTCTACCGAAGAAACAGTGACACTTATCCTGCCGACATTTCCATTTGCTGGACATTGACATCATGCTGATAGTGATAATGCCGACATTAAATGCGCAATGCCTGCGAGTCCGGCAGGTACATAGCCACCGGACCCGCCGACACAAAGCAAATTTTAGCGTGACCCCCCCCACAAATAAATTAACCCTAGTGCTGCTAGCCTAGTGCTGGTAGTAGCAAAATCAGGAAAGGGGGAGCATAGGGTCCCCGTGATTTTACTACAACCAGCACTAGACAGTGCCAGCAGGGTTGGTGGCACTATAGCAGGGGAACCCGCAGCATGGGTTTCCCCTGCCATGATGACACTCAGCACAGGGCAGGATTCCCAAGGTAGTTGAAGTCCGCAAAAAAGAATGCGGGCACCCTCCTTAGGGATACATAGCCCCTTGCTGAAAGCACTAGGGCTCACACACCCCTGGGTGGTGAGGGTTAAAGTTAGAATAAACACTATGTTAAGTTGTTGCACTACAAGTCCAAGCAAGCCCAGGCTGCCACTGACAGTCTCAGCATGTTGGTGGATGTAGAACTACAAGCACTAGCATACCCATGGTAACCAGGGTATGCTGGCACTTGGGGAACCACCAGTGCCAACATGCCCTGGCATAAAGGGCCTGCTGCGACCTGTAGTGTACCAACCCAAAATTTAAATAAATCACACTCCTCTTTTTAACCATAAAATGTAATGAAAAAATAAAAAAAAACAACATCTGTGTTCTTCATCTCTTAATGATCCAAATCTTGTAAGGAACTTCCAGTAAGATTCATTGGTCCATGGAGTAGTCTCACAGCAGTTGTGGTGGATCTCAAACAGTAAAATAAAACACAGATTGCTAACAGGTTATTAATATGAAAATATTAAGAAAACAGGAAGAAATAATACAAAACCCCCACACAAACCCGCCTCCAAACACAATAATAAAATAACACAAATAAAGCAATCGTAAGAAAGAGCAGACTAGACATGATCAGAATGTGTATACTGCTGAACTATTGTACTTATGTGAGCAACTGTGACGCATGAGAGAAACAGGTGAGGATTCAGCAGACAGGTACAGGGAAGCCCTCTCTTCATCCTTTTTCAAAGAGGGAACATTTTTTTCACAATCTTTGCATGTTACGCTATTTTGGAGACAAGTAAAGCAATTTCGCACCACTTACAGCAAAACCTCTGTTTTCATTCATACACTGCATCATGCTGTGATGTTTAGTGAAAGTAAAGTGACCATTGTAATGCAATGAACATAGAATAATTTCTTGTATACAACAATGGAGAAACTGTAGTGGGTGCTTGGGGTGAGACCACTATGGAGACCAAGGGGTGAGTCAGGGGGGTCCCATCAATGCCAGGTTGCCCCCCAACAGTGAGACCACTGCTTCCCTGTAGGCCCCCACTCTGCTCCTAAAAACAGCAAAGATGAAGGCTCTCTGGAGCCAGACCATGCTAGACCGGGCACGCTCAGAAGTGGCCCTAGTTATGCTCTTTTGAGAGCATGGAGAGGGGCCCAGGAGATTAGACTGGCTCTGCCAGGCTCCTACACAAATTTAGCTATGGGTCCAAAATGCACTGCTCTGCAGAACAATTATAGTCTTTTTTTTTTTTTTTACTTTATAAGTTCAGTGTGAAAGAAATGATTTGCAGGTATCAGAAAAAAATGCAAAGACCAAAACTCTTCAGGATTTCTTTTTGCCTTCTGAGTACTAAAAGAGGTTTTCAGAAAACCATCTATTCAATTTCACGACCCATGGACTCCCTCCGTATGAAATGCTGTGCAGATTTTTTCCAGGTGCAGCTACTAGTAGCTAAATGGAAAAGAGCAATGTTCTGCAGAGAGAGGTTAGTATGGTGAATGAAGTATAAATTAACAGAAAACGGAACTTTAGTAATCTCATGTGTTTGAAGCTGTCTGAACTATGTTTGGCCTTTAACTGAATTGGACTTTGTCCCTTATAGCTACATTTTACGTTCGTAGCTTACTTGTATAAAGTTTGTCAACTTATTCCGTCAACTTATGCCAATTGTCATTTATAACTCCTCCTTCCCTGTGCTGACGTCCTGTGCTCACGTCATATTCTCTGATATAAATGCATACTCTCCAGTGTTGCAAGCCACATTTATTTACACATATCACAGAGCAGATATACAGCTGTGGCACAGTGAATGTACCTGGAAACTGTGTAGAAGACACATCTTAAGACTAGTAAGAGACAAAAATCAGGAGCAAAAGAGAGCCGGTGTCTGAGGGACCAGAAAGATGGGGATTCTGCGGAGGTCCACAGCATTCCTGTTGTTATCCTGCCTGATGATTGGTAAGTGGCAGAAGTAGACATCCTCTGGATTTCCAGCTCTTGTACTACAGGTGTCTGGGCATGATTAGACTTGTAGTTCCACAACAGCTTGAGAGCCACATCTTTCTACCTCTTATTTATTACTCAAACTCATGCAGTTATGCTCTGCATGCGTTGTATATTTATTATAATTATTCATTTATGGATATATTTGCAATTCAACATCCTCTGGTAGTAGCATTATTTCTATGATATGCAATGATCAATGGGCCTCTGCTCAAAGTTTTGTGGGGGCAATTTGACGTGGCAATATGGCGCTGATGTCTGCGCAGCAGATAGCAAAACCTCGGCACGGTGTCAGAGTCTATGCCAATTTCTGCATGGATGCTATATGACTGGAGATCACATGGGACTCACACCAGTCAGAGTCACTGACTAGTCCCTTTCTGCCCCCTTGACTCACAGGCCCGTGTGCACTGTGCAATCTGCATCCATTATAGATATGCAACTGATTACGCATGTATACACTTGCTATTCTGCATGCTTTAGTGGTAGTATTATTACTATTGGTATAAATGAATATACTCGCTGTTGCATTATGTATATACTTGCCTTGCTGGTAAAATTATTATTATTATTATTATTATTATTATTATTATTATTATTATTACTATTATTATAAATTTATGTATACATTTGCTATTCTGCAATAGAGCTGGATGCTTTATAGTAGTAAACTTTGTATATTAGGTGCAAAAATGTGAAAATCATTGCTAAATAATCTAATAGATATAATAGATTGTTACTTTAATAAATTGAAATGACAGGACTTGTCTGGTTTAATATGTGGTTTTGGGAGTATAAAATAGTGAAAGCTATTTCTGGTGAAATGTTTTGAAGTAACAGTACAGAGCGTTTAAGAAGTGATGTGACTGTCCATCCCGCCTGCCTATAAGCTATTGCATATGTAGTTATAATCTTGCATAGAGGGCAGAACTTGAAGATGACAATTGACTGATGTTGTTTTATTGAGTTATATCTCTAGAGATGAGATAATATATTTAAGCAAATTTAAGTGCTACAGATTCCACTGATGGCTGGTGAGCGCAACTGAAATATTTCAGAATCCAGAACATATTTTCCTTATAAAATGTATTTTTTTTAGCAAAATGCTGTCTAGTAACAACAAATATTATAATTATATCAAAGTAACAAGGTATAATATTTGCATTGCTCTCAATGTTTTTGTTTAAACCAATAATAAAAGATTCACTAATTGATTCGAAGAAGTGTTAGCATAATGTTCATTATATTAGGAGATTTAGATTGTAACTCTAATCGGGCAGGGACTGATGTGAATGAGTTCTCTGTGCAGCGCTGCTGAATTAGTGGCGCTATATAAATAAATAGATGATGATGATTATCTTTCAGTGAATTAAACTGTTGGAAAGTTATTCATTTTGACTACCTGGATATCTCAATTATATCAATGCTTATTCAACAAATCATTTACAATGAAACATTGGCTTTATAGAGCCTTAAATGTTCTGAATCTAATTGACACAACATTTTCTCTTCATTATACCTATAGAAATATAATATTATTAACAATATGAATTATTATTGAGTTCTGATATAGGAACACTTTTTATGTGTGAATAAAACTGCATTCTATGAAAATGCTTGTGCTGGTCTATTCTTCTCTGCTGGACCAAGCATGGTGGTTGTTTTTTGATGCTATTAGACTGTAGTGCTGCTTCTCTGTGGGCTTTAACATATACAGAATATATATATATACATATATATATATATATATATATATATATATATATATATATATATATAAATATATATATATATATATACATATATATATATATATATATATATATATATGTATATATATATATGTACATATATATTATTATTATTATTATTATTATCATATATTTGTTAGACGCCACAAGGTATCCGCAGCGCCGCACACAGTACTAACAGTAGACTATACAGGGTGAAACAATACAGAACAATGAACAAAAAGTACCAATACTTCAGAAACTCCGGCTAGTCATATGCAGTAAAGACGGAGCGGAAGAACAGATATGGAGACAGGAGGGGAGGGGGCCCTGCTCATATGAGCTTACATCCTAAGGGAGGGTAAACAGACCAGGCACAAGAGGAGCCAGTTGAGGCAAGAGGAGAGAATGGAGGACGAGCTAAAGGAAGGAGATGGGGGTTAAGTAGATGGTTGGTAGGCTTTGAGGAAGAGGTGAGTTTTGAGTGCACATTTGAAGGAGCACAGAGTAGGAGAGAGACGGATGGAATGAGGGAGGTCGTTCCAGAGAAGGGGGGCTGCACGGGAAAAGTCTTGGATTCTGGAGTGGGAAGATGTGATAAGAGTGGAGGAGAGGCGGCGGTCGTTGGCCGTCGCAGGGAGCGGGCAGGAGAGTGAATATGTATATATATATGTATATATAACATCAAAAAGACGGTGTGACACCTCCTGACGAAGTCCTCAAGGATGAAACGCGTAGAGGTGATTGTGGAATATCTGTGAGGATCACACTGATATGATATCCCCACTTGGATGCTAGATACCTACTGATTTATGCCTGAAAACTTTTCAGTTCTGGTACGTGCAATTTTAATGTTTTGGAAATAAACATTTTACTTGGATTTTACACTATGGAAGCGCCCCTGTCTTTTTGATGTTATAGGTGTGTTACTGTTTCCCCGTGGAGATCGGGTGTTTGAAGGGAATGACGCGCAGAGTACGGTCTGCTGGTGTTTAAAGTATTGTGGACTTATACAACGATTAAGAATTAGCACTACCAAATACTGAACTTTTAACTTTCGTGCGCACCGTTTCTGTATCTAATATATGTATATATATCTAATATATAAATGCTTAGTGGCGTCTGTCTGTCTGTGTGTGTGTGGAAAAAAAAAACCAAGTTGCAGCGCCTCCTGCTGGGTGGAGTTATACACTGACCTACTAAATTCTTAGTGTGTGTGGGAAAAAAAATTCAAAAAGGGCTGAAATTTGGTAGAGCTCAAACTCATTTTCGTGAGGTAATTTTACCTCATGAACACACATGTGTAGAGGCGTGCGTTAGTGTGTGTGTGTGTGTGTGTGTATGTGGAAAAAACTATTTTCTCAGAAAGGGCTCATCCAATTGACCTGAAATTTGGTATACTGACATTATTTGACAAAAAAATTAGAATAGTCAAGTCAGTTAACTTCCATCATCCCCCCTTCCCCCCGTGGGAGGGTAAGTAAAGGCTAAATTTATGAGTTAAGGGGTCAAACTCATTTTCGTGAGGTAATTTTACTTCATGAACACACAATAAAAAGGCCGCTTGCATCGGGAAGTAACGCTCTTCCCCTGAGGAGGCCTGGGCTAGGCCCAAATGCATGACAAGAACCTTTTTAAGACCTTAAGTAGCTTGATTTGACTAGAATGCATGAGTATCATGCACGGGTTAACTTGTATACATATATATATATATATATGGAAAGTGCAGCTGAATCCGCTATTCCCCTGTATGTCTGTTGTTCGCTACCACCTCCTGATCCTAGATAGATGTCAAAGTATTTCAAGAGTTATGTGAGTCCTAGACACTGACCAAATAGTGGCTGTAGTGCTACTATAATCACTTTCACAACAAGAATTCCTTGTAAACTCATTTCCCTCAACATGCGAATCAAGTTCAACAAACCAACTTTTTAACCTCTCCAGTTTATTCTAGAGGTTTACTCATAACTTAGATGTATTCACCTTCTGTACTCAAACAACCGTCTAACACAGTAAAGCAACATTGCTCTTTGGCTGTGTGATAATTGAACCTCACTGAGCACTATATCCAGTTGTTATTAGGATGAACCAATATGAAATCAGTGGCACTTAATTTCATGAATCAAACTCCTATTCCTTTAAACTTTGGACGAAGAGAAAGTATCATCCGAAAGGTTGCACTAATTTTGTTTGATGGTAAAATGTCTTGCCACAAAGAAAGCAAAATATAATCTTTTTGTTGCTAGTTATATGGGTTTTCATAATAAAAAATGAGACCTTAAATGCCAAATTTATATACATTAGATTGGCAAACTTATTCTTTACGGTGAAGAGTAGATTCTAACTTATTGTACTTCTATTTACCCTTGATCAGTGTTTTCCTAATCCTGAATTTATGTCTACTTTGCTTCTATTGAAAAGAATAACAAAGGTGGTGAATCATATACAGTTGTACATTATTTGCTCTGTGAATTCAGAGACCTTTAGAACATATTTTAAAACTATTTTTAATAATATATTTATATCATTGGATAATTGATTTATTTTTTTATCATTTCAACAGAGTTTCTAACTCCTCAAGCAACAACTATAATGGAATCTACGAATGCAGAATCTTTCGATCCAACACATCCATCTACTGCTGAAACCTCTGAACTATCAGAATCAGGGACTGCTGAATCATCCAATCCAACAAATCCATTTACTGCTGAAACCTCTGATCTATCAGATTCAGTGACTGCTGAATCATCCGATCCAACACATCCATTTACTGCTGAAACCTCTGATCTATCAGATTCAGTGACTGCTGAATCATCCGATCCAACACATCCATCTACTGATGAAACCTCTGATCTATCAGATTCAGTGACTGCTGAATCATCCGATCCAACACATCCATCTACTGATGAAACCTCTGATCTATCAGATTCAGTGACTGCTGAA
The DNA here is from genome assembly GCF_038048845.1 of Mixophyes fleayi. Taxonomy (NCBI): domain Eukaryota; kingdom Metazoa; phylum Chordata; class Amphibia; order Anura; family Limnodynastidae; genus Mixophyes; species Mixophyes fleayi. Next base: position 30,978,905 of record NC_134405.1, on the reverse strand, counting down.
TCATCCGATCCAACACATCCATCTACTGATGAAACTTCTGATCTATCAGAATCAGTGACAGCTGAATCATCCAATCCAACATATCCATCCACTGCTGAAACATCTGATCTATCAGATTCAGTGACTGCTGAATCATCCAATCCATCACATCCATCTACTGATGAAACCTCTGATCTATCAGATTCAGTGACTGCTGAATCGTCCGATCCAACACATCCATCTACTGATGAAACTTCTGATCTATCAGATTTAGTAACTGCTGAATCATCCGATCCAACACATCCATCTACTGCTGAAACCTCTGATCTATCAGAATCAGAGACTGCTGAATCATCCAATCCAACAAATTCATTTACAGCTGAAACCTCTGATCTATCAGATTCAGTGACTGCTGAATCATCCGATCCATCACATCCATCTACTGATGAAACCTCTGATCTATCAGATTCAGTGACTGCTGAATCGTCCGATCCAACACATCCATCTACTGATGAAACTTCTGATCTTTCAGATTTAGTGACTGCTGAATCATCCGATCCAACACATCCATCTACTGCTGAAACCTCTGATCTATCAGAATCAGTGACAGCTGAATCATCCGATCCAACACATCCATCTACTGCTAAAACCTCTGATCTATCAGAATCAGTGACTGCTGAATCATCCGATCCAACACATCCATCTACTTCTGAAACCTCTGATCTATCAGATTCAGTGACAGCTGAATCGTCCAATCCAACACATCCATCAACTGCTGAGACCTCTGATCTATCAGATTCAGTGAGTGCTAAATCATCCAATCCAACACATTCATCTACTGATGAAACCTCTGATCTATCAGATTCAGTGACAGTTGAATCATCCGATCCAACACATCCATCTACTGCTGAAACCTCTGATCTATCAGAGTCAGTGAGTGCTGAATCATCCGATCCAACACATCCATCTACTGCTGAAACCTCTGATCTATCAGAAACAGGGACTGCTGAATCATCCAATCCAACAAATTCATTTACAGCTGAAACCTCTGATTTATCAGATTCAGTGACTGCTGAATCATCCGATCCAACACATCCATCTACTGATGAAACCTCTGATCTACCAGATTCAGTAACTGCTGAATCATCCGATCCAACACATCTATCTACTGATGAAACCTCTGATCTATCAGAATCAGTGACAGCTGAATCGTCCAATCCAACATATCCATCCACTGCTGAAACATCTGATCTATCAGATTCAGTGAGTGCTGAATCATCCACTCCAACACATCCATCTACTGCTGAAACCTCTGATCTATCAGATTCAGTGAGTGCTGAATCATCCGATCCAACTCATCCATCTACTGCTGAAACCTCTGATCTATCAGAATCAGTGACTGCTGAATCATCCGATCCAACACATCCATCTACTTCTGAAACCTCTGATCTATCAGATTCAGTGACAGCTGAATCGTCCAATCCAACAAATCTATCAACTGCTGAAACCTCTGATCTATCAGATTCAGTGAGTGCTAAATCATCCAATCCAACACATCCATCTACTGCTGAAACCTCTGATATATCAGATTCAGTGACTGCTGAATCATCCAATCCAACACATTCATCTACTGCTGAAACCTCTGATCTATCAGATTCTGTGACTGCTGAAACATCCGATCCAACACATACATCTACTGCTGAAACCTCTGATCTATCAGATTCAGTGACAGCTGAATCATCCAATCCAACACATCCATTTACTGCTGAAACCTCTCAATTATCAGAAACAGTGACTGATGAATCATCCAATCCAACACATCCATCTACTGCTGAAACCTCTCAATTATCAGAAGCAGTGACTGCTGAATCATCCAATCCAACACATACATCTTCTGCTGAAACCTCTGATCTATCAGATTCAGTGACCGTTGAATCATCCAATCCTACACATTCATCTGCTGCTGAAACCTCTTATCAATCAGATTCAGTGACTGCTGTATCATCCAATCTAACACATCCAGCTACTGCTGACACCTCTGATTTATCAGATTCAGTGACTGCAAAGTCATCCAATCCAACACATCCATCTACTGATGCAACCTCTGATCTATCAGATTATGTGACTGCTGAAACATCCGATCCAGCACATCCATCTACTGCTGAAACCTCTCAATTATCAGAAGCAGTGACTGATAAATCACCCAATCCAACATATCCATCTACTGCTGAAACCTCTCAATTATCAGAAACAGTGACTGCTGAATCATCCAATCCAACACATCCATCTGCTACTGAAACCACTGATCTATCAGATTCAGTGACTGCTGAGTCATCCAATCCAACACATCCATCTACTGCTGAAACCTCTCAATTATCAGAAGCAGTGACTGCCGAGTCATCCAATCCAACACATCCATCTACTACTGAAACCTCTGATCTATCAGATTCAGTGACAGCTGAATCATCCAATCCAACACATCCATCTTTTGCTGAAACCTCTGATCTATCAGATTCAGTGACTGCTGAGTTATCCTATTCAACACATCTGTCTACAGCTGAAACTTCTCAATTATCAGAAGCAGTAACATCTGAATCATCCAATCCAACACACCCATCTACTTCTGAAACCTCTCAATTATCAGAAGCAGTGACTGATGAATCATCCAATCCAACACATCCTTCTACTGCTGAAACCTCTGAATTATCAGAAGCAGTGACTGCTGAATCATCCAATCCAACACATTCATCTACTGCTGAATCCTCTGATCTATCAGATTCAGTGACTGATGAATCATCCAATCCAACACATCCATCTACTGCTGAAACCTCTCAATTATCAGAAGCATTAACATCTGAATCATCCAATCCAACACACCCATCTACTTCTGAAACCTCTCAATTATCAGAAGCAGTGACTGATGAATCATCCAATCCAACACATCCATCTACTGCTGAAACCTCTCAATTATCAGAAGCATTAACATCTGAATCTTCCAATCCAACACACCCATCTACTTCTGAAACCTCTCAATTATCAGAAGCAGTGACTGATGAATCATCCAATCCAACACATCCATCTACTGCTGAAACCTCTCATTTATCAGAAGCAGTGACTACAGATTCATCTAATCCAACACATCCATCTACTGCTGAAACCACAGAACTATCATATTCAGTGACTGCTGAATCATCCAATCCAACACATCTGTCTACAGCTGAAACCTCCTATGTATCAGAATCAGTGACGGCTGAATCATCCGAAACAACACTTCCACCTACTGCTGAAACCTCTCATTTATCAGAAGCAGTGACTGCTGAAACATCTAACCTATCACACCTATCTACAGTTGAAATTACTATTTTATCAGAAAAAGTGACTGCTGAATCATCCATTCCAACACTTCTATCTACTGCTGAAACTTCTCATTTATCAGGATCAGTGACTGCTGAATCATCCAATCCAACACATTCATCTACAGCTGAAACCACAATTTTATCAGAAGCAGTGACAGCTGAAACATCTAATCCATCACACCTATCTACAGTTGAAACCTCTAATTTATCAGGTTCAGTGACTGCTGAATCATCCAATCCAACACATCTATCTACAGCTGAAACTACTCATTTATCAGAAGCAGTGACTGCTGAATCATCCAATCCAACACATCTATCTACAGCTGAGACCACTATTTTATCAGAAAAAGTGTCTGCTGAATCATCCAATCCAACACATCCATCTTCAGTTGAAACCCCCATTTTATCAGAAGCAATGACTGCTGAATCATCCAATCCAACACATCTATCTAGTGCTGAAACCTCTCATTTATCAGAAGCAGTGACTGCTGAATCATCCAATCCAGCACATCTATCTACTGCTGAAACCTCTCATTTATCAGAAGCAGTGACTTCTTATACATCCAGTCTATCAGAAACAGACAGTGCTAAATCAACCAGTCCATCAGATTCTGAGAATTCTGAATCAACCAGTGAAACCAAGCCAGCTGAATTTTCCACTTCATCAGAGTCACACACTATTGTTTCATCCAGTCCAGCAGAGTCAGCTACCACTAAGTCATCCAGTCCAACAAAATCATACCATCCAACAGATAGAGTAACTGCTGAAACTTCCATTACAACAGAGCCAGGTACAGCTGGACTGTTTAGTCCAACAGAGCCAGCTACTCTTGAATCATCGATTGCAACAGAATCATTGTCTTCTGAAACATTTAATCCAACAGAGCCAGATACTTCTGAACAATCCAGTCCAACAAAAACAGCTGCTACTACTGCAGCATCCATCCTAACAGAATTAATAACGTCTCAAATAATCATTTCAACAGAATCAGTAACTGCTAAACCATTCAGTCCAACAGAGTCAGCAACTGCTGAGTCCTCAATTGCAACGGAATCGGTAACTGTTGAATCAACCATTCAAACTGAAGCTATAACTGCTAAATCATCTAATCCAACAGAGCACACTACTGCTGACTCATCCACATCTATAGAAACATCAATTGCTGAATCAAACAGTCCAACAGTTCCAGATATTTCTCAATCAACCAGTCTAACAAAGCCAGTTACTGCTGAATTAACTGAACCAACAGGTCCAGTTACTGCTGAATTATTCAGTTCAACAAAGCCAGCTAGTGCTAAATCAACCAACCCTACAGGACCAGCTAGTGTTGAATCATCCAGTACATTAGTGACAGCAACTACTGAATCAACCATTCCAACAGTTCCAGCTACTGCTGAATTATCCAGTCCAACATGGCCTGATAATGCTGAAACATCTAGTCCAATAAAGACAGCTACTCCAGAATCACCAAGTCCAACAGAGACAGCTTATACCAAGTTAATAAGCCCATCAGAACCAACTTCTGCTGAATCATCCAGTCCCAGGCAGCCAGCTACTGCTAAATCAACTAGTCCAACAGGGCCAAATACTGTTGAATCACGCAGCCCAACAGAATCAGAAAATGCCAAAACATCTGTTTTAACAGAATCAGTGATTTCTGAAATAACCATGTCAACAAAATCTGTATCTGTAACATTCATCCCAACAGCATCAGTGACTTCAGATACATCCATTCTAACAAAAACAGCAACTGCTGAATTAACCAGTCCAACAGGGTCAGCTACCGCTGAACCAACACACACATTTATCTCTAAGTCACCAAGTTCAATTCAAGCAGTTACCGCTGAATCATCCAGTTTAACTAAATCAGTTACTGTTGAATCATCCAAACCAACTAAACATACTACTGATACCACATTTAGTTCAACAGGAGATATGACATTGACAACCTTCAGCCCAACTACAACTGGATCACCAAGCACATTGATCCCTGTTCCTCCAACTACCACAGCTCTGCCTATCACAAGTACAATGCCAACTACATCTAAAAAACCAGGTAAAAATTATTCATGTTTACACGACTGGACATGTAATAACATCCCAAATGTTCTGTCCTCTGATTCAGTTACTTTGTAGTGTATTTTATCTACAGTAGATTCCTAAAGTTCTCATTGCCCATGCTACAGGTATATTTGAATTTTGATCTGTAGATTTGGCAAACAATAATAGCCTCAAAGCAGAAAGAAAAACAAACCACAAAAACCTCAACACCATTATCTATAAGCATGAACAAGATAATAAGAACAATTATTACTTGGATTATGTAATTTGTCATCTAATCTCATTGTCTTTAAAGGGAACTATACTTAAACTTGTCACAGTAGTGACAGCATAATCTATTAAATAATTAAGATCAAGGAACATCATTAAGGCACTTTGTGACCATTTTTCATGATTTTCTTTGAGTTGAAAAGTTGCATTATCATGCATATTGTCAGATCCCCTAAATGACTGCCTCGTCTTTATTTAAGTAAACTGTTTTATTTAAATAATATTTTGTAGGCTCTAGGAGAGAATACTCCCATGTTTCAGATATTGTTTGTTAAATGTTTGGTTAGTTGTTTGCTTACCACCTAGCATCTCTTCTACTTCACACATATATGTTTACTGAGCATTGCAAAAAAAATTAAAAAATAAAAATAAACAAAAATAAGCACCATGTGGCTGTCACTGGGAAGATACTTCTTTACCTGTTTAATATGCAAGTACAGTGAGTGGAGCTGAGTATCTCCATCAATATCCTTTATCGAGTGTTTCAGCCCTTCTAGTGCTTATTAGTGGTCGGCAGAGGAGCAAAGATACTGCCATCCACATGTGCTAAATAGTATATACGGTGTGCAGCCCTTCTCCTTCGAGAAAGAGATAAACTCTTGTTAATAAGTAACCCGTTAAAAATAAAGCGATGATATTTTCAATAATTAAATTAAACCTGATGACACACCCACTTAAACGTATTTGTTGTGAAGCTTGTTGGATGTTTGACCCAGTTCTCAAGGTTAGCCCCTCCCTAATGCAGCCTTTCCTTTACATAGATGTTCTAATACTGAATCACATATTTTGAAAGTAAAATCTGCTTTGTAAAGCTTGAATAATTAGTTCAGTAGTTATTATTTGATGCTGCCAAACAATTCCTCAAATCTGTTCATGATAATTATGTTGTTGGATTAGCTAGTCAAATTAAATCAATACCAGATATTATCATGTATACTTATTTTATGTTCAATGACCCAGATGTGCTCAGATCTTCTAACAGTCTTTAATGTTTATAGGTACTGTCATTAACTGCAACAGTGGTTATCACGATGGCATAAAATGTGTGTGTGGAGAAAAATTCTACGGGACTCATTGTGAATTTATCGTAGCTGAAATGAGATCAGGTATGTTTGTGTTACTTCATATCTTCCCAATGGGGATCCCACCCCAATGTAGGTTTCCAAATGTTTTGATCACAGCACCATGATAATCTCGAAAATTCTTCAGTCAGAGACTGCTGTTTGCATAGTCTTCAATATATTTCAAAACGTGAGGTCTTTATTTTGTTAAATATGAAGTTCCAGGGATTTCAGCCATGGGAAACCATATTTTATGTTTGTAAGGACAGAGGCTTACAATAAGTCTCCCAGCAGAGAAAAATATAACACCTTATATATATTTTGAGACCTGTTTTAGATATTCAGGTGGGCTTATGTATTCTTTCCCATGAACATGTTGTCTAGTGAAAACCTTGTTCCAGAAATACATTAAGTGGGACGGAATACTCAAAAGTCTGTTATATTTCTCACCACAGCTGAACTTGAAGCCTCAGTTGATATTACAGTCACTGTGAAGAATGTAGAGTTTACAGAAGAGCTAAAGGACACATCATCACTACAATATGGTGTTTTTGAACAACGGTTCAAGGAGCAGGTATGTTGGTGAACTGAAGTCAATCAATATATGTTTCATTACTATATATGACCTGTTTTAGAATTGCATTCACTTGACAATTGTCATTTTCCATCATCACCCAGACTTGACTTGACAAATGTCCTACATTTACTTATTGCAGATGAAACTAGTTTATGGTAGGATTCCAAACTACAATGGTGTGAAGATCATCTCCCTCAAGTGAGTGTTACATTTTGTCAACTTTGGTGTAAAGAAGTAGAATTCATTTGAAGTTATTGTTTGTTGTGATCCTCTGCATGTAACAGTAAACACCTTTTTTTTTAATCTCAGGAAAGGAAGTATCATAGTTGATCATCTGGTTTTACTTCATGTTTCCATTGACAAATTTGACAGCGTTGTATCTGACATGACGGCAATAATAAAAAGCACAGAGTGTACATCTATGGTCTTGAATGACGGTAAGAATCGCAAGTTTTGTTCATAGCAAAATATATGCAGTAAAAAGGTGGAACTTAACAATAATAAATACCTATAGAGCAATTAACTCACCTAGTTCACCAACTAGCCCATTGCATTATCTTTTCTGTGATATGCACCATGCTGTATTGAAGAATATGCACCAAGATCTACCCCATATATATATAAAGCCTAATTAATGCATGCTCTTGAAGATTTATAGAACAGAAAAATTTGAATGGCAAGACAGAGGGCATTTACCCACAAAAAAGAAGCAACTCAATACAAAATAAGTAAATGTATCATTGCAGCCTTGTTTTATCTGGAGTGCAGTAACTTGCAATGGTCTACAGGTGTCACTAGTACAACTTCCCCAGCACTGCTGGTAAAGAAAATCTGTCTTACTTTTTATTGTATAGTTATAAATGATTAATGACAGCAATTAATTATGTTACAATTATTACATTACAATCACACTGTCGTCATTCCAGTTATCTTTATGGACCATGAATTCAGCAAAATAAGAATTCTTAACAACAGTGTGGAATTGCAAAGCAAAAGCATGAACAGAACTCTACCCCTGCAAATCGAAATGTTCTGCTGTGAAACTCATTTTGCCAGAAATTGTGCAACAGTTTTGCTCAACTCTAGTTTTTATTATTTTTAATGCATTTTTTTTTATATAGAAAACTGTTATTATGACCAGCAAAAACATACAGGGCTCCAATTAATTTCTATGTGGGCAAAAGGACCCTATTGTCCACTTGCTTTATGGTCATTGGAACTGGTCCAACAAAAGAGCTTTGTGTGACCTTTTGCTGGTGCACCAGAAAAACACATAGTGGAAATAGTAATACGTCACTTACAATCCTGTCTGATGCTACCTTGGGACTACCCCTTTTCTAAATCTTTTCAAAAAAGACTGCTCTGTGTAGCCTCATTTAAGTCTTAAACTTATCATGGGAATGAGGAGACATTTGGACTGTGTTTTCTTACGTTTGGCACTCTTGTGCATTTGAAACATTTTATTACATTACAATATTAGCATTCCCAAATAGAACACATCTGGAACAACATTGGTCTACTAGAAATTGGAAAAAGAGACCGTGACCATATCACTTTGGGAGCGTGATTACACCAGTAGAGGCATGGCCATGCCATGTGAGGCTTGTCACAGCCTAGCATTAGACCTCTCCCATTCCCCATTCCTCTTCCCTCCTCCTTCCCTAAAACACTTTTAAATCCTACATGCACTAGTTGCAGTTGCTCAGAAAACTATGCACCTTGCTCATACTCAGCATATCACTCCATGATCTTGGGATCTTATTTCACCAGATGAATTTTTTGCTGTTGTATATAAAATCTCTTCATGTTGCATAAAACTTGACACAGTTGCGCAAAAACAGGCACAAATTGTATTTGAACTGTGAAAAGTTTGTGTTTGTAAGGCTGTAAATGATCATTGAAGGTCATTTAAAAATGTGGACCCTTGTTCTTTTTTGTATCGATTTGCCCTCCAGTTAATTTCATGGCCACTGTCTGGTCCTTGGAATTGCCAACGTAAAAACATTACATTGCTCATAAAAGGTCCTTTAATTAGGAGAAAAATTATGCATTCATTTGTAAAAGTTTTGGTTACATTACAGATAAATTCCATTCTATTGTTTTTTTTTCTTATACAGAGACCCTGTGTTTTGAGGCCAGTGAAACAAAAGTTATAAACTCTACAATTGATACCTCAGGTATGATAATGAGCAAGTATTATTGTAATAATCTAAATATATAATATATGTGTGGCAAGAAGATTCAGGAGATGAAAAATAAATGCAAAGTTTTACTTAGTGGTGCTCGTTAGTTCCAGTGTTTCAGTGGGTCCACTAATGCATGTAATGGACAAAGTAGTAGAACCTCTTTCCTCCTCTAAAAATCTTGAGGTTGACAAAACCCCTCCTACAAGAGCTTCCAAAATTGGTTTTGCTTACAAAACAGTTTCCTTCATTTTGTATAAGTGACAGAAAATTACTGCTAGACTAATGTCATTCTGTTCCCCATAGAATGTAGTTACGTCTAGTATTTATTAAATGTATAGGTGTGTTGTCTATAGAAAATATAACAGGTCATGCCTTAAAAAAATAGAAAAAAGTAGCTAAAGTACTAAGTCAGCTATTACATTGTTTTTTGTAAAAAAATTTAGGAATTTGCTCAAATCTAACTGGAATTCCGGAGGAAGTTGAGAAATATTATGTTCCGAGAAATGTCTCTGGTGAGACAAAGTGTGTTTCCAGATGCAGCGCTAATAGTGAGAGTCCTATGAACTGCAACAGGGGACAGTGCTCAGTGACACTGAAAGGACCACACTGCTAGTAAGTCACTCACTCAATCTCAGCGTTCCTGTTTATTGCATCTCTTTTTCTCCATCTTCCAACTGTTTTAACTTCTTCCACGTGTCCATATTTCTTCATATCACTTATATTTTGCTCTATATCCTCAGTTGTGAATCATCGGACCAGTTTTGGTACACAGGGGACCAATGTCAGTTGCCTATCAGTAAACCTGGCGTCTATGGTGGAGTGGCTGCCGGATTAGCTTTGTTGCTCATTATAATTGTGACTCTGGCTGTCATATCATACCGACGTCGGAATGTGTCAGACAAAGACAAGTGAGTACTTTTATCTTATGTGCACAGATATAAGACACGATAGGATAATAATGCATTAGAAATCCGTTCCCTCAAACAATATTGGCTAATTAGTTTAAAAAAGTTGTGTACTTGGCAAATGTACAGAACATATTTAAACTTTCCCCCAGAAAATTGTTGGGACAAGGTGTTCCGATAAGCCCTGTTGCCAAGGCAGCAACCTCTTCTGCTTAAGCTAGCTAGCAAAACAGTATAGCAAATATAGAGAGATAAAAATAGTATTGTACCGATACTAGACCTTATGAAGAAGGGGATGTCTAAAGGTGAAATCTCTTTAATAATTCCAATGAAAAGTGTGAATGAGATTCTTGTGGTTAGCTTCAAGTCTGTGAAGAACCACAAGGAGGCAGAATATGCAATTATATCAATTTTTATAAATTCTGTACTTGTTGTGTTCAAATATTGTTCACAGTAATATGTTTTTATTGTTATATGGCCCTTACAATTACAGATAAGAGTTGTGAAACAGAATCCACACCCAGTTAACTTAACATTCCCAGTTCAATACTACAGTCATTCTTAGTCATATGGAGGTGACGCTAGAATTTGGACAACCTTTGTAGCATTGCTCTGTTACTGCTTGAACTCTGAACTCTACCTTTCACCAGTTTCAGGCACAATAGAAAAAGTACAATCATGTTAAGCTTCACATTCTTTAGCATAGTATGTTTTCAAATGAGTGAGGATAGAATTGCAAAGGTACTGCTTTACTTTATCAAAACATACAAATTTTTTTTTCAAACTCTAACTCCATGGGGATAATTCGATTCCCAGGGTTGTTGTAAAGAACAGGGGAGCTGCGAGCAAAAATCAGCGCTGAAATTACCCTAGTAGCGGTAAGAATGAACAGCAGTTGCCATACTAAGGAAGTTTCCGTAGTGTAGTGGTTATCACGTTCGCCTAACACGCGAAAGGTCCCCGGTTCGAGACCGGGCGGAAACATGTTTTCTTATGGCAGCACAGTGGCCTAGTGGTTAGCACGTCTGCCTCACAGCACTGGGGTCATGAGTTCGATTCCCGACCATGGCCTTATCTGTGTGGAGTTTGTATGTTCTCCCTGTGTTTGCGTGGGTTTCCTCCGGGTGCTCCGGTTTCCTCCCACACTCCAAAAACATACTGGTAGGTTAATTGGCTGCAATCAAAAATTGACCCTAGTCTCTGTCTGTCTCCCTCTCTGTCTGTCTTTGTGTGAGTGTGTGTATATATTAGGGAATTTAGACTGTAAGCTCCAATGGGGCAGGGACTGATGTGAATGAGTTCTCTGTACAGCGCTGCGGAATTAGTGGCGCTATATAAATAAATGATGATGATGATGATGATGATACTAATGGTAATAGTGCGCTAAAGAACAACACGGGGAATTGAATTCCCCCCCATAAATCATAAAATATAAGATAAAACAAGTAGAAGGAAAACAATATATAGAACAACAACAAATAAAGTCAAATACCCATAGTTATCATTTCTGTTAGGATAATGATAGCTCCTGACAGCAGAATGCAATTTATTAAAGTTTTGGTGTGAGTTAAAATGTTTGTTAGGCTTTATTTTGAGATTTTTTAAATTATTTTTGTCATAAATCACAATTTAGCTTTGAAGAGCATAAATCTTTTTAACCAGAAATATAATGTGGAAAGAAGAAAGAAATATATCTTAATAATTACTTAACATTATTTCAATGTTTATGCAGGTTAATAGACAATGACAGACGATGGTATGAAGATGGATGGGAGGAGGATAGTCAAGAACCTGGAAAACTTCCCAATTCTTACAGCAATATTAATGGTAAGTAACCTGCAGAACATTCATCCTCTAAACGTACTAATAACAGAGATCTGCAGAACATTGCAAGCCTTATTATGGAGCTCTACAGAAAATTGAGCTACTAGACGAATATGAAAGTTATTGCATTTCATACATCAAAATGTCTTATCAAATACTCATCTTCATTAATATTACTGGGAAAAATAGATGGTTGGTAAAGACCAAGCAGCAATAATAAAAATAAATCTAAATAAAAAAGTTATAATATTATTATAAAGCTATTTTTATGCTGACCCCTGAAACATTGCTGCCCATGGCAAGTGCACAATTTGCCTATATGGGAACCTTGTTACCGATTTTGAAATTGTGTTTGTGTCTGATAATGGTTGCAAACATTAAAAATAGGACTGCCCAGCCGTTGGTTAACTATCCACAGATTGGACATCATAAATGGAATTATGCCTTATGGTTTCTGTTTATTCTAATCCAAACACAGACTAGTAGGCAGAAGATCTGCTACAAGGAAAACAGGCCCTCGACCAACAATCCCACATAATTTTCCAGAGCTATGTTGTTCTGACTCCAACATAAAATAACTTTAACAATACCTTTGTTTCTTCCAGGTTCTGTAGGTTCCAACTTCCAACCAAACCTGGATAAAGTGGACACAAATGTAAAGGTGAGAATATGAAGGATAAAAATGAAAAATTATTTCAAATATTAGGAGAGCACTAGAGAAGGGAGTTAGGGACAGAAGTGTTTGTATGTGAAATGCATGCAGTAGAGTTGGTTACTAGGTCCTGGGAATAGAAAATGAGAGCTGACCTTTGGAAGTGAGAATTTAGATTTCATGGTAAGGGTCATCAAACAAAGTGCAAAAGGTGCAGTAATTCTGAGACAAAATAAATATAATATATGATCATTGCAAGAAACAGAGGTAGGCACCGGGCTGTTTCTAGACAGCAGTGAGCATAGGAATAGCACCAAGTGCTATCCCTAGGATAAGCCATAATGCACTGTATCTCAGTCAACACTGTAACACTCTGAACATGCCATATTCTTGTATTTATTCATTCTTGGAAGTAAGCATAAAGAACTGTCCGTCAGCATCAAAAGGTCTAGAATTTATACAGATATTTAAGAAGGTTTACTGTTCTATCTAATAAAACCTTGTTTCTTTTCAACAGATGACTGTTCCCAGACCTATTATTATGCCAGACACTATCTTCTGGGAGTCAACCAGCTGAGGACAGTATTGAACTGAGTGCATCAAGTCATTATGAAGAGATGCTCTTTTCTCCTGCTGTCCATTTGCACAGTGTTATGACAGAACTATATATAACTAGGAGAGAAGATCTTTCACAACTGTCTTGGGAAATTATAGACTGTGTCAATCAGTCCTCTTCAATCAGGACTTTTACAGTTGTTCCTTGAAGGTCATGGCATGTATCTTCTAAGCTTCTACTGCTCCTCAAGGATTCTGGACTGGTTCATTATAAGATATAGCGTGTCATTGACCTTTTCTGACCTACCATAAGTTACGCGATGAAACCTAGATGTTTCTTGCACACCTTACACGAGCATGACTACTTATAGTAGCCACACACATAAAACATATTTGTTAGAAAATGATATTATGTAACACATATAAGGTGATAATAATCACTATTACAGTATTAATGAATTAATATACATAAGTTTATAGCACTATCTCAGATCAAACTGCATATCAGGAAGCAAAAAACACATTGCTTTTCCTTCAACATGAAATCACAGTGTAACTCAGCCATGATCAGTATGTCTTTGCTGGCAAATAAATGGTAACATGGTGAGAATATACAAACTCAACACATATGTCACCCAGGCTGGAATCGAACCCACGGCTACAGGGCAATGTGGAATGATTACCACTGTGCTATCATGCAGTGTCAGAGAATTAGTAGATACTTGACAGGGAAGTTTTCAGCCTATTTGGACTGTGGTAACTGTGAGCTGTTTGTACACCAACTTTTAGCAAAGCACAGGAGTCCCTGAATGACCTATCTCTAGCCAGATGAATAAATTGCTTGCCTATGAAAACGTATTTACTTGAAACAATATTTAATTATTTATACACTGTATATTTACACTAGTAGCTGTACTTGTGTCTGTATGTGTAACAAATGTAATTTATTTAGAGTGTATATTTTATTGTTATATATTTATATTATTTAATGAGATTTCCTGTGTTTATTTTGTATACTTCTATTCTGGCAAGAAATAGTAAATACAATAAATATCTTCTTTTTTAACACTGTTAATGTGTTTTTTTAATGATGTTTAAATTGATAATATATTAAAATATTATATATTATTATTATTAATAATAATAATAACAATAATAATAATATGTTTCTTCTTCTTCTTCTTCTTCTTATTATTATTATTATGTAATTAGTAATAAATAATAATAATAATAATAATAATAATAATGTACTTATTTTTAATGGCAAACATATATGGGTAAGTCATAATTAACTAGTTTTTTTTTACTTGTAAGTAATGTAGGGTCCTTGTAACTCAGATTCTATTCACAGTAATAGAGAATAAGAATATTATATAATTAATTATAATTATAAGCTTACTTTAAAGTTTAGTAATTGAGTTACCACAGCACTTGTTTGAGTAGATATTATCAATAAACTTTGACTGTATTATTCTTCCCACTTTACGCTATGTCTATTTAGGTGAGCACCCAAAAGGAGCTAGTTCATATAGCGAGGGCTTTAGTTGAAACTAGTTATGAACTCTGTAAAATGTAAGATGTTTGCTCTAAGTGGTAATACTTATCTGCTGATCATAATAAAGTGGAAAAACATCATTGGCCTTTGGTATCCTGGTGCAGGTGTCTGTCTCCACAGACAAACAGGGCAATCATGCAGGATTCCTATCTTAGTAATAGGATGATGTAGATACAATCTCTCAGCAGTCCTTCTACCCTCTCTTAGTTGTCACAGTCTCAGTTTCCTGTCTCTTTCACTGTTCTTTATTGTCATTGTCTATCCCTACCCTACTTTCCCTGTCTCTGATATTTATCTCAGAAGTTGTTCCATTTAAACTGCCTTGATCTATTACTTCACTTTTTTTGCCTAAGCTCCTTCTTTCAGCTTTCTCCTCTATCTGAATGTCTGGTTGTTATTATTATTATTATTATTATTATTGTAGATTTAGAAGGTGCCACAGCACTCTGCAGCGCCATACAGTAGGGAAAAATGTACGTACATAAAGCAGGGACATACAATGTAGACAAATTAAATGCAGACATGAAAACAAAGGTTATGGAGGACCCTGCACATTAGAGAGTGTACATTCTAAATGGAAGAGGGCACCGCTGAAACAAGAGGAGCTAGTGCTGCTTAGCGTGGAGGTTGGGATAGTTGTCAGGGTGCATTAGTCTGAATAATGTTATCAAGAATAAGGTCACCTCTAAAAAAGGGTTTACAAAGAGCTTTAAAGATTTGAAGGCTGTGGGAAAGTCTGATTGAGCATGGTAGGGAATTCCATAAGTGGGGAGGAGCAAGGGTGGAGTCTTGTAGGCGAGAGTGAGAGGTTGTTACCAGCGACGAGATAAGGCGAAGGTCAGAGGTAGATCTAAGAGGGCGGACGAGAGAGTATTTTGATATGAGATTTGAGATGTATGCAGGGGTAGTGTTGTTGAGGGTTTCTAGGTAAGGGTGAGTAATTTGCTTCTATCTACAGTGACCATTTTTAGTGCTCCTTTTTTTTCTTTTAAGCAGGAATTGCTATGTCTTATGCTGTTTATGTGTCTATTAAGGACTTCCCTTTACCATGCTCCCACCCACCACTATGCCATAAACCCTGGATCTTCCGTCACTGTGCTTCTCCTACTGTTTCACTCTCAGGTATACAGTTTTGTTTTGTGGAATATTTGCCTCATTCCATAGTTGGCCTGTGGCATTTTGTATGTATTATTGATAGAATTTGGGCTTTTGTATTTCACACGTAACTCCTATAGGTTTTTATTCACTGGAATTGCCTTGTAATTGTTGTTCCGCCCAGAATTTCCCCTTTGTTGTTGCTCCACCTGCACCTCTCTTCTTATTATATCCTAACCACACAACAGAGCATAATGAATTGAGGCTGTCATTGCTTCACCTCTATTTCACCAGTTGCTGACTAAAATGGACCCTAGTGTATGTGTATTAAGGACTTTAGACTGTAAGTTCCAATGGGGCAGGGACTAATGTGAATGACATATATTCTCTGCACTAAGCTGCAAAATATGGTGGTGCTATTTAAATAAATTATAATAAATATTTATAGACTATCAATTCTGCTGAAGGCTCTGGTGCACATTCATGCAGCTTTAACACATACCAATTTAACACATATCTATATACTATATATAAAGTACAGAAAACAATCTGAACATCATTGATCATTGACACAATTTACAGTTTCTTATCATGTTTGTGAGTGTGTATATAAACCCAATCTAATCCTTTCGCTGTGTCATAGAGCAAAGTTTAAACCAGGTCGAGTTACAGTTGCAAACAATTCTGAAGCTAAGAGTAATGCACTGCTCACATGGTGATTTTATACATATCATACACACAATTTACTCTGCACCTGCATACGCCAGGGAACACAGCCACATCAGATTCATCTTCAAGAGCAAATGACACTTATGAGAGTCTACGATTTCGGGGTAGGGAACAGGGATGGGAATTGATGGATGCACTTAGACAATGTACAGTAAAAGCTTTTCCCTGCAGATACGTCCAATTCAAACTCCGGTGCACGCAGAAGTAGGCTATTTTTCAGACGTAAAGCCTGCGCCTTTTAGGGATTTAGTCTAAGTCACCGATGATGATAATGATGATTGATGGAGAGAAGACTCTTCATTAGAATTCTATCTAGCAAAACCAGATTGTTTGGCTTTGTTTGGCACTGGTCAAGTAAATGAACATCTTAAAAGGATACCAAGGCAACTGATACTGTGATTCCGCCCACCATTGAGGAATGAACTGGAAAATACAAACATTTTTGGAGAAGCTCACTCTTGTTAACTGGACATGGAAGCAGACACACATGCAGGATTTTCTCTCCAAATTTGGACTCTGAAAAACAGTAAAGTATATATGAGCCCTCTAACAGGGTTCTCAGGACATTCTGAACATGTACAAGGATTGCTAGTGTTCAAATGATAAAACTATAGACTATGAAAGCTACAACAGGACGATTTGAAATACTGTAGATGTCTTTACATGCTTTGTGATTATTGTTAAGAGATATTATTGGAAGTTAGCGAAGAGGTTATTGTGGGAGAAATATCTGTGTTGTAAGTTTTATTACAGAGTCGCAGACCAAATGGTATAGCTTTTAAGAAGTGGTCGTTTCTAAGTGTGTTATTTAGGAAGATAAGTTAAATAAAATGTTAGTTTAAGGATAAGTAGTTTAACGGTAAATGATATTGAAATACATGGGACAGCATGGAGAGATCACATTTGGTTCCCATCCCCAATGTGTGTCTCTGATTACACTGTTTGTGAGATCCTGGATTATCAAGACATTTAATAATGTGTTTAATGGAAAAGTGCTTGGAAAAGTTAGTAACATAGGTAATTCTATGGTGTTAGTTAAATATGTGAAATGTAACATGATAGACCCAGTGCTTCCTGGAAAAGGCTAATGGAAATTGCAAGTGCTGTGCAATGGAAGTGCATGCTTATAATTAATGCAGTTTAGTGTAAGTGTATAGCAAATGTATGGAAATAGTAGTACATAGTTTGTTAGAGTAACATGGTTGATTTATCTGCAATGTTTGAATGGAAAGATTACTCTGTTTGGGATCTGTTTTGAGTTGATTGAAAAAGGCTATAAGTGATATTGTTAGTGTATTTAGAAAGTGACTTGGAAAGATTTAGAAAAACATTGTGTTGTTTACACTATTTGTACACAGAAAAACATTGTGAATATGTGATGTTTGTTACGTAGTTATTTGTATGAGATATTGTTTAGAAAGTGAAATGTAAGCATTTGGGAAAGTTTTGCAGTTCTTCTATTATTATTTGTTGCATGCAGTCTAGTGTAGTGGAAAGAAAATAGATTAGATTTGATATTGCTGGATAGATTTAATGGACAACATGGCTCATGTGTGAGCCATGAGAGAGACATGTGAGTTAGGCTTTGCAAGGTCGTCTTTGTCTATCTAACATGTGGACTGATTAATCATCAATCTGGCCCCCACTTGCAATTAATATATGCAAACACACATACTGTTTGTCTTTACAAACACACCTTATCCTCCATCTTGCAAATGTTTGTCATTGCTGATTTCACACACACAATATCTTACATACATATTGTCTTACAATCTGATCACCCACAAACTGTTCTGATTGCACGCATGCACGCACATATTATCTTACAATCTGATTGCACACAATCTGATTGCACACATATACATACAAACACACCTTATCATCCATCTTGCAAATGTTTGTCATTGCTGATTTCACACACACACACACACAATGTCTTTTTATTTTATTATTATTACTAATTTTTATTTATAGGGCGCCACAAGGTGTCCGTGGCGCCGTACAGGGACAAAACAAATTACAATACAAGGGGAGACAGCACAGTACAGTAAACAGTAAGCACAGTAACTCAGTAGGCTCAATGCACAGCTAGAGAGGGCGGGAAAGGGGGAGGGAGGATCGGCAAACAACGGAGCCCAAGAAGGAGGGCGCGGAAGACAGGGAGACCCCCAGAGGGGACGGGGGGGAGGAGGGTCCTCGAGGAGGAGGGCAAAGTAGTTGGAGAGCAGAGTTAGAAGTGGTGGAAACAGGAGGAGAGGTGGCCCTGCTCAGAGGAGCGTACAATCTAAGGAAAGGGGTGGACAGACAGAGAGACGCAGGGGAGAGAGGGAGAATAGGGGGACAGGGGCGGGGAGGGGAAAAGAAGGAGGAGAGGCAGCAGAAAAGGTAGGGAGTTAAGTGGGAGACTGAAAGGCTTTAAGAAAAAGGTGAGTTTTTAAAGCCCGTTTAAAACTGGACAGATTAGGGGAAGTTCTGATGGAGGGAGGGAGCTTGTTCCAGTGGAAATATACATACTGTTGTTTGTTCCAATAGCTTGTTCCAATGTCTTACATACATACTGTCTTACAATCTGATCACCCACAAACTGTTCTGATTGCACGCATGCACGCACATATTATCTTACAATCTGATTGCACACAATCTGATTGCACCACATACATACAAACACACACACACACACATACTGCCTTACAATATGATCACCCACAAACTGTTCTGATTGCACGCATGCACGCACACAATATATAACAAACTGATTGCACACACATACACACACACAAACACACCCACATACTGCCTTACAATCTGATCACCCACACACTGTCTTGATTGCACGCATGCATGCACACACACATTATCTTACAATCTGATTACACACAATCTGATTGCACACATACTTAATGTCTTGCAATCTGTGTTACACACACAGACACACACACACACACAAACGCACCCATTATCTATCTGATTAAACACAATCTGACTGCACTTACAAACACACAGATTATTTTGTAATCTGATTGCACACAGTTTGATTACACACATTATTTTGCAACCCTATTACACACAATGTGACTGCCCACATACACACAATATTTTACAATCTGTTTTAGACACACAAACACAAACACAGTCTAATTACACACAATCTGATCGCACACAAACATAATGTCTTACAATCTGTCTTACACAAACACATACACAAACACACCCATTATCTATCTGATTAAACACAATTTGACTCCACACATACACATGATATTTTACAATCTGTTTTACACACACAAACACATAGATTATTTTATAATCTGATTGCACACATATCTTACAATCTGCTTTACAAACACAAACACACACATTATCTTACAATCTCATTGCACACAATTCAATTGCACACATAATATATTACAATCTGTTTTACACACACACACATTGTGTTTATAATCTGTCATGCATACACATTATTTTACAATATGTCTTACACACATTATCTTACAAACCGTCTTATACACACATTGTTTCACATTCTGCTTGCACGGACACACAATGTCTTACAATCTGTCTTACATACACGCGCACACACATTGTCTTACAATCTGATTACACACATATACATATATCATGTTTGCTTAGTAAAATAGATAAGAGACACATTTACAAATGTATAAGATTGCTGAAGCAGGCAATGCACTGTATTTCATGTAAAATGTATTATGTGTTCTATACTGTTGTTATATGTGTAAATACTGTTAATGAAAATATCTCTTTTTAAAAAGAATAAATGTGATCTTTAATGAGACTTTTGTGGAAATTCTTTATTGATATGATATGATATAATATTCATTCTTACCTGTATTAAGCTGTGGTAATCAAAGTAAATAGAGCAGACATTGGAATAGAATTATATTTCTAAGAACTGGGTTTACATTGGAATCAACCCTGTTTGATAATGAAGGTAGTTTATTATATGGTTATTACGATATTAGCATATATAGAATATTTTCCACATCATTGGACCTTCGTACTTTCAGATTAGCCAACAAAGTAACACCAATATTGCTACCCTTTGACAATGATGATGATGATGATCAAATGCAGCTTCACACTCGCGTCATCCAATGGGAGTTTGAACTATTCTCCTGCATACACCTGCATACACTCATCTCATTATACCCTACTATAAAAAAACACATATGGAGGGAGATTATATTGGTGCCATGTTGTTTGAATTTCTTTAAAGAGAGACCAGAGAAAAATTGTGTGAATTAAAAAGAAAAAAAATACTGCAGTTTATGTTCAGAAAGAGTTTTGTTTTTTTATCTTTTTTTGTGAGTAGCCCTGCATTTGAATGTTTTATTTTTTATTTGTTTTATTTATGCTCATAAAATCATAGTAATGTCTCACATTGGTTTAATATATGTTAGGTGCTTGTTGCCATTATAATTTCATGTTTCATGCTAGTATTTATTTTTCAGAACTAACTGAGCCTTGCAAGACCATTTATATGTGTAAGTATATTTAGAATGTTTGATGTACAAGGAGATTACAAAGGCTGCAAGGAAGGAAGTATATATTTCTTTCTTCTTTTCCTCATCCATGCTTCTTCATATAGCCAGAAATGGCCATAACAATGCAGTCTGGATTTGGGTTCCAAGGGTGCAAGAAGCCAAGGTTGCTGGCCAGTGGTGGATGACGTTGACCCAAGCCCTCCTGATTTCTAAGATTATTCTGGATTCAAAGAATATGTGATTTCATTCTACTTTTCATGTGTACTTTTGTTTCAACTGTAATGCTTACAGTAAACGGACAGAAGCACAAGCAAACTTTTCTTTTAAAATGTGTATTAATGAATACACAAACCACATGTGCAAAAACATAAATACATAAAAACATTTGTTATTTTTTCTGGACCTTTTGCCTCTTGGTCCAAAATTTGAGTTTTTACCCTGACCTAACTTCTGATTACCCATAATGTGGAAAGTAACAGTGGGAAAGAAGCAGAGGGCAGTGGGAAATCAGAGAGTGGAGGTGCAGCAGACGACGGAAGTGCAATAGACGACGGTTGGTCCGCAAGGGCGTGTGGTCAGCAGAGCTGGTGTGGGCCGAAGAGGTGTATTGTGGCAAAAAGGTGGTTTGGGCTAAAGAGGTGTTTTGGAGCATCCCCGGGATTGAATAAATAGTCATCCCAGAAATAACTTACAAGCGCTTTAAGAGGTGGATTTTTGTTATTATGTTTTATTCATGTTATTTGATAAATTGCAGTGGATGAGTATTTTATATGTTGTGGAAATGCAATGGCTATCTGTTATTGATGTTTACTTACATTAAATTAACATTTTAATTACAAATTGGTTGGTGTTTAGAAATAGAGAACAGCGCCTTTTCTTTGGCCCCCTTTTCTTTTCTTGTGATTTGTCTTCACCATTTTGCATATAGCACAAACTATTCCATAAGAGGGCGGTGTTCTCTGTTATTTTAGCAATGAATGTATGAATTATATCAATTTTCAAAGAGAACAAGAAGTGAGGTATAATTTACCCAGTAGAGCGTCTATTTAATATAACGCAGAGAAATTCTGAAGGTATTGTGCTGTGTTGCTCCGTGGAATTATCTAGCACCCCAGTCTGTGTTGAAAGCCCCCCAGCCCCAGATCGAACCCTGGACCCAGTTTCCAGTCACCTTGACCCAGTTGTCAGGCTGCCAGCCCTACTTTCCATTGCCCCTGCCCATGTGTTAGTAGAAAAAATTGCAAAGATATAAAAATTACATTAAACAAATGTAGAAATGTTAGAAAAATATTATTATAATTCATAATGCATTTTAATAAAAAGTTTTAGAGTTTTACCAAAATTTGTTAGATCCAAAAACTATTTGTTTACAAAAAATTAATGTTTGTGGTGTTTTTTTAAAAAAGAAAATGTGTAAGCATGTACATTTGTACCTTAATAAGGGACATTTTGAACATAACTGAATATATGAAATACATTTGTCTCTTCTTATTGGATATTAGCTTCAACACATCTTAAATCATAATGAAGTGTGTGATTTGGGAAGCAGGGATAATAAGCATATTAACTCATCCCCTATTAGTGTGATGAAAGAGGTACGGTTTTGTTTCCTTTCCTCACACAGCATATGGAAGCACAAGCGTTATTCCATTATCATCATATGGGATGCAGCCTCAATGTTGAGATAAATCAATAAATATATACAGGCAATACAGTAAAAAAAGTCCCGTCTCCCTCCTTACAGCTTAATCAACCCTAGTGCTGCCAGCCTAGGCTGGAACTAGCAAAATAGGGGGCCCAAAAAGCATGGGTCCCCCTGATTTTACTATTACCAGCACTAGGTTTGCCAGCTTGGCCTGGTGGCACTATCATCATCATCAACATTTATTTATATAGCACCAGCAAATTCCATAGCTATAGTAGGGAAACCCTAAATGTTGGGTCCCCCGCCATAATGCCAAACCAGCCTCAGTCCAGTCAGCAGGGGGCTAGATTAACTGGGGGTATCGGGTCTGTGAAGAAAAAAAAATCAGTCAACCAGGGATATGCAGCCCCATGTTCAAAGCACTAGGGCTCTTCCCACACCGCTGGGCGGTGGGTGTGGGGTAATAATAATAGTTTTAATGTTAAAATGCATTTTGTTCATGGTAGTACTACATGCACAAGCATACCCATGGCTGCCAAACCATACTGGCACTTTAAGAACCACAAGTGTCAGCATGCCCTGGCAGCCAGGGCCCGCTGGACCTGTATTGCACCAAATGAAACTGTAAATAAGTCACAGACACAAGTGTAAACATAATTTTATTGGAATTAAAAACACCATAACACAACTCTCATTTGTCATCTTTATTGTTCACCTAGATCCACGGTCTTCATCTGTAATACATCCCTGGATTCTTGCAAAATAAAAAAAACCCTAGTAAACAATGCTACCCTAGCTCCTAGGAGCTCCACCGCAAAGTGAGCTCTTAAACATCTGTGGTCTTATTAATAACATGGGGATTTCCCACAGCTGGTAATGCAAATGCATAGTGTATGCAAACATATGTGCGCCAGTGAATTAGATATATGGGCAAAGAAAGACACACTGATACGCATGCCAATTTTTGT